>NW_027397069.1:45912215-45938349 GCF_003265705.2 Callorhinus ursinus
TCTCAGGAAACAAACTGAGTGTTACTGGAGTGGTTGGGGGTGGGAGGAATGGGGTGGCTGGGTGATAGACATCGGGGAGGGTATGTGCTATGGTGAGCACTGTGAATTGTGCAAGACTGTTAAATCACAGATCTGTACTTCTGAAACAAATAACGCAACATATTTTAAGAAAAAAGGAAAAGAAGAAGATAACAGGAGAGGAAGAAAAGGGGAGTATGTCAGAGGGGGAGACGAACCATGAGAGATGATGGACTCTGAAAAACAAACTGAGGGTTCTAGAGGGGAGGGGGGTAGGGGGATGGGTTAGCCTGGTGATGGGTATTGAGGAGGGCACGTTCTGCATGGAGCACTGGGTGTTATGAACAAACAATGAATCATGGAACACTGCACCAAAAACTAATGATGTAATATATGGTGATTAACACAACAATAAAAAAATTAAAAAAAAAATCCTCTGGTGTGACCCTCAGCTTTTTCGCAGTCTGATGGTTGGATCAGGGGGACAAGTTGGTACGTGCCTGGGTCCACAGAGGACTGAACAGACTAGAGCTCCTCTCCTCCTTGCCTTGCACTGGATTGTGACATAGGGAAGAAATATGGTTCTATTATATAAAGCCACTAAAATTTTGGATTTTACAGCAAGTAGCCGATCTTTAGTCTACTAAATATACTAAGTCACCAGTAACATAGTATAGTAAACATTCCCAAATTAAGAATCAAGAAACCTAGATCCTAGCCTGGACCTGTCATCTCCCACACAAACAACCAGTTAGCATCAGTAATGTCACTTCAGATGAGCTTCATGTAGGCAACACCACCACTGCTGAATCCTATTACTGAAAAACCCATATGATAGTTACTTTGAATACCCATTAAGTTGCTTACAAGACTAGACAGATATTCAGCTAATTCCACAGGTAAAACCAAATAGGCTATTTTTCAAATGACATAGGTACGAAGTAGCTGAAGCAACAACATTATATGCCCAATCTCGAGGACTCCCACTGCCTGTTAATGACTCCTGGGAGAACTTCACATAGGCTTTTACTTCTCCACACTCTAGCCTCCTTCTCAGAAAAAGGAGACTACTGGGCTAGAAAAATTCTAAAGGCATCAACTCCAAGATTTCTTTATGAGAAATAAGTAATAGTTGTCAGGAAAACATGGAATATTGGCCGAAGTACTCACCTGTGTTAAACTCTCTCAGCTGTGTTATATCATCTCCTAACTGTGGGGAGAAAGACAGTGGTCTAATTTTTGCTACCTACACACCCACCCTTTCCTCCATAACTTACAGCAATTCATAATGTGACTCTGAGTTTATTTGAATAGTTTATTTGAAAAGTAAATGCCAACCAGAGGGAAAATTCGACATTAGGCAGCCTGAGGAAGACAAACTTACATAGGATATGAAGTTTATACCCAAAGAAATTTTACATATTTCTTTGGCAGATACTCAAATAGCATTAGTCCTTAATATGAAGATGGTTTTATAAACAGGGATGGTGATATCAATACAAAATCCTTTAGTGAGGAAGTTGAAATGACTTCTGAAGAACCAGCAGAATTTGTATTATGTTAAACAGGTGGGCAAGACAGCAGGTGATAATCCAGGTGAGGAAGAAGGAGCTAAGCTGGCACGAGGGTAGAAAGCAGAAGAATATCCATTAACATAGGTACAGTATAGGACATTTCACTATGTGGCCTCCTCTTCTATCCCCCTCTTACACATTTATTTCTGAGGTTCTCCTGGCCTCTTCTTCCATGTCTACTACTTTATCACCTATATGTTTATGATTTCCACATCTATGGCTCATTTAACAAACACATATATGGCACTTAACTAAGTCAGATTCTTCTCCAAGCATTAATATTAGGTGATTTAATTCTTCATACCACCATATAAGGTAGATGTACTATTTCATTTCCCATATTCTAGTTGAGAAACTGAGGCCCAGAGAGTCTGCGTAGCTCGACCAGCTAATAATGGTTAGAGCTGGGAAATAACCACTCTGCTTGGACACATCTCCTAAATCTTGAACAACCATGTTCAGATACCAAGAGTATGGCATAAATTTGGGAAGTCATCTAAGTAGATGGGGTTGTTGAAGACTTGGAGAGGGTTCAATGTCTGATTATCAATGTGCACAGAATACTGGGAAAAGGACGAGGGATAGAACTCTGGAAATTTCCACTTTTAAAAATAAAAGGAGGCAGTCAAGGATAGAATTGGAAGTAAAGGCAGGGCAAATGAGGGCCTGCACTGCCATACAATTTGGGGTAAAAGGTAAAACAGGAATGTGGTCCCTGAGTGGCCTGAGTTCTAAGAAAATACTGTAGTACTTGACATTCTTGTGCCCGGAGAGTATGATCAAGATCAATAAGTAGGCAACGATAAAGTGAAGACAATGAATGTAAATTAGTAAGGGAAAAGGTGGTGTTGCAGACAATGTATTAAGAGCTCTGGGTCTGCTGAGAGATTTGAGAATGCCTTCCCCCCACTACCCACTATTTTAGCATTTATTCTCTTTAATAAAACAGAAGAGTTTGGCTGAATAATTTCTCCTCAGATTTATGATCTTATCAAAATATTGACTGCAGAGGAACAGAAGAGGTAATTGAGAGGCTGGTGTTTATTTAAAGCAAATATTTATTGGTAAGCATGCTGAGGAGTAACCCAGCTCTGCTGGCTTCAACAGCTATCATAAGATCCAACTGACTGAGACACACAAAACCACTCGAAGACAGCGAAGTAAAAAAAAAAAAAAAAAAAAAAAAAAAAAAAAAAAATCAAATCTAGTGGAACTTTCTGCTTTATTTTCTAATTTCACCTTTTAAGTGGGCCTCCTTAGGACTCTTTGAGAGGCTCTGAGGACTAAAATTACCACCAAATCCTTCTTTTGCTATGTCAGCCCTTAATTTTGGCCTTTTTACTCCCTTAAGATCCTGGGTTCAGACATAGCCATCAAGTGCTTGGGGTGACCAAATGTGAACTTCTGCTATTTGCCATCATTTATGTAATTTCAGTGTCAACTTGTTCACTTTTAAAATGTCAATAACACTTCTTCAAGCTGAATCAAACAAAAAAAACTTTGGGTTGCCAGGGCATTCTGAGAGATCACAGAAGGAAAACAAAATACTTACTGGTATGTGTTCCAAAGAACACCAGAGGAGAGAACAGAAGCACGGAGATGTTAGGAGCCACAAAAAAGATGCAATAATCTGCGCAAATAAACTCTCTATTCCAAACTCAAAGGCATTCAGGCTATATCAAGGCCAGCAGTAAGAAAGAGCCCTATATGAAAATTTTGTAATCACAAAAGCTACTTAATGTAACTCCAGCTCCCATGCATATCAAGGAGGCATAGGGGACATTTGTCTCAAACCTTCTGAACCTGCCCTTCTATGTTTTGTAACTTTCTACCCATGAGTCCTTATTCCCCAGGGAGAAGACTTTTGCCAGCCTCCCTTCCAGCCAGGGCACAGGCATGCATATTCTGTAGGTGGGCCAGTCAGAAACGTACTCCTGAGGCTTCTTTTAGGGAGAGTGATGTGAAGAGGGCAGAATTGTGTAAAGGGGCAAAGGGCAGAAGGATGTTCTCTTCTCAGAGGCAGCAACAGTAGAGATCTAAGCAGGGGCACTCCTGCTCAGAGGCCCAGGTGTAAGCCACCTGTGCCTGGAGGCAGTGGTGGTCAAGTTCCCTGTGGAGCAGACTAATGTGTATTAAGGATGTAGTTCCTGGCTACCCACCTGGGTTTAACTCCTTTACCTCTTGAAAAACAAGGATGCCTCTTAATGTCCTTTATAAAATCCCTTCCACCTTAAATAGGATAGGTTTGATTTTTTACAACTAAGAATGTTTAGCTTTAAATAGAAAATTGAAAGAGCTGATTTTTGAAAGACAGATGAGTATAATTATAATAAAGATTATATTCTGGTCCTGTCCACTGTGCCAGTTTTGCCCACGACTATTTTCCCCCCTTCTCAAACCACTTCGTCATATGCACATGGCTTTTTAGCTCTGCTGTCTTCATTCATTTGTGTATCCATTCAACTGTGATGTAGTGAACATCCATAATGCTTATTGAGTGTCTAGAATCCAATGAATGATGAGTGAAACTCTGTCCTTGACTTCATAAATCTCTCAGGGCTAATGGTAGAAGCTAGAAAACAAGTGTGTATAATACAATGATATCATACAATTAATGTTATGATAAAAGTGAGCACTAGGGGACCACAAGGGTGAGTGCTCCATTTAACAGAAGCCTAGCGGTGGCAAAGTCAAGACCGACCAGATAAGGGAAAAGCCAAGTCAAAACATAAAGGCTGGGTAGAGGTAGGTAAATGTGAAGGTGGAGGATTGACAGAGGTAAAAGAGCAGTGTAGACAGCCTTCATTCCAAGAACCACCACTGTATGCCCAAGGAACTGCAAGGCACACAGTGTAATTTGAGCTATAATAAAACATGGATGTGAAAGAAGTGAAACAGGAGAAAAGAACAATGTTCCATATAAAGGAATTGGTCAAAAAATAAAAAATAAAGGAATTGGTCAGCAAGGGGAACTCACTGGGGAGCTGAGGTCTTTAAGGCCAAGATACAGACCTCAAATGAAGGAGGATGAAGAGGATGATGGCACTATGATGACTTTTAAAGGGATATTTTTTCTCTGGTCTGACTGATTAAAAGCAACTTTTTCTACAATCAGGGGCATAACAATTAGGGGCATATCAGTGCCTCATAGTAGGGTACTAATGTAAGTAAGCCTCTTGGTCGATTTTAATCAGCCAGAGGTCATATGTACAAAGAAGGTGCCGAGCAGTAGTAAAGCTCTCTCCTCCCTTCAGATAATATTGACGAGGTTTCTCTCCTGAAGTTATCCCTTCAGTAGTTTGGCCCCTCCAAGGTATAAGCCTCAGTACCTTAGAAGTGAACAGTCATATTTATAGGAGTCTTTATGTCATTACTACCGATGAAAAAAATCCCTGCTCTTCTGACCCAAAATACAGAGCAAAACCTTTTAATATATCCCTGACTCTTCCAAAACTCACCCTCCTCTGCCTAAAAAGAAGTTTCTTCCTAAGCCCAAGTCAGGCATTATGATATTTGTCACTTGCTTTATCTTCTTCCACAAAGACATCAAGTCTTCCCTTCACTCTGCTAAAGCACATCGCCCCAGAACTGTGTTCCCAGGGCTGGTTACATTCCTTATTCTTGGCAACTTACTTCTTTATTATTTTCCCCTTTCACAGAAAGGGAAACTTATGAAATAAGATCTGAAGCAATCTTGAGCCAAAGCTTTAGGGAACTTGGAACTCTTTCCTACAGTCACTCATCATACATGCAATGACCACCGACCCCATGTCAGCACTGTGCTAGGTGCTGAGGATGCAACAGTGAACAAGACAGCCATGGTCCCTGGCCCCAGAGCTTAGAAAGGTACATTTTCCTAGTCTGAAGTTCCCTGAAGGTCAAGGACTTAGGATGGTTTGGCTTTACAATGGTGTGAAAGTGATAGGGATTCAGAAGTCCTACTTTAATTCTGATCTTTTCCCAGGCTAGTGATATGCAGTACAGTACTCTCGTGATGCTGAACAGTGGCAGAGTCGCAACTCCCAGTCAGCCACAAGATCAGAAGAGTAAACAGCTGATACACTTGCAATCATTCTGTACCCATACAAACTTTGTTTTTCACCTTCGTTCCAATATTCAATGAAGTCCATGAGATTTTCAATACTTTATTATAAAACAGGCTGTGTTAGATGATTTTGCCCACTAACAGAAGTGTTCTGAGCAGGTTTTAGGCTAGGCTAAGTTATGATGTTTGGTAGGTTAAGTGCATTAAATGCACTTTTGACTTACAGTATTTTCAACTTGAAAGGGGTTTATCAGGACATAACCCCAACATGAGTTGAGGAAGATCTGTAATTACTTCCTTACTGGTACATAGCTGAATGCTGTGCTCAACTAAAAGCATGCCAAATATCTATGTGTTTGGTAATAGCTGCTCTGAACCACTGAGGGGAAGGTGCGTCACGTTCTTAACAGACTCAGAATTTGTGTTTGTTTTTTTGTTTTTTTTTTTAATGCAGTGGAGAGAAGTATTCAAGTCCTATCCATAGCCTAAATAGCTGATACTATTATTTATCCTTGGCAAGTTAGCTGAAAAAATATTTAATCATAACATATCCTCTATCAAATTTAATACTCAGATTTTTATTAAAGTGATTCTCTTGTCTGGCATGGAGTTATAACTTTCAAGTGTGTTACACAATGAATGACAAATGTAGCTATTCTTTGTACCATAAGCCTTGGCTCTTCCTATAGACCCGTGATGCTCAAAGTAGGATTCCCAGAACAGCAGCATCAACATCACCTGGGAACTTGTTAGAAATGAGAATTTTCTGGCCTCACCCAAGACTTACTGAACCACAATTCTGGAAATCTGTGCTTTCCCAAGCCTTCAGGAGACTGATGCACACTCAATTTTGAGAACCAAGCTGCAGAAATATTACACCTGGTGGCTTTCAAATTTTCAATTTTAAAGAGTAAGAACCTCACAAAAGAATACGATAGTCATGTAAATGAACAATTTCACTAAAATTAAACAAGTCAACAATAAACCAATGTTATTCAATGGCTTAATAAACCAGTGAAGATTTTTTACAATCATGCCAGTGTTGGTATAGGTTCAGGGAAATAGATATTAGAAAAAGTATAAACTTGTTCACATTCTAGAAGCACATTGATAATAATCAAAAGCCTTTGGGTATCTGTAACTTCACCCTTAAATTCCAGTTCTAGGAATTTAACGTGAAGAAATACGATTGAGAGCTTCAGTTCCAAAGTTAAGCAGACCTGGGCACAAACCTTCTTTCACATACTAGCTTATGACCTGTGGGTAAGTTCTTTAAAGTCTCAAAGGGTCGGTCTCTACTGTCTGTGAAATGGGGTTAATCACAACAACCCCTTTATAAACTTGTGAAAAATAAATGGCATAATTCAGATGACTAGGGTTGCCACCTAAAATGTAGAACATCCAATTACATTTGAATTTCAGATAAACAGTGAATAATTGTGAGTACACATACCCCTCAAATATTGTGTGAGACATATGTATACTAAAAAAAAAAAAAAAAAAAAACTATTACCTGAAATTTAAATGTAGCTGGCCATCTTACACTTTTATTCACTAAATATGGCAACTCTACCTACAGTGAGCTAGGTATTCAGTAAATACTAGCTATTCGTTTATTGTACTTTTACTTGAAAGATTTATAAAGCAAACCGGTGACAAGTAGGTTTGCTGGCTTAAATTGCGATTGGCAGTTGTGTGAAACTCAAAAAAAAGTTTGTACTTACAAAAACTTCATGATATGCAGATGAATGTGCTGAAATACAATCTTAAGATGGCTCATATCTAGAAATACCCCTGAGTAATCAAAGACATTCAGTATCTTGGGTTTGAATAAACCCAAATTAACTGGAAAACCTGATTTGTTAAAACATTTCAGCATCTCAGTTCTGCTGCTCTATAAGAAAATATTTGCTTATACATGTATCAAAAACTCCTCTGATAGTAGAACAAAATAGAGTGAAAGTAGGTCTGCTGACTTTGTAAGAAACCCATGTGCTATCAATTTGTTACTAATAAAATGTAAACATCCTGAAACTTTAAATTGCATTTGATTCAGCAACCAAAAATAAATTCATCTCTTTAAAACTGTAAAGTTATTTCTTTATGCCAATAAAATTTAGTGACTTATAATTATGCCCCAAAATGTATGTGACATTTTAAAACACATAGTATGAAGTAGAACAGCGGTGGTTGTAATTTGCCCTCCCCCCTCCCCCCCTCAAAATCCAGAGCTGGATGCAAATGAAGCAAGAGGACGACACTGTGACAGACTCTGTCTTCGCTATCAAGGTGACTGGATCGTGACTGGACACGAACGATCAAGTCATTCTGGCTGTCTTATTGATAGATGGAGCTACGTCCCGGATCAATTCTGCCCGCCACTATGAAAGGCAACGACCTACAGGCAGCTGGAAATGACTGAACTGTGGCTGAAATCACTGGCTACGAAGATCTGGCTGAAGTTGGGATTGTCCAGAAAACAGCGAGATCCTTTCTGGCAGGATGGGGTTGGGGTGAAGGGGTGGGGAGGGAGGTTGCTGTCTGAGAAGGACCTATGGAAGAAATACTATTGGATTTTGGTCTTGAAAATGACAAGGATTAGTAAAGAGAAGAAAAGAGGTATCCTGGGCAGACTGGAGACACTGAGATCATGTCCACTGGGGATCAATGAGTAAAGTGGAAAAAAGCATTCTTGAGAACAAAATAAGGTGAAGCAATTTTGGGTCTGCCTAGAGGGCCTAAGAAGTATGGATCTTACTTAGTCTACCACAAGATTAAAATACTGGGGTTTTGTAAACAGTGAGGTGATAAACACAAATTAGATTTTCAAAAGGCTAATCTTACAGAAACATAGAAAATATGCTGGTAGAAGGAGTGAATGGAGGTAGAGAGATCAGTTAGAAACCCTCCTAAGAGTCCTGGCATTAAGATGGGAGAGATCAGCTTTATGAAAGTTGCAAGAACAGAAAGCAGCCATGATGGAAATTAAACCATGGGAAGCAACAATTGTTAAAACTCAGTCTATACTGGGAGTGGTAAAATGGATGGAGAGGAATCTGGCTTAAACTGGGGAGAGGGCAGGGGCCAATTTGATAAATGATCAGTGATGTCTTAGTAGGGTGTCCAACTGGAAATATCTACTAGCAGCTCAAAATGCAGAATTATATCTTTTAAAAAAAAAAGTTTAGTGACAAATAAAAATCTGGGAGACCACTGCTAGGAGGGAAAACAGAGGCAGTGAGAACATATCGGAGAGAAGGGGTGGAAAGAGTGGAAGGAGAGTGCAACCAGTTAACGTTTAATTCCAAAATAACTCCTGTCACAAGAGTAGGTGAAGATGGAGCACTTACAATATAGGACCAGGAACTGTGAGACCCAAGAGCAGCAGTACTAGAGAGAAAAAAACTAGCTTAGAATTCAATCACAAGGGCACCTGGGTGGCTCAGTGCATTTAAGTGTCTGCCTTTGGCTCAGGTCACTCCCGCATCAGGCTCCCTGCTCCGTGGGGAGCCCGCTTCTCCCTCTGCCTCTCTCACTCTCATGCTCCCTCGCGAATAAATAAAATCTTTAAAAAAATAAAAATAAAAAAAAAATTCAATCACAAAAACCAAAGTAGGAAAGGTAAGACGTGAAAAAGTGCAGAGCCTGGGTGGCACACTGTGCAACGTATCAAATCGTCTAGTCATTGTTATACATCTGAAACTAATATTGTATGCCAATAAATACCTCATTTAAAGAAAGAAAAAAGGCAAGAGTAGCTATTGTCACTGGAGTAGAAAATAAAAAAGACATGCTAGGCAGGTCAAATGGCGAGCGTAAACTCTGAAGTGGGGAAGTTGAAGTTCAGAGGAAAGATACAGGACTTGGAAAAGAGGGTGAAGTTTGAACTCCCACCTGGGTTTGAATGCTGGTATTCTTCCATTAAATGGAAATAATAATGCCGTTATCAGTAAGTTTCCTGTCAGGTCATCTGGGTCAGATATCCAGAACACTAATCAGTAATGGGTCAGAAAACATTTCCTAAATACAATGATAAAGATCGGTGCATTTCTAGAAACTTCTTGAAAAAAGACTCTCTGTGGTTAGAAGGAACACTTTAATTAGCTATTTGGATTGGGAATGAGCATAATGAGCACTCTACAAATTCCTACCCCATCCTTGCGAAAGGCCATTCACCATAAAGTTGACATCCCCTTGACTGAGAAAAAAAATTGTAGTTTTTTTGTTGTTTTGTTTTTGTTTCCTTTTTCAAAGTGGACTGTGCTGCTGTGGTCACCTTAAGGGGCATCATTTTTGTGCCTATTCCTTATTCAAAACTCACTGTCCCATCTAATTAAACACTGAACAAATACGTGAAGAATATGGTTTGAGCGGGACCAAAGTAGCCTGCCTGAAACACCCACAGGTCTCAGCCCCGCCCTGACCAGTCTCGTAAAGATTAAACGTATATGGCGCACTGAGGGCGGAGCCAGCACTCTGTCCAATAAGTGGTATCTTTCCAAATTGTTATCCAACTAACATGGCTTCGCAAGGGGTCTTTATAAAGCACTACAGAGAGATAAAAACACAGGTTTAGGAGAGACGTGGAAGGCGTTATGCCAGACCGAGGGATGAAGACAAAGGGAGACCCTGAAATGAGATTTTCTAATCCATGTTTTAGTGTTGACAACCTCCGTTTTAATCTCAGCCTACTATTTACAAGCTGTGTGAGCTTGAGCAAGACACAACTTTCCTGAGCCCGTTTGCTCCCTAGCCTCTAAAATTAAGACACTTATTTTAGAAGCATGTTGTGGTAACCACTGATACTCAGACAGCAATAGGGAGTGGTAGAAACCAAACTGAATGGGGTTAGAAAGGGGGTGAATAATAAAGCACGATGCCAGTTCTTACATTTAGAAGATGGCCAGGAAGAGTGGTCACAGAGGAAAGTAGGGCCCAGTGACTGACCTGCCACCTACCTGCCTACCTCCTCCCACCTCTAACTCCCTACCTACCTTCCTTCTCCCTAATTCTCAATATGGGAAGAACTATTGCTTATAACCACAAAGAAGTCACCAACACAATTAAAAAATAAGTACCAATCCCGCTAAAAATTAGGGTTTCTGCTGGGATTCCTTCTTTTTCCCTTTATATATAGCATAGAAACACCTTTACATAAGCCATTAAATACAGAATTTCCCTAAATTTCGCATAGTCTTTGTTGTCTTAGAGTTTTGTATTGCTTGTTAAATGATTCTCCCTTTCTATCACTAAGGGGTCAAACTCGTTTCTCAACTAATGAGTTGGAGTAGATAGGTCTAATGCTGGCTGGAAATAGATCCCCGATAAACAGGACCCAACAGAAAGCCCTTTGAGGTGCTGTAGCAAGCAGGGCCTTGTGTTTCCACTGAAGCCCGGCTCATACAGAAACATGCCTCTCAAGGTTAGGGTAGATGGAGACTGAGTGATATTGTGACACTCAGAAAAGTCTGTTCTATCACAAAATAAAACAAAACAAAAAAAAATAGCCAATAATGAATGTCTTTTTGCTACATGATTATTGTTTTCATTCTTGTTTCTTAATGCACGAATCACATAAAAATATGCTTTTATTGTGGTCAAGACTGACGTTTGGATTTTAAGACCACCAGGAATATTCTCTTCCCCATCCTCATTATCCTCAGTTCTGCAAGATAAACAGGTAATTATTGACACCAATAATTGATAGGAGGCTTTTTTTTTTCTTCTGCTGCCTCTTTTCAACCTACCCATCCCTGACAGCTATGCAGAAACACTCTCTGGGTCAGTGATGTGATTTATAAGGAAGGCCAGTGCTTATGTGAAAAGGAAGATGTTCAAGTTTCATGCATCTGTAAACAAGGAATGGGTGACAATCCCCGAAGATTTGGGGTGATTTTCATTTTAATCAAATGGCATAAACTATTAATGTTTACTCTTAAATTTATAATCATGGATTCAATTGTAATACTGCTATCTGGGAAAACAGACACCATCGTGCCAATTGCCCTGAAATTGCATGAATAGATAATACAGTGGTTGTTTTGGCCTTTGGTCTGTCGTATTTTACAATTTTCATTGGTGTTTGAAGTGATAAACCTATACCACCATTTCTATAAAAAGAGAAAAAAAACATCAGACCTTTGCTTAATTGCTAAAATATGCATTTTAGTTTCATTTTAGATTCCACTTATTTAAAAAACATTAAGTCAGCAAGTCATTTTTCTAAGTCAACATGGCAGAGTCAAGTATAGATTAATTGAATAGTGGTTTCACAAAACCAGAACGCATAAAACCATATCTTATCTCTCACCTGACTTCAAACCCAGCCCCATTTACACCATCTCAGATGGAGAAAACCCTTCTGCTTTTAAAGGACTCCAGATATACTTTCCTCCCTCATTTTCCTCATCTTCTAAGTGGCTAAACTTGACCTCATAAAATTGAAAGATTAATTATACATAATACTTAGCATGCTGCCCAGCATACAATAGCTGTTAAAAAAATTATTTTTCTTACTACTCAAGAAACTTTGTATGTATAAATGTAAATGCAAATAATTTAAGACTGCAAACTAACATGTATTTCCCTACAGAACCATTTATTTCAGGCTGCATTCTTCCTCCTCAAACATTTGAGTGTGCACCATGCACCACACTATCTGTTGGCACTAGTAATAAAGACAGCTAAGCACAGGCCTTGGCTTCATGGGACTTGCATTATTTTACACCATAACAGCATGCAATTCCCAGCATGCCTTTGTAGGCTAGTTGCTCTAATATTTTATATAAGAACTCTTCAGAAAGCCACAATATTAGGATGTAAACAGCTCACTGGTATAACAGGAAGAATGCCATGGGTAAATTGTTTGTTTTGCTTATTTTTGTAAATCAGATTTTTATCTTGCTCATAAAATGAGGAAATGAAATCTTGATTTATCTCAAAATCAACAGGGTATGAAGGATGCACAAATCACAGTTCAATACCCATTACCTGTTCCAAATCTGTTTAATGGATAAAACTCGCAAAATTTGAAAACTGTAAAAACAAAAGATTCTTACTTTAAGCACAGCAAATCACATAAGCAGAAAAATAACAAAATGTTATCCCTTCTTTCATATAAAAATAAACATAAGAAATGACAAGTTAGCCCAGCAGCCTATTAATAACCACCATGGATTGGTGATAAAGCATTCTTCTAGTGCTGAGATGGGGCAGGGTAGGTGATACATGTCACTGAACAATATAAGCACAGTGGAAGATTCGGTAGGCTACTTGAATGAATCAATTTGAGCTTCTGAAATGAAGAATCACTTTGGAAATGCAAATGAAATAAAAGCAAGTATGACAAAACACACACACACACACACACACAACATATTCCCTTAAGACTGTCAAACAAGGATATTATGCATATACCTAAAGCAATGACTATGTCTCCACCATGAAGGAAATCTTTTAACCTGTCTAAACAAGAGAAATTTACCTCTTCATATAAATATTTGTTCTGTGTTTGCACAATATGTAATTCAATAGGAAACAGAAGCTTATTATCCATCCTTCTCTTGCAAGGGGATCCATGCTTCATTTTTTATTCTGCTGACTGTCATTGACGTCATCAATAAACACATCATTAAGCCAACAAAATTGTAGCTGTAAGGGCAAAAATCGTATTGTTATACATCAATTGCTCAATTGAAAGAGTTTGAAATTGTTCAGATTCTGCGAATGTTTCTAGAACTCTGGCAGATTAACACTCCCATCCATTTCCCAAAGGATTCATAACCACTGCCCTCGTACCAGACACTGTGCTTGGCATTAAAACAAGTTCATAGTCTAGTAGTAGACATGGACAGTAAACAATATGAAATCTTAAAGTTTCTAATTATGTATGCCAGGGGAATATCTCATTGACTTCAGAGAATGAAACAACAGTCTTCCAAATGTAAAAGCCTCATAATCATGATAAAAAGCAGGATTCCCTAAGTGAAAAATGTTCTGTTGGTGAAAGAAAACAGGAAAGAAAAGCATTCTGTAAGATCTTGGAGGGAAACCAACAAAGATTAAATGGCAGGAATAATTACTGTGTGATTTTCTTTGGATCTTTGGTTCTGAAACGGTCTTTAAAAATTGTACTAGTGTATTATTTTCTTGATGCAGTTTTGGATATATCCTATAGCAGAAGTGTTTTGGCCTCCCGGATAGATTAACACTTTTTTATAGAAACTCTTTTACTTTTCACATAGGCAAGGAAAGCATAAGTAATCTTTGAAACCAAACGTATTTCTCCCTTTTCATACTGGACAAAAACCTTCTTTAGAAAAATAAAAAATAAACAAGTCACTATAACCTTTATTGCATTTATCTTGAATGGTGATAGATTAGTTATAAAGTGTCCCAGAATAGCACCCATTGTATCTTTCTCTATTTTTAATCAAAGACCATTCCTGGGACACCAATAGCCCACTTTTCCAGGGCAATGGGTCTGAGCATTTTCCAAGCAGAGGAGGAAGTGTGGCTCTAGGATAGATAGAGTCTTCTCATTTACCTGCTCTTTCTGTACAAGCCCTCCCTCATTTTATAGGGACCTGTTATGAATTATTAGAAAGGAAGGGATATCCAAAAACAATAAATCAGGTTTAGAGAAATCTTGCAAATACTTACAATCATTGAGCATGGCTTATCCAGGTGCCCACAAAAGGTAGTTGAATGAATGATGTGTATTCACTAAGGGTTCCTTTCTCCAATTATTTAATTTGAAAAGGAGGGAAAGGTTTTTTATTTCCTAATGTATAGCGTCAGACTGTGCCCAAAGAACAAGAAACTCAGCTTCCAAGAAGTCAGCTTTTGGTCCACATCTGGATCTCTTTCAGATTCAGACATGAAATAGAAGAGTGTTTTTCAGTCCTTCTAGTCAGAGATGGACAACTTGAGTCAGGGGGGGAAAGGGGGGGGGGGGGGCGTGGGGAGGAGCAGTGTGGCAAAAAAGATGGCTATAACTATGTAGATAGTTTGAATTTTGTAATAGTATTTCTTTCTATATAAAGGAGCCAGCAGAAGCACTGAAGAGGCCACTCATTAAAACCAGTTCATAAAATTTCCACATCCCACACTCTGTGGTCAAGAGTCACTTCCTGGGCTCCTGGGTGGCTCAGCTGGTTAAGCGACTGCCTTCAGCTCAGGTCATGATCCTGGAGTCCCGGGATCGAGTCCCACATCGGGCTCCCTGCTCTGCGGGGAGTCTGCTTCTCCCTCTGACCCTCTTCCCTCTCGTGCTTTCTATCTCTCATTCTCTCTCTCTCAAATAAATAATAAAATAAAATCTTAAAAAAAAAAAAAAAAAAAAAAGAGTCACTTCCCATGATGAAAATAATACGAAAGTCCTTAGGATGCAGCCCAGAGTAGAACTAACCTGTATCTGAGAGAACATCATTCCCAAACAGCCTTCCTTCTCTTTCCTCCACACCCCTTTTTCTCCCTAAATCATCATCTCTCAACCGCCTTTATCTCTTTTCCTACCACTTCGGCCATGCGCTGACAACACTCTTCAGATTCTGACTGTCAATCGCAAATTCTTAAGCCACCACTGCCTCGGTCCTATTGCTTCCACCATGTTTATATGTTTGCGACTACAGCATCAACATCAGTCATCTCTTTAGCTTCGAGTGCCTTTGTGCCCCCTCTTCCTCCACATGCAGTATGGTGCTACAGCTTTCCCCTCAACTGTGGTCTCACTACCAATTTGGTGAAGATCAACAGAACTGCCAACAACACAGAAAAACAACTCCTCAAACCTTTTCTGTACCTAGCTCTCCCATATTCACAAAATTCAAATTTTAAAACTAGAGAAATTCTATAAAAAAATTTTTTTTTAAAGATTTTATTTATTTCACAGAGAGAGAGAGCGAGCAGGAACACAAGCAGCGGGAGTGGGAGAGGATGAAGCAGGCTTCCTGCCGAGCAGGGAGCCCGATGCGGGGCTCGATCCCAGGACCCCGGGATCACGACCCGAGCCGAAGGCAGACGCTTAACAACTGAGCCGCCCAGGCGCCCCTGTAAAAAGAATTTGATGGAAGACGGAAGAGAAACTCTTACTTGAATAACTGAAAGTGCATCTCAATTCACAAAACTAATTACTAATTTTCCTTTCCTGTTCACCTATAACAGGAGAATGTAGTTACCATGATCCTTCTTAAAAATCCAAAAGTTTCCAATTTCCTAGACCTAAAAAAAACACCATAATTATTTATTGACTACCTACTTTGTAGAGAACAGGGTGCTTAGCATGGTGGCCAGTAATTAGGTCTAGGCATCCAAAAATCTTAGAAACAAGAGACAAATGCATTTAAAACACCATAAATCCAAATATCGTGAATACATTAATCCCTTGCATCCACAGATTGTGTCTTCACATAGCAGTCAACCTCTTGATTTAGTAGAGCTCTTCACTTAGACTTGTTTTAAATGCCCACGGTATATACAACACAGGGAACCCACATTGCCTGAAGGCAGTTTCAAAATCCTTCCCCAAATTGTTTTTAAGAGATATAAATAGTGTAGATAGGCTTTAGATATTCAGTAATCCTGATAACATTTAAAAATTTCCATTCCTCCAACAATTTTGCCCTCTGAGTAATAATTAGGACCTTTCTCTTGAATGCTATTTTAGTGGTATCTACTATGCATTTGTCTATTTGCCTTATTACCATGGGGGGGGGGTCAATGGACCAGTTTTGAACTTTTGTTTTTTACCAATTTCTAGACAAGGCCAAACTTCAAAGCTTTGAATAGTTTCTTCCACTAGATTTCATAGATTATACAACTAAATAGTGAAAATCTCACACTAAGCTTCTCCTAGTGTCTCACTCCTTTGGTTGCAAACCACATCATATTATTCTGTAAAAGTTTTCTTGTAAATGAATAAACCTACATTTTTTTCTTTAAGCAATGTAGAATGAGTTCATGGAAAATAAATTTTCAACAAGTATCCATTTCTATTAATCAACCAAATTTAACCCATCTGGTATTTCAAATTTGTCTCCAAAAGGTGAAGGGTGAAAACAGTTATAATTTATAATTTTCATCACCTGACATCTGCAATTTCTATCTGTGATACACTTAGAAATCACTGATTAACCATCTCAATGCTTTTATGAAACGAATGTTATCTCTATAGTTACAGGATTTAAAATTCAAACTTTTTTTTTTTTTAAATAAACCTGAGCATTATCTACTTTGAGTAGGATTCAAATCATTGTTGGGGGAAATGTTTTAATATGTGAATTTGGTGGTAAAGCAATTTGTCAGTGTATGGTATGGATTAATTTTGATTTCTTAAATTACCTTAGGACATGATGAGAATCATACACGTTTTAGGACCAACAGTTAGTGAAAAATGTTTCAATGACAAAGTTCAACAATATCATCATTTAAAAGACCATGAGGCGGAATGCAGAGGTTTGCACCCAATGTGTTTATAAGGCTGCCAGCCTAAAATATTGATAGAAATCTTAAAATTTAGCATACTTAGAATTTGGCATTAAAAAACTTTTATGTGAGAATTTGTACTAAAAAATCCATGACTTCTCATTAAATCCCAAGGAAACATAAGTGAATAAAATTAGCCAATCATTATCATAATTTTCTCATCTCTCTAGTATACCAGCACACATGTTGTCCTTTCCACTTGATTTTTATATTTACTGAGTCAATTATCTTTGTTTTGAGACCTACTCATGGAAGTTTTAATTATGTAATTTAATAAAATATAAACTGATGAAATATGAGCACAAAATAGAAATATTTTGTTTTATGATAACTACTATAAATGCTTTGGAAATCTTCCAAAAAGATGAGCTATTTAAAAAAAAATGCTATCTGGATGCCTGGGTGGCTCAGTTGGTTAAGCAACTGCCTTCGGCTCTGGTCATGATCCTGGAGTCCCAGAATTGAGTCCTGCATTGGACTCCCTGCTCAGCAGGGAGTCTGCCTCTCCCTCTGGCCCTCCCCCTTCTCATGTGTGTTCTCGCTCTCGCTGGTTCTCTTTCTCACTCTCTCAAATCTTTAAAAAAAAAAAATAACGTTATCAAATTAGGTGTGGGTGAAGCCATTATAAGAGACTAATAATTATAAAAGCACAGAAAGATCTACCTTTGGATTGTATCACAAGTATTTCTAAGTTCCCATTGTACCATAAACAGGATGAAACCAAACTCAAATTCATTCATTTCTGCCATATGAACATGTTTTTTTTACGGGGGGGAGGGGGAAGCAAACACAAAGAACAATGTCTCCTTTTACTCAAATAGGAGTGAACATAATGTATCCTATGTTGTAAGTTAAAATAATTTGTGTATCATTTTTAATGTTCTACATTTTATCTGATGTTCTTGAGTAGTTAACTAAAGATGAATCAAGATAGAAATTTTGTTATCTAATCCTACCGTAGTATCTGAAATCCTGAGGAAAATCAACCACATAAGGAATTAGTTTTCCTCCAGTTTTTAGGGTTCTGAAAATATGGACTTACATCCTTAAATAACAATAATGATGTTCATCCTATTCTCTCAGATAATAAAGATGGAGTAATCAGGACCAACAGTCAAAACTCAATTTTAGGGAAAAGGATAACTTATCAAAAATGCCTTTCTTTCCACATTTGCTTCTACTTCTGAGTAACTCCAAACCCTAACAGATGCCAAGAACCCTTTTCTCTTCTGTTTGAATACCTCATTTATATTTGTATTCTTGGACCATACTTCTAGACATCTCCCTCCATTCCTCTAATATACTAGAGCCTGATGGGGTTCAGAACATGCTACACTAAAATATGGCACCTTGGTATACTGAATATCTTAAGCTGAAGGAGTTTGGGGAAACAGCAGATGCAGGAAGGTCACTCTGGGCTCTCATTTCCCCTGAAGCAGGTCACAAGACCCTGAGAGGTGCCCTCCCTATACCCAGAGGAAAGGAACATACTTATCTCTAAGACAGAGTGATGTAGGAAACACATTAGGGTCTGAAGCCGACGGCCAAGAAAGAATTCTTGAGACGTCTTTGGTGCAAAAAGGTGATTTTATCACAGCACAGGGACAGGACCCATGAGCAGAAAAAGCTGCAATGGGGTCATGAGGAGTGGCCCATTATATACTTTCAAGTTGGGAGGGGGTTAGGGATAGCGTAAGTCTCTAAGGAATTTGGAAGCAAGGTTTCCAGGACCTTGAGGGGACTAGCTATTGTTGGGGAAAGGTTCATTTATTACTGTCTAATAAAACCATCATGAGACCCTTCAGATGTATATCGGTGGGCCATATGCTTTGGGGGATGATTGCTAACATGTATCTTGGGGAGTTCAGAGATAAAAAGTTTCCAAAAGATATGTTAAAGTAGGCTTACAGGGTCCTGGGGCAGGGGTGGGGGTGCAGATGAGACTAGGATTGACTTTTGCCCTTAGCAAAGTGTCAACATTGAGGCAGTTAAATCCCTAGAGGGATATCACTCTGCCTGTTTCAAGGACCTGGCAGTGGGCTGTAGGTCGTAAGGAAATATAATTTTTCTTCTGACTTTGTTTCCCATATCAAGGGGAACAAGAATCCACACAAACAAGCCTTGCTCAATTCCCCCAGTCTACAGCACTTCCTACTCTTTGCCCCATCGTATTTCTCCATGAGCATCTACACTTCATCAAACCTAGTTTAAAAATAGTCAGGTTCAACTGTTTCTTCAGGTCTTCATTTTCTTTTTGAAGGTTCCCATGCCATGTAAAATTTATCTTAAATCAATGTGTCAGCTTTTCTCCTATTAATCTTTGTCAGTTCAATTTTCAGACTACGCCAGGAATCCTAAGAGGATGAAGAAAAACTTCCTCCCCCGCAAAGCCAAAAGAAGAGCTTGGCTAGTTATGCTCATGTGATATATTGAAAGAAAGACCATTACAGAAAAACAACAATTTTTTCGTTCAATTCTTTCCTCTCCCTCTTATCTATATGACCCTTTGGGGGGGTCATATAGATGACCTCAGTTGGGACATTTGGGACCTCAGTTGTTTTATTTGAAATATTAGGTAGTAAAACTAGAATTAAGATACAATGTACCAGACACTATTTTCCATTTACTGTCTCATTTAATTCTTACAATAGTTGTATAAGGTAAATGTTATTACCCCCATTTTCTGTATAAACAAATAGAATCGTATGAGTCAGAGGGTGGCAGAGATGAGGGGAAACAACTAAGTTGGCCTGTACCTTACAGTCAACAAGGTAATTTGAAACTCCTTAATTGCTTAAAAAATTAAAGTCAATTTTTTTTTCCTAAATTAACCAGGCTTGTTGATTGCATGATTCAAGTGTTTAACTATTTACCTACTTTGTCAAGCCCCAACAAAATGACAGCAGAATGAGCCTAGAACAGGACAGAAGAGAAAGACAGCTTCCCCATTTTGCAACATTTATAAACTGAGTTTCAGGTTGGTCACTTCACCTCTGTGAGCCTTCTGACACACGTTTAATATATATGTTTATTTATACTACCCTGAAAGGAAACACAAGGTCTCTGGGTGAGGAACAACCTATTATTCACTACAATAAGCACATTGATTCCTCATGCAACGTTTTTCCCCTTCAGGGCTATGAAAAAGAACCAGATATATCCTTTGCATACTACAGGTTACTTTTTTTTCCCCCACCACAGGAAGGGAACCCCAAAATTATGAATCTAGGAGTTTATGTAGACTACATGCTGCCACTCCCCAGAGGAGAAACAGAAAGGCTTCATCTTCATAAAGTAAACAAATTCTCACTGGGAAGAGAAGGAAGGAGGCAAGCATTCAGCTCTGGGGGCAATAGGTTTTATTATCATTTGAATGAGAGCAGATGGTTCCACAATAAAAGAGATAAGCCACTCTAACTCTAATGCCCTTGAAATATGAGGAATGAATGTATCTAGAAAAAAGTATTTTAGTTATATATTATTCTCTATACTTATAGCATAGCATTTATTTGCCAAAAATGTCCCAGTCATACAGTAGTATGAAAGCATTCATAAGGCTTGTCAGCACTTTAGTATCCTTGCCTGCAAAATAAAGGAGTTACCATACAAGGTCTCTAAATTCCATCCATTTATGATGATTTTTTAATAGAAGTGATAGTTCCACTAAGGAAACATGCGATGGCTAGAAAAAATAAAGTTAAGATATCTGCAGGCAAAATGGTAAACTGAAGAAATCACTGAGCTAGATGTTATACCTCTATGGCAAATCATTTAAACTTCCAACCTCCATGTTCTTAAGTGGTTAAATGAATAGCTTGGACTAAAATAACTAATACTCGCCTGATCATATTTGATCATATTCTGTTTTCTTTTTTCTTTCTTTCCTTCCCTTTCTTTTTCCCTGGTTTCAGGTCTCTTCTGCTTTGTTTAGTGTATATTTTTCTGGGGTAGTTTTTACCCTGTTAGCATTTTGTAGTCTCATTCATCTATTCTCCTCTGGACAAAATGACAAGACGGAAAAAATCACCTCAAAAAAAAAGAACAAGAGGCAGTACCAACTGCCAGGGACCTAATCAATACGGACATTAGTAAGATGTTGGAACTAGAGTTTAGAATGATGATTTTAAAGATACTAGCTGGGCTCGAAAAAAACATGGAAGATACTAGAGAAACCCTTTCTGGAGAAAAAAAGAACTAAAATCTAACCAAGTCAAAATCAAAAAGGCTATTAATGAGGTGCAATAAAAAATGGAGGCTCTAACTGCTAGGATAAGAGGCAGAAGAGAGAATCAGCGATATAGAAGACCAAAGGATGGAAAATAAAGAAGCTAAGAAAAAGAGATAAACTACTGGATCATGAGGGCAGAATTCGAGAGATAAGCAATACCATAAGATGAAACATTAGAATAATTGGGATCCCAGAAGAAGAAAGAGAGAGAGGGGCAGAAGGTATATTGGAGCAAATTATAGCAGAGAATTTCCCTAATGTGGGGAAAGAAACAGACATCAAAATCCAGGAGGCACAGAGAACCCCCCTCAAAATCAATAAAAATAGGTCAACACCCCGACATCTAATAGTAAAACTTATGAGTCTCAGAGACAAAGAGAAAATCCTGAAAGCAGCTCGGGACAAGATATCGGTAACCTACAATGGTAGAAACATTAGATTGGCAACAGACCTATCCACAGAGACCTGGCAGGCCAGAAAAGATTGGCATGATATATTCAGAGTACTAAATGAAAAAATATGCAGCCAAGAATACTATATCCAGCTAGGCTGTCACTGAAAGGAGGAGAGATAAAAAGCTTCCAGGAAAAACAAAAACTAAAGGAATTTGCAAACACAAAACCAGCCCTACAAGAAATATTGAAAGGGATCCTCTAAGCAGAGGGAGAGCCTAAAAGTAACAGACCGGAAAGAAACAGAGACAATATACAGTAACAGTCACCTTACAGGCAATAAAATGGCACTAAATTCATGTCTTTCAATAGTTACCCTGAATGTAAATGGGATAAATGCCCCAAAAGACACAGGGTATCAGATTGGATAAACAAACAAGACCCATCGATATGCTGTCTGCAAGAGACTCATTTTAGACCCAAAGACACCCCCACATTGAAAGGGAGGGGGTGGAAAACCATTTACCATGCTAATGGACACCAAAAGAAAGCTGGGGTGGCAATCCTTATATCAGACAAATTAGATTTTAAACCAGACTATAATAAGAGAAGAGGAAGGACACTATTTCATACTTAAAGGGTCTATCCAACAAGAAGATCTAACAATTGTAAATATCTATGCCCCTAACATGGGAGCAGCCAATTATATAAGCCAATTAATAACAAAAGCAAAGAAAAACATTGACAACAATACAATAGTGGGGGACTTTAACACCCCCCTCACTGAAATGGACAGATCATCTAAGCAAAAGATCAACAAGGAAATAAAGACTTTAAATGACACACTGGACCAAATGGACTTCACAGATATATTCAGAACATTCCAACCCAAAGCAACGGAATACACATTCTTCTCTAGTGCCCATGGAACATTCTCCAGAATAGATCACATCCTAGGTCACAAATCAGGTCTCAACTGGTACCAAAAGATTGGGATCATTCCCTGCACATTTTCAGACCACAGTGCTTTGAAACTAGAACTCAATCACAAAAGGAAAGTTGGAAAGAACTCAAATACATGGAGGCTAAAGAGCATCCTACTAAAGAATGAAGGGGTCAGCCAGGAAATTAAAGAAGAATTAAAAAATTCATGGAAACCAATGAAAATGAAAACACAACTGTTCAATCTTTGGGATGCAGCAAAGGCAGTCCTGAGAGGAAAGTATATAGCAATACAAGCCTTTCTCAAGAAACAAGAAAGGTCTCAAATACACAACTTACCCCTACACCTAAAGGAGCCAGAGAAAGAACAGCAAATAAAGCCTAAACCCAGCAGGAGAAGAGAAATAGTAAAGATCAGAGCAGAAATCAATGAAATAGAAACCAAAAGAACAGAACAGATCAACGAAACTAGGAGCTGGTTCTCTGAAAGAATTAACAAGATGGATAAACACCTGCCCAGACTTATCAAAAAGAGAAATGACCCAAATAAATAAAATCATGAATGAAAGAGGAGAGATCACAACCAATACCAAAGAAATACAATTATAAGAACATATTATGAGCAACTATATGCCAGCAAATTAGATGATCTGGAAGAAATGGACGCATTCCTAGAGATGTAGAAACTACCAAAACTGAACCAGGAATAAATAGAAAACCTGAACAGACCTATAACCACTAAGGAAATTGAAGCAGTCATCAAAAACCTCCCAAGAAACAAAAGCCCAGGGCCAGATGGCTTCCCAGGGGAGTTCTACCAAACATTTCAAGAAGCATTAATACCTATTCTTCTGAAACTGTTCCAAAAAAAATAGAAATGGGAGGAAAACTTCCAAACTCGTTTTATGAGGCCACCATTACCTTGATCCCAAAACCAAAGACCCCAACAAAAAGGAGAATTATAGACCAATATCCTTGATGAACATGGATGCAAAAATTCTCACCAAAATACTAGCCAATAGTATCCAACAGTACATTAAAAGGATTATTCACCATGACCAAGTGGGATTTATCCCTGGGCTGCAAGGTTGGTTCGACATCTGCAAATCAATCAATGTAATACAATACATTAATAAAAGAAAGAACAAGAACCATATGATCCTCTCGGTAGATGCAGAAAAAGCATTTGACAAAGTACAGCATCCTTTCTTGATCAAAACTCTCCAGAGTATAGGGATAGAGGGTACATACCTCAATATCATAAAAGCCATCTATGAAAAACCCACAGCGAATATCATTCTCAACAGGGAAAAACTGAGAGCTTTCCCCCTAAGGTCAGGAACGCAGCAGGGATGTCCACTATCACCACTGCTATTCAACATAGTATTAGAAGTCCTAGCCACAGCAATCAGAAAACAAAGAGAAATAAAAGACATCCAAATCGGCAAAGAAGAAGTCAAACTCTCACTCTTTGCAGATGATATGATACTGTGTGTGGAAAACCCAAAAGACTCCACCCCAAAACTGCTAGAACTCATATAGGAATTCAGTAAAGTGGCAAGATATAAAATCAATGCATAGAAATCAGTAGCATTCCTATACACAAACAAGACAGAAGAGAGACAAATCAAGGAGTCGATCCCATTTACAATTGCACCCAAAACCATAAGATACTTAGGAATAAATCTAACCAAAGAGGCAAAGAATCCGTACTCAGAAAACTATAAAATACTCATGAAAGAAATTGAGAAAGACACAAAGAAATGGAAAAACATTCCATACTCATGGATTGGAAGAACAAATACTGTGAAAATGTCTATGCTACCTAGAGCAATCTACACATTCAGTGCAATCCCTATCAAAATACCTCAACTTTTTTCAAAGAAATGGAACAAACAATCCTAAAATTTGTATGGAACCAGAAAAGACCCCAAATAGCTAGAGGAATGTTGAAAAAGAAAAGCAAAGCAGGCAGCATCACAATTGCGGACTTCCAGCTCTATTACAAAGTTGTCATCATCAAGATGGTATGGTACTGGCACAAAAACAGACACATAGATCAATGGAACAGAATAGAAAGCCCAGAAATGGACCCTCAACTCTATGGTCAACTAACCTTTGACAAAGCAGGAAAGAATGTCCAATGGAAAAAAGACAGTCTCTTCAACAAATGGTGTTGGAAAAATTGCACAGCCACATGCAGAAGAATGAAACTGGACCATTTCCTTACACCACACACAAAAGTAGACTCAAAATGGTTGAAAGACCTAAATGTGAGACAGGAGTCCATCAAAATCCTAAAGGAGAACACAGGCAGCAACCTCTTCGACCTCAGCCGCAGCAACTTCTTCCTAGAAACATCACCAACGGCAAGGGAAGCAAGGGCAAAAATGAACTATTGGGACTTCATCAAAATAAAAAGCTTTTGCACAGCAGAAGAAATAGTCAACAAAAGACAACCGACAGAATGGGAGAAGATATTTGCAAATGACGTATCAGATAAAGGGCTAGTATCCAAAATCTATAGAGAACTTATCAAACTCAACACCCAAAGAACAATGATCCAATCAAGAAATGGGCAGAAGACATGAACGGACATTTTCCCAAAGACATCCAAATGGCCAACACATGAAATAGTGCTCAACATCACTCGGCATCAGGGAAATCCAAATCAAAACCCCAATGAGATACCACCTCACACCAGTCAGAATGGCTAAAATTAACAAGTCGGGAAACGAGAGATGTTGGCGGGGATGTGGAGAAAGGGGAACCCTCCTCCATTGTTGGTGGGAATGCAAGCTGGTGCAGGCACTCTGGAAAACAGTATGGAGGTTCCTCAAAAAGTTGAAAATGGAGCTACCATACGACCCAGTAATTGCACTACTGGGTATTTACCCCAAGGATACAAATGTAGGGATCCGAATGGGTACGTGCACCCCGATGTTTATAGCAGCAATGTCCACAATAGCCAAACTGTGGAAAGAGCCAAGATGTCCATCGACAGATGAATGGATAAAGAAGATGTGGCATATATATACAATGGAATATTATGCAGCAATCAAAAGGAATGAAATCTTGCCATTTGCAATGACGTGGATGGAACTGGAGGGTATTATGCTGAGAGAAATAAGTCAATCAGAGAAAGACATGTATCATATGACCTCACTGATATGAGGAATTCTTAATCTCAGGAAACAAACTGAGTGTTGCTGGAGTGGGGTGGGGTGTGGGAGGGATGGGTGGCTGGGTGATAGACATTGGGGAGGGTATGTGCTATGTTAAGCACTGTGAATTGTGCAAGACTTGAATCACAGACCTGTACCTCAGAAACAAATAATACATATGTTAAAAAAAGAAGATAGCAGGAAGGGAAAAATGAAGGAGTGGAAATCCGAGGGGGAGATGAACCATGAGAGACTATGGACTCTGAGAAACAAACTGAGGGTTCTAG
>NW_027397069.1:45938449-46084029 GCF_003265705.2 Callorhinus ursinus
GATGGGGAGATGAACCATGAGAGACTATGGACTCTGAGAAACAAACTGAGGGTTCTAGAAGGGAGGGGGGTAGGGGGTTGGGTTAGCCTGGTGATGGGTATTGAGGAGGGCACGTTCTGCATGGAGCACTGGGTGTTATGAACAAACAATGAATCATGGAACACTACATCAAAAACTAATGATGTAATGTATGGTGATTAACATAATAAAAAAATAAATATTGTAGGTGGCAAAAAAAAAAAAAAAAAAAGCCAAACTGGCCAAGAGTCAATCCCTACTGGCCAAGAGTCAATCCCTACATGAAGCAGCCTGCTGCAAGCACAGAATTTCTTTGTGCTCTGTTTTATCTTTTAAAAATAAGTCATGCAGATTTCATATTTCAGTGCCCAGTGTATCTGTTTAATATAAAAATAATGATATAAAATAAAAAATATTTAAAAAAAATAAAAAACTAATACTCCTTTCAACTGTAAGTCAATGAAAGTACTTCTGAGTTAAAATAAATGAATATGTGTTTTTAAATTTTATTCCTTTCATTTCCATTCTCAAATTTGCATCAATAACGTTACTGGCCAGATTCTATAGTTGCTATGTAAAGTAAATATTTTAGTCATTCCTATAATTGAGGTCATGAATCTACTTTTCATTAATTATTGTTCACTGCTGGTGTTGATTTTCTTTACTTTTCCAAAGGAGGCTGGGAAAGAGGACGATATTTTGAACTCAAACTTTAGCAGGCAACAGAAAGAATCATCTGGAGATCTTGTTTTTTGCACCAGTCTCTAATTCAGTACAACTGGAATTAGGCTCAAGCACTTGCCCATTAAGTGACGGCTAGAAAACATTTCTAAGCGAGGTTAATACTGCTGGTCAAGGGTCCACACTTGTAGAACCGCTGACTTACAGATCTCTAGCAGTGTTTCTAAAACTTTAGTTTATAGAAATCACTTGGGGATCCTGGAAAAAATGCACATCCTGATTCAGTAGGTCTGGGGTGGAGCTTGCCATTCTGCATTTCTAACAAGCTCCCAGGTGATGTCGCTTTCCCTGAGCAACCGCCCACACAACACTCCTTGAGTAGAAAGCGTCCCTATAAGCATCACCTGGAAGCTGTGAGGCTCACAAAATTGAAACCCGAACATACTGATAGCCTACTATGTCTCACACACTATAAAAACTGCTAGTGCCCACAAATTAATTACACCCTGCCTATAGGCTCAATAAAGTTTATAGAGGAAATTAGAAAATTAAACACGTATAAGTACAATGATAAAAGCATAATAAAAAGCACTGCGGAAAGACAAATCATGACCCATTCAGCTCTGACTAAACAATATGATGTTTGGAAACAGCACAGAGGGACAGGTCTTTTCTGGGATAAATGTAAATACTGTGTACTTTACTTAAAAGGCCAAGAAAAATTAAGCCTGGATGCAATATGAACATTTTGAACTTGTTTGAATTAACACACATACTAGAATAGGGAAGGGGGGGGAAGCACTACTTTAAATACTTAGACCAAGCAAACAACCATTTTCACTTTAAAAGGCTCTAAACTTAGCTAACCAAATAAGCAGACATGTTAAGCCCCACTTTAAAAATAAAATAAGCAATCCACAGGATTTCAAGTAAGGTAAATAATGCTCCACAAAATTACTCAGATATCCTAAGAGTTAAGTAAAGCAAATACCAAGTAGGCCAAAGCAAACAAAGACATACCCGCTTCTTCACTGGTCCCAGAAAGAGAAGGAACCAGTGAGCAGCCTGGACCAAATTTAAAGCGCTACCGGTGCTCTGATTGGCCAGGAAATCTCCACCTCCAAACATTCTCTCTCCTGAAAGGGCATCTTCATTCTGAGGCATTGTAGACAGCTGAGTCCTATATAATTGAAAGCCTATGAGGAAGTATTTTTTTCTGATATGATGGAAAGCGTGGACTCCCTAACTTAGCCCCCAGTGTTTTTTGGCTTTGGTTTTTTTGTTTTTTTGTGTGTGTGGGCAATAGAAAATTAAGACAAAATGACAACAAAGCCATGTTTCCTCTCTAAATAGAGAAATGACTTATAAATTAAAACTTAAAACAGTCATGCAGTTAGATATAATTGAGTCAGCACTTCAAAAAAAATGGTTTCTGGTAGAGTGTCATGTCACTTTCACAATATAAAAGTGAAGAGAAGAAAGACCATGATGTATGGGGGATTTTTCTTTCTTTCTTTTTTTTTTTTTTTAAAGTTGTGCTATTTGGAGGAGGAAATGAAGATAGGGTGGAACCCCGACAGGATAAGAGAATTGACCTTTCCCTCGGGGCAGGTGAGAAATGGCTGGAGCTGAGGCTCAGGCACGGCCGAACATAGATGCACATGCTCTTTTCCTCACTACTGTTGGTGTAACCATAACCTCAACCGCAGACCTCGTTTTAGAAAGTCAAGAGACAACAACTAGAAAAGAATCACAGCGACATAGAAAACAAGTGTGTGGAAAGTTCAAGTTTAAGGGTCTTCTATCTGCGGAGATGGGAAAGTGTTGAATCAACATTCAAGAGCAGGATGCCTACAAGGGGGAAGCGTACCCACCCTTGGCTACTGAGCTTAATGGATGCCACAACTGCCCTAGAACTAGTTTGGATTTTTTTGTTTGTTTTGGGGGTGGGGGTGGTTGTTACTGTTGTTGTTTTTAACAGATTAATCACCTGGACTTAGCACTATCAACTCATGTGACTTAAAGTCAAACTGTAAAAATAATATGCTCACTCTCTCTGGAGGCTTGATGCTGCTCAGCGTTTGCTAAATATCTACTATACATAAAAAGTTAGAAATATAGCACCTTGGGGTAAACTTTGCGGCAAAGATGATCAGTTTGCAGTTTAGATTACATTGCATACAATGGAACATGATCATATCCAGAAAGCTCTTGGCCAGCACTACACCGGCATCCTTGGAGCACGTGCCCTCTGTCCTTGCATTATATAACACCAGTGTTATAGGTGAGGCATGGCTCACCCCTACAACCTGAGGCCATTTCTCACCTCTTGCTTACTTCATTTTAATGAATACCAAAACTGAAGGGGATTTTATACACCGAGGACTGCGGGTACTGCCCCTGCTTAAAGGAATAATACAAAATCTGGACAATTCATGGCCCTGACTTTCGGACAAACTAACTGGAGAGGGGAGAATGAACAGGAAATAAGATTTTTTTTTAATGAAGCAAAAAACAAAACAAAACATTTTTAAGAGAAGGCATGACATCTCTCTGTTTTGTTTTGCTTTGTTTTGAAATACCTGTTTCTATAGTTAAACACATAACAGTTAAAGCCCATGCAATAAAATACAGAAAAGAAAATGAGTGTAAACATTTTCTGAGAACTGCTCTTTATAGATTTTAATGTGATGTTACCCTCTATTTAAACATATGCTTGTAAGTTCACTGACTCAAGAGTATATTGGATGTGTCAGAAGGTAGAGTTTTAATAACTAGGAAAAAAATCTCAGATAAACTCAACTCTTAGACATGAACAAAAATGTCATTCTCTTTGCGGCTAGATTTTAATACATCCTTCAAGGTATAAGGAGTGTGGGAAATCAATAGCAAATCCCAGGGTCCTTCTGCTGAGATATTCAAAATGTTAACTCTAATGGGAGTGATATCAGAGAAAAAAGGCAGATATAACCTAGGGTTGAGCAGTTCACTCAAGAACTGGAAAGAATTATTGTGCAAAATCTAAACACATCTTGTGTCTTAAATAACAGCACAAAAGTTTGTATTTGTCACCATAATTTCAACAAACAATGTAGCCATTTTTCAGAACTGGAAGCACTGATATGAAGGTGGATAATTTTAGAGAAATTATTTTCTCTTGTTTAGTAATTATCATTAATAAAAGAAAGATTTCTTAAATACTAATAAATCAGGGATGAATTGACTGACCATGCATCCAAATTGCTGCATTATTCACACTGGAATTACTCCAAAGATTAGCTGCAAATTGCCCTCTAAATTGAATTTATGGTTTCATTTTTCATAACTACTCTGTTGTGACAGATGAGAGGAATCTGAGAGGAAAATGACAGCAATGGACCCAATTTCTTAGTGCTCTATCTTCAAGATAGAGCCAAACTATCTCCACAATTTATTTTGGCAAGCTCTAAATAAGCTAAAATCCAGGAGACTCTACTCCATATCCCTTTCAGGAAAAAGGAAAAGGTCAACACTATTTTTGTCAAGTGGAAGCTAATCAAATCGACATCCGTGGAGGAGAAAGGGGAAGTTCACATATGTGACACAATTATGTTGTGTGTTACATTCTTTGATTTAATCCTCACAACAGCACCATAGGATAGGTAGTTGTATCTTCATTTTAGAGAAAAGAAAAAAAATGTGATGCTGAGAGACCCGATCTGCCCATATCTGGACTTCTGAGAGGCCTCTCCAGCTGCAAAATCCATGGCAGGATCTCCTGCTATGCCACCGCCCAGGGAAGGCTACCGCTTTGAACCCATTACCAAAGCAGACACATTAATTTTATGTCTGGCAAATCATTTTGTGTTTCCTTTTTGCACCAAAGAAAATAAAAATGACCACAGTACAAATTAGACTTGGCAGGGGGCGGGGCACACAAAACGATTCTACAAACTGGGCATCGTGAACACATCTAAATCTTTGGCACAACCGTTGTTAGACTACTATTGAAAAGCTGAGACAAAATAAGAGCTTCCAGATCAGAGAGACAGTACAGGCCTCCCTCTTTATATGAGGGATATAACTTGTTGCAGTATGGAGAGGGGAAAGACAATTTTGTTTAGCCTTTAAATTGGGTTTGTATCATCCAGGCCTCTCCGGTTAAAAATGATTAAAAACAAATATTGGGTTGGAGTTCATGACAAATGCAGTTGATGCCTTCAGGTGTATGAGACATCGTATGTGAACATACGCTGTTTGTAAGACAAATGATTAGGCAGCCTCCCACAGCTTTCTGTTTCTAAAGGTTTAGGACAAGTCACCATCTTTCTTCTGTAATGGTCTTGGGTATCCTTTCTTTTTATCAAGCTAGCTCTCATGTTGACACACAGACACCCAGGCATTAATGACATTTCTAAAATGTGTGGAAGCCAACCAAGTTATTTTTACTTACAAATAAATGTTTTCACATTTTTTTTTTTTACATGCAGCTTATTAAGAGGGAATTGAAATGTTCCTTTAAGAAGACAGAAATAAAACTTTACCAGCTAGAGGGGAAACAGCAAAGCTCTGGGTCTCTAGATAAATCTTTGTGTCCTTTACCCTTTTAATGCAATTACTTTATTACTGATTTTATGATGTGTCTTTTTGTAATGCATATGATTTAATTTTTTTCTCCTCTGAAGATGATTTTTAATAATTTAACTTATGCTACTGTGACATCAGTTTTCAAATAAATATACATATTTCTGCTCTACTGGTACCAATCCTGCCTTTATCCCACCAAACTGGACCATTTGGGTTTTCTCTTGGATTATTTTGAAGGGAACTAAAGTGTTGACATTTGAATTCAAATTCAAACACTATTCTTAGCTGACAACAAATGTGAAAACAAACTCTACCCAACCATTCCACATACATGGACAATATAATACTAACTCTGAATGTCCAGAGCAACTAAATTCTTTTTATTTTGGATTTTGCCACTATGTAGAAAACACAAGCCAAAATCCATTGTACACAAGATACTTTAGTGAAGCAAGCTCAAAAGTTCAACTAACTGTGTGACCTCTGGTAAGTTCCTCAACATCTCTGAGCTTCTTCACTAAGGATGTGGTTAAAATTGCCCACTCATAGGGATGTTGTGAGGACAAGAAAACCAAGTCTCTGGATCTTATTTAGAAGGCCTGTCCTCAAGCCTTTATATCATTACTGAGAAGAAGGGGTTAAACTTCATGGTTGGGCAAAGAGAAAAGGATCCAATGATGAAAGAGCAAAATAATACTAAGCCAAGTCAATGGCCTGGATTTTGGTTCTCAGGAAGACTTTCAATGTATAGTATGCAAACGTACATGATCAAAAACATCCAGGGGAATATCTATAACATGAAGACAATGGTTACCTTGGGAACCAGGTTAGATGGACTTTCATTTTCTGTTACATATTTCTGGAATGTTTGAAGTTGTATATAATAAGCATATATTACTTTTGCGGTAAGAAATTCTAATATTAAAAAGTAAAAAGTGCCTAGAATATGGTAGTGCTCAATTAATGAGTTTCTTTTCTCATCTTCCAGAGTCACTGGCTATAAAAAAAAAAAAAAATAAAGGCATTCATTTGTGTATCCGTGCTAATATTTATTGACTACCTACTAGTTCTGAGCTCTTCTGGGTGCTGCTAATTCAAAGTGAAAGGAAATAGACAAGTCTCTGTCTTTCCTATCTGACAAGGCATAGGGAAAGGTAATAGAACTTTCAAAGTTCCCTGCAAGGAAATTTTTAAAAAGCTTTCTCTCAATCTGATTCTCTCTCAGCTAAATTCATACCACAGTGAGTCTCCCCATCTGAAAATTGGCCACTACTCTCTGAAAAATAACGTTAGAAAAATACTTCAGGTATATGTAAACAAAATATAAGTTGTTGTGATACTATGATATCCTTTTCTGAGTAAAACATTAATAAGCATACATTTGCTTGAACGACATATGTAATTCCTGTTTTTGTAGGTCAAAATGGCCAAAGAGCAATTTCACATGATCTAATGTTTACTCTCAAGATAGTTTCAAGACAATATTTCATCCACATTTCAATGAAGATCCCCACAAAATAAACACATTTCTCATTTTACAAACCTTGCCTTGAGTGCAGCTAAGAATTCTCAGAATAATTTTCTAGACAATGTTTGATATCTGCATGAATGGATGGGAACAGCAACACATATGAGCCAAACTGACTGAAAGTCCAAAAATTATTCACATATGGCTTTCAAAAATTCCTCAGAAAGTACAAGGATATATGCCTTAATGAATGATATCAACAAACGTCTCAACCACCTGTTCTGTTACACCATATCAATAACTCAAAAGCAGGGTGTGCAGAATAGAGAATCCTTAACTCCTCCAGAGAATGCTTCAGTAATTTCGTTGTGCCAGTGATTTAAGCAGAGCAAACTTTAGCAGAGTAAGTCTCATTTCCAGAACAAAGAAAATCTTCCTTGGCCTATACAGAAGCATTGTCCATTTATCATCCATTCCTTAATTGACAGAAGCTGAGAGGTAAGTCACAACAACAACCAGGCCAACAAAGAAAACAACAAAGTAAAACACTCCAAAGCAGGAGCCGCTTCGATGGTTAAATTTGTATAACCCTAAAGTGTTTCCTGGCGTTCTGAGAGCAACATGAAATCAGTGCCAAGACTCAAGTGGGAAATTGCAGAGCATGACGGGATTTCTGAACTGCACAGAAGCCGGTATTCATAACTAACCTGTTTCTGACACACCTCCTTGAGCAAGGAAGGGGGAGTCTGGGGCTTGGCACCGACGCGGACCCTGGGGGCTAACAGTGGGCGGGGGGGGGGGGGGGGGAGGTGGGTAAACGGAGATGACCTCAGGGAGAGCAACCTGGGAAGCAAAAGTGGTTCAGTGGAGCAGAGAGCACAAATGGGATTGAAAATGTAAGGTCAGGAGCAATGAACCAGGGCAGTGGGATAGAGCCTGTGGCTTAACCTAAAGATAAATTTAATTCTCATAACTTCCTTCTGTCATACAGGCTATTTTTACTCTGTATTTTAGTTCTGCCCTATTTACACTCATAATCGGAACACAACTGACGAATGCTTAGCCTTCATGTTCAAGGTAATTGCCCACTATTGTTTCCTGCATCTCATGCCTTCCAAGTATAATATTCTTCTTACTCATATATATATATATCTTAGTACTTTTTTCAGCTAGAGTCCCTGGGTCATATACTTTTCTTTGTCTGAAAATGTTTTTATTTTATCCACTTTTTAACAAATACATGTATTATATATACAAATATACATACTATTTAGTTGAAGTACAACATGTTGAGAAAAATGCACATGACACTGACATACATAGCTTGGTAAATTTTTGTTCCATGAACACATCGATATAACTGAAACCAGGGCAAGGAGGAGAACATTACAATCACCCCCAGAATCTTTCCTCATGCCCCATTTCAGTTATACTCCCCTGGCCCCAAATAACTGTAGTCCTCAATGGGTAATTACTTCTAACACCACAGATTGGATCTGCCTGTTTTTTAACTTTTATATAAGTGGAATTATGCATATAGTCTTTTGTTTGGGCTTCTTTCATTCCACATTATGGTTGTAATATCCACTCATGTTTTATAGAGGGTTTTTTTCTGTTTTGTTGTTCATTTTAATTATCATTGACAGATCTATTTCATTGCCTATTTATAACACAATTTATTTCACCATTGTGTTGTTGTGTACATTTGAATCGTTTCCAGTCATAAACTACTACAAATAGGGTTCAGTGTGAACATTCTTACATCTCCTTTGATGCACATACGTATAGATTTTGTAGAGATATGTACATAACATATTAATATTAATATGTTCATTTTATGTAGATACTGCCAGCTTTCCAAACCAATGCTACCATTTCATACTTCCACCAGCATTGTAAGAGATTAAAAGATAATTTTCAAAATAGGATAAAATTATGACTCTCATACAGATATAAAAATGAACACATTAAACATTTTATTTAACATATTCAATGAGAAAAGCAAGCCAATGTTATAATCAGGTTGAAAGAGAATCCAAAGGAAAACATTTTCATGTAGAATTGAAAATAGCTCGAAGACAATAAACAGAAATAGAATCAAGTAACCAGAAAGCGCATGCTCTGTGTAGAAGATGCATGGTTGTAAAACAGCTTAGAGACAAAAGCTAGAATCAAATGACTTATAGGAGTGTCCTCCAGATAACACATAGTTTTTCACTGAAATACATTTTTTTCTCCACTACAGAGTGTTCCAATTGATCAACAAATTCTTTTTGTAACAAAAATTTTTTTTAACTATTTTGATGGCTATGCATTGTGACTTTAATTTGAATTTCACTAATGATTTATATCTATGAACATGTTTTCATAAATGAATTGGTCCGTTGGCCACCTTCTTTAGAAAAAGGTCTGTTGAAGAAATGTGTCCTTTTATTCTAATGTGTTGACTTTTTCACTTGTGCATTTGTAGGAATTCTCTACCTATTCTGGATGCAAGTCCTTTTTCAGTATATGCATAAGTATTAATCTGTGGCTTGCCTTTTCACTTAATTGCATCTTTCAAAAAGCAGAAGAAATTACATTAAAATAGTCCTTGTTCAATACTATTCTTGAATTCCAGAACTCAGTTTTTTTTGTTTTGTTTTGTTTTTTTTAATGTTAGCCCTGTGAAGATCTTACATTTTTTATGGCTTCCAGTTGTGCTTTTGAGATAAATAAGTTTGTTATTTCTTCGTAGATCTCTTTGTTTGCTTTTAAGATCTATTTTTTCCTTTGCTCAAAGGACCTTTATTTTGACTTTAGGATTATACAACCTAGATAACTTGTGTCAGAGTGTGGATTTACTCATCTTTAATTCCACTTGGAAGTCTTTGTATTTCCTAAATCTGAGTAATCAGGTCTTTCAACAATTTTCTTCAAATTCATCTCTTGAAATCTTATATTTCCCTCATTCCCTCTATTGCTCATTCAGGAACTCAAGTCAGACATTTGATAAACATATAGTTACCTCCTCCATGTCTCTGAACTGTTCATATTTTCCATCTCTCCATCTCACTCTGCTGCATTCTGTGTACTTCCACCATCTTTTTCCAGTTTGCTAACTGACTTCTGCTCAATATAATCTTCTGTTTAAACCATCTTTTGTGTTTTAAATTTCAATGACAATATTCTTTAGTTTAAAAGTTCAGTGTGGTCTTTTTACTTAACCATTCTATGCTTGTATTATTTTTTTTTCGATTCTTAATCTTTTTTATTTTTTCAATTACGTCTTCCATTATTTTTCTCTCTTTATTTATCATGGTAAACATGTAACATAAAATTTACAGTCAACAATTTGTAAGTGAATTGTATATTTGATCATGATTGACAAGGGTTCCAAAGCTACACAATGAAAAAAGAATTGTCTCCTCAACAAAAGCCATCTGGTCCTGGGCTGGTTTCTGTTGTGAGGTGTTCTGATTATGATTCAATCTCTTTAGTGGTTATCGGTCTATTCGGATGTTCTGTTTCCTCATGATGTCATCTTGGTGGATTATATGTTTCTAGAAATTTATCCGTATCTCCTAGGTTATCCATCTTGTTGGAGTACATTTGTTTATAATAGACTGTTATGTTCCTTTTAGTTTTGTGGCATCAGTTGTAATGTGTCTCCTCTTTCATTTCTGATTTTTTAATTTTAAACTTCCCTTTATTTCTCAGTATAGTTAAGGGTATGTCAATTTTGTTGATCTTTTCAAAAAAAAACACAATTATTAGTTTTATCTTTTTTCTTTTGTTTTTCTATTTCCAATTTTGTTTACTTCTGCTACTACTATTGTTTTACTATTCCCTTCCTTAGGCTAACTTTTGGTTTAGTTTGTTATTCTTTTTTTAGTCCTTGAGGTATAAAGTTAGGTTGTTGATTTGAGATCTTTCTTCTTTAACGTAGATATTTATCACTATAAATTGCCCTCTTAGTACTGCTTTTGCTACATCCCATAAGTTTTAGTGTGTTGTGTTTTCATTTACATTTGTCTAATTATATTTTCTATTTTTCCTGTGATTTCTTTTTGACTCACTAGTTTTTCAAAAGTATGTTGTTGAATTTCCAGACACTGGTGAATTTTTCAGTTTTTCTTTTGCTACTGATTTCTAGTTTCATTCGATGTGGTTGAAAAAGGTACTGATATGATTTCAGTCTTCTTAAATTTAAGACTCGTTGTGCAGCATAACATGTGATCTATCTTGGGAAATGTTCCATGTGCATTTGAGAAGAATGTATATTCTGCATATGCCTGTCAGGTCCAATTGGTCCATAGTGTTGGTTCAAGTCCTCTGTTTTCTTACTAATCTTCTGCCTGGCTGATTATCCATTATTGAAAGTTAGGTGGTAAAATCTCCTACTATAATTATATGACTGTCAGGCGCCTGGGTGGCTCAGTCGTTAAGCGTCTGCCTTCGGCTCAGGTCATGATCCCAGGGTCCTGGGATCGAGTCCCACATCGGGCTCCCCGCTCAGCGGGAAGCCTGCTTCTCCCTCTCCCACTCCCCCTGCTGTGTTCCTGCTCTCACTGTCTCTCTTTGTCAAATAAATAAATAAATAAATAAACAAATAAATAAATAAATTATATGACTGTCTATTTCTCCCTTTAATTCTGTCAATGTTTGCTTCACATAAATGGAAGCTCTCTTGTTAGATGCTTATTTATTTATAATTGTTATACCTTAGAGAACTGATTCTTTCTTTATTATATAATCTTTTTTCTTTTATAAGTTTTTGACTTAAAGTCTATCTTCTCTGATATAAGTAAATATGGTCACCCTGCTGCTTTTTGGTTACCATTTGCATGGAATATATTTTATTATCCTTTCATTTTCAGCCTCTGGATAGCCCTACATCTAAAGTGAGTCTCTTGAAGACATTATTTAGTTGGATCTTGTTTTTTTATCCATTCAGCCACTCTATGTTTCTTGATTGGGAAATTTGATCCACTTACACTTAAAGTAACTACACACAGGTAAGGACTTACTATTGCCACTTTGTAAATTGTTTTAAATTGATAATTTCAATAACATATATAAACTCTTTTGCATCTTTACCCCCTTTGTTTTATTGATGTCAAAAATTAATTTTTTATAATTTATACCCATTAACATAGTTTTATGGTTATGGTTATTTTATGCTTTTATATTTTAAATTCTATGCCTCAATTAAAGGTGATTTATGCACCATTACAATATTACAGTATTACAGGTTCTGCATTTGTCTAAGATGTATACATTTTCTTTTGCCAAAGATCTTTATATTTTCATGTTTTTGTGTTGCCTTCTAGTTGCCTTTTGCTCCAATGTGGAGGACTACTGTTAGCAATTCTTTAAGGCAGATCTAGTCATAATAAACTCCTAGTTTTGTTTATCTGAGAATGTCTTTTTCTCCATTTCTGAAGGACAGTTTTATCAGATATAGTTATTCTTGGTTGGCAGGTTTAAGGCTTCCACCATTTTGTCATCCTGCTGATGTCACTCTCCTGTCTTCAGTGATTTTTACCATACTGTTTTTAATGTTCTCCAATTATCATATGATCTTTTTTGGTGGACTATTACTGCTGTTTGTTGTCTCAGCTGAGACTTACTTGGTATGCATTTCTTTCTCACGTATTTATAAGTTTGTACTGTGGGCTCACCATCCCTGATATTGTGCAGCTTGAGTTGAGGCATTGTGCATGCAGAGCAGTTTTTCATATTTTAACTAGTCCCCAAAGTGATTTTTACCACCTGAAGGCCAATATTATGATAATACCCTGAATAGTAGATTCCTGGATCATGCAAGTAATGGAAATATAAGCCCCCATATGGTATGAGATACATTCCCATAGTTACAAATTCTCAGGGAAAGCTTCCAACTTTGTATATCTGCTCAGACCTGAGACAGAACTGGCAAACCTCTTTGTCATCACCCTGAGTTGGTAGTCAGATTTTCCTTCCTTTTTTTTCCCCAAATTCTGATCTTAAAAAGAAAAATGTATTATTTTATACCAGTGTCTGTTAAAAGATTGCTTCTTAACCAGAGCAAAGGTATTTCTTGTGTCCTAATTTTTCCTCTACTACTTCAGAAGTTACATACTCTATTTCAAATTTACCAATATATAAACTTAATCAGTATCATTACCTTCCTCCAATGTAAGGCACTTAGAAATCTTTAACATCATTTACTCCTCTCCTAACTTACAGATTATAATTGTCTCTTTCTTTATTAAGTTTTTATTTTAATTCCAATATAGTTAACATACAGTGTTATATTTGTTTCAGGTGTACAATATAGTGATTCAACAATTCTATGTGTTACTCAGGGCTCATCATGGTAAGTGTACTCTTAATCCTCCTCACTTATTTCACCCATCCCCCCACTCACCTCCCCTCTGGTAACCTGTTGTTCTCTATAGTTGAGAATCCATTTTTTGGTTTGTTTTTCTTTATTATTCTTCTGTTCATTTATTTTGTTTCTTTCTTTCTTTCTTTTTAAATTCCATTGTAGTTAAAATACAGGGTTATATTAGTTTTAGGTATACAATTGTCTCATAGTTTTGATATATGCTCCTTAAAATTTCACAAAATTTTATTATTCTTGGTCCTTATAATTAATGGTTGTCTAGCCATATATTTACCACTTCCTTTGCTCATAATTTTTGCTTGCATGTGAATTTTCTTTTTGTTGAAAGTATGTGCATTAGAATTCCTATTAGTGTGGGTCTGTTGGTGGTAAACTTTCTTAGATATATCTGATTTTTTTTTGTATCACCATTTTGAAAGATAGTTTCACTATGTACACAATTTTAGATGGACAGTTATTTTATCTGAATATACTGAAAACAACTTCTATCTTCTGGTTTTCATGATTATTGAGAACTCACTTTTCAAGCAAAAATTCACTCCTTCAGAGATGATCTGTTTTATTCTTCTGGGAAAAAAGATTTTCCCTTTGTATTTGGAACTTTTCAAATTCACTGCAATAGACCTAGACATGAGTTTCAGACCCTATTTTGAATATAAGAACAGAAATTCTTCATAACTTCTGAACAGTATTCAACCATTCCTCTTAACTTATTTTTAACCTTTTTTTAGCTCTTTGTTTCTCTATGCTATATTCTGATATTTTCACTTGACTCTCAGCTAAGCTGCTGGTAAAAGTACCCATTACTGTTTAATTTAATACATTATATTCTTATTTGTAGAGTTCTATATGGTTGCTCTTTAAATCTTTTTGGCCATTCTGTTATATTCAAGCTATGTAAAAATTTATCTTATCATTGTTATGGTCTGAATGTTTATGTGCCTCCAAAATCATATGTTGAAATCCTAAATCCCAAAGACAATGGTAATAGAAGATGGGGCCTTTGTGAAGTGGTTAGGTCTCAAGAGTGGAGACTTCAAGAATGGGATTAGTGCCCTATAAAAGGGACTCCACAGAGCTCTCCAGACCCTCCCCATCATGTGACAACACAGCCAGAAGGCACTGTCTATGAACCAGAAAGTGGGCCGTCACTAGACACCAAAACTGCCAGTGCCTTGATTTTGGACTTCCAGACTCCAGAAATGTGAAAAATAAATTTTTGAAGTTTATAAGCTACCTAGTCTGTGATGTTTTGTTATAGCAGCTTGAAGTCTAAGACAATCATATTGCACTTATATTATATGCTGGAACAGATACTTGAATTCTTAGCATATCTGATGCTGCTATTATTTCTACTGAATGCAATCCACTATGACTTGTTCCTTTGAATATTTTGAAATTTTTCACTGAGGGGCACCAGGGTGGTTTAGTCAGTTTAACATCTGCCTTTGGCTCAGGTCATAATCCCGGGGTCCTGGGATTAGGTCCTATGTCAGGCTCCCTGCTCAGCGGGGAGTCTTCCTCTCCCTCTGCCTCTCCTCCCCACTTGTTCTCTCTCTCTCTCAAATAAATAAAAATTTTTTAAAAAAATGAAATTTTTCACTGAGACCCCCATATTTCTTAAAATTTTATCTGTGAAAATTATGAGTCCTAGTATGAAATGTTAATTCCTCCAGAGAGGATTTTTTTTTAATCTGCCAGGTATCTGTCTTGAGTTTATTTGACCTGCCATGTAACATGGATTTGGGTTGCAAATCCACCAGAGGTCCAGTTTTTAGATATAGAATTTCAGAAGTGATTTCTCTCATCTCTACTCAGTACCAAAGTTCAAGACAGATACCTTTCCTGCAGCAGAGTCCTATAAGGAAGCAGTTAATTGGTAATCAACTGTACACTACAAGAATAATTTTTGAAGGTGTTCTGTCGTTTTTCATCACATGAGACAAAAAACCTCAAGGCCTAAGCCAACTCCACTGCTCTCTTTACTCCAAAGGATCTGTCTTTACTTAGTTTTTGGCTTCAAAACATGATTTTATTCCTATTAGCCCATTAATACATTTTAACATATGTAGTAAAAGTGGAAATCAGATTACAAAATATACCAGACTACCAGGAAAAAAAATGGCAAGTTTTTTTTTTTCTTTTTAGTATACATTTTTACTGAGCATGAAGTCCCTCAAAGGAACCAGCTCAAATATGTGGGCTTTACACCTTCTTCTTTGGCTCATATTACCTAAACCAATGCCCTCCACATTCTCATCCTCCATCCTCAAATAGGACATCTGCAGAGTTTTAGCTTCCTCTTCGTTTTTACTCTCTGGATGTTTTTATTTACTTTATTTAAAGTTCAGCATGCATTTAAAGAAACACAGTATTTTATAATTATTTTACAGCATTTCTAGACTTCTATAGCAGATGCATCATCATGCTAGCTATTTCACCAAATCAGTGAAATTAAATTTTTGTCACACATATTTACTGAAAGTCAATGGATTAAAAAGATAAAGCTACATTTGCAAATTTTAAAATAGCCCATTATGTGGCTTAAACTGACTTTTATCAGGGCATTTTGTACTGTATAGAATTTATATTCCCTTAAAAATTGAATATGGTATCTTGCACATTTTTCATAGTAATTTTTATGAGACTTCTTTTTCAGTTTGCAATAATATTGTCATGTTTAGGGGAAATACTCTGTTTGTTTTCTCTATCACAAATATTCCATTTCCACCCAAGTTCAGCACTGCAATACAATTCTGGCACTAATTACCCTTATTGTCACACTCCACAGGTTTAAGGGCTCAGTCTGCCACAAGAGTTCCCTTAGTTCAGATGCCAGCCACAAGTCTCTGGAGCCACCCACACTTCTGCCTGATCAGTTACAAATTTAGCATTTCCCAGGATCTCCTCAGCTTCAAATTCACTAGGATGCCTCACAGAATTCAAGAAAGTGCTATACTTATGATTATAGTTCTCTTACAAAGTTTATAACTCCAGAACAACCAAATAAGGATGAGTCACAAAGGGAAAGGTCTGGGAAGCACATCGAGCTTCCAGGCCCCTTCTCAGAGGAGTCTGGCACATCACCTTCCCTGTACATCTTTGGGTTCACCCATCAAGAAGCTCCATGGAGCTTCAGTGTCCAGAGTTTTAGTATGGTTTCATTATGTAAGCATGATTGATTAAATCACTGGCCACAAGATAGAGTTCAACCTCCAGTCTCCCTCCCCTAACTGGAGGCCAGGCTGACCCAAAATTCTGACCCTGTAATCATGTGTCTGGCCTTTCTGGTGATCAGTCCCCAGGCCTTAAGCTATACAGAAGCACATGATGAGTCATTCATTAGTGTAACAAAGACATTCATCACGGAAGAAATTCCCTGGGTTTTTGAGGCTCTACATGAGGAGCCAGGGACAAAGACCAGATATGTTCTTTATTATACCACAATCATATAAACCAAAAATATCATAAAATTTGTTTTTTTAACTTATGAAGTACTTTGGAAAAATGAATAGATCACAGAAGTAATGAATAGGTCAATTCATTACTAATACATCTTATATCTAATATATCTGGTATGTATGTCTAAATAGTCTAGGTGCAAATTTATATTCTTAGTATCATCTTTTTTTTAAAGTGCTTAAACAGGGTACCTGAGTGGCTCAGTCAGTTAAGCGTCTGCCTTTGGCTTAGGTCATGATCCCTGCTCAGTGGGGAGCCTGCTTCTCCCTCTATCCTCTGCTACTCCCCTGCTTGTGCTCTCTCTCTCTCTCTCTCTCTCTGTCTCTCTCAAGTACATAAATAAAATCTTAAAAAAATTAAAATAAAGTGCTTCAACATTAAAAAAGGTGTCCCCTATACTCGTCATTCCATTGTTATGTCCAACTTGCCAAGTATTATCATGCCATTTTTATAGGTAAATTAAGATTTAACAATTTGCCAAACTCACAAAACTATGTAGCAAATCTAGAGTAAAACTGACTCCAAATTAAGTGATCTCTAGCTAACAACATAGGTTCCATCTTAGTGCCTGTGATTTTTATCAGATGAAATAGAATGTGCATCTTTTATTTATTATTTTGTATTTATCCTCCCTCACCACCATCAACAGAGATGAAGTCATCTTTGTCTTTAAATTCCTTCAGAGTCCTTTGGTCACAGCCAATTAATGCTGCTGTTCCTTTGACCTTAGGGAAGGATGTTAATTTGGTTAACAACCACATGGTGATTTGTTTATTGTTAAGTCAGAGTTAGCTAAAGAAGCTGACCATAAAGCAGTGGTTATATTCCTTTCTCTTAGGGGAGGCCTCTGCTGAACTTGATTTAATGCAAGTACAGTGCTGCATAATGAATATTGCATTTTCCATTTCTATAGTGAACTAAAATAACCTATTGTGAGTGTTAGAATGTAATAATCCATACATTATTATGTTTTATTGATGGGTTTTTACATTCTAGAATCCATTCAGGCATATCCAACCCCAAATACCTTTAACTGAATTTAATTCAGTGCATGAAAGTTATTATATACATCATCACACTTTTTACCTAACTGCACAACATTTAATTTCATGACCATAATGGAACTGTAAACATTAGCTCTATTTCCCTATATTGGATTGGAAAAAAATAAAATTCCCTTTTTAGTATGATTGAGGGTGAAGTGTTACACTATGGCACTTAATTGAAACTAGTACTTAGTTAAAATAATTCCTTCTTCCAAATCCTTAAAAAAAATAGAGGTGATGGATCAATTAAAATCAGGAGGTTACAATTCATCAAAGTGCATTTAGGCCAGCAGATACTCTATGAGGGCAAACTCAAAATGTCATTCTTTTATATTTTTAGTTAGTAATCAATTTTTATGTCTAGAATTTAAATAAGCATCTGATTTTTCTTCCAATATATGCCAGGGGTATTTTGACATACAGAAGCATGGCAAAGTAAGACATATTGTAATAATTAACTGAATTATTCCTGGCATGCCGTGAACAATTACAGGATTAATAACCACCCAACCAAACGGTGTTATGTTGGAATAAATTGACCGACAAGGTTTCTCAGCTAGGAAATGAAGCTCAGATAGATCATCAATAAAAACGACTGTGACAAGCATACTTGTGAGAACTCCAGTGTTTTAAATTTACAAAATATGGCTGTGGTAACTGTGCTTAATGATTAGAAGAAAGTATTTAAAAATTCATTTAGAATATTTTGCCCTTTTTAATTGCCTGCTGAAAGACATAATGTTTGATGGTCACTAATGTACCATACAATCTACATTTAATTAAATACCTGTAGTAAGTTCTGAAAGCCACTGAGAAACAGTCTTTCCTAAATAAAGAAAAAAAAAGGGGGAGAAAGAAAAGAATTGCAGTTTGGAATATGTGTTGTGCCATATGCATCCATACTGAGAATAATATTGGATAAAAAAACAGAGATAATTTTGAGAATAAATGATGTCATTTGCCATGCTATGTATGTATGCAATATGTAATCGGATCTGAGATTTTATAACACGCCTTATGAATACAGTTATTGAAAGGTCCAACTTAAAAGAAATAACTGAAACATCAGGTAGAGCACCAATAATTACAGTTTTGTCATATGCAGTTTTTGCAAATGGTTGTTAACTTTAAATCAGAAGAAAAGAGGAGAAAAATAATGTTAAGGAAGAGGCAAGAGCAGAAAAAGGAAAGCTTGGGACATTGAAAATGTCATGCGTGTGAATGTCATAAAATATTTCCAGACTAACTGGGTTCATGAGGATATGATAAATAAATCGTATCCTGCCGTAAACAGGAGGAATTAATTTGTAAACTAATTTGAAATCTCCCTAGATCTTTACTTTCCAGTCATCTTCCAAATAAATGGCCTGGCCAAACCATAACTTACTACACAATAGGAGTAGCATAACAGAACCTATCTTTAAGTGAGTTTCCTCTTTTATAATGTAAAGGCAATTGGTCCAAGAAAGACTACTATGAAAAGTAATTAAGTGGACAAAAAAGTATGACACACTTAAAAATTCAAAAACGTACTCACCTTGGTATGAAGTAGATAGCAACCACAACAACAGTAGCTATTCCAGAAGCCTGCCTCTGTGGCCTCCTCCATGGAGCCTTACTCTAAACACTGTCATTTCCCCAAAGTGACAGTTTCTCCTTTCATCTCTCCTTACCCTGTCCACTCTTCCCAGCAGCCCAAGGCTCAGCTTCAAGTACAACCTACATGTACCTGTCTCTCTCTTCTTCTTTTCCCCCACTCGGATGCCCCAAAAATACTTTCAAACTCAATGTGTTCAAAACTAAGATTAGCGTATGTGTCCCTCAAATCCCTTCCTTTTAAAAAAAAATACTTTATTTATTTGAGAGATAGATAGATGGAGGAGGAGGGGAGGAGCGAGGGAGAAAGACAAGCAGACTCTATGCTGAGCGCAGAGCCCAGTGAGGGGCTCAATCCCACGACCCTAAGATCATGACCTGAGCCAAAATCAAGAGTCGGATGCTTAATCAACTGAGCCACGCAGGTGCCCCTCAAAGTCCTTCTTTTATGTTCCCTACCAGTTCAAACTAAGAGTGGTATGTCTCTTCATCTTTCTTTCTTATATCCTATTAGCTCCTGAATCCTCTCATCGCTCCTCTCTTCTGCCATGATATTATCCACTTTTCACCACCTGATTTTTCCACCACATCTTCATAAAGGGCCTCCATGTCTCCACCCTCACCTCATTCCAACCCATGCTCACACTACTGTCAACCTAAGTCTTTTGCTTAAAATGTCAATAATCTAAATGTTCTCAGTGTAAAATGCAAATTCCTCAACATGAAAGACAAATTCCTCATGAACTGGGTCTTGCATACCTCTTCATCATGTCTCCCCACTTTCTCTCTTGCCCATAGGTTCAGGTCATACTAATCTATTAGACGTTTCCTGAATGTGTCGAGCTCACCTAGAGGTCACTGCCTTTGTACAATACTGCTTTCTCTGCCCAAAAATCCCTTTTCTTCATCTCCTCCCTGCCCAGAGTTCTGTGTCTAACTGTTAATGATACTAAAATCTAAGTTCAGATTAGAAAGGGTGGTGTGACCCCACTTCTACCACAATCTGAGCTAAATGCCTCTCTCCTAATGACATGGGGTTACAGCTACCAGAGTAATTTTCAAAATATTGTCACAATGACTAAAGCTGTGGCCCCTCCAACCAGACAGTGAATTCTCAAGCATGCAGGGTCCCCAGGAACTGGATTCTAAAATACAGATGTGCCTGAAGGAAGTTTACCCGAAACTGTTTTGTGTTCTCGGGATCAAAATTTGTGGGGAGCGAAGGAAGCAGGTTTGAACAGAAGGAGACATTGAACTGTGAATTAATGCAATGACAAAGAGAGCCTCAGCCAATCTTATGGGGGAGCTCTAATGTTAAAACAGCCCTTCAGAATTGTCCTAAATTAAGGCAAAAGAAATAATCCCCCTATTGACCAGTCATTAAATATGGTTCCCCTCTGGGATGGGAGCATAACCTTGGATGAGGTGGATTTCCTCAGTTATGGGCAAGGCCCAAATAGGGACTAGCTAAGAGCTGTCGGTCACCAACATCCAAGCAGCTGGGATGACAGCATATGGGCACAGCACCATGGAATCCACTAGAGCTCCCTAAAGACAAAAAGGTTTTCTCATTCATTTTTATGTGCCCTGGGCTAGCAGAGACCCTGAATTATAGGAGGCATTCAAAAATAAATGTTTATTGAATGAATGCATAGTATGATTTTTAGTCAAATTCATCTTTCTGAAAGCAATCTGTGCTGCAGATACCTTATGTTCAATCTGAAAATAAGGACCAAAGAAAATACAAAGTGCAGAATAAATAGCTTTTAATCTAACTGCAGTCCCTTGGCTTCTTAGAAGACTCATAGTGATCCTCTGTCTTTAATCTCCCCAACAAAATGAAAAGTTAAAAAAAGCAGTCTGGACTAAAATACAGAACAAAAGTCTTTGTATTAAAAGGACATTCATATGGTTTTTCATTTGAAGAAAATGTAAGGCTGCAGCATTCGTAGGATTAGCTGAATCCCAACATTCTGCTCTTATTTATGTTTGGTAAAGCAAGGCAATCAGGTGGCCAGTGCACACTCGATGGTTGCCTTCGAAGCTTACATGCAGGCGGAACAGATAGGCCAAACGTGAAATGCCTTTGCTAAACAGTATGCATGTTTCATGCTGAAATTTTACCTAAGAAATACTGAAAAACAGGTAAAATGACACAAAATGACACAGACTTCATTCAAGCTTACTAATAAGCAGCAGAGACACTGGAGGCGAGGAGGGGGCTGGTAGTGGCCGCGGTGAAGAGAATATGATCAGTAGCCATTCAGTAAGTTAGGATCAAGCTGGGAACTGAGACACCGCCAAAGAAGTTAAAAAATTACCAAAGATGATAACAGGTGGTGGGGGAGAGAGGAAATAATAAGTGGGGTACAGAAGGCACTGAGTCTGGGGATGTGTGTCCCTTAGGGAGTGAATAGAGATGAGGGTGCAGTGATTTAAAAGTCCACAGGGAAGACTTGTAAGTCAGCTCTTGAGAAGTGGGAGAGAGAAAAGGGGACAACGTTCCTCCTCCCCCACCTACACTAGCCAAATGAGAGAGTTAGGAAACCATGTGCCTAACCTCGTAGAAGGCATTAAACAGGAAGGGTACTTGGAAAAGTCAGGGAAGATCCAAAAACCTAAAAGTCTCCATGCTTTGTTTTATGTAAGAATCATACAGGAGTACAGTTGATTTTGCTATAACAGTTGTTTCAGAGTGAATCTGTTCCAACGTTACTGGTCTACTATGAGGTAACCTGTTGAGCATAATGCAGATTTTGCTTTTGTTCAGGTGACACTTCATCTGGAGAAACACGGGTGAATTCAGAAAACTGCACCTGCTGCACTGAGCCTCGTGGGAATACACAGAATGCCTACAAGAACATACTGGAAACTTCTACCAGCTACCTCACTTCGCCCCGGGTGGTACGAACCAAACTTGTGCACATCAGGTATTACAACTTTCTATTTTCCATATCAGATGACCATTACTTACTGATAGCACAACCTGCAACCTTCCCTATGCCCACTTCTGAAAGCAAACCTCAGGTCTCTTTCAGGCTAAAGGGTCATTTCTATTGTAGTTTTTATGTATTTCTTAGCCATTTAAAAGATGTCAAAATGTACTGCTGCGTTCACTGGCTTCTTAACTTCTTTCAGCATGTTTGAGTGTTGTGTTCCTTATAGCTCTGTTCTCATAACCCCTGTGGTCTTTATTGTGTGGTTTTGTACAGTGCAGTGATTTCCAGGAACATCTGTGTTGCATCATAGCAGAACTGACTGTTATTTGTTTAAACATGCTGATTCTCAGCATTTCTTCCAAGATTTTAATTCAATCGGTTGAGCTGAGACTAGTGTCATAGAAAGTTTCTCTCTCTCTCTCTCTCTCAGTTTCCAAATGTTCTTCCAATTTTGGATGAGTATTCAATTATTCAAACTTAGGGGAAATTAAGACAGATACTTAGCCAATGGATGTTCTTACTTGAGATTGGAATTTGCAATTACCCGAGAATTAATAGAGAAAAACACAAGAATGCCCGAGAAGTTATTCTCACAGACAGTAGAAGCTACAGCATCAAGAATAGAGTGGAGGCAGTGACAGAGGTCCAGTAGTCGTGGAGCCAGATGTGGAACCCAACCATACCCATCATCACAGCATGGCTGGGCTGCCCTGACATCATTAGCTTTGCCTAACTCCAAGCCTTGGTTTCTGGTCTCTGTGTCAACTTTGTGAGCTACCCAGTAGCCCACTGGGGGGCTTTTCTTTTAACTTTTCTTTAAACTTTTCTACTAAGAAAAGCTATGCCTGCAAAAAATGAACCCTGACACTGATTCATCCTCAGATCTAACCTAACAAACACCCTGATGATTCTGAAAAAGGTGCTCTGTGCAGTTTGGTTTGATAATTATCATTGAGTGGATCATAGAATTATTACTATTTTTTTCTTTCCAAATTTTTATTTAAATTCCAGTTAGTTATCATACCGTGCAATACTGGTTTCAGGAGTAGAATTCAGTGACTCATCACTTACATATAGCCCCCAGTGTTCATCACAACAAGTGCCCTCCTCAATACCCATCACCAAACTAGCCCATCCCCCATCCATCTCCCACCATCACCTCTCAGTTTGACAGAACTATTATTTTGTAGTAGTTTAACATTGTACTATTTAAATTGACCAGCCATTTAATATTTTTCCTTTTTCTGAGATCTGTGTTACCAATCATTAGAACTTTGTAAAGAAATGTTATCTCTGCCACATGCAGGCAGAGGTAATTTTTCTTGAGACACTCATGCATTTTGGAGGTGGGAGGGGGGAAGCAGACAATACTTTCTTCCCCTATGTTCCTCAACTCTGATCATTTTCTCTAGGCCAGAATACTGAAGTCACCAGTCTTCTAAACCAATACACTTTGTACTAAAAGGGGCCCTGCTACCTACAAAAACTACAAAAAAGAATAAAGTCTTCTGGCAAGCTTCTTTTAGTCATCAATATTAGTCATATCCCTGGAGAACATAAATTTTTTGTGGTGGAGGTGGAAGTAGAATTTTATTTAAGAGCAGATCACAAGTTTCATACATTTTCCCCTGTAATCCCTTTCTACTCCCTCAAAATATTTCCACTTTTTAAAATCCAGCTGCTTTGGTAGGTAGAAACCCACATACAGTGAAACTGGTTATGTTTTATGAGTCATTTCAGTTCAAGATCCTGATTTCATTACCTGTAAAAAAAATATATATATAGTGCTTATCTTGTGTATCTCTACCATAGATTCAGCAATCAGCCCAGTTAAATTCTGGACAACTGTTATACCTCATACATGCAAGAAATATGTTATGGCAAAACTATATATTATTTTCTTAGTCACATAGTGTTTCACAGTAATTGACAAGCTGTGTGAGTTCCCTTCAGTTTCCTCACCTGTAAATGAAGGGGTTGCAATCAAAACTCCCCTGGTCCATTCTAGTTCTAACATTCTAATGTTTATATAAACACTAACAGAAGTCTACTGTATGTATCTTTATTTCTTATTCAAAATGATTAATAAATCTATTAATTGTTTATATAGTAAGCAATCATCTCCTAATTACTTTTTTAAAATACAAATCTCTGCTTTCCATTTCCAAGTTGACTTAAATTGGAGTTCAGAGATTTTTATTGTTATCCTGTGCGTTATAATCATTAATTTTACCTACACTAAATATTCAAAGGTAATCTCTTCTGAAGAGCAAGTTACAAAGCATATTTAGAACAATGGTGAGAAATCAAATCACTAAACCATTACAGTGAGACCTCAATTATCTGGCAATGGTAGTAAAATGGGTCATTTTGTATAACTGAATTTTTAAGTTAATAGGATCAGCAGCTACATGGTAAACCCTTAGCAGCAATGTTCCTATATTCAATTAATAGTTACCTTTAGGAAGAACATATTAATTCACTCCTTTATGAAAAATTAGGCAAAACTTGGAAATAAGTTAAAAATGTGGGGAACATCTTTTCCAAGAGAAATTATATATTTACATTTTAATAGACTTTATTTTTAGAGCAGGTTTAGGTTCACAGCACAATTGAGAGGAAGACACAGAGATCTCCCATATACCTCCTCACCCCACACATGTGTAGCCTCTCCCATTATCAACCTCCTTCACCGAAGTAGCACAATTGTTACAATTGAAGAACCTACAATGGCACATCATAATCACCCAAAGCCCATAGTTTATGTTAGGACTCACTCTTGGTGTTGTACAGTCTATGAGTTTGGACAAATGTGTAATGACATGTATCCACCATTATCATACAGAATACTTTCACTGCCCTAGAAATCCTCTGTGCGTCACCTATTCATCCCTCTCTGCCCCCTAGCCTAGGCGACCACCAAAATGCTTACTCTAGCCATAGTTTTGCCTTTTCCAGAAGGTTATATAGTTGGGATCATACAGTATGTAGTCTTTTCAGACTAACAGAAAGCCTGCACCCACTACGTGGGCCTCCTCACTCCAATTCTGGCCCCTTCTTCACTGTACAAGTGTTTGGTAATGCTGCCTATCTGCCATAGTCCATGGGTAGTAGTCCCAGGCTTAGGGAAAACACATTTTTTCAATGTCATTCAGGGGTGAAAGCCACTTAAGCATTATCTAGAGGAATATACTGACATCAAATCACCATTTCATATTGGTTAAAGCCTTCAGAATAAGTGAAGTCATATGCTAAATTGTAGACTTTAGTCCAGAAAAGAAGCAAATAATTTTTTGCCTTGTGGAATGGAGAACACCAAAGATTATGGTTTATTACACTATAAGATATTCACCTGGTTTGTATCTATGCCAGAAATATTCCTGACTTTCCTGATTAAATTGCACCCATGCACACACTCACCCCCTGCTTTTCAAATGCATTTTGAACTGGTTTTAGTATCTTACTGATTCTCTAATTAATGAACTGAATAAAATTTCTGGCACATGTTTATTTTATACTTATAAGAGAGTCATCACTTTGCCTTTTTGAAAAGTAGACTGTCAATTCATTCACTGTAAATGTCTTTAATATATAACTCAGTCATTGTGCTATGAGGCACATGGAAACAACAAATAAAGGTCAATCCCAGCCCTAGAAAACCTCTTAATCTAGTTAAACAGCTAACTAGAGAGCAAAGAGATAAATGTCTGGAAGAGGGTTAATCAAAATGCCAACAAACTCTAATGGAATCTTATACTGACTGGATTAAAAAAACAAAAAGATTAAAAAAAAGAATCGATTTTAAAACAGTGTAGTGTTAATTTCTAAGTTCAGCACATAATGTAAAAGTTACTCATAAACAAAATTACCCTTGAGGAAATTCTTTTTTTTTTCTTTTTACCCTTGAGGAAATTCTTAAGTTCTTAATTAACTCATAAAGTATAGCATACATTTTGTGTATATAATCCTGCATGCTACTGGGGGTGTATAAATGTGTCTAATGTAAATAGTAAGGTAGGGTAAGTAATCTCAGAGAAAAACTATATTCAGAAATCTAGTCACTTAAATGTTTTGTTGCTAGGAAAATTTGAGTAAAGTTAAGACTTTTCTGTTCTTTGTTGTCATTTATTTCCCTACAGTCTATATTTTTAACTCTTTTCCACAGACCAGTTCTTTTAACTGTACATTAGGCATTATTTCCCTATGAATAATTCTGCAAATAAAAGTCATCACAAACAATTTCATGGCCAGCTGAACAACATATTTCACTTCCTCATTAATTGTCAGGAATATATTAAAATTGCTCACGTATTTTTCCATTGGTTTTGACCAACAGACATTTACTACTTCAGACTTAATTGCATCCATTGTCTGGATCATCCACTCACCAAACAGGGGAAGACTCACAAACTCAACAGGTTTCTTACACTATTGTTTGTAATTTATTTTGTGCCTGTGTACTGAACTGTGTGAGGGGGTTTGTTTAGCTTTTCTCCAAGCCTGTTTGTTTGAATTTAAGTAAACTAAATATTTATGTACCATGGTACTCCACTGTTACAGAGAAGCTACCCAAAAATAAATAATCCAATTAAAAAATGGGGAGAAGACATGAAAAGATATTTTTCCAAAGAAGACATACAGATGGCCAACAGACACATGAAAAGATGCTCAATATCACTGATCATCAGGGATGTACAAATCAAAACTACAATGCGATATCACCTCACACCTGTCAGAATGGCTAAAATCAACAACACATGAAACAACAGGTATTGACGAGGATGTGGAGAAAGGAGAACTCTTTTACACTGTTGGTGGGAAGGCAAACTGGTGCAGCCACTCTGGAAAACAGTATGGAGGTTCCTCAAAAAGTTAAAAATAGAACTACCCTACAATCCAGCAGTTGCACTACTAGGTATTTACCCAAAGAATACAGAAATACTAATTTAAAGGGATACATGCACCCCAATGTTTATAGCAGCATTATCTACAATAGCCAAATTATGGAAACAGCCCAAGTGTCCATGGACCAATGAACGAATGACTAAGAGGTGGTATATATATACATATATACCATATGACTTCACTCATATGTGGAATTTAAGAAACAATATAAACCAGCAAAGCAGGGGGAAAAAGAGAAACAAACCAAAAGACAGACTCTTGGGGGACCTGGGTGACTCCGTGGGTTAAGTGTCTGACTCCTGATTTTAGCTTAGGTCATGATCTCAGGGTCGTGAGATCGAGATCCATGCTGGGCATGGAGCCTGCTTAAGATTCTGTCTTCCTTTCCCTCAGCCCCTCTCCACTAGTCATTCTCTCTCTCTCTCTCTCTCTCTCTCTCTCTAAATAAACAAAAAATAATAAAAAATACAAAAAGAAACAGACTTTTAACTACAGAGAACAAATTGATGGTTATCGGAGGGGAGATGGGTGGGAGGATGGGTTAAATAGGTGATGGGGATTAAGGAGTGCACTTGTCGTGATGAGCACCAGGTGGTGTATGGAAGTGTTGAATCACTATATTGTTCACCTGAAACTAATATTACACTATATGTTAACTAACTGGAATTTAAATTTAAAAAAGAAAAAGGAGAAAAAACAACATTTAAGATCTACTCTCTTAGCAACTTTCAAGTATATAATACAGTATTGTTAACCATAGTCACCATGCTGTACATTAGATTCCCAGAACTTATTCATCAACTTATTCAACCTATACCGAAAGTTTGTACTCTTGGACCACATCTTCCTATTTCCTCCACCCCTGAGCCCTGGCAACCATAATTCTACTCTCTGTTCCTATGAGTTCTGGTTTTTTAGATTCAACATATAAGTAATAACACTCATTGTCTGTCTTTGACTTATTTCATTTAACACAATGCCCTCAGAGTTCATCCATGTTGTCATAAAATGGTAGGATTTCCTTCTTTCTAATGGCTGAATAGTATTCCATTGTGTGTATGTATTTTCTTTATCCATCCATCCATAGATGGACACTTAGATTGCTTCCATATCTTGGCTATTGTGAGTAATTCTGCAATGAACATGGGTGTGCAGTTATCTGTTGGAGTTCCTGATTTCATTTTCTTTGGAGACGTATCCAGAAGTAAGATTGCCAGATCATATGAGAGTTCTATTTTTAAACTTTAGAGGAACCTCCACATCGTTTTCTATAGTGGCTGTACCAATATACATTCCCATTAACAGTGCACAAGAATTCCTTTCTCTCTACATCTTTGCCAATACTTGTCATCACTTGTCTTTTTGATGACAGCCATTCCAAAAGCTGTGAAGTGGTTTCTTATTGTGAATTTGATTTGCATTTCCCTCATGATTAGTGATGCTAATCATGAGGTTATTTGGATATCTTCTTCTGAAAAATGTCTATTCAGTTTGAGTTGTTTGAGGGTTTTTTTTTTTTTTTTGGTCTTTGTTTTGCTATTGAGTTATATGAATTTCTTATATATTTTGGATAGTCATCTCTTATAATATATATGAGTTGATTGCCTTTCCATTTTGTTATTTCTTTTACTGTACAAAAGCTTTTTAGCTTAATGTAGCCCCAACTATTGATTTTTGCTTTTGTTACTTGTGGTTTTGTTATAAATTGTATATATGGTTTAACAATTTCAGTCTATTAATAAAAATCAATAAAGGAAGGAGAAGTAACACTATTAATCATCAGAAGTTTAAAAATTATAATAAATCTAGAAAATTATTATAAAGACATTCACTAGATACACAATTTAGAATTACTTGCTCAAAAATGGAATGTATCAAAAATAGTCCATTATTAAAAAATTTGAAAGTCATAATAAATTGACAAATGCCTCTAATCTGGATTTTAATTAGTGGGGGTAAAACCTATCCAAACCCAATATATTATGGGTGAAACAGTTCCTATAGTTTAAAACAACTCTGAAGTGATTATTTAGAAATAAACAGCACACTAATAAAAGATTACAAATATATGACAGAGGTAAATGTTAAGAACTTAAACAATTTAAAAGAAAATCGGTGTGGCCATGGGTTAGGAAAAGGTTTCTTTGTAGCATAATCTACTAAAAGAGAAAAAAAAAAGGAAAAAAGAAAAGAAAAGAATGGGCAAATTGGACTTTATCAAAATTAAAACATTTTGTTTTTTGAAAGATACTATTAAGAAAATGGAAGACAAAACACAGACTTGAAGAAGGAATTTGCAAACATACATATAATAAAGGAATTGTGTCTCGAATATATAAAGAATTCTTATAACTCATTAATAAGACTAACAACCAATAAAAACAGGGCAAAAGGTTTGAATAAACACTTCACCAAAGTGGCAATGAGTCCATGATAATGCTTAAGATCATTAGTCCTTACTTAAAATAAATATATTGTACATTTAAAATGGGAAAATGTAATGATATATATATAATTGTAACTCAATAAAGCTGTTTAAGAAAATACACCAGATTATCTTTTTCAAGCACTCTCTTCTTCTATTGTAATATTCTCTACTGGCCTATTTTTTATTTCACTAATCTTCTCTTTTGCTATATCTAATCCACTATTTAACCTATCTTCTGATTTCTTAGTTTCAGTTATTATATTTTTCAGGTCTAGAATTTCCATTAGATTTGTTTTCACAAATGCCAGTTCTTTTGAAACACCCCATCTTTTCATCAATTTTTGAAACATAGTAATCATACTTCTTTTGCTGTCCTTTTCAGATAATTCCAAAAAAATTGATTATCAAGTATGTTTGTCAGATCTAAGTATTTTCTTGTTTTGTTTTGTTTTTTCTTGATTTGGTACTGTCTACGGTCATGTCTGTTAATTTTTATTGAATGCCAGATAATATGTATGAACAATTGTAGAGGTTCAGTGTGATGTTATCTTGTTCCAGATGGGATTTAATTTTTTCTAGGAAACAACTGGTAGGCAGAAAAATCACTTTTATCCAACCATGAATTGGAACTAATTTAAAGCTGATTTCCAGTTTTATAGAGATGGCCTACTTTTTGCTTGATCATATTTCTAGGATCATATTTCTAGTGTAGCCCTTCAGATTCCCTCAGGAATTTCACTAAAGGTCTGGGGTATACACCAGGGTTCTTCTTTATGGGCGGACTCTGAATTCCATTTTTTGGTTCTTTGTCTCCCAGCACTAGGAGATTGTCAAAATCTTCACTTATCTTCTTAACATCTTAGCCCATGGTTTCTTTGTCCTTATTTCCTACAATCCAGCAGAATTTATGAAACTACAAATACTTTAAGAAAAGATTGCCAGAAGCTAACTTTTTTATCACTTCCTATGCTCCAGAATCTTAGTCACTGAAGTCCTGGCTGCTTTAGTCCCCTACATTTTTTGTCTCTTTGATCCCCGGAGATTGTCAATAGGATTGTCGATGCCATGACCGCCTGGCATGTTAGCTGGTGCTCCTTATGAATAGACAAGAGACTAAGTGGCAGAGTGTCTAGCTCCTCTCAAGATATTCCTGCATTTCCTTATGAGTTGGCTGCCAGAGGTATTCTCTGCCTGCTTTTGGATTTGACCCTTTGTATTTTCTCCAGGTTTCAAAATTCTTAGCTGGAGAGATGGTCTGATACAAACTATTCTTTCATAACCAGAAGCAAACATGACAATACCACTTTATAATTTATTGGTAATTGTAGTGGGTTGAATAGTGGTCCCCAAAAAGATATGTCTACCTAGAACCTCAGAATGTGTCCTTGTTTGGAATTAAGGTCTTAGCAGATGTACTTAGGACAAAGATCTTGAAGTGCGATCATCCTGGGCCATAAATCCAGTGACTAGTGTCCTTGGAAGAGAGAGTAAAGAAAACACACAGAAACACTAGGAGAATGCCCTATGCAAATGGAGTCAGAGTGGTGTTAATGCAGCTCTAAGCAAGGGAAGCCCTGGAGCCAGAAGGAGCTGGGAGAGAAATGGAAGGCTTCTCCTCTACAGTCTTTGGAAGGAGCACCCCACCCATCAACACTTTGATTTCAGATGGCCTCTGTCGCTGTAAGAAAATACATTTCTGTTGTTTTTAGCTACTTTGTTTCCCATGATTTGTCAATGGCAGCTCTACGAAACTAATATGGTGACAAATCCTGCTTTTTAATTTATAATTAATTAAATGTAAACAGTGTACCCCCAAATGAAAAAGCACTTAAAATCATCCTTAGATTTATTAGCTTATATATTATTAACAAGAACATATTATGTCAAAAATATGGTAAATGCAGATTTAACTAGGTTTTCTTATTTTACAAATGAGGAATTCATGGTCCTCAAGAAATGAAGGGATTTTCATATCTTAACCTGTCACCTCCCATGCAATATTTTGATACCAGACCCTGCCTGGTCTATTTCGTGAATATTGATATACCAATGCAATCACTCTGTATTTGAAGCCCTCATCTTCTCTCTAAAAGCCTGACCCAGGCCGGTTTTCAGTGCAAATTCCCATCTTGGATTCACTGTGAGGATAAAGGATTGGGGCACAGGTCAGCTGGGCCATAGCATTCTATACTTTATTCGAAAAGTGAAGATTCCCTTTCAATAACTCTTTGGTATTATAGGAGGTTAAGCCACCAACATTTCATTTCTTCTAGGCCTCTTTGTCTTGTTAGTATATCTGCAATCATCAGTCTAGTCAATTACATTTCTAATCAGTTATCTAGATATATCCAGCTTCTAGCAGGCCCCCAAATATCCAGCCCATTTATGACTCTGGTTCTCTCCTTTGTACCACCCAAACTCTCCCACTCTTCTGGTCTCTGTGCAGTCTTTAAGGCTGTTGACTCACCTCCCCACCAGCCTTCTCTGACCCTCTCTGATATCCCCTCTCCCAAAACTTGAGTTGGAGGTCCTCTTGTACGCTACAGCTATCGTTTTGCATACTGAACTAAATGGAACAGAAAAGAAGGAGCAAAGATGCCACAGTCTGCGGGGTGGTTTGCAGGACTGCCCCAGCTGGTTGTGAAAGTAGCTAACCACACAACGCCAGGCACCTCATTCACACATAGTAGTTAAATGAGGGGAATGCCACAGGTTCATTCAGGGAAGTCTTGGCAGTTTTTCTCTCTCACGCATGCCAGCTACATTGAGAAGGTCATCCTTTCTGCTTTCTCGAATCTACAGTCTATCTTCAGGTTGTCTAAAGGATTCTTTGTAATAGCAATCTTCTATCAAGAAATGACACAGTGCTAGGCCTTTTACATATATTGTTTCATGCATTCTTTAGTATAATTTAGTTATTCATCCTATGAATAAGGAAATAGAATTTTAGAATGTTTAAGTAGATCCAAAATTTATAGCCATGAATCTCTGACATAAAATCCATCGATTTTTCTATATCATGATGTTATTGCCCATAATTTTCATAGAACATGTTTGACCAGTTTTGTTTTTCTGAAGCTAAACCTCCTAGTTTATAGTCTATGGTATAAAAATGTGACATGAATGTATTATTCAGGAATACACACTTTCCATAGTAAATATTATCTATAGTGCAATTGACACGGCTAATGATCTCTTATTAGTGGGCACTTGGATAAATATCAGTGTAATGGAAAGAAAAACAACTGTCTATTTTTTTTTTCAAGTTCTTTCTAAAACATTCAGATCCAGACCTCAATTTGGAGTACAAACACTTTTCTTTGTTTTTCTCTGGATTAAGTTTAAATGCAAGAAAGGATAGCTTTTTCTTTGCCTTTTACCTTCTTTTGCACCAGATACATACCATTTAGAATGCATTTTCATCATATGTTCTGTCAATACCCATACTTTTGAAGCAGTATTTTTATTTTTTTTCCTCTAGTCTTGCAATATGATTTCCAGATTCTTTGTCTGCTGTTGATTATTTTCCAATACACTGATCAGTTGTCAAGTATTTGCTCCCTGACTTCTGTTTGGTTTGTGGATAAAGGAGATGTGTGTTGGCAACTCTTTGGAACATCCTTGGTTCTCTGTTGCAAAGCAAATTTTTAGTCCTTGGATATTTCTTTACAGTTAGTGAAGTATAACTTTCTGACTTGAGGGAAAAAGGCTTAAAAAGGCTTATCCAAAAGACACACAAGATTTCTCAAACATCAAAGAACTCTTAAAAGCAATGTGTTGATGAATAAAATGCAATGAATCATAAAGTTTGCTTGGATCTTATTTGAAATGCATGTAGATTTAAAAAGGGCAAAGTGACTGAAAGAATGTATTTTTGATAGCTTCACATGAAAATATATCACAATATGTTCTCAAATAAATTCTTATTATCAAATTACCAATATTCATTTGTTGCTTCAGGTATTTTGAAACTTACTCTTGAGCTAGAAAAATTTAGCTATTGAGTTAATAAGCACAACCCTTGAACTCATGGGCTTTTAAAATTATTTAGCAGAAATTATTAAAGAAATTGATTTGAGGAAATCAAACCAGTCATTTAACACCACCACTGTATAATTCCTAAAGAACTTACCAGTCTTCCTTTGTGTAGCACCTGCTCTAGATAATTTTGCATTTTAAGAACTTCTTGCACAGTAATTGTTTTATTGTTCATTCAAGCTAGGTTATCTCTACTGCATTTGTTGAGAGATATCTTTCTTTCAAGCCCTTTCCTGGAATAGCCAAGCCTAGTTTCTAGCTCTGTTGTCCATATCCAGTGGATGAAGGAGAGAGTGGGTGGGGGAGGGGCAGAGGGAGCAGGAGAGAGAGAAACCTAAGCGGACTCCGTGTGGAGCATGGAGCCCAGCGCAGGGCTTGATCTCATAACCCTTAGATCATGACCTGAGCAGAGATCAAGAGTCGGACGCTTAACCAACTAAGCCACCCTGGTGCTCCAATATCCATGTATTTTTATACTGATAACAATGGCTTCAGATTTTCAGTGATGCAGAAATTGTCCATTTTCTCGGCTCTTCTTCCCAAGCAGAATAGGAGTGCTGTTGAAAGCTCTTTGGCAAGGCTGAGAAGTAGACATGCTTGTACTCTTTGAACTTACATTTTCTGTGTTCCATGATCCTATGCTTTTACACTGATAATATAAATGGAGTCAATAAATGCTTCTGTATAATCTTGCTATACAATAATGGTTTTCTCCATTCTAAAAAAAATTATTTTTCTTGGTGTTGGGCATTTCCATCCTTTTTATTCCTTATCAATGTCTCACCATTTAAAAGGTATTATATGGATTGTACAGATATAGATTTTTCTCTTAGAATAGTGTTCCTTAATGTCTTTATTTTTTTTAAATTAGGAAGTGGATTTGAGTACTGCCTGTGCAATTTCTTTCTTGTATGCTCCAACTCTTCAATTCCATCTGGTTCTACAAATGAAAGACTTTCTGCTGGTTTCTTCTTTTATCTCCCCAAACCAAAGAATTTCAAAGGGTTTCAATTGTTTCATATTCTATTATTTCTTTTCAAGTCTTACATTTTCTACTGTTTACCTTATGTTGTATGCCTATTTTCTAAAATCATCTATTACAAATAACAAAGCTATTTCCTTTAGTTAAGTTTAATCTTAAACAAAGTAAAATCAATATGCTAAAAAACAATATGCTTTTAGCACAACTTAAAAGTTTTCTGAATAAAATTTCTAGAAATTTGATTTAAGAAAAAAGGGTTTAAAAGTTGAACATAAGTGTTTGACACATAATTTTAACGTAAAACATATGTGATAAATTCTTCAGAAACTGAGTATTGCTACTATTTGAATACTGGCTCAAATTCAAATTATTCTTAATATTAGCTAGAGCTTGAATTAACATTTTTATAAATATGCTTATTGTGGTAATTTTGAGATTATCTATAAATGTCCTCTTTGTATTCAATTTTGTCAAGCACAAGCAAAGATTCTGCTAATTAACTGGGCTTATAAAGTACAACTCACACCCTTTTATTTCTGATAATTGCGGATCATTAGAGGTGCTTAAATTAGTTACAAAATTAGTAATTTTCTATTTATATTTCCCACACTTGACATTAAATGAATACGCTTGAATTTAGTTGAATTTCGGGTTTCAGCAAGGATAATTTTTGGTCCAGATAAAAGAAACGATAAGGGAAAAAAGGATATAGACTTTTAGAAAAGTAAGCATCATGAAATATATTTAAATTAGATAAAAGCTAGCACTATGATGAGAACTACATGATCATGAAGTTAAAAGGGAAATTAATAATCATCAAATTCAATTGCTTCATTTAATAAGTGATGAAGAGTATGCCCTGTGAAGTTTTAACAACTGTCCATGATCACACGCTTAGCTACTGGTTAAACAAGGCCAAAACTCAGGTCACCACGCTCTGAACGCTATTGTTGTGGTTTTGCTATTTCCACTATGTGTTCTAGAAATTATAGCTGGATGATGAAAAATCTAATAAAGAGTGCCCTTCTACCTTATATTATACCTTATAATATACCTATATTATAATTGCATTATAATTTCTTTTGTTAATGCCCTTCAGCTAAGTTTCAAAGTAACAATGTTTGGAAAGCTTTCCAAGCATTAGGAAGCCTTGAATACATATCATATTATCTTGCTATGATGGTGATTTGGGGTGTATATATTTCAGTCTACTCATCAGTACATCATAAAACTCCAATATGTTCAGAAGTTAACTTCTCAATGAGACTGGACTACATTTGGCACTGGGACTAGCTTTAAATTGGGTTTCTACGTAGAGTCAAATAGAGTCAGCCAGTTTCATGATTCTAGTGTGAAGAAGGGCTCCTAGATCACCCAAGTAGGTTAGCGTACTATGCCCATCATCTATGTAAGTTGTTTGACACCACTGAGCTCTAACTGTTGGATAGATATTTAACAGCAAAAATAAACAATGCCTCAAAACCATGAGTCTGAAATAGGCGATTTCATGGTCTCTTTTGGTTCTAGGATTCTTGGATCATCTTCCTCATGATAGCATCATACAGGCTACCAAATGTAGAGTATATATCAGGAGCATAATAAATGTATCAGGTACATCCCAAAGAATCTTACATTGTTTTCTTACCAGCAAAAAATCGAAACTTTAACTCCCTGTCAACCTTCAGATTAAAGGTGGAGTTGTTGGAGGTTTCCATTGAAGCAACACATAGATACAGAAATTGCACATTATTAATACCTTTCTCAGGTAGATGTACTGCAAATATCTCTTCCTGCTCATTTTCCCAAACTGTGCAAAATTGTGTAACCAGTGCCCAGATCAAGTACAACTAACCAGAAGTTCATCTTGTGCCCCTTCTGGTCACTAGCACCTCCACTCTGGAATCAGAAGTATTATGCAGAATCCTAACACCATAGATTAGTTTTACATCTTTTGTTCTTGATTCTTTTATTTCTGGATTCTTTTGTTTAACATTATCTTTGTGAGATTCATCCATGTTTTTGCATGTTAAATGTAGCTCATTCATTCTTATTGCCCTGTAGTATTCCACTGTGTGAGTATGTCACAATTTATTTAGCCTTGCTATTACTAATGGACTTCTGGTAATTTTCAATTTTAGGCTATTACCGACAGTGTCATTATGAACATTCTATTATATGTCTTTTGGCAAACATATGTGTGCATTTTAATCAGGTATACCCTTTGGCGTTAAAATGCTGGATCAGGAGAATATGTAAGTTCAGCCTTAGTGCACACTGACAAATAATATTCCAAAGTGATTTTACCTATTTACACTTCCACATTCTGGTCAATACTGGTTGTTTTATCCTTTTCTTTTTTTCCATTCTGATAAGGATGTATTTTTGCATTAGATTGTGGATTTAAACTGTGTTTCCCTGACTAACAAAACTAAGCACCTTTTCAGGGTTACTTGATTACTTTCTTTCGTAAAAAATATCTTCAGTTCTTTTGCCTACATTTGCATTGGTCATCTGTATTTTTCTTATGGATTTGAAGGTATCTTTTATATATTTCAGATAAGAGGACTTTTTCAGGTAGATGTCATTGCAAACATCCCTTCCCATTCATACATTATTTTCTCACTCTCTTAATGGTGTCCTTTAATGAACAGAAAGTTCTGGTTTTTAATATTCTAGTTTATTGATTTATCTCTTTTATGGTTAGTTATTTTTGTGCTATGTTTAAGAATTTATTTCTTTTATGGTTAGTTATCTTTTGTGCCATGTTTAAGAAATCTTATCTACTCCAAGACAATGAAGATATTCTTACTAAATTTAATACTAAAATATTTGTTTTGCCTTTTGTATTTAGATCTGCAGTCCATTTGGAATGTGTGCATATCTGTGTGTGTCTGTGTGTGTCTGAGTGTGTTTTATGGGATAGGAGCCAAGGTACATTTTTTTCTATATGAACATTCAGTGAACTCAGCACCTTTTACCAAAAAGGCCATACCATTTTCTTTACATTTACATGAAGTATTTTAAGTAGATTCACTTAGGTTTGGACAGTCCAAAGCAGATTTTTACCAAAGAACTTTCAAGGAAGGTGATTCAATAATTGATTAAATGTTACAGTGATAATTTCCTCAGGAGGAAATATTTGAAAGAACTGGGAGAATCTGGATGTCTAGAAACAAATTGTAACTTTTTTGCTGTGTGTTCAACTTGCATATAACTAGATAAAGTAGTTTTACAATATTTCTATGTCCAGGCATTTAGATTTATTCAGGAATATTTACTGTGTCTAATAATTACCAATACCTTCAGATCAGTAGCTCTTTCAAACTAACTCTACTATTACAGAGAATAGGTAAGGCTAATTTCCCAACATTGTCTCCTTTGATAATGATCTCACATTTGCTACGTATGTGCTTTATGAGGTATTAATATTTCATCAAATACAATTTTCTTCTCTTTAGAATATCACTATAGAGGAAGTAGCGTTGACTACAGATTTAGCCAGGTTTGTTTCCACAATGAATTTGGAGGAAAACAAGTACTTTCTGAGGACAGGTTTTCTACTCTTGTAAAAATGGAAGCAGTAATAATACCCATTCCATACCATTACTGTGATAATCAAGTGAGATAATGTTTGTAAAACACCTTGCCAAATAAGTGATGCTAAGGAAATGATCTTTTTGAAAGAGAGAGAATGTGGAGAAATGCAAATTGCTTGAGCTTAATAGTCAAATTGATCAAATCCAAATGCTGCTCTGAATTTTCAGTTTAAAATAGATTTGGCTATTCAGTCATAATGTACCTTGCTCCCCCTCTCCAAAATATCTGCAAAAATGTTGCAAATGACACAACTTGAAATAGTGACTAAAACTAAAATTATCAATTTACCAGAGTCACTGGAATTTGGTTAAGAAAAGCAAGAATTTTATTTATGTTTACATCATAAAAGAAAGCTGGGAAAATACTTCTCCATCTCATACTCCCCCTCTGCTCAAGACTCAGAAATCAAGAGAGTAGGTATCAGTCGAAAAGCTGGACAGCTATCCTTCAACATCTTTGGTATTTTATTGTATTGTGTGTGTCATGTTGTGTTGTGTTGTGTTGTGTTGTGTTGTGTTGTGTTGTGTCCCATCACATCCCACGTCAGTGCATCACATTCTATCCTGCATGGTATCATACGGTAGTATATTATTTTGTACAAAATGGCCAGAAAATAGTCTTGTCTCCACATGTCTTTATATATCATTCTGTTTTGGTCTTTTTGGTCTCCCAGAACAAGACAGAATGACACCTGACTACATTTGGCACTGGGACTAGCTTTAAATTGGGTTTCTACGTAGAGTCAAATAGAGTCAGCCAGTTTCATGATTCTAGTGTGAAGAAGGGCTCCTAGATCACTCAAGTAGGTTAGCGTACTATCCCCATCATCTATGTAAGTTGTTTGACACCACTGAGCTCTAACTGTTGGATAGATATTTAACAGCAAAAATAAATAATGCAAATGTCCTTGAGCAAGATCAAGGACAATCCAAATCTCAATGTTGTGTATCAATAGAGTCATCATTTTTAAAGTAAGAGTAACTGAAGAAAAAAAATATAATTCATCCTATAGCATAAGCAAAAGGAAACACCATCTTGGATAATTAAAAGAGAAAAAAATGCACCTCAAAATCATGGTGAAATCTAGGCATAGGAAATCTATAATACTTTCTGGAATGCTCAACATGATATAATCATAAATGACCATAAGGAAAAAAGAGCAATATATCATAAGAACAGATCAGGATAATAGTCTATATTACTAGGATGAGATAGGAAAACAGGATAATATGCAAGATAATTCTTCAATGACAACATTAAATCATCCATTGGAAGCAATCAAGGAACAGAAATATTACTAAATGAAATCAAAACAAGATACACTGAATATATTTGCAAAGTATTCTCAGAATACAGAGGAAAGGCACAAAAGAGTTACAATGATGAGAAAGATGTTGATAGAGAGAGGTAAGATACGGTGTATTAGATATTACTAAATTAATATTGACTTTGTTAAGTGTGCTATTGACATTATAGTTACATCAGAAGATGCCATTATTCTCATAAAATATCCCAAAGTACTTATGGGAAAAATGCCAAGCCTGTAACTTACTTCCAACTGACCAAGCCTACATATGCACACAGAAGTGTGTGTATACACATACACATATACATTAACTATATACATCTGTCTCTTGATCAATGTATTGATCAATATATATGTCATCTATCTCTTTCTTTCTCTGTCTCTCTCTGAAGCAAATGTGCAATCTATTACCAATATGTGAAAGGCACACAGGTGTTTGTTGTCTTATTCTATCCACTTTTTTATAGGTTTTATAGTTTTTAAATTAAAATATGGAGGGAAATAGTATGTTGTAAAAGGAGCTAATGTTTCAGCAAAAATTAAAGGAACATAATTTACATAATGAGAACAAAAGTTTGAATCATAAATAATTTTTTTTTAAATTTCACAGATATGAAAGGGTAACAAAACACATTGTAAATAATGAAACTTGGTTGAGCTCAGATTCTCCTAATGTGGCATCAAAGGCCAGATGATAGTGGAAATATCAACAAATATTTTATGGAAAATATTGCAACACACGATAGCTTCTATAGCCTATTATTTTTTGGTGAAGTAAATGAAAGCCATTCACATGTAAAAAATTAAACACTTGTTCTTCTTGGGAAAAAGAAGAATTCAAACCGACTGGGCAAGAAATCACAAGTAAGAGAAGGAATGACATAAAACAAAAGAATTAGGAATGGTTGTAACTATTACATAAAACATTGTTATAACTGCCAATAAAGTGCTGGACACCATGGTTAAAAGAAATATTTATAACAAAAATTATAAGAAAAAAACTTAGATCCATGTGTAGATTCTATTAAGAAAGACTGAAAAGCTGAAGGAGAGAGGAAAAGTGCATAAAGTATAAAAGTCAGAAGGTGCCATTTTTCCTTGAGTTTGATAATCAATAAAGTATCACTGAAGGGCTGTTATATTAAATGTTTGTGATAATGGTAAATAGTGTTAAAATCTAAAAGTGCTTACTCTCCAAATCAATACAGAACATAAAAAGCAAAGAAAACACAATCCAAAGACAGAAGAACAAAGAGAAAATGCATGTGTTAAAAAAACGAAGGTGCAAGCCAAGATTATAGAATTAGGACAAAGCATGATGTTGAATGTTCAGTGGAGAAGAGGGATAGATGGAACATGACAGTCTGTGTAGCAGGATCCTCACATTCACAGGAGAGCAGTATGTGGCTCAGAGCAGAGGAAGAGAAATGAAACACATCACTGTCTGAACAGGAAGTGGAAACTGACTTTCTGAGACCCAGTACTCTTATGCAAACTGCCCTTCTTTGGGTCTTCTTATCTAGATATTTCTCCATCCCTTTTGAAATGTAATTTCATCAGAGCCTAGAAGCTCTATCTTCTTTTATGTATACCAACTTAATAAAAGCTGTTCCTTTTAGCTAGTCATTTATCTTCCAGCTCTCAGACGAGATTTCGTTCTTCCCATGCCTGAATATCTGCAAAGAGCAAGCATCAACTTCAAAGGGAGGTGTCTCTCCCATAAAGGTGGGCAGTTCACTGAGAGTAAGAGCATAGCTGCTTGCGATCATTTTAAGCAAAGCTACTTCCCCATTTCCTCTATTTATATGGTTTTTTTTTAAACACTATATCTCATGTTTTAACAAAGGCAACACAGAAACAACCACTACCGAAGTAAGGAGAAAAGCATACATATATGAACTTTTAGATTTCTTAAAGATAACAATGGACCTGCTAAAAATGTCTGATTATGTTCCCTGTTCAAAATTACTCTATATGTGTACCAAATTTTAACTCTCAGAATCAAATTTCGCCCTAAAATTTTTGTTTAGAAGCCCATATTTATGATTATTCACAGCTTGATATTACCTTATCACCAATATAGAATTTAGTGCAAACACATTTGTATTAAGATAAAAGATTGCGGGGCACCTGGGTGGCTCAGTCAGTTAAGCATCTACCTTCAGCTCAGGTCATAATTTCAGAGCTCTGGGATCCAACACCAAGCCCTGCATTGGGCTCCCTGCCCTGCTCAGCGGGTATTGTTTTTCCAAAATGTATCATCATAGTTTGGCCATAGTCTGATTACCTTGGAAGATCAAGTCAATGCATACTTTTATATGAATAATTCATACAACATATGGTAAAATCTCTCAAAATACAGTCTTCTACATGTTTGTGCCACTGTTCATCCAAGTTCAGACTCTTCTTGAAAATACAGGCATTGTTTTCATTCAAACTTGTATGTGAAATCTGTCTGTAACTGTAACAACTGCAACAACATCATGGTTTGAATGCATGATCTTGAGAGGTAATATTGGATTATATATGAATTCTGCTTCAAGATTTTTATTTTTTTTATTTTTTTTATTTATTTATTTGAGAGAGCGAGAATGAGAGAGAGAGTACATGAGAGGGGAGAGGGTCAGAGGGAGAAGCAGGCTCCTCGCCGAGCAAGGAGCAAGATGCGGGACTCGATCCCGGGCCTCCGGGATCATGACCTGAGCCAAAGGCAGTCACTTAACCAACTGAGCCACCCAGGCGCCCTGCTTCAAGATTTTTATTTCAAGACACTTTGCCAGCATATTATTTTATGTGCAGCATTCATTTTTTGATGCATTTATCTACCCTGCCTATTTTAATTAAATCATCATTGCACTCTGATGTTTTTGCTAATTTTGGATGATGGATCCACCACTGTTTGTTTATACAGGCTGATTGGAAACAAGGCATTCATTATGTTGTGCCCGATAATTTGTTCACTTCATTATCACAGGGCACTTGCTGTAGTTGCATCTTTGTTATCATCAAGTTTTTATAAATACTGTGTTCTCTCTCGATTGATTTGTATCAGCAGCATAGTCTTTATGCCTGGAGTCACCAAATTCTTGTCATTTCTGCTCCCTTACAAAATGTTTGCCTAATATACAGAAAATTATATTTTCAAGAAAACCTGCATCTCAGACATTTCTTTAATAGATCTTTGATCCACAGATATGCTATTTGGGTAAATTAACAAACAGGCCGCTATTCCCACAGTGTATTGCATTCACTACTACAATCAGCTTCCCCAATGAACTGCTTTACATTTGTTGGCTTGTTGAGATCTAGTTATTTTGAAAACCTTCCCCATTCTTTACACCATCGCAAATCCTATTGTGGAAAATAAATCCCTACACACAGCTCATGAGCATTTAAAAAAGAGAGAAATGTTAATTTTAAAATAGACCTTTTGAGTTGACTGTCATTTCAGAAAACGTACTGGAGAGGCAGGTAAAAGAAATCATAGAGCTGTGATTTTATTAGTTCTATCTTGCAGTTATACCAATGGAATTGATATTGATTCTTTTGAATGATACACGAGGAAAACAGTCAAAATCTGGAGAGTCTGCATAAGACACTGGAAAGTAATAAATTGCTTTTCCCCTTAAACCATATGTATATATCAAAGCTGGGCCTCCGGAAACATCCAGATATCTCCTAAATAACCATCCTCACAAGAAGTCAGGGCCCTTTGCAGTGTTAATGGCATGTAGTCTGAGCTACAGGCATGGTGCTTGAGTCCTCATATCCATACAGCCAATTCATTCGATTCACATTCATTAGGAATTTGAAAGATATCTGACTCAAAGACCTTATATCATTTTATTTATTTTATTTTTTTAAGATTTTATTTATTTATTTGACAGAGAGAGACACAGCGAGAGAGGGAACACAAGCAGGGGAGTGGGAGAGGGAGAAGCAGGCTTCCCGCAGAGCAGGGAGCCCAATGTGGGGCTCAATCCCAGGACTCTGGGATCATGACCTGAGCCGAAGGCAGCCGCTTAACCACTGAGCCACCCAGGTGCCCCAGACCTTGTATCATTTTATTTGAGAAGACATTACCTACTGACAAATTCTACACTGCCAAAGATGCATGAACTTGGCAATTCTAAGTTATCACTCTGTGAGTACTGCAATCAGAATCACTGACACTATTATCCAAAATATTTACAGAGTATCAATTTGTGCAGACACTTGTGCTGGGCATTGCACAAAATAAATTACGGATGATTTAATTTACTGATGATTTTAAGTTACCTAATAACTTACTTGCTACTCATTAGGATAACTGAGACCCTATGCATAGAGAGGGTCTTTAAAAAGCCAGGAAAAAAAGGAATGACTTCCTTTCTACACTTTAGAAACTGCCAAAATTGTAACTCCTCTTTCTGGCTTAGCCTTTACATAAAGTCTTCATTTTAAAAACAATTAAATATTCCAAACATCCAAACAGGTTCTCATCACACAAGTGTACACATATTAATATTTTGTAATGTTTCCTTCCATTCGGTATTTTAAGAAGTAAATTAAACTTCACAGGTTAAGTGTCACTCTCGTCCTTGGTCTCTCAAATTCTCCTTGGACATAATCATTTATCCACAGTTAGTGTGTAAGATTTTCATGCATGCAGTATTTTTATAAATTTACCAACTGTACATCTATCTATAAACAACATAAATACTGTGTTTTACATTTCTATTTTAACGGTAGTATATTCTGCATATTATTTTGTCATCTGTTTCCACCATGATAACTTTAGATCCAGTTAATTCTTTTACATGCTACATGATTGAGCCACATTTTTATATCCAACTCCCTCATTTTGAGGGACAGATAAGTTGTTTTTACATTTTTGCTGTTAGAAAACTATTACTGTAATGCCATTCTTGTACATAATTGGAAGGGTTTCTCTATGGAGAGAGCTAGAAGTGGAACTTTCGAGTTTTATATAATATTCACCTCGATATCACCACATTTCTTTACTCAAGCTCTCTGGATACAATGTTTTCTCATATCATTGTCAAATGTGGTATTATTAGATTTTTTTTAACTTTTTCCAACTTGGTGGACATAAAATATTATAGATGCTTTATTTTAATTTGCGTTATTCTATTAGTGTGTCTAGGCATTTTATTGACCTTGATGCTTCCTTTCCAGTAAATTGTACTGTTATCTTCATTGTCCATTTTTCCACTGGTCATCATTTTTGTATTGATTCATAGGGGTCCACCATGTATTCTCTGCACGAATCTCTTACCGTTTTATATCAAGTGCAAATGTTTTCTTCCCATCTGTTATGCTCTCACATTGTGATATCTTTTGTCATATAAATGATCTCTCCCATGTTATTTTGAGGATATGATAAAAAATGGGGATACTTTTCCCCCCAGTGGCCTAAGAACTGTTCAGATTTTTTTTCACACTTGGTATTGCCACCTGTGTCACACAATAAGTCCCCTTTATATGTCAGGCCTTTCAGGTTTACATTCTGTTCTACTGGCTTACTTTTATCTGCCTCGACCAATATACCACTGTTTTAACTACTATGTCTTTATAACTATAGAGAAGAGTCCCATCGTACTGATATTCTTTAATATTATCTAGAGGTTCATATGCATTCTGTGTTAAGTCAAGCTTCATGGTAAATCACAATATGCACATGCTATACCTCATACTAATAAAATCTAATTTTATGCCATTAAATAAATATTAAAATGTTCTCCATAACATTTGCCATATTTTTGTCACATTTTATCTCTGTAATTATAGTTTTACCAGTTATCATCTGAGCGATTTTATCTATGTTTTCTAGCTGTTGTTTGTGTTTAGGAACACCTGCTTTGGGAATGGTAATTTTGTATTCGGCAAACTTGCTCAGGTTTTTTATTGGTTTGGATATTTTGTAGATTCCCTTGGATTTTTTTATGTAGACAAGTACATCATCTACAAATAATTTGTGTAAGATTATATTTGTGCTTTTAATGTTTTGGAGAGCCTACCAGCCCATATGGACATGGTTATTTTACTGTGGGAAGGTTTTTCGCTATTGATTCAGTGGCTTGGTGGATAGAAATCTATTCAGATATTTTTGTTTATACTTGATCCAATTTTTTTCAGTAATATATTTCTAAGATAGTATCCATTTTTTTCTCAAGTGGTCAAGTTTATTAACACAAATTTGTACAGAGTATTTGGGTAGTTATCTATAATTAGGTCTTCTACTTCCTTCCTTATATTTTGCTTCTTTTCCCTCATCTCTGCATTTTCTTGAACACCTTATCAGATGATGTGTCAGTATGATTAGATTTCCCAAAGATTCTCTTTATTGTAACTGCATTCTATTTCATTGGCTTTAACACCTTCTTTATCATAGCCCTTTACCGACATTCCTTGGATTTATTTTGTTGTGTTTTTCATAACTGCTCATCAATTTTCAACTTTCATTTTCTAACTAAACATTTAAGGCTGAAAATCACCCTCTGAGTACAGTTTTAACCCTAACTTATGTGTTAATATGCAGTATTTTTCGTTTGTATTCAGCTCAAAGCATTTTCTGGCTTTCATTATGATTACTTATTTTATCCAAGAGCTATTTAGAAGGATGTTCTTAAATTTACCAAAGATTTCTTCCTTTCTTTGCTTTCACTTAATGATCAGAAAACACAGTCTCCGTTTCTTGTTCTTGGCCAATTACCGTGTTTCACATTTCCTAGATCCTAACTAGTTCTCTCTTTGTCCAATAAAGTTATTGTTAAGAACATTGTCTTATATTTTCCTACTATGCCAGGAAATTAGTTTCTCCTGCTCCAAGTCTGCCCTTAGGATAAAGTCTTAAATGCTTGCCAGGCTCTGCATGGTCTTGCCACCACTTTCCTCCCCAGCTCCATCTCGGTCCTCTGGTTTGGGGTGTACACGGTAAACATTGCACCCTTTCCATTTCCAAATCATACCATACTCTTCCCTGCCTCTACAGCTTTATTCATGAAGTGTCCCCACCACTGTCATCTAGTTAAACTTCTTCATTTAGTGACCTCCAAGAAGCCCTATGTCTGTGGAAGGGGACCCCAGTCATACCACGTATTCCCTCTGGCGTTATATTCAGCACTGTGTTTTAGCTCGCTTCTCTATGTGTTTCTGCAAGGCTAGGACAAATTCCATCTTGGGCACTGTTGTACCCCAGGACATAAAATCCGATACATAGGGGTTCCACGCGTGCGCGCGCGCGCGCACACACACACACACACACACACACACACACACTTGAATTGCAACACTGGAATCAGCAGATAAATACAAGAATGCAGAGATCCAATTTCTCATTTTTAAAATAATCACATGTTTTTTTGACAAAAAACAAAGAACTTTTCTTGGAGGAGAAAGAAATCCCTTCTCAAAACGCAGGATTTTAATTACACTACAGCTTCTCTGGTATCGGCAAGGCGATAGCCACCAAATCCGGAAAGACATGTGAGAAGGAATATTTTCATCTCTGAAGTGGTACTTCTCCTGAGCACTGACTGATCTCTTTTACATTTTTAAGATTCTCACCTTTGCTGCTCATTAGAAAGAAAAAAATAATTCTAAGACCGCGAGTGTGTTTTCTGCATTATCTTGCGGGACTGAAAACTCTTTGCTGTTGGTAATTTTCTTAAATCTAATGGTCTCTTTATGTATATATTAAAAATTGACAAACACCTCTCTGTACAGTGTTTCATCTCCATAAGAGCCTAAGCCTTGAGAAAGGCTGGGGCCCTAACAGTGTACTATTATAACACACAAAAAAAGATGACAAGAAATCTCATTGCTGACCTCAGCCAGTCAGCTGACAGTACATCATCTTTCTTTTAATTCAGGAACTACTCAGATACTGTTTTCCATGTGTCTTATTTTGAGTCATTCTCAGTAATTTACTGCCATAATTTATAATCACTTTAGAGCCCCACAGGTTAATTACAGAATCTTCTGTGTAAAAAATGTATTTCTCTTTCTTTCGGGTCAATAACATAGCCTTTATTTCCCCTAGCATTCTCTGAATTTTCTACTATAGAACTGGTAAATGGACTGGCCCAGGGTGACCTATCCGTAATTTTATAGGCCTATTTCTCAACTCTCACCTAATTCCTTTCCAAACTGATGAAATTAGTTCTCATATCTTCTGTATTATATTGCAGTTTCAGTGACCCTCAATCATCTTGCTGTTGATGGGAAAAAAAAGTCTAACATTTTACATTCATAAAAATCTTCTAACCTTTTGCATAAAGAACAAAGTTCCACAACACTGAATGGGTGGGAAATGTGTGTATTTTGTAATTACTCCACTGGACACACACATACATACATAATCACTGCTTTCCCATAAAGTTATAATTATATTCTTATTAAATGGAAACCGTCTATAAAAATATCTTCATTATTAGTAGTACACAAATACATTCTTGTAATAATTGAAAATAAGTGCTTTAATGGCAACTCTTCCAAGGGGGGAAAAACACATTCTTGGAAGTTGAGATCATAAACTAGTATCTCTCAAGGAGTGAAAAATAGAATATAATTGAAATGACTTTTTAAAATTTATTTATATTTTATTATAACAGGTGATAATGGATTTTTAATCACTCTAGTTTTGATGATAGGAAAATTGAGGCCATTACTCTTCCAATAAAGCTAGATGCAAATACTGGATTTGCTTAGTGATATTTAGGTTTTATAACTTTCTTGTAGACTATTAAAAATAAAAGCAAATCCCTTTATTGTTAAAATTCTTCTAATGTAAAATAATGTTGTTAATGTGAGCCTGAATCAAGAAATTAATCACTACCACCCCTTATGTTTTCAATGAATAAAGAAACAAGAGATTTCTTAGAAAGCAACTCTCACAGTACCAACAGTACTGGCTGTGTGTGTGCTGTAAGGCTTAGTGATTAGAATACCGGCTCTGGAACAGATTGCCTGGTTTCAAATCCAAGCTTTGTTACATATAAGCTATGCAGTATTGGGCATGTTACTTGCCCTCCCTCAGCTTCATATTCACCTGTGAAGGAGGGATAATAATAATCTATATGCTCACAGAGGTGTTGGGGCTATTAAATGAGCTAAGTACTGAGTATAGTATCTAGCATACAAGGATACAACAGTCTTAGTTAGGGCACCTGGGTGGCTCAGTTGGTTAAGCGACTGCCTTCAGCTCAGGTCATGATCCTGGAGTCCTGGGATCGAGTCCTGCATCAGCCTCCCTGCTCAGCAGGGAGTCTGCTTCTCCCTCTTCCCTCTCATGTTCTCATTCTCTCAAATAAATAAAATCCTTAAAAAAAAAATCTTAGTTAATTACCTCTATTACAAAATTCTTAAATTGCATTTTTAATATAGTTTCTCACGTCAAAAATATCTAATCACCACTTACTTAATAACCACAGCATTTTAAAGAAAATGTCACCTATCAATTCTGATAAAATTTAAAATGAGCTCCTATAATTTGTTTAGCTGTTGTTTCTTTCCTATATTTCAATCCTCTTTAAAAAAAAAAAAAAAAAACTAATGGAGAGCTTAATCTCCAATGATGCTACTGCAAAATACAATGTTAATAGAGAAGAGGAAATAAATTACTATTAAAAATCTAGTTGTTGTGGACACCCTGCAGAATAGTGATGGCCCTTCCCAATGCCCCCCTGCCCAAATTCGGTTCAGATGTTGACTGAATGCCATACATGTACCAAGAAGGTTTGAAACATGAAACTTTCTGAGAAGAGCAGGGCAGGCTTCCCAAGCAGGCCCCAAAATGTCTTGAGAAAGCAGAGAAAGGAGACTGGCTTGGGTTGTTGTGATTAGTGGGTAAAGCTAGGTGAGGATTCCTACATTTATTATCGGAACTTCCCACCAGGCTCTAAAGGAGGGAGCACCAGGCTTTCTTATCAGCCCTCCCAGATATGGAGCAAAGGGGAAAGAGTTGCAGTGGGGCTTCAAACCCTCAGCAGTGAAATAACAAAAATGGAGTCAGTCTATTACATCAGTAACTGTAGACCCTAATTTTGCAGGGGAAAAAACAAAAACAATGAATAAAATTTACTCAATTTCATTTTTATGCTCTAATTTTTCATAAATGATGTCCTCTACTATGTTAAAAACCAATCCATTTTCTAAAAATATAGAACAAAGTTATATATGTGGCTAATGTAAGTTGGATATGTCAGGATTTATGGGATTCTATGAGGTGTGCCATATTTCTCACATGCTCTGCCATTTAAATAGAATTGAGAATCATCGAACCAGGTAAACTACTAAGCAAATTCCTCCTAATTTATTTACTTAGTCATTTGCTAAAATTAAAAATAAAGCAAAAGTTGAGGAAATGCTGAAAAGAGAATGGAGCTCAGTCCAAATAAGAGTTGGGGATTTTAAAAAAGCATTGTCTTCATTGTTTTTCCTGAAATGACTAGAGTTAGGGATCAGTGTGGGTGCACTGAAGAAGCCAGGCCAGAGAATTCTCTTTCTGTATTAAAATATGGGAAGAACCTACACTGGGTTAGAGCTCCACATCCTTATATAGTGGGTAAAATGGCTGGAAAAATCCAAGTGTTCATTCTATTCTGCCCCAGCACGGCACAGGTTACACACAGAGATGGAAGCTGGCACATTTCAGCAGTCTTAGAGACTTTCATTGGTTAAGAAGGTGTTGCTAGAACATAATGACACTGTGGAAAGAGCCAGCCCCACAGACCAGAATGTAATGGAAACTGAAAGATTTGGGTTTGCAATTTAACAGACATTTATGAATGGATTCATACAAAAAATAAGGCAATATTATAAAGATTACCTGGCCTTCTGTAAATTGGCATGATACAGTTTCTCTAGGAGTTATAAAAGTTTGATACAATTCTATTTTGATATTTTAGAAGATTGTGTCTTCCAGCATTCTAATTTTACCTTTTTTTTTGAAGAGTTCTAGCAATGTAAAATAAAAAAATCTACATAGGAATGGTTTGTGAATAAAATGTGAGGCAGGCAAAAAAGATTATGACTGATAGCCAAGCCTGAAACAATTCTTTTTCTCTTTGCCAGTGGTTTGATCCAAGCTATCTAATTATTCTAAAAAAAAAAAAGGTATCATGTTATAATTACCTATGGCATCTATTTTGAATCCAAGAACTGCTAAGAAATGAGCTTTATGTGCATGTCCTTCTGTTCTCCATTTGAGCCTGTTATCCTTGATGAACCAGAGGGATCAAGGTTTTGATATGAAGGCCGACTTTATATCTTGGAAAAGGAATGTGGGAGGGTGCCAAAAGAAAAGGAACGGGAGACAGAATTGTCCAGAAAGCAATTGTGACCAAAGGGTAAACCTTGGCAGGAAGGAAAAATAAGCTGTTGGAGATACATGAAGTCTATCTCAGTTATCAAGGAATGTCTATACATACGATTCAATAAATATCAGGGATAAAAGGGGGGAGTCTGGAGGGAAATCCAACAAAAGCAGCAGTGGACCTGAATGCAAGGCTTAATTTCTCTACTCTACGTTGGCCCATATGAAAGAGTTTGAATAAGATCCTGTCCACATTCTGAAGCCAATATTTGTATTTTTGCTTGTATTTTCCTACAACTGCCTATTTAGAGGATGATCACCTGTTATTTATCCTCTTTAATTCTATTTGGCTATCATATCTGTCTGATGCTTCAGCAACATCTAGCATCTTGGAACCAATTCCAGGATTTTGAACCCAAAGACAAGAAGAATACCTAGCAACTGCACTATCTCCTTCCCTTTGATATGCTATTTCTTTCCTATTGCATTCTGAATTGCTTCTCTGAAGCCCTGAATAGGTTGGTGTGTGATTAATGAGGTAGAAATGTATTGGTTCCACCATAAAGACTATTTAGCACCATAGGGAAAGAAATTGGGGCTTAACCAAATATAGAGCGATAAAAAAACCAATACTTATATGTATTTATTTATACTAGATTGTTAAGGGGAAAAAAGAAATCCAGTCAAAACAAGAAAGAGAGGGAAGCAATTACCAATGCACAGTACTTCAGTGTTCAGATTTGTCAAGGGATGAAGAAAACCAACCGTGACAAGTCAAAATGTCTTGCTGAATTTTTCTGAGCTCTGGTATGAAGATATTCTTGGCAGAATTAAAGGCATGCCATAATGGAGGGGGCAGGCAGAGGAAGATGTTCCTGACACAAAGATCAAGTGTATTAATTAAAGGTAAACCAAGGAGATACCATTTGTAAAAGCGGTTTTAAAAAAATAATACCCCAGAATAGCCTGGAGTATAGACGAAATGGCAGTTTAGTGTCTTGCTCATAAACCAACTGCATGACATTTTGCTATAAATATTCAGTGATTTAAAAATGTACATATACCTTGAACCAGTAATTCTACTCGTAGGAAATTTTCCTGAGGAAATTATAATAAATAGCAAAAAAGATTCATCTACTAGAATGATCACCACAGCACTATTTAAATAGCGAAAAATTGGATACAACACAAATGCTGAACGATAAGTGATTGGTTCAACAGATTATGACACATAATTATGCACAGTTTTGGCATATAATTCATTGCCACATCCATAAAATGGACTACTATGGAACAATTAAAAATTTCACTGGAGGAAATTATTGAATCATATAAAAATATTCCAGATATCATATGAAATGAGTTATAATATAAAATAACCAGAATTATTTAATTTTTATCTATAAAAAGTAATTCTCATACACACTTAAAATAGATAGCTATAAAATACAATTTTAAGCAATTACTTCTGGGAGCTTGGAGTACAGTTTTTTGGTTTTTTTTTTTTTTTTTCATTTATCTTCTCCATGTGTTAGTATACTTCATATAATGCTACAATAAATATATGAGTTTTATTAGCATAAAAATTTTAACGAGCATTATTAAAAAGTTACCAAAGAACAATACTGCATGATTCCACTCATATGAGGTATCTAAAACTGTCAGTCTCTTGAAGCAGAAAGAAGAACATGGTTACCAGGGCCTGGGGTTGGGGGAGAAGTTGCTGTTCAACAGGTATTAACTTTCAGTTATGCAAGACGAGTAAATGCTAGAGATCTGCTATATAACATGTGCTTAACAATACTGTACACTTAAAATTTTGTTAAGAGTAAATCTCATATTACTTGTTCTTATCACACACGCACTCACACATACACACACACAAAATGTTATGGAGAGGATTTCTGTTTCTAGCAAAGGTAGAGTAAGAGGAAACAGACAAATTCCCCTGCCTGCAACAACTAAAAATAAATACAAACAGGAAATACAATACGTAAAACAACAGTTCTCAAGATATGAGCTATCAAGTAATAAAAAGCAGGGATTCCCGAGAAAAGGGAAACAAAGGAGCTGAACCGTACATTGTTCTGGATTGCTATATGCAGGGAGTGTCTAGGCCATGGGGCAGAGAGGCAAACCAGGCAGAGCACAGCAGACATCCAGAGGTGAGGAAATGAAGATAAGGTGTCTAGGGTTCATAGGATGAATACTGGAGAGGACAGAGCTGCAGGAGAAGTCCTAAGATCTTCAGAGCATTCAGAGCAATACCTTTAAGTATTCAGCCAAGGACTGCTCAGCCCATGCATGTAAAGACATGGCACAAGCCTGGGAAATAACCACACAAAAAGGTTAGAAGTAATCATCCCTGGTGCCCACCCAGGAAAGGAAAAAGTGCCAGTTCCTGCAAGCAGAAGAGAAAACTTCTTAATTCATGAGGAATTGGAAAAAGTCCTCAGACATATTTTGCCACAATGATAGGGCAAGTTGCAGGCTAGACTAAAGGTTATTCTTGTCCCTTCTACTAAAGCTTAAAAGCAAGACCCCAAAGGATCAAACTGTTTTCTAGTAACTTAAATGTGTCTCAGAACAAAGCTGAACAATATTTATAAAAATACAAAAATAGTAATCAACTAGGTAAAATTCAAAATGTTAGGTGCGTAATCAAACACTGGCAGGTATGCAAACATATAGGAAAAAATGACCAATAAGAAGTAAAAAATAAATTAATCAAACAGGCCCTAAAATGAAACAGATGATAGAGTTAGAGGAAAATCATTATGATGGTATTCCATGTGCTCAAGAAGCTAGAGAAGGAAAACATAAGTAGAGTCATGGCAAGTATAAAAAGAAACAAATCAGACTTCTAGAGGTATAAACTACAACATCTGGTACAAAAAAATAATAATAACTGGGTGGGATTAACATTATCTTAGACATAGCGATACATCCATTAACTTGAGAATATGGAACAAAAATTATATAAAATAAAATACCAAGAGAATAAAGACTAAAAATAAAAATGAGCAGAGTATCAGCAAGCTATAGAACAACTGCAAGCAACCTAATATAAGTCTGATTAGAGTCCCGAAAAGAGAGTAGAAAAAAGGACAAACAAAAAGAGTTGAAGAAATAAGGGCTTACATGTTTTAAATTTGATGAGGAATATAAATCAATATATAAGAGAAGTTCAAGAAATCCCAAACTCAAGAAACATGAAGAAAACTATACTAAGCCACATAAAAAATCAAGCTGCTTAAAACCAGTGATAAAGAGAAAATCTTAAAGGCATCCATGGAAAAAAGGCACATCACCTACCTTTTATAAAAATTTTAACAGTATATTATGGAGCTTATAACATGTATCATAGTACAATGTATTACAACAACAGCATAATAGGTCTGGAGGGGAAAAATGGAAGTATATAGTTCAAAGTTTCTTGGAGTTGAAATGACATAAGATCACTTGTAGATAGACTGTGATAAGTTGAAGAAATCACTAAAATTGAGCACACACACACACACACACACACACACACACCTCCCCCCAACCCCCATACAAGAGACTCTTAACTCTAGGAAACAAACCAAGGGTTGATGGAGGGGAGGGGGGGTAGGGGGTGGGGTAACTGGATGATGGGCATTAATGAGGGCACTTGATGTAATGAGCACTGGGTATTATAGGCAATTGATGAATCACTGAACTCTACCTCTGAGACTAGTAATACACTAGATGTTAATTAATTGAATTTAAATAAAATAAATTTAAAAAAGAGTTATAGCTTATCAGGCAAAACCAGTGATTAATGACATCATAAAAAGTACTAGACTAATCTGAAAGTAAACAAAAAAAAAGAGGAAAAAGGGAACAAAGAACGGATAGGACTTAAACTCAAATAACAGGATAGACAAACTCAGTCATATCAGAAATCACATGTTCTCACCACACACACACACACAAAGCTAACTACATAAGGTCATGGACCTGTTAATTAACTTGATTTTTGTAGCTATTTCACAATGTATATGTACATCAAATCTTCATATTTTACACATTAAATATAGATAGTCTTTATTTGTTAATTATATTTCAATAAAGCTGGAAAAAATTTAAAAATCATAGCTACATGCAAATGGTCTGAAGATACCAATTGTAAGGCATAAAGTATCAAAATGTATGAAAGGGGAAAATCCAACTATATGCTGTGTTGTTGGGTATAAGAAAACATATTTTTAAATATAAAGACAAATAATCTGAAAGTAAAAAGATGTAAAAAAAGGTATGATACGCTAAAAAAAATTTTTCTTTAAGCTGGTGGTGCTATTTAACAACAGAGAAAGTTGATTTTAGTCAAAAGAATATTAGCGAGACTAAAGAAAGTCAATTCATAATTATAAAAGGGTCAATTCATCTAGAAAACATAACCTTCTAAACATTTGTGATCTCATAACAGAGCTTCAAAATACATAAGATAAAAACTGATGAAATTCCAAGGGAAAATAGACAAATCCATTATTATAGTCAGAGACTTAAATACTAGTGTCTCAACAATTAATAGAACAAATAAACAGAAAATCAATAAAGACATAGAAATCTTGAATAGCGACAGACAACTTGATCTAACTTATTGACACTAATAAAACGCTCCACCCAATAAAAACATACCTTTTTTCAAGAGCACATAGAACATTTATGAAGGTGGAACATATTTGAAGCAATAAACAGGTATCAGTGAATTTAAAATGATTTAATTCATATACAAAGCATATTCTCTGATCACAATGAAATTAAATTATTAATCCATAACAGAAAGATAACTTAAAATCCTCACAGATTTGGAAACCATATAACACTTTTAAATAACTATATATAAAAAAAGAAAAAAGTGAGAAAGTATTTTAAATTAAATTAAAATGACCAGAGAATGAATCAGAACTTCAGAGATGCAGCAGCAGCAGTAAATGGCTCTAATAACTACAAAGTTATACACAAAATTCTGTTATCAAAGAAGACAGGTCTCAATTCAGAGAGCTTCTCTTCCATTCAAAAAATATAAAAAAGGTAAAGCAAGTTAAACCTAACCCAAGCAGAAGAAAGAAAATATAAAAAAAAAAAAAAATCAGAGCCGAAAATCAGTAGAATAGGAAAAAAAAAATACCAGTGAAACCCAAAACTGGTTATCTCAGAGAATCAATAAAATTGAGAAATCTCTGCTACACTGATCAGTAAAAAAAGAGAAAGCACAAAAAATTGGTCACCTGTATCTACTTATGTTAAATTTAGAGTTAAAAACCTTTCCAAGAAGAAAACTCCAGGCTAATTTCCCTCACAGACATAGATACAAAAAACTTAACCAAAATTTTAGCAAATTGACTTTTAAAATGTAAAAGGATCATAAGCAAGTGGGGTTTATTCTAGGGATGCAAAATTATTTGAATGTTCAAAAAGTACTGTTGATTCTCAACAAGGATGGAAAAGCAATTGACCGAGAAAAGGATAATATTTTCAACAAATTGTATCGGAAAAACTGAATATCCATATAAAAAATAGGAAAAAAACAACAACTTTGACCCATGTCTGGTATCATATCCAAAAATTAACTTAAAATTGATTGTAGACCTAAATGTGAAACCTAAGACTATAAACCTTCAGAAGAAAACTAGCACACAAATTACTAATGGAAGAGATAAAAGAGGTGATATGACTACTGAGACTACAGATATTAAAAGGATAATCATGGAATAGTATGAACAACTTTAAGACAGTAAATTTGACAATGCTAATGAAATTGACAAAAGTCTTTGAAAGACAGAAACAACCAAAGCTCAATGAAGAAGAAATAGATTATCTATCAGGTCACTCGCAATGTGGCTGGCAGAGGTCAAATGTAGACACACAATATACTGAGGCCAGTTCTACAGAAGAGGCCTGCAGGAACTGAGAGAGGAGGGAGAAAGGAAACATGGGAGTCAGCCAGACAAGGCTTCCAGGAAGAGGAGATGCTCAGGTATCATGATCTCAGAAGGTCAGGATGAATCTGCTAAAAATAGGGGAACTATACGAACTAAGGCACAGAATCATAAACAAGCATAATGCAGTGAGAGAGTGAGAGAGAGAGAGAAAGGTTGTGAGAGAGAGAGAGAGAGAGAGAGAGAGGAGTCCACAGAGAGAGATGAAACTGAAGAGTAGGCCCCATCAGAAAGGCTTTTGTGTGCTGGCCTAAGGAAATGCAGTTGTATCCAGCTGGTTGGCAGGAGCTAGTTAAGGATTCTAAGAGGGAGACAATGACATTTTCAAGTTTGAATTTCAGAAAAATCACTTTGGAAGCAGTGTGGAGAGCAGTTAGGAGGAAAATAAGACTGGATGCAGTTAGATCAGGTGGAGAACACTACTTAGTCTCCACACACAGTGGTGACTTCTTCAACCAAAGAGAGCATGGAAGAGAGTTTGGATTCCACCAACAATTTGGAAGTAGAGTCTATAGACATTCAGACACTGTTAGTGAAGGAAATGAAGGAAGCTTTGCTACAACGAGGCACCTGATGTGGGCAATCAGGTGAATGGTGATACCATTCATTTAAGTGAGGACAAAAAACAGGTTCAGAAGGAAAGAAAGTTAGTTCAGTTTTGGAAACGTTGCATTCAGTGCACCTTTGGGATATCTATATGGATGTATTTCAATAAGCAGGATTCTAGGTAGATCTTAGAGCTCCTAGAACTCAGCAAAACTGATGTGTCACATTAGAAACTTTACTCACTCCTATAGACGATATTCATATTCTAGCAAAAGAAATAATAGTTATCATTTGCTGAGCACTTCTTTATATGAGTTATTGGGCTAAGAACCTCACACACATTACACTATGTAATCTGCAAAGAAAATCGATGTCAGTATTTTATACTTGTGTTATGTATGAGAAAAGTGAGGTCTGCCGATGTTATGCAATTTGCCCAGGAACACGTTATGCTGCAGCTGGGTTTCAATAATGCAATGCTCTTAATGACTATAGAATGCCAGAACCCTATATTTTGGGGCACCTGGGTGGCTCAGTCAGTTAGGCGTCTGCCTTCAGCTCAGCTCATGATCCTGGAGTGCTGGGATGGAGCCCAACATCGGGCTCCTTACTCAGTAGGGAGTCTGCTTCTCCCTCTCCCTCTGCCTGCCGCTCCCCCTGCTTGTGCTCTCTCTCTCTCTGTCAAATAAATAAATAAAATCTTAAAAAAAAAGAACCCTATATTTTAAAGGTGTTCCGAAAAATGCAGAATGCAGCTGTGTCCCTAACTCACCCCATGGATTGCCTCCAAAGAGCCTAGGAGTAAAAATAATCCTGAGAAAAAGCCCCTTGTCTTTAGAAAATAAAGGGAAACAAAGTAAGGAGCAACCGTAACATTAATCTAACATCCAAGTGGAGGTTCCCAGGAGGCAATCACTTGTCTCCAAGTTCCCTCATTATCCATGTTTTCTACTTTGTATCTTCAGATATGACTCCTAGCCTGACTGGTTTAACATTTAGTTCCAACTTTCTTTCCTGCATTGAATTGTGGACTCATGGCAAGTTATGACTTAGCAATTCAGCACTTTCATGAGAGAGGTGACACATGAGCAACAGTCTTGCATCTGTCTCTTACAGGGTGTATGATCTTAGGCAAGTCATTTAACCTGAGAGTGACTGTTCTCATAATTTAATGGGAATAATACATCCAAGCTCTCTACTTCAGCAAAATCTCCTTCAAAACTATATATTAAAATACATTGAAAACTATAAAACACAAGTAGAACTGTAGATGAGCACCTAAGATTTTTTTGTTTCCTCCTCTATAGTGTCTCAGTAACCTTCTATGTATAGTTTTCAAGGACAAACACCAGACTCAAAATTATCTGGTGTGATTTATTCCCTAATTTTGCTTTTCCTTGAAAAGACTCTCAGAAATTGCCTGTACTTTACAAAACAAAGAAAATACTATTTTCTTTTGCCTACTAAATTGCATAGCTTCCATCTTTCAAACTATTGCTCACAATCCAGTTATCAGTCTGTCTTCTCTGTTAAGTTTCTTGAATAAAAATGAATTTGATACACTGCTCCATAAAACAAAAACACTGGTATATTTCTCTATATACTTCATTACTATTTTTGGTAATAAAATGTAATGTTAAGCTACTGAGCTCTTAGTTGATTCATCGAACCTTGGTTCATTAATAGCTCCATTTATTAGTGACATAACTTTCATCAAATGATATCACTTCAGCACTCCATTCCCTTGTCTATAAAATGAAGCTAACAGTGACATTTGACGCATAAGGTGCTGAAGACTAAATAAGATAAAGAACATACGAAAGTCATTATGATGTCTGCCATAAATAACAGGTCAACAAATATCAGATAGTATTGTTCGTTAATATCATTGGTATGTACTTTATATGTGCACAGCAAAGTGCTAGCATACTACATGTTCCGCTTTTTTAAATCTCTATTTTTTCTTGCTTCTCTTATCTTCCTTATATCCCATAACCTCATTTCATCATTCAGTAATAATGTCTTCTTGTTGCCATGTCTAGTCTGAAAATAAATGAGTTTCCAGCAGCCTCCCCCCAAATATGCAAGCATTCTGTAATCAGACTATTCTTTACATGGAACTCATTAGCAATTACCTTTGTGCATCATACCTCCATTAATATAGGGATATCATGTCTGTTTAGCCTTCTCAACAATTCTGAGATAGCTGCGAATGATCTCTAGTTCTTCAGATTTTTAACTGATGTCCTTATGTTCCTTCAATTTGCATGACCAGATCATGCTTCCTTATTTTCCTCTAATTTGTTGTAGCAACAACATCAAGTGTATATTTTATTTTTTTTTAATTTTATTTATTTATTTCAGAGAGAGAGAGAATGAGAGAGATAGAAAGCACGAGAGGGAAGAGGGTCAGAGGGAGAAGCAGACTCCCTGCCGAGCAGGGAGCCCGATGTGGGACTCGATCCCAGGACTCTAGGATCATGACCTGAGCCGAAGGCAGTCGCTTAACCAACTGAGCCACCCAGGCGCCCCTCGAGTGTATATTTTAGAAGTTTTAGTAAATTTTATGGAATTGGGCCCATGCAATTATGCAGCTATATTCCTATAATCATTGTATAATTCAATCTTTTATACGTCATTTTCCCACAGTCTAATCTTTGCTTCAATCATGTGGCCTACTTTGACACCACTTTCTCCCTCAGCCTTGCATGCACAGAAATATTACTTGGTCAGTATATCCATACTGAATCTACTTATCAGGAGCAGGTTCACCTTATCCAGGCTCACAGGAAAGAATCTATAAAACTGAAGTCATAATTTACTAGTTTCCAAGGAAAATAGCACTATGACATAATTCGGGATACTGGCATTAACACAATCATCACATTCTCTGGTTGACATTATACATAGTGAACAGAAAATCAGATGCCATGGAGAAATTATTTTCACAGCTACTGAACAAACATGAAGTTTCATGAGCAGAACACTATCTCGCTCAGCAGACTTACATAGACAGCAACATCCAAAGTTGCCTCAAGCAAGGGATCAAAGTAATAAAAATCAGAGAAATCAAATGGTTAAAAAGAACAGAGGAAAACCTTTATAAATGGGACTTGAGTTTCTGACAGTCAGCTGACAAAGGTTTCCTCCTCCATGGACAGTGTTTTAATGAGCCCAGCTAAAGAATCCTCTCTCTCTCTCATTCTGTCTCTCTTTCAGTCTCTTTCTGTCTCTCTTTCAGTCTCTTTCCTTAGTTAGTCCTCCTACTGTAGGTGGACTTAATTCTTTCTTTAATTGTATTAAAATATTCAACTCAGAGTATCATTGTCTCCTTATGGCAATTTGGCATTTTTTTACTCTGATTTGACATCTGCCTGTTGATTTTATTGTTCATCCCCATAAATGTAATCTTACTTCCTTCTTATAAATTCCTGGGGAAAGTATTATTTAAATTTTGGTAAGGATTCCAAACTCACAAGAGTTTAGTCTGAGAATATTAGACATCTCATAGGAATGTTTTCTTTCATAAGAAAAAAATTACACACACACATACACACACACACACACACACACACACACCACATGAATGCTTTGGCATTATAAACAACTCAAAGACTGAACTGTAAAAGGAATCCACTTTGGGTTGGGGACATTTGTCTAAGCACGTTCCTGGCCTCTGTCTGTCTTTGACTCATCTTACTCCTAGGGAAGTGGCCTTTTTCAATTGGTAGTTTACAAAAGAATAACTATTTAGGCATACTCAGCCCAGCATTATCTTTCCTCGTTTGGGGAACAACCTTGCCTCCATGTCTAAGTGTTTGGTCTAGCTAACTAGGAGTGTGGTGGTAGGCATATGCCTAATTCTGGTAGGAGAAATTTGGCAGGAGAAACCACTTTACTAACAAATTCAGTCCTGCCCTCAAAGTTGGCCACAATGAATGTGCTCTTTTACCCTTACTTACTTTTAATATCTCAACTTACTCATAAACCGGGTGGGAGATGGGTATACAATTGGGTAGCCCAACCCTTGGAATTTCCAGATCCAGGGAAGGCTAAATTATTAGTACTCAATCCACAAGCCTATCAACTTCAGGTGACTTAGCAGCAAACTTTGGATCAGCAATTTACTATTCAGCCTAGAGAAGATTCTAAATTATTTGTTTAAGTATGTTTTATAGGGCGGCTTCCGCGCGCAACGGCCCGAGGCCCCGCCCCCGCCGGCTGCCCACGCTCCTTTGCTCCTGTCTGGCGGCGGCAGCATGGCGGTGGGGGCGGCTGAGGCGGCGGCGGCTGTGGTGGAGGTTGGCTCAGCCCAGCAGTTTGAGGAGCTGCTGCGCCTCAGAGCCAAGTCCCTCCTTGTGGTCCATTTTTGGGCGCCATGGGCTCCACAGTGTGCTCAGATGAACGACGTGATGGCAGCATTAGCCAAAGAACAGCCTCAAGTTTCGTTGTGACGTTGGAAGCTGAAGCCGTTCCTGAAGTATCTGAAAAATAGGAAATTCGTTCTGTTCCCACCTTTCTGTTTTTCAAGAATTCCCAGAAAATCGACCGATTAGATGGCGCACATGCCCCAGAGTTGACCAAAAATGTTCAGCGCCATGCATCTAGCGGCTCCTTCCCACCCAGTGGTAACGAGCACCTTAAAGAAGATCTCAACCTTTGCCTGAAGAAATTAACTCACGCCGCCCCTTGCACGTGGTTTAGGAAGGGAACTCCTCAGGAGCCGCGCTGCGGTTTCAGCAAGCAGAGGGTGGAAATCCTTAACAAACATAATATTCAGTTTGGCAGTTTTGATATCTTCTCAGATGAAGAAGTTCGTCAGGGCCGCAAAACCTATTCCAACTGGCCCACCTATCGCCAGCTCTATGTTTCTGGAGAGCTCATAGGAGGACTTGATATAATTAAGGAACTTGAAGCATCTGATGAACTAGACACAATTTGCCCTAAAGCTCCCAAATTAGAGGAAAGGCTCAAAGTACTGACGAATAAAGCTTCTGTGATGCTCTTTGTGAAAGGAAACAAACAGGAAGCAAATGTGGATTCAGCAAACAAATTCTGGAAATACTAAATAATACTGGTGTTGAATACGAGACATTTGATGTATTGGAGGATGAAGAAGTTCGGCAGGGGTTAAAAACTTACTCAAATTGGCCCACGTACCCTCAGCTGTATGTGAAAGGGGAGCTCGTTGGAGGTCTGGATATTGTTAAGGAACCGAGAGACAACGATGAGGGGCTGCCCGTGCGAAAGGAGAGAACTGGGGACTGGTTAACGCTTGGTGCCTGACTGCTGCAGGAAACCATCACAGCGGGGCCGCTCACGACTCCGTTCTCGGACTGCTGCGCACCCAGTTAGGCTCGGTGTATCCCGCCAGCTCGTGCTAAATACATGTATGTTTTGTTCGTTTTTCATCAAACCAGAATGCAATAAACATCTTCAAATCCGATTAAAAAAAATGTTTTATAGGCCAGTGCACACATTTTTTTTTTTTGAAGTTGGAGCACTGCAAAGCTCTCCACATGCCGTTTTAAGCACTAGTATGTTTCTGAGATCACACAGGTCTGAAGGACGCACTTTCCCTTCCCAAAGATATCCTTAAGCCAGACACTTTAATTAATTCTTTAGGGGCAATGTATTGAGGGAAGACTCCTGGGACCATTTTCACTTACACCACCGGCTTTTGTGTGAAGGGTGAGATGTGTTTATCTCCAAGACTCAATTACTCCTGCCTTTGCTCCGGTTGCCCACGTCAGGTCGTGCTGCTGGTAACAAAATTGTTTCAGGACCCTCGTGCAACAGTGAAGATAAAGTATGATAGAATTTTCTTCTTTTTAATGAGAAAGCTTTTCCAAGCTTGACAAAACAGTACTGTATGACCACTTTATTTTAGTCTTTATGAAGTAAATCTATTCCCAATCAATTCCCTCTGTTCACAGGTAGATTTAGCTTTTCATTAAGATTTGTTAGGATAGTGATAGTCAGTATTTGCCGAGTCTCCCAGTAAGACACTGAATTTATTGGCTATCTTTCCATCTTCTTTCAAGGCTGTTCAGCTTCAGCAAACAAATTTTAAAAAGTCATTTTTTCACTAAGAGATTGGTGTTGACTCCTTGTTAGAATTCTGATTACACAATACACCCTTTAAAGGTAAATTTCAGAAGTAGATACAGTTGCCAAAATCTTTGTCATTTAATTTGATTAAGGTATTATTTTAAAAAAAGACTAATTCCACCTCCTCAGATCTCTTTGACATTCAGAGAACTCCCATACAACCGGTCAAGTGGTCGAACGAATGCTTTGAGTGGCAACCTCATCAAAAGAATATAATCAGGAAAATCATCACCGAATATTTCCCTTCAGAATATTCTGTAAAGAATGGGAGGATTGTGGAAAGTGAGGCATATGACTAGACTTTCCAGATGGTGATGAGGACCCTCGTTCATTGTTGACATTAATCAAGCATATAATAGCCTATTCAACTCCCCAAAATTAAATAAACTGTTATTTATTCCCAAGAACTCAAGCGTCCTTTACAACCCAATCTTTTCCCACTTAGAATCAAACCACAGAGGATGTGTTTAAGACAATTCTCTTTATACTGCTTCCCAGCTACGAAGGCAGCTTGCATGAGGGAAATGTGGTATGCATGTGCGCTGCATTCACCCATCACATCTTCTGTATCATACTGACTAGTTGTGGCATCTCCTGAGTCAGGTTCTTTCAGGGGTTAGGCTATGTGCATAAAAACAGGGGCTCAGGAAGTCGCAGACCACAGAGCCTCTACTTCAAGATTCCAGACATCTTCTAACAGTCATCAATTAAAAATCTCTCCATATCCTCAGTTAGTGTAACTTTGGGGAAATAACCAGTCTAAAAAAGGACTAAGAAAGTAAGCTATCATGTGCAATATTGTTGTAACTTTAGACTGACCTTTATAATAGAAGAAGCAAATCATGTGTGGTGGTAAGGCTTGGGAGTAAAAAAAAAGTGAAGGTAATCTGTAAGGAAGGAGGACAGCATAAACTTCAACTGGGGGTGAAGTCCACAAGAGATAAACTCTCAAAATGCCTTCCCCTGCAGGGCAGCTCTACCCCTATATCACCAACATTGATTCTAAGACAGCTGTTTTGTTTTGTTTTGTTTTGTTTTTTTTACTCAGGAGTCCACTTCTTTCAGGCTCTTTGAAATCTTGGAGATAGCACTGTCAGCAGTAGATGAGATGAAGATTTACAGCTGGTGTCAGCAGCATATTAATGCCTTTGTGGTCTGTCGTGTCTTACGAGTTTCCACAGTGGTTCCACATAAATTTTGACTTAAGACATATTAGGATGGAGCAGTCTTTGGGGATACTGGACATAAGTCCCTGAAGTCAGATGGAGAAGGTGGGCAATGGGCAAAACATAGGGTTCCATAGTAGTCATTATAACTTCTTAGTGGTTAGGATCCAATAGCAGCTTAATCTACAAGAGTGCATGTTCCATAGAGTCATCTAAAGTTTCTCATAGCAGCACACTGACATTTTGGATTAGATCATTCTTTGTTGTGTGGGGATGTCCTGCGCACTGCAGGATTTTTTGGATCATCCCTGACCTCTGCCACTCAATGTCAGTAGCACTTACCTCTCCAATTGTAACAATCAAAAATGTCTCAAATGTTCCCTGAGTGGCAAAATCACCTCCATTTGAGAACCACTGCACTGAAGCAGCACTAGTTCATCCCACTAAATTTCCCATCATTTTATCCAGCAAAAAATATGCCCTCTATATCTATATCTACATATAGGTATGCCTATCTATATCTATATATATCTCTATATGTAGATGAACTGCTTTAAACTACTTTTTAGTGATCAGTTTTTAAAAAAGTGTTCTACAGGGTAAAAAAAATTCTCAAAGTATAAAAATTCTTTGTTTGATTTTCAGATGCAATTAATAGAGTCAGCCAGGAGGTCTGTAAAACCCTTGCTTATAGTCTCTGATTCAGTTTTTTGGAAGGAAATTTCAGGGGACTTTAAGTTATGTTTACAAAGTTACAGAAGAGTAATTAACATACTTATAGGGCAATTTTAAAAGGACTTCTGTTTTCCTTCTTTCATTTAAACCTCACAATTATCCTAAGCAAGCATTGTTTTGAATCTGTATAGAAAAGTCTAAGTGACTTGTCTAAGAGCATATAAAAGAATTCTGGAGGAGCCAGAGAGCAAGCAAGCTCATGTCCTTTGACTTTAAAACCAGGCATCTTCCAACAGAATACTAGGTGCCTCTGCTAATGAAACTTGAGGCAGCAAGCAAAATGTTATCACTAGGATCAGAAAGCTCAGAGAGAAGGAGGGGATCGGTGTCTCTGAATTCATATGCCAGGTTGGGTAAGTTTGCTGGTTTCTTTTTAGTTGTGGTACAAAACATATAACATAAAATGTACCATCTTAGCCATTTTTAAGCACACAGTACAATAGACTTAATATACGCACATTGTTGTGCAAGAGATCTCTAGAGTTTTTTCATCTTGCAAAATAGGAACTCTCTATCCACTGAGTGACAACTCTCTTTTGTCCCCCTACCCTGCTCCTGGCAACCACAATTCTGTTTTCTGTTTCTGAGAGTATGATGACTTTAGATACATCTTATAAATGGACTCATGAAGTATTTGTCTATTTGTGATTGGCTTATTTCACTTCACGTAAGGTCCTCAAGTTTGTTCCATGATGTAGCAAATGGCAGGATTTCCCTCCTAATGGATGAATAATATTCCATTGTACACATATACACCACATCTATCCATTGATAAACATGGGTGGTTTCCATATATCTTAGCTACCATGTTTGCTGCTGCAATGAATATGGGAGTGCAAATATCTCTACAAGATCAAGTTTTCAATTATTTTAGATATATGCCCAGAATTGGGACTGCTGAATCATATGGTAATTATATTTTTAGGTTTTTTATTTTGTTTTGTTTTGTTTTGTTTTTTGAGGAAGCTCCGTATTATCTCCCATAGGAGTTGTACCATTTTACATTCCTACCAATAGTACACAAAGCCTATAAGTTCTACATCCTAGCCAACACTTTGTTAGTTTCTGGTGTTTTGATACTGGTTATCCATTTTCTATTTTTTGATAGTGAAGTCATATCTCATTATGGTTTTGATTTGCATTTCCCTGATGATTAGTGATGTTGAGCATCTTTTCATGTGTTCCTTGGCCATTTCTAAATCTTCCTTGGAGACATGTTTATTCAATCCATTGCCTATTTCTAAATAAAAATATTTGGGTTTTTTGATGAGTTGTAGGAGCTCTTAATATATTGTAGAGATTAGGGGTGCCTGGGTGGCTCAGTCAGTTAAGCTTCTAACTTCAGCTCAGGTCCTAATCCCCAGGTCCTGAGATCGAGCCCCGACTCGGGCTCCCTGCTCCCTGGAGAGCCTGCTTCTCCCTCTCCTTCTGCTTCTCCCCCTGCTTATGCTCTCTCTCTCTCATGAATAGACAAAATCTTTTTAAAAATATATTGTAGATATTAACCCAATATCAGACAAATGGCTTGCAGATATTTTCTTCCATTATGTAGTTTGCCTTTCCACTCTTTTGATTGTTTCATATGCTACACAGAAGTTTTTAAGTTTGATGTAGTCTCATTTGTCTATTATTTTTCTTGTCTGTGGTTTTATTGTCATATCTAAGAGCTCATTGCCAAATTCAATCTCATGAAGATTTTTTCCTGTTTTCTTCTATGAGTTTTATGTTTTTTAGGTTTTACATTTAGGTCTTTATTCCATTTTGAGTTAATTTTTATTTATGGTTTAAGGTAAAGATCCAACTTCATGCTTTTGCATGTTAATATACAATTTTTTAACACCATTTATTAAAGAGATAATTATTTCCCCATTGTGTACCCTTGGCCTCCTTTCCAAAGATCATTTGACCAATATATGAAAGTTTATTTCTGGGCTATTTTGTCTTCACACCAGTACCATACTGTTTAGATTATGCTAGCTTTGTAGTATGTTTTGAAATCAGCATTGATGTTCTTTCTCAAGTTTGGCTATTTGGGGTCCTTTGAGATTCCATATGAATTTTAGGATTTTTTTTTCTATTTCTAAAATAATGTCATTAAGATTTATTTTGATAAGGATTTCATTGACTCTGCAGATCACTTCGAGGAGTATGCACATTTTAATAATGTTAAGCTTTCCAATCCATGAACCTGAGATATATTTTCTTTTATTTGTGTTTTCAATATCTTGCAGAAATTCTTTGTAGTTTTCAGTGCACAAGTTTTTTGAATCCTTAGTTAAGTTTATGTCTAAATATTTTATTCCTTTTGATGCTATTGTAAAGTGAATTGTTTTCTTAATTTCCTTTTGGGATTATTCATTGTTAGTATACACAAACACAAATGATATTGTGTGTTGATTTTGTATCCTGCAGCTTTGCTAAATTTCTTTATTAGTTCTAGAAGTTTTTTAATGGAATCTCCTGGGTTTTATACATATGTCATCCAGCACAGATAATTTTATTTCTTCTTTTTCAACTTGGATGCCTTTTATTTCTTTCTGTTGCCTGAGTGCTGTGGCTAGGACTTCCAGTACCGTGTCAAATAGAATGGCAAGAGTGTACATCCGTGCCTTGTTCCCGATGTTAGGCAGAAAGCTTTCAGTTTTTCACCACTGAGTATGATATTAGTTGTGGGCTTCTCATATATGGCTTTTATTTTCCCGAGGTAATTTTCTTCTACTACTAGTTTCTTGAGTCTTTTTATTATGGAAAGGTGTTGAATGTTGTCAAGGGCTCTTTCTATATTAACTGAAATACAGATCCTATGGTTTTTATCCTTATTCTGTTAATATGGTATATCACATTGATTGATTTTTATATGTTGAAGTAGCTTTGCATTCAAGAAATAAATCCTGTGTGATTATGGTATATGACCCTCTAAAAGTGCTACTGAGTTCAGTTTGCTAGTATTTGTTGAGGATTTTTACATCGATACTCATCAGGAACAATGGTCTATAGTTCCCTTTCCTTGTAATATCTTTGTCTGATTTTGGTATCAGGGTGATGCTGGTCTCACAGAATGAATTTCAAAGTGTTTTCTCCTCTTCAACTTTTTGGAAGAGTTGGAAAAAGATTAGTGTTAATTCTTCCTTAAATATTTGGTAGAATTCTCCAGTGAAGCCATCTGGTCTTGGATTTTCTTTACTGGGAGCTTTTTGATTATGGATTCAATCCTCTTACTCATTATATATCTGTTCAGATTATTTATTTCTTCTTGATTCAATCTTGGTAGATTGCCTGTTTCTAAAACTTACCCATTCTTTCCCAGGTTATTCAATTTGTTGGCATATAAATGTTCATAGTACTCTCATGATCCTTTTTATTTCTATGGCATGAATTTTAATGTAATCCCTTATATTTCTCATTTTATTTACTTGAATCTTCTCTTTTTGTTCTGACTCTAGCTAAGGGGTTTGTCAATTCTGTTAGTCTTTACAAAAAAAAAGCAACTCTTAATTTCATTGATTTTTCTACTATTTTTCTGCTTTCTATTCCATTTATTTCTGCTCTAATAGTTATTACTTTATTCCTTCTGCTAACTTTGGATTTAGCTTGTCCTTTTTCTAGCTCCTTAAGGAAAGTTAGGTTACTTTTTTATTCTTTTTTAATGTAGGCATTTACCACTATAAACTTTGCTCTTAATACTCTTTTAGCTATGACACATAAGCTTTGGTATGCTATATTTTTGTTTTCATCTGTCTCAAGGTATTTTTTTTAATTTCCTATGTGATTTCTTTTTTAACCTATTGCTTGTTCAAGAGTACGTTGTTTAATTTCCACATATTTGTGAATTTTCCAGTTTTCCTTTTGCTATTGATTTCTAGTTTCATTCCACTGCAGTCAGAAAATATACTTGGTATCATGTCAAACTTCTCAAATTTTCTTGTTTTGTGGCCTAGTATGTGATCTATCCAGAGGAATGTTCCAGGTACACTTGAGAAGAACGTGTATTCAGCTATTGGATGGCATGTTGTTTGTGTGTGAGGTCTACCAGTTTTTGACTTAAAGCCTCTTTTTTCTGATAGAAGTATGGGCATCCCTGCTATGTTTTGGTTACCATTCACATGAAATATCTTTTGCTATCCTTTCAGTTTTAGCCTAGGTATGTCCCTGTATCTAAAGTGAGTCTTTTGTAAACAACATATAGATGTTTCTCGTTGTTTTTTGACTGCAGAGTTTAATCCATTTATATTCAAAGTAATTATTGATAGGGAAGGACTTATTATTGCCATTTGTTTCTGACTTGCAGCTATTTTGTCCCTATTTTCCTCTCTTGCTGCTTTCCTCTGTGTATGTTGCATGTGCGTGTGCGTGCGTGCACGTGTGTAGCAGCATGCTTTGATTCAGTCCCATTTTCTTGTGTGCATCTTCTATAAGGGTTTTCTTTATGGTTACCATTGGGGATTTCATAAGACATCTTATGGTTACAAATATATACTTCTAACTGATAAAAACCTCACTTCAATCATATACAAACATATTACACCTTTACGTCTCCACCCACTTTTTGTTATCAACATCACAAATTAAATCTTTTACATTTCATAGTGATCTCCAGTTTTATAGTTATAGTTATTTTTATGCTTTCATCTTATATATTCTATATCTGAATTAAAAGTGATTTACACACCACTATTATAGTACCACATGACTTTGTATCTGTCTCTATATTTACTTTTAGTAAAGAGCTTCATATTTTTATATGTTTTTATGTTGTGGTGTAGTGTCCTTCTATTTGAACTTGAAGGATTCTCTTTGTCAGTTCTTTCAAGGCAGGTATAGTGGTGATAAACTCCCTTAGGTTTTGATTATCTGGGAAAGTCCATATTTCTCATTCTTTTTAAAGATTTTATTTATTTATTTGACAGAGAGAGAGAGAGAGAGAGAGAGAGAGCAGGGGGAGCAGGAGAGGGAGAAGCAGGCTCCCCCCTGAGCAGGGAGCCTGATGTGGGGCTCCATCCCATGGCCCTGGGATCATGACCTGAGCCAAAGGCAGCTGTTTAATGGACTGAGCCACCCAGGAGCCCCTCTCCTCATTTTTGAAAACCAGTTTTATTGGATATAGTGTTCTTGGTTAACTGTTCTTTTCTTTTAGCACTTTGAATATAATATCCCATTCTCTTCTGGTCTGTAATGTTTTTGCTGAGAAATCCACTGTTTATGAAAACTCTTTCATACATGGAGATATTTTCCCTTGCTTCTTTCAAGATTCTCTCTGACTTTTCATAGTGAGATTAGATTACAGTGTTTCTTCATGTGGGCAGTCCTGTAAACTTTTTATTTATTTGTATATTTTTAAGTAAAATTGTATATATTATATGTAATACATGATGATGTGAAATATATATACATAGTAAAATGATTGCTACAGTCAAGCTAACTAACATATCACCTCCTGACATAGTTAACTTCTGTGTGTGAATGAAGAAGAACCTGAAAGCTACTCTCTTAGCATATTTTCAGTATCCAATACAGTGTTATTAATGATATTCATCATGCCAGGGCTTTAGATCTCTAGTATTCTCTTATGATCCTTTGTATTTCTATTGTATCAGTTGTAACATCTCCTCTTGCATTTCTGTTTTTATTCATTTAAGTTATCACATTTTTCTTAGTCTAGTTAAATGTTTGTCAATTTTTTAAATCTTTTCAAAATGCCAACTCTTAGTTTCACTGATCTTTTCTACTGTTCTGCTAGTCTCTAATTTATTTCTGTTCTGGTCTTTATTATTTCTTTCCTTTTTCTAACTTTGGGCTTAATGTATTCTTTTTTAGTCCCCTGAGTGAAAAGTTAAGTTGTTAATTTGAGATCTTTCTTTTTTCTTACTGTAGGTATTTATCACTATAAAATTATCTCTTAAACCTGCTTTTGCTGCATCCCATAAGTTTTATATGTTGTTTTTCCATTTTCATTTGTCTCAAGGTATCTTTTGATTTCCTTGTAATTTCTTCTTTGACCCACTGGTTACTTAAGAATCTGCTATTTAATCTCCACCTACTTATGAATTTTCTTCCCATTATTAATTTCTAATTTCATATCTTTCAAGTCAGAAAAGGTATTTAATATGATTCAATCTCCTTAAATTTGCAAACGTTTATTTTGTGGCCTAATATTCATTTTTATGGTTTCTATCTCTTTGTTGAACTTCTCATTTTGTTCATGTATTATTTTCCTGATTTTGTTTAGTTGCCTATATGTGTCCTCTTGTAGCTCACTGAGCTTCATTTGCATGATTACTCTGAAATCTTTGTCAGGCAGTTCGTAGATCTCCATTTCTTTGAGGCTGGTTACTGGTAGTTCATTTATTCCTTTGATGGTGTTATGTCTCCTTTATTATTTGTGATCTTTGTGGCCTTGAGTTGATGTCTGTGCACTGGGGCATGCCAGGAGCCTTTGTCCATAGGCTTCAGACTGGGACCAAGGGTCCCAGGCTGATGCTGGGGCAGGCTATCAACTTAGGGGCATAGTAGACAGCCTAGCACTTGAGACTGCGGGAGCTGGCCTGGGTTGTTACTTTTCCTCATTCCTTTTTTATTTTCTTCTCACTCAATCATTCTAAATGACTTGTCTTTGAGTTTACTAATTCTTTCTTCCACTTGATCATATCTTATATTGAACCTCTCTGGTGAATTTTTTAATTCAGTTCTATTCTTCAACTCCAGGATGTTTGCTTCTTTTTTATGCTTCCTATTGACATGTTCATTTTGTTGATATGTTCATTTTGTTCATGTATCTTTTTCCTGATTTTGTTTAGTTATCTGTGTTCTCTCATAGTGCATTGAGATTTTCAAGGTGGTTATTTTGAATTCTTTATCAATTAACTCATAGATCTTTCTTTCTTTAGGATCAGTTTCTAGAGATTTATTTTGCTCCTTTGATTGGGCCATGTTTCTGGTTCTTTGTGCCTTGTGACTTATTTGCAATGATTTGTGCATTTGCAAAAAGGCCACCTCTCCCAGTCTTTGTGGACTGTCATCATACTGGGGTAGAACTTCACCAATCATCTGGCTAGAGATTCCTGGAGCCTTTCAAGCCATATTTGATGAGGAGTATGGGGTTGTGTCTTTCAGTGCTTGTATTTCCCTATTTTTTTTTTTTTTGGAGAAAGGACTTCTTTTCTTTTTTTTTTTAAGATTTTATTTATTTATTTGACAGAGAGATGCACAGTGAGAGAGGGAACACAAGCAGGGGGAGTGGGAGAGGGAGAAGCAGGCTTCCCGTGGAGCAGGGAGTGTGATGCAGGGCTCGATCCCAGGACCCTGGGATCATGACCTGAGCCGAAGGCAGACGCTTGACGACTGAGCCACCCAGGCACCCTGTATTTCCCTATTTAAGAGGTTGCTGGTTACTTTTTAGGAGCTTATACTTTCTTGCTGATTCTGGTATCTGTCTGTGGTTCTGAAGGCTCTCTGGGGCTTCAAGGAGCCAATGAGCTCTCTTTTATCCTCTCTGACCCCCAAATATCCAAAGTATGCCAGCTCCATCAGCACTCTGAGTCAAATGAGACAGAAACCAATTCTTCAAGAAGTCCCCCGAAAGCTGAACTGTTGGAAATACACATTCCAGTCTTCTCTTTCCCTCCTGAGGTAGAAGCCATAAACTGGGCAATTTTTCCTAATCCCTTTGAACTGTGCTAGCTTCTGTCTGAAGTGGTTGGAGGTACTCTGGTGCTGCAACAAGCCAATGAGCTCTCTTGTTTTCATCTGCCCCTCAGATCCAAAGTATACTGGCTCCTGGTCAGCGTTCTGAGTCAGGTGGGCAGCAACCAGTCCCTTGCGCAACCCCTCAAAAGCCAAAATGCTGGAAAAATATTAGGTTCTTCTTTCTCCCCTCAAGAAAGAAGCTGTAAGTTGGGTTTTTTTCTCCTGACTGCAGTGAGCTATGCCACCTTGGGGTAAGGGCTGATGTGGCTGAATCAAAATGGTTTTCCGTACCAGTTAAAATGCAGCTGTTCTTGGCCTTGAACTTGCTTGAAGTACTGATATTTCTTTTTTGTTTTAAGATTTTATTTATTTATTTATTTGAGAGAGTGAGAATGAGAGACGAAGAGAGAGCACATGAGAGGGGGAAGGGTCAGAGGGAGAAGCAGACTCCCTGCTGAGCAGGGAGCCTGATGCGGGACTCGATCCCGGGACTCCAGGATCATGACCTGAGCCGAAGGCAGTCGCTTAACCAACTGAGCCACCCAGATGCCCCGAAGTACTGATATTTCTTAACTAGTTCCTGGAATTCTAATAAGAGCTTTTTGGACCATATACTTTTGTCAAGTCAGTATCTCTGTGGCGGAATGACATCTGGGGCTTCTTATTCCTCCACCTTGCAGATGTTACTCCCCAGCTTGCTGGTTTTTTAAAAGAGCATATTGTTGTATTTAAAAGAATAACTTAATTTTTAATTTTTTGTCTTAAAAGATGGATGTGATTTCACATGGTATATACTCCCTGGTCTCAGAGCATATAATTCTGTTTCTTTTACCCTCTATCCAGAAGGAAATCAGATCAACACTTTTTCAGATATAAAGATATGATTGATCAACAGAAATCTCATTTAATGGACTCAGCTCACCTAGAATAGAACAAATGTGGAAATGAAAAGAGGATTACAGTCCTATTCTAAATAATTACAGAAGACTCCAGTTACTATGAATTCAATCAAAATCTACTTTAGCTTTTGTGTACCCAAAGAGAACAGGAAAAAGAGGTTTGAGCACTTTCTCTGCAACTTACTGTGTGATCTTAACACAAGTTATTTCACTTTTCCTAATCTCCATTTCCTCATCTATAGAATGAAGATGATGACAGCATCTGCCTCACAAGTTTATTGTTTATTGTGGAGATTAACTATGATAATGAATAAGAAGTAATAGATGTTCAAAAATATTATCTATTACTATTAACTATGCTATGTAAATATCACTAACTTCACTACCAGATTCCCCCACTTATGCCACCATGATAAGAATAATTTCCAATGCAACAATTCTCCTTTCTACTAACCTGCATGATCATGTGTGTCCTATCTCAGGCTTAGGCTAATTAACACATGTTTACCCAAATGACTCTCCAGGTAATTCTGCTCACTAAAGCCTTTACCTTTGAAAATTTTTGTGTGTTTTAATATTAAAATGTGTCTTATACAAAATATACAAGTGACACTGCATCTCTTTTAGTACCCCTTCAAATAGTCTTTGCTAGCATTGCTAAAAAAAACTTTTTTTTTCTAAATAAACAAACTAAAGGAAAAGAAATGGATTCTGAATTATATAGCCTCTGTACATTAGCCATAAGAAAGTAAAGCAGGGAATTTGGCTATCATTAGGTTAACTTAATCAATGACAACAGTGAAACTGAGTGATATTAAAAAGAGCATTTTCTCTGAAGCTGAATAATCTAGCCTATTTAAACTGATTAAATTATCTGGAGATCTTGCCTGTTCTTCATTTTTGTGCCAGGTAGAAGCAAATACATTGAGTTTTTTGGAAAAATTTGTTACATTACATAACATACATTAATTATCTTACCACTAAATAAAAAATTACCCCTGAACAGCTTTAAATGACAAATATTTATCTCACAGTTTCCGTTGGTCAGAAGTTCAGGCACAGCTTGGCTGGGTCTTCTCCCTAAGGATATTTCACAAGGTTACAATCCAGGTGTCGACTGAAGCTGCAGTCATCTCATGGCTTGATGGGCAGTAGGACACATTCCTGACCTCCCTCATGAGACTGTCAACAGGTCTCAAGTCTTTGCCAGCTGTTGACCAGAGATGCCAATTCCTTGCCATGTCAGCTTCTCCATAGGGAAGCTTAGAATGCAGCAGCTGGCTTCCCTTTTGAGCCAGTAAAAGAAGGAGAGAGGGTGCTTCAGCTGGAAACCACAGACCTTTTGCAACTTCATCTTGGAAGTGACAACCCATTGCTTTTGCCACATGCTTTTCACTGGAAAAAAGTCATAAGATCCAGTCTCCTCACAAGGGTAGGGAAGTACCCAAGGGTGTTTATACCAGGAGGCAAGATCACTGGGGACCTTTAGGAGGCTCTCACACATAGATCAATAGGAAATGAGCAGGAAAGAACAACTGAAAATACTGGGTAAGTAAGGTAAATTAGGTTCTTTGCTTTCTGGATCTTTTATTCCTAATGCCAGTCAGATAGTAAGAGAATATAAATTGTTTTCAAGTGAAGAGTTTCCACTGCCTTTTATGATGCCAAGTTTAGAAGTGCAGGATTTTAAGAGGGATTCTTCAAGAGGAAGAGCTCAGCACCAGCCAAGGCTAATGAGCGAACACCATGATACTATTTCTAGAAGTGTCACCTTTCTGGTGATCTTTTTCTTTAAAATCCCCCTGGAGGTCTGCATTTATGTCCTTTGACTAGGGAATGTGCAGTAGCTCACTACAAAAAGATGGAGTCCCACAGGAGGAAAACTTCTACAAAATATTATTTATTCTCTTCCTCCCTACTTATTCTAAAAGGAAGGGAAATTGAAATAGAAGAAACTTTTGAACACAGCATGAATGCAGAGCTTGTAACTGTCGTGTTACTTTTAGTTTAAACTTAAGCCTCTCTTATTCTTCCAGTAGACCCTTTGAAACTGCTGCTGTCAATGCAGAGGAGACCACGTCATTTCAGAGTGACTACTTTTCAAGCAACACCGCATCTAAGTTAATTAAAATGCCTACATTGTTTTCCTTCTTGAGCCTTAACAGCTTTGAGGAAAAAGCAGACAATTCAACTGCCAGGGGAAAAAAGTAAAGTCAAACAAATTGACCAAAAAAATCATGGGCTGAATGTAATCATCACCACATCCTTCAAACTGTACATTTCTTTAACTGGGCCATTGTTTTCAACTTGTTCCTTCTTGTAGCATGCTGATGACCAACTGTCCTATTTACTTCTGGATTTTAATGACCATGTCATTATCAATTACAATGCTTCAGGGCTCACTCCCCTTCTATGAGGCCACTGGGCTGCTGCTGTGAGCTTTGTTGGGTCTGGAAGTGAGATGAGTGAGCCCTACCAGCCTAGCCCCATGCATAGGCAGGGCAGACAGTCACATGCTGTGACAGAAGCAAAGCAACCTATTAAAGTATTTAAATTCATAGTGTTTAAAGTGTTAAATTCATATATTCAGGACTCCTGCTTGCTGTCTGCTAGTCTCCTACTTTGCAAACACTGTAGAGAGAGATTAACTCCTGTAGATACAAGTAATTGGAATGTGAATTCACTAACCAGGTTGCTTTTCTTTGGCATTGTAAGGACAAAGAAATCGAAAGATCACAGACCATTTATAGAGACAGTACCTTCAATCCTAGTTCTCTCTCCTCTCCCTTTACCCCCGCCCCCCTCAGGACAACCGGTAAGAATCTATTAGACATGATAACATGGTAACAAATCTGTGCTGGAACCTGAACTATTTTCACTTGGGATGATTAGTCTTATGTGTCAACCTGGATAGGCTATAGTACTCAGTTACTTAATCAAACACTAATCTAGGTATTTTGCTGATGTAATTAACATCTACAGCCAATCAACTGTACATAACGGAGATTAGACTCTATACTCTGGGTGGGCCTCATCCAGTCAGTTGAAAGGATACAAAAGCAAAAACTAACATTTCCCAGAAAAGAAATTCTGCCTCAAGATTTCAGCACAAAGGCAGAATATATATATATATTTGGAAGTCACTTTAGAAATGTTTCTTCTCTTTCATTCCCTTGTCCAATCCAATCAGCTCTACTTCATATATATTTCCGAAATGAGGGTAAGAGGAAAGTAGAAAGACACAAAAGAGTTTGAGTCTATAAAATTTGGTCACCAACCAAATGTGTTAAATGGGGGAAGAGGAACACAGGGTAATTCCCGGGTTCTTCTATTAGCTGAGTTTGCCGTGATGTCTCTCATTGAGACAAAAAAATACAGAGGAAAATACATTTTTCAGAGAAGATGGGTTTAATTCTGAAATTCTGATTTTGAGATATCTGTGAGACTGCCAGGAGAAAATGTGCAAGACTTGCTAGACTTAGGAGCTTCGTACTCAGAGCACTCTTGGTCAGGAATAGAGAGAGATGACAGCCTCTCAGCCTACATGTGCACTCACCCGGGAAATTCAGGAGGCAAAAAAAATGATGACGGGATGCTAGGAAAGAGGAAACATGCTGTCAAGATGATCAGAAGACATAAAGGAAATCAAGAAGGAGCAGTTCAGATGACCTAGAAAGTACTTCATTTTCTTCTTTTCTTTCTTCCCACAGAAAGGCCCAATGCTGAGAAGAAAAACTGAGGTAAAGATTTAAAAAGTACCCAATAGTATCAAAAACTAGGAAGTTATTTGGTGACCTGACCAAGAGCAATTTCAACAGAACAGAAGCCAGAAGGCAGCAGACTGCATAATCGATGAGATGTGGGAAACTGGAGAAAGTGATTATACCCCTGAAGGGAAGAAAAGAAATAGAGTAGTAGCTGGAAGATAATGAATGTTGAAAGAGGAATGCATTTTTTAACTATGCAAGAATCTAAAGCCTTCAAATTAAGGGGTATTTCTGTGTTGTTTGTTTTAACTAAGGGAGAGTCACTCTATAATATATTTACATGCTGAGAAAAAAGAAGAAATAGAACAGGTGTTCTTAATTTGAGAAATGCCTGGATGGTCTGAAGAGGCTCCATAAATCCCAGAAATTGTAGATAAAGACTGTATATACTATTCTGTGCAAGTTAGTTTTTCTGTGGACCCAGTTTTGAAGGTCTCTTGAAAACATACATGTTTAAAAAATTGGTTGAATGAGTGGATGAATCAAATAATCATGGGGAGCTGTGATCCCAAAAATGGCCAACAGAATCCTTAAAGATAAAATCAAGAGAAAACCTAAGAAGTATTTTATACCAAGTGAAATAATATTTACATTAAAAAACAGAAGGTTTGAAAGATCCCAAAGTGTACTTCACTGGATACGGCAAGCAATTCTTAGCTGTGAGACATCTAAGCTGCAGGGGGGTATGGCCGAAGCAAATCTGGTGTTCTGGTATATTTTCCAGTGCCTAAAGTACCAGACAAACTATATATGCCTTGAAGACAGCCTCTTATTTTTGACAAATAGAACTTTATTGATATTATCGATTTCTAACCCTTTCTCTCTCTCTTTTTACACGACTTTGTATCCCAACCAAAAGTCTTTTGTTAAATAAACATTAAATAAATTTTCTTTCTCTAGGAATGGCTTTAGATAGGGCAGCTCATCTTAGCTCAGTGTTAGGTCTCAGTCTCTGAGAAGGTCATGAGCAGAGGAGATGAGTTGCACTCACTTTGAAAGAAATGCTCACAAGTGTTTCTTTTAATGAGAGTCTGGAGAAACAGCTGGGGAGATACTCAAATGGGAGGTGTTCCATCTTGGAAGGTTAACATTGAAGCAAATGCTACACACAAAACAAACCACAAATATTTAAACTGTAAAATGAAAGGAAAGAAAAGATATATTCTAAATCTGTATTAAAAGTAATGCCCTGTAGTTGTATAAAACTCTAGCGAGGGTTATGGAATGAATCTTTAATGGTATAATTTATGCTTGTCCCAATGCACTATGTTCACAGTGAGAACTGCCTACAAATCTTGATGTACCATTTTATTGCACAGAAAACTGCCCATCATCTCACAGAACAGCAATTGTAAATTAGAAATATATTCTGTTTGGTTTGAGCCAACAACACATTTGGAAATTTATGAAGTTACATAAAAGTACACAGAAGCATTTCTGAGACAGTTGTGCCTTTTCTTCTGGTCTTGGGATTCCGAGAAGGGGAGTCCAGGCTGCTTCATCAGCAGAGCAGCTCTACCTGAGTGTGGCCCCCAACTCCTCTGAATCCAGCTGGTAATGATCCCTACATTCCCCAACCCCAACCCTGGGGCCTAGCAGAGATTACTCAATGACCATGAAAGTTTCTGAATCCTGAGAAAAAGTAACTTACATGGCATGAGCGTGGTTGGGTATGCTCCTGTCTCTCATGTTACTCGGTTACATTGTAAGTAAACAAGACTTTAATATATAGGTATGAAATGCATGTCATGGCAATTTCAGACATTAGAAACTGCTGAATCCAAGTTTTCGAGACCAAAAAAAAAAAAAATACTTGTATAAAAACTTACTATATTTTAGGTGGTTTTCTTTTTTTATCCTGTTTTATCAAATTTGGGCTTTTTAAAAAATTAGTAAAACAAGAGATTACTCTTTCCCTAGCTCCATTTTGTTGGGACTGCTGTTTAGTCCCAAATTAAATATTGATAAAAATCTTAAAGAATGAGTTTAACTTTCATTTAGTCTTTGAATATTCTTTGGGTTAATATTGTTTCATGTCAAAATCAAATGCCAAATTTAGCAACCAATTTCCAGATTTATGTTGATCACATGAACTAAGTTTCCAAAAGACAGAGAGCATGAGGTAGACAGGACTGATAATTACATTTTGCTTTTACAAAGTTAAATCCAAATTCTATATGAAAGATGTATCTAGATCTAAACAGACTCAAGCCCTCACTTTCTTCTCATAGAGAATAGTTTCAAATAAATAATTAGAAAGTTCAAGAGGACAGAAAAATTCTTAGCAATGAAGAAAATAATTTAAAGGTAGGACTGGAAACATAGAGTAAATTTTAGCAGATATTTACAGTGCTCTGGAAGAATTATGTCTACACATAGCCTGTACTAACTTGAGAGCTAGTGAGGAAATGATACAGAAAACATAAGCTGATTTGAACAAAAAAATTAACTAATAATTTCTTATTCTATGTACACAAAACAGGTACTCATGCTAATTGCAAATAATATAGCCAAAATATGCCTGGCTACTAGGGTGACCTTACTGAAACAAAGGAGAATTAGTCATCAAATAACATCACAGGAAGAAGTTGCTTATAATTATCAAATGAAACATATCTGAATATAATACAATATAGCATAGGTAACATTAAAACATTCTTGAAGTCTTGAGAACTCTGAAGATTTCCACTAACAGAAATCTAGTAAAGATGTTTGAATAAAACTACAGATATGTTTTGGATATCATACTAAATAATGGCTGACAAAGCAGGTTTTATTTGTTTGTAACAGATTACAAACACTCTTGTCCTATTACACTGATTACTCTTTTGAAGGTTAATCCTTCTTCAAAATACAGGATTTTTGACTATCAAACATTTACTTATCATTGTCTATTCTTTCAGAATTACTATGGTCACTCAGTTTCTTATGCAGAAGGACAAAGAATATTTATTTCTGAGCAATTTTATTGTAAATTGAGAAATTATTTAAGAATGGAAAAGACAGGAAATTTCTTTTCCGGTGACTGAAAAACAGGAAGAAAAAAATGGAAAACCAATTGAAGCAGGTTATAAGATGAAGTTAGCTGACAAACAAAATTCCCTATTACTTTAAGTGAATTTGTTTTAAAATGCCCAAATCCTTAAAAGTTACATATTTAATTTTGAATAAAAATCCCAGAATAAACAGACTTGATTTTTTTCCACAAATAAAACCCCATTTAACATTACTTTAAGTAAAATTATGGAATTTCTTTGTCCTGCTTGTACTTGACAAAAATGTCTCCTACATCCAAATGAATTGTTGAATTAGATAATCTACTTCCCAAAGGCTTCAATTAGCTCTAATACACGAAATAATCAAAGGAGCATTGATTCTCCTATAATGCTGAAAAAATAATCCATTAGAATAAAAAGTCTAAATAAATTGCTGCTTTAAGATGTAGTACATATCTTCTGTAGTAGACAACTTCTAAGATGGCCTCATTGAGTCTTCCATGCTCTGTGTCACCCTTTTCCTTTGTATGTAGACTGCACCTAGTGACTCCCTTCTAATACACAGAATACAGCAAAAGTGATATGAGACATTTCTGACATTAGATTTCAAAAGGTCTGTGGCTTCTGTCTTGTTTGCCCTCCCTCACTCTCTTGCTGTCTTGCTCTGAGGCAAGCCAGCTGCCATGGAACCACCTTCTGGAAAGGCCCACATGGCAAGGAACTGGCCAACAGCCAGTGAACACCTGAGGCGTGTCAGTAACCACTGAGTGAACATGGCAGCGGATCTTTCCCCAAATGGGCCTTGAGATGACTACAACCTGGTCAACACCTGTGAGGAAACCTGAACCACAGACACCTACATGCTCTTAGATTCTTGACCCATAGAAATCTTGACCTAATAAATCTTTGTCATTTTAAGCCACTAAGTTTTGGGGTCATTTGTTATGCAGCAATACATACCTAATACATCATCTAAAATTGAACTCAATTTGGGCTCATGCCTAGGAAGTTTTGGTATCTGGCAGAAATTATATTCCTCAGTGGAAACATTCTTACAAAACATTTGCGTACAAGTGGCACCGGGGTAGTCATAATCAAAGATATTCTTAAGAAAAAAATATGCAGTCAAAGGGGTCTTCTTTTTTTTACAAATTATTTTGATAATTGTTAACATAATTTGGCAATAATTTTATTTTTACCTTTTTTAACCACTCAGACCTTTTTCATAATTAAGTGATATCTTAATAGTACATGGAAGGTTTTGAAGGAAAAATGACACTGATGTCTTATATCATCAATAAATAAATTAAAATTTCTAGAAAATATAAAGAAATTCATGTCATCCAAATACCACTGTTAATTCCCCTATTGGAATATCCTCCCACAAAAGACATTTCCACATAGCTCCAAATCAGGTTTCCTCATCAATTTTTCCTCTTCTCTGTTAGGGATTTAATAGGAAATGAAAAGGGAAAGCAATCAGATCAGTGGGATAACAGGGTTGGCAGATCTAATAATCAAAGGGCTCCACAGTCTCAGTACCACACACTACCCCTGAGCTTGCTGTGTTACACGTGCCTACAATGAATGTTTCCACATATTCGGTTCTCTTTCTTACACAAGTTTTTGGTTATAATCTTCCCATTGTAAATAAACAACGGCACATGTGTTTTAATTCGTATGTCAAGTATCAATTATTGGTATTGTCTGTGTTAAGGAGTCTGAAGCTCAGCAACAAAGAAAGTTAAGACCTTTTTAAAAATCACTGCCATTTTCCTAGGAGGGGACTGTGGACTTGAGTAACACATTGTCATTTATTTGTTATCTCTACTGTGTGCTGTCCACCCTAAAATTTTATAATGATTCAGGTGCAGTAAATGTTCCAGTCTTGTTTGATGATGTTTGGATGCCAAGTACAGAGAATAATTATAATTAATTTTTAATGGCTGAAGTTACTTGGACCTTTGCTTGTCCAAATGGATGAATTTTTTTTACCCTCATCAAGTGTATCTAATCATCTAACCCAGATACAAAAAAAAAAAGTGTGTTACACTAAGAAAGGACTTCCTTCATAAATCACTAATGAGAGGTCTAAGTGGGAGAGAAAAGACTTGAAACCTAAAATGTAGGAAGGTAACTAATGCAGGATGAACCAACATTTTGTGTCAAGATAATAACTCTTTCCATTTTCACCTTGCTGTGCTTTTAATATAAGTTTAACATGAAAATCTCCAGACATAAAATAAAATAAAGTAAAAGGGCAGTGGGCACTTCAAAACTTCCAATATCTAACTGAAAAATCTTTGTCCTAATTAGCCATCTGCTATTATATTGCAGAGATTCATAGGATATAATAATGACCCTTACATCTTTTCACTCCTTGTACTCTAGTATCATATTGTCCCATTAGAGGGAGAGAGGCTGTTTAAGGTCTCTTAATAGCCAGGTATGCTCCATCTGGAGAAGCAGCTATTAATTCTAATGTCTTTTGTATTAACGCATCAAATCAAAGGAATCTGATAGATTGGAACTAATGGAGCCTGCACCCCCTGCTTCCCTAGAATATGTCAATATACCCTGCATTTCCAAAATACTCTTCAAAAGTTTTTTTTTTAATTCATATTGAATATAGGAAGAAGTTTAAGAAAACTTTCTCAAAGTACACAATGCTCACAATATTCACAGAATCCCCTCATTTTAAACTTCAAGTTAATTAAATATCTGCTGCTGCAGAGCCCGATTTTATTTTCTTCCAATATTGCAAAGCTCACAGAACTCCCTCTCACTACGATTTCCTGGACTATTCATTTATTTACTCATTTTTTTTTTTAACTTAAGACTTTCTGTTGACTCATAGTCTCAGCGTCTCTTCAGAGATTCAGAGTAACATGGGTATTTTATAAGGAAAGCTTTGGAAATCTTCCATAATGTTTGTGATGCAACACTGATGAGAGACACAACACCATAACCCTCAAAAATACTATTCCATCTCCACCTCCAATCTCAAAGTTCTGGGGCTTTAGATCCACCCATCAGCATTCCATGACAGGCAGTGGAACATACCATTCCATGGTGACCTTCAACCAGCTACTCCAGAGCCCAAATGCCCTTTCTCCCTCGTAAAAAAGAGGAGAGCTTCTTCCTTCACTTTTATGCAACTGTATGGAGGTACTGATTAAGGTCAAACTCTCAGAAGTCCAAAGAAAAAGATATTCTAAAAAAAGTAACAATAATAATCATCATCAAAAACTAATGATGCCATGAATGGTGATTAACATAACATAATAATAAAAAATAATAATAATAATCAGGGAAAAGGAACTGTGAAGATTGTACATGTGCTGGATCTTTCTCTTGAGATGCATCTCTGGGTGGGACAGACTTTTATATGATTAAAAAGAGTACTTAAAGTTCATGCAAACCCGTAAGTTAGAGGACAGACTTTTCAGGATATAAAATAATTCCTCATTTTATTAAAAAAACTAAAAAATTAAAAAATAAAATCTTAAGTCCCTTTAAGTGTTTGTTTATAGACTATTAAGAACTTCATATAGTGAGAAACTCAATACTGAAGTGTTTCAAATTACGTTTTTAAAAAGATTTTATTTATTTATTTGAGAGAGTGAGAGAGCACTAGAAGGTGGGAGGGGCAGAGCGAGAAGCAGAGTCCCCACTGAGCAGGGAGCCCAATGTGAGGCTAGATCCCAGGACCCTGGGATCATGACCTGAGCTGAAGGCAGATGTTCAACCCACTGAGACAGCCAGGTGCCCTCAAATTACTCTTGATTAAGTATCAGAAATTATAAGGAATGCAACTGATGAGTTGTTGAACACTACATCTGAAACTAATAATGTACTATATGTTGACTAACTGAATTTAAGTTAAAAAAAGAAAAGAAATTATAAGGAAAATTAAAAGTTATAATAATAAAAGAATATTTACATGTCCATTTTCAGTTTTTAACTTACTAGGCAATTACAAACCTACTTGATTAAAATGCTGAATACTCCACTTACCTTCCATGGCCTTGCCCTTCATCACCATGACAATCATTTCCTCTTGGATGTATGTGTGGATGGATGGATGGATGGATGGATGGATGGATGGATGGATACATAGATAGATAGATAGATAGATAGATAGATAGATAGATAGATAGATAGATAGATCGATCTCCATTTATCTTTTCTTCATTTATATGCCACCAACCTAGTCCAAGCTCCATCATCTCCTGCTGACCTCCTTCTGCCACGGCCTCAAGGACAGACCCTTCTACCTCTTCTCCACAACACCCTTTCCACCCTCATCTCACTTCCATGCCCAACACTTTTCTTGCTCTCCATGCTCCATCCATACCTTCCTCCCTGCATTTCCACCAATTCTTCATGGTTTCTCCAAATACTAAGTCTTTACAATCCTCTTCCCACTCACTATCTTTCATGCTTTTTCCGGTTCCTTTTCTCATTTGTACCAATTGTTTCTTTAACTCACCAATCCCCAAAAGTGTTGGATTGTACCCACATCAGTAAAATTTTTGCACTTGCAGCCTAGTAAGAGTAGACACACACAAACACACAGAGATACACTCATTAACACATACACATTATATATAGTTATAAATATGCTATGTATGTATGTATATATAGTTATAAATATGCTAACTATGCTATTGTATGTGACAAAAATACATGAAAATAGAAAACGTAAAGGATAGTCTAAGGACGAAATTAAAAAATTGTATTTTTAGTAGTACTTACTAAAGACTTAAAAGCTTCTTTCTTCACTAAAAAATGTTTTCAATAATATTTTTATGAGAAATGCAATTAAATATGTAGTGATTTGAAAGTCTGCTTCTAAATTCTGTTTGTATATATATGTATATATATATGGTTATTTTACATTATATAATATATAATATATATACAAACAGTTATTATAGCTGAAAAAAAGATACCTCACAAAGGCATATAAACAGCAGAATTCAGTAATTGTCCCTAGAGTCAAACTGACCAGATTAACCTGGCTTACCCATGTTCTAGTGGTATGATCTTCAGGAGGGTTACAAACTTCTCTGTACCTATTTCCTTATCTGAGAAAAGACAATAATTGTATCACCTTCCCAAGAGTTTTGATGATTAAATGAGTGAACATGTAAATCATTAAAAAACAGAAACTGGCTCAGAAAAAGTTCTTTATTAATGCCAGCTAACACTATTGTGTTTATAACCTCAGAGATACACCGTAGCACTTTGCATACTTCTGGCTTCACTTCTCTGCTTTGCAATGAATTATCATAGAATGAAAATATTTTAAATGTGATGCTAACTCTGTGCCCTTGCCCCATAATCATTCTTATAAATTTCAGCCAAGCTGCCACTATATGAGTCTATACCTCCATAATTTGTCTGCAAATTGTTTTAATTAAAGCGTAAGTCCAGTACATCATTTTCTTTAGTCAAGTGGCTCACAAAAATAATTACTTTTATATTTCATTATTAAAACAAAATCATGCAAATACCATAAGCTCAGGCATGTTAGAAACATCTGTTCCTTCAACCAACTGTACAGCAAACCTCCCACATTGTCAATTTGTTCTAATACTTGTTTCTTCAAATATTAAACAGTATTTTCTTTGTGCCAGTATTCACTGCCAAAGGAATGTATTTTAGTTTGTATCTTACTGTTCCCTACTATTCTCAGCCATTTTTATTATACCACGAAAACCACGTGGCATTTTGAATTCTGTTAATAAACAGGAAATCTCAGAGGTTTTTAAACATGTGTCTTTATGCTTAGTGAAGACACAGAGTGCCGCGTTAGGTATCACAAAACATTAAGCATAATTGAAAACATTATAGGACTTTGTCCTCCTGCTTTGGTTTCTTAGGTTTCCTAGTATCCCTGGCTAATTTCCTAAGGCATTCTGTGCACTCTCTGAGTGGATCATCATTGCTTTACTTCAGCATGTGTCCTAGGAAGAGCTCAAACAAGGAATGGGAGAGTCAGCTCTACCATTTTCTTGTGCACGCTCCTTGCATTATTATTACTGTGTTCTTCAGTTGTGATCTCCATATAGTCACTATTTTGTCAAGCAATCTGTTCATTTTGTGAGGATTAATGTGGTTGACAATATAATCTTACATGATATGACCTGTGCAAAAGTAGACTGTGATATGTCTCAATATACCCTGAACCAATAGAAGAGTGAACACACCATGGGCAGCCTCTCATTAGAGAGCTTCCCCACCTGAACATGGCTCAGGGCTGACGGAGAGATCAATTTAGGGTGCCCACATGTGTCCACATATTATTAAATAATGGCCAAATGTGTTTTCATTCTAATTTGTAGATAAACATACATATGTAACTTCTCTTACTGTCTTGGTGCTCCACCAATGGAATGCTTTGTATGTTGGTGCTCCAGGGTATGTCACATCTATGTTGTTGGGTTTTTTTTGGGGGGGGGGCTGGGTTTCGTTTTGTTTTGTTGTTGTTTTTCTCTGTTGCCATTCTGATTTTGTTTATTTATTTGAGTATAGTTGACACACATCACCTCCACTTCTGAGGGCCATTCATTATCTCTTTTCTCAATCATCACTTCTTCAGGAGTGCATATCAGGGCCATGAGTGACTGAGAAGTGAAAGCCTTATCTGTTGACTCTCTATGGCAATATATCTTTTTGAGGAGTCATCATGTTGCTTTTATACTCTTGACAGAAACAAAGTCAACATGAAAATTGGGTAGACTGGTCTAGCAATGTACCTTACTCCATATGGTAGAGCAGGAAATAAAGATGAATTGGTTTTAATATGTCATTCTAGCCACTCAGGAGTACAAATAGTCCCTGATTTTGATCTAGTGGCAACATACATTCTTTATTTTTATTTCATTTTTTAAATTGGCTTTGATGTTTTCTAAATTATATCTCTTGGCTTCATTTTGAGTCTCTTATTCTAAAATTCACAAGTTTCCCTCAAATTGAATTGGAAGATGCCCAGAAAACTGGGTCTGAAAAGAGATGGCCACAGAATATAAAACCTAAAAATAAAACTTAAAAACAATTCAGCGAAGAAGACAATTTACAGAAATAGGTTTCATTTATGAATCCTTCAAAGAGAAGTAATACACACACACACACACACACACACACACACACACACACACACACACACACAAAGAAACAGAAGTTTGGCTAAGTAGTGATTAAGGTTGACAGACATGAGAATATCTACAAACGTTGTAAGGCATGCACATTAAGGAGTGAGAAAATTTTTCAAGTAGAATTCTATACATGAAGTCAAGAGATGGTAAAATGCATGCTTTTGGAAATACTTTTGAGAGTAGAAACTTTTAGAATAAGAAATAAAGGTTCCTCAAGGGGAAGGATAAAGAAATAATAATCACCTGTTGCTCCTAATTACATGGGAAAAAACATTCTGGAGGGTGTGTGGTGAAGAAAGTTTCTAAAACCTCAAAACAAGCTATTGGATTGGTTGAATTACTTGATTTTTCCACATCTGATTTTTCAAATTCAATCAATTTCCTACCAGTTTTTCTACTTTGCCATCTGTTTCTAAAGCAAAACTCAACACAAGTCTGTGGAGGATGAGTTTTGTTTTGTTTCTTTTCTATCTAAGTTTTAGTGACTCATGTCTAGGCTAAATTCCAGGTTGAATGGATCATCAAAATCCAGCATCGCACCCACATGTTTTCTAAAATTCGGGCAGAGCATGTTGTCTTTCTTGATACATTACATTTGAGCCACGGAAATAGATTTACTATGCTAAAAGGCATCCAAATAGCACACGCAGTAGTGCTTCTTAAGTAAAGAGATAGTTAACAAGCATTTCAATACTGTTCATCTCTACTGAGTACCAAATTCTTCGCTGTTCTTAATGCATTTTTAAACTGTTTATTCTAAATCTGATAGTTCTTATGCAAATGAATTTGACATACACTGTGTAGGATAATCTGGCACATGTTGACATGTAAGGATAAACAACCTGCACACATTTACCGTTCTGATTATGTTATGGATGATCCTGAGTTCAAATTTGTATAAGAACTCATTATTATATCACAATAAATTTCCATACAACAGTAATTCTTTCATTCTTCCTGTGGATAAAGAATGCATTTGCCCTTGAGCTTTGGAAGAAAATAAATAAAAAATACTGTGCATAAATAAAGACCAAAAACCTATGTCAACATAACAATCCCTAACAACTGGGGCAAAAATAATATGAGGCTCAATTGAGAAACAATGCATGAGAAATGGTTGGTATACACAAGTTACTCAATAAATAGTGGTTATTGTTATGAGACTTAAAACAACTCTATAAAACTCTGATTTTTAGTTTTTAAAGGAACACATGAGGCAACGAAATGCTGTTCTTTTTCACACTAAAGTCATGACTCATTCAGGAAAAAAGAAAATCCATTTCAAGGCTATCTAATATAAAGACTTACACAGAAGTGTGCACAAGAAATGACAGGTTTGCACTGAGGTGCAGGAAAAGATCCTTGGGTGTCAATTCAGTGTTTACTGAGTTCCCACTCAAGTGCTGAGCAAGTTATTTACTTGGTGTACTTAGTGGAGACCTGAGAGTCCACAGGTACAAAGTTTTGCTACAAGAGGAAAATACTTCTACAAACCACCTCACAAAAATGTGAACTCAGCCGATTACCATTAAAATCTGCATCCCTTCAGGTACTGAATTTGTTTCACTTCGAATTATTTGCATATGATTAAATAGTTGTTGATTTCTAGAAATGCATTCTGAAATTTTAAATGTAAATTGGTGCTCTTCAATAGATTCTAAACTTCTTAAGGGCAGAGGTTATTTCCTTGACCACCTTTGTTAAATACAAATGGTTTATGAACTTACAGATTTTATTCTTCATAACTGTAATGATAATGTTCAAAATAAGACATGTGGGGGAAAATTATGTGATTTGATACCATTTTACAGCTTCAATTTTTACTTTATTTTTAACAGCCTTACTGATATAATTGACATACAATTTGATAAGATTTAAACATGTACACAACCATGAAACTGTCATGGCCATCAAGATAATTAACATACCCATCACCCCTGAGTGTTTGCTCACGCCTCCTGTAATCCCACCCTCTGGCCTCTCTTCATTGCTCCCTCCCTGTCCAGTCAACGGATCTTTGTTTTGCTAATATTAATTAGTTTGCATTTATAAGAAGTTTATATAAATGGATTCATATATAAGCTCTTATATCTCTTTACATATGGCAATAATGCAAAGATTCATCTCTGTTGTATCATATATAGTTCATTCCTTTTTATGCCTGAGTAGTATTTCATAAAAATCAATTACCACAATTTGATAATCCTTTCACCTGTGGATGGTTAGCTGAGCTGTTTCCACTTTTTAGCTATTACAAACAAAGCTACTATGAACATTTATGTGCATGTCTTTATATGGACCTATGCTATCATTTCTTTTAGGTAAATACATAGGAGTAGAATGGGTGGGTCAAATGTCTGATGAATGTTCAACTTTAAAGAAACTATCAGACTGTCCTCCAAAGTGGTTGTACCTTTTACATTCCCAGCAACATTGTATAAGTTCTAGTTGTTTCACACCCTCACCACTGTATACGGTCAGGGTGTTTGTTTTTATTATTTATTTATTTATTTTTAAAGATTTCTGTCTTTATTTTGAGAGGGTGGGGGAGAGGCAGAGGGTGAGGGAAAGAGAGTCCTAAGCAGACTCAGCGTTGAGCAGGGAGCCTGATGTGGGGTTCAATCCCACGACCCTGAGCTCACAACCTGAGGCGAAACCAAGAGTCAGACATTCAACTGACTGAGACACCCAGGCGCCCCTATTTTTTATTTTTAGCCATTCTTATTGAGATGTAGTGATAACTTCATTAGGTTTTAATTTTTCATTTCCCTAATAACTAGCAATGTAGACTAGACAACATTTTCATATTTTCTTTTTTTTTCTTAAGACTTCATTTATTCGACAGAGAGAGACACAGCGAGAGAGGGAACACAAGCAGGGGCAGTGGGAGAGGGAGAAGCAGGCTTCCTGCGGAGCAGGGAGCCTGATGCGGGGCTCGATCCCAGGACCCTGGGACCACGACCTGAGCCGAAGGCAGACACCCAACAACTGAGTCACCCAGACACCCCCATATTTTCTTTTTGCCATCTATAATCTCTTCTTGCTGAAGTGGACTTCTTTGCCCATTTTTATTGGACTCTTTTCTTAATATTGGGTTTTGAGGGTCATCTATATATTTTATATACAAGTCATTTATCAGATAGATGATTTTCAAGTAATTTGCCAAGGCCTATAGATAGCTTGTCTTTTTATTCTTTTAGCATTGTCTTTTGAAAAGCAGAGCTGTACATTTTGATGAGGTTTGATTTATCAATTTATTCTTTCCTCTATCATGTTTTGGGGGGTTGTACCTAAGAAGACTTACTTAAGGGGCACCTGGGTGGCTCAGTCGGTTGGCATCTGACTCTTGATTTCTGCTCAGGTCATGATCTCAGGGTTGTGAGATTGAGCCCCACATCAGGCTCTGTGCCAAGCAGGGAGACTGCTTAGGATTCTCTTTCTCCCTCCCCTGCCCCCTGCCTCGCGCTCTGTATCCCTCTCTTTCTAAAAAAATAAATAAATAAAAGAAATTGAAAAAAAAAAGAAATCTTACTTAACCCAAGGTCACAAAATTTTCTCCTATGTTTCTCCTAAAAATTTTATAGTTTGGGGAATTACACTTAGGCCTGCAACCAATTTTGATTTATTTTTATATACAGTGTAAGTTATGTGGAGAGGTTAATTTTTTGCATATAAATTTTTTGCATATAAATGTTCAATTTTTCTAGCTCCATTTGTTGAAAAAAAAATTTTTCTCTCTATTGAATTGCCTTTTAACTTTTGTCAGAAATCAATGACCACATATACCTGGCTGTGTTTTAGGACTTTCCATTTTTTGTTGTGTCAATCTATTTGTCTCTGTTGACATGAATACCAGATTTTAAAGTAAGTCATAAAATCATCTACCATTCATTCATCCTACTGTTTTGTTCTTTTTCAATGTTGTTTTGGTTATTCTATGCATTCAAATATGAATTTTAGAATTAGTTTGTCAACTTCTATCCAAAAAGTCAGCTCAGATTTTGGTAGATTTCATTGAATCTATAAGTCAACTGGAAAATACTGGTATCTTAACAGTATAGAAGATTTCGACCAATGAATACAATAATCTCTCCATATTGTCAATTATTCTTTAATTTTTCTCAACAGTATTTTCCAGTTTTCAGGGTACAGGTCTTTCACATATTCAAATTTATCCCTATTTCTTTTTTTTTCTACTTCATAAATGGCACTCTTAAAAAATTTCAGGTCATTTCTTGCTTACATATAGAAATACTATTTATTTTGGCATATAAATCGTGTATACTGAGAACTCGTAAAACTCATTTACTAGTTCTAATGACATTTTTATAGGTTCTGTTGGATTTTCTACATAGATGATTATGTCACATAGAAATAAAGATTGGTTTACTTCTTCCTTTCCATTCCATATGCCTTTTATTTCCTTTTCTTACATTACATGGCTAGAACTTAAAGTACAATAATGAATGAAAGTGAATAACCATGTTTTTTCTAATTTTAGGGGGAAATTATTCACTCTTTCAACATTAAGTATTATGTTAGTTGTACATTTTTTATAGATGTCCTTTCTCAGATTTGTCTATTCCTAATTTACTCAGTTATATCACAAATGGGTGTTGAATTTTGATTAATGATTTTCTTTTTTTTTAATATTTTATTTATTTATTTGAGAGAGAGAGAGAATGAGAGATAGAGAGCACGAGAGGGAAGAGGGTCAGAGGGAGAAGCAGACTCCCCACTGAGCAGGGAGCCCAATTTGGGACTCGATCCCGGGACTCCAGGATCATGACCTGAGCCGAAGGCAGTCGCTTAACCAACTGAGCCACCCAGGCGCCCTTGATTAATGATTTTCTGCAACTACTGAGATGATCATGTTTTCTTCTCTTTTACTGTTAACATGATGAATTGTTTTGATTACTTGTTTAAAAGTTAATCCAACCTCAAATCCAAATAGAGTCCAGAAATAGATATACACATATATAGAACAATTGATTGTGCCAAGAAAATTCATTTATTAAAGCATGATCTTTTAAATAAATAAGGATGGAACAAATGGATATCTATATTCCACATGGAAAAAAAATCCTTGACCCGTACCTCATGCCATACATAAAAATCAACCCAAAATAGTAAAAGGCTTAAATGTAAATGGTAAAGCCATTCATCATTTTGAAGAATACATAGGAAAGAAGTTTCATGACTTTGACATTTCTTAGATATAAAACAAATAGTTTGAACCATTTAAAAGTATATTTGAGACTTTATCATTTAAGAATGTGTAGCTCTTTCAAAAACACTGTTAAGGTAATTCATAGGTGGGCCATAGATTGGAAAAATATATTTAAAAATATATATTTCAAAAGCCTTGTATTCAGGATAAATTAAAACTTTTACAACACAATAATGTGAGAAAAATTACTAGTTAAAAATATGGGAAAAATCTGAACAGACACTTCAGGAAAAAAAAGATATGCAAGTAGGCAAAAATCGCATTAAAAGACATCCAACATGGGACGCCTGGGTGGCTCAGTCGTTAAGAGACTGCCTTAGGCTTAGGTCATGATCCCAGGGTCCTGGGATCAAGCCCCACATCTGTCTCTCTGCTCAGTGGGAGGCCTGCCTTCTCCCTCTCCTACTCCCCCTGCTTGTGTTCCCTCTCTTGCTGTCTCTCTCTCTGTCAAATAAATAAAATATTTTTTAAAAAATAAAAATAAAATAAAATAAAAGACATCCAACATCATTAGTCATCAAGGAAATGCAAATTAAAGCCACATTGAAACTTCACAAGATCCAAATTGATCTATAGTTTTAATGCCATCATAATTAAAGCAGGAGTTTTTTTTCCGTAGAAAGTGATGAGTTAATTCTAAAATTTATACATAAATACAAATGATCTAGATAATCTAAAAACTTTTGAAACAACAAAGTTAGAAGACTTACAATACCAAACTGAAGACCTACAGTAAAGCTACAGTAACCAAGTCCATAAGATTTGAATAATAATAAATATAAATTAATAATAGCACAAAATAGAATCCAGAAACAGACTCACACATCTCTGATCAATTAATTCTCAACAAAAGCACAAAGGCAATTCAATGGATAAAAAATATTCTTTTAAAAAAATTGTGCTAGAAAAAATGGATATCCATGTGGGAAAAAAAATGAATCTTGATTAAGGTATGTAACTTTTATCATTTCCAAAACTTAATTCAAAATGATTCAAACAAATAAGCAATAAACAAATAAACAAAAAAACAGAATCATACTTATAAATATAGAGAACAAACTGATGGTTGCCAGACGGGAGAGGAGTGAGGGATGAGCAAAATGGGTGAGGGGGAGTGGGAGGTACAGGCTTCCAGTTATGGAACGAAAAGTCATGAGAGTAAAAGGCATAGCATAGGGAACAATGATATTGTAATAGCATTATATAGTGACAGATGGTAGCTACACTTGTGAGCATAACTGATAAAGAAGTTGAATCATACCACGTCATACACCTGAAACTAATGTAACATTCTGTGTCAACTATTCTCAAAATTTTAAGAATCACAAAACCATTCTAAAAGTAAAACCTAAAATTAAAAATGTTTTATAGAAAAACATGGGAGAAAATCTTTGTAACCTTAACTTTGGCAAAGATTATTTAGATAAGACATCAAAAGCATAAGCCATAAAAGAAAGTAAGTGATAAGTTGAATTTCATCAAGATTTTTAAAAATTAAGGTCATTATTAAGAAAACGAAAAGATAAATGGAGGGGGAAAAAAGTCATTTTTTTCTGATTTTGCCTATTTTATTTCTCAAGTCTAGAATTTTTTTTATTTAAGTTCAATTAGCCAACATATAGTACATCATCAGTTTTTGGTGTGGTGTTCAACGATTCATTAGTTGCATATAACACCCAGTGCTCATCACAGCACATGCCCTCCTTAATGCCCATCACCCAGTTATTTCTGCCAAAGGATTTGTACTGAAAAATATATCTATATATGATAAGAGATGACATGCATTATAATGTGTATGTGTGTGTGTGCATGTGTGTGTCTGTGTACATAAAGACAAACTATAGTAAAACACCAGGATAACAACCATCTAACTTTGCTTGTTCTAAGCCGTTGCCTAATCCCTATTTACTCAAAGTTACTCTTTGAACCAACACCACTGATAGCACTTGGAGCTTATCAGAAACAGCATCTTACACCCCATCCTAGAGCAACTAAATTAGGATCTGTATTTTTAATGATATCAATATTTGAGAAATCCCAGAATCCTTTTCCAAGCTGGAGTCTTCCTATGCTGCTCAGAGCTTGTCTTAGGATCCTTCATCTATCTCACAAGGTGTCAGGGTCCCTGAGGTCTTTACTCTCCAACAAAAGCATCTTCTCCATGAATATTTTCAATTCTAAGACAAGTTACTGTTCTTCACTGAATCTTTATGTCGTTGTGGGTATTTTCAGGAATCTGTCTCTCTCTCTCTTACTTTTAAACCATGACAATAGTGGAAATCTATCCAAATTCCACTTGCCCTTTAGATGCCATTATAACCCTGTGACTGTCCTTTCTCCTAATCAGGAAGGAATCACTTTGTTACCTGCCTGCCTGCCCTCACCTAAGCTCTTTGTCCTTTGAAGCTATAGTTTTCACATGTATCATCTGCAATGAATAATTACTGGTTATACCTTAAGCACTTCCTTTAGTACCCCTCAAGTTTTACAAACTAATTTTTTGAAACTAATCCCATTCTGCTCTGGTCCCGGAAAATACAATTTGATAATCATTTAGAGGTATCATAAACATGCTTTGATACAAAATTGCAACGTGACTTATTCAATGTATAGTACTCTGGTTATCATTTAGCCACATTTTAAAAAAAGAAAACATACATCCTAAATGAAAAGATATAAAGATGTTTTTAATTGTCAATATGCTATCTGCATTCTATATAACTGGAAGATAAAGTAAAGAATAAAGGAATTCTTGTTCTTTTTTCCATTGCTTTAAAGTCATGAGAGGTTAAAGATAGAAAGAGTTGGGAAAAGAACAAAATCAGAAATAATATACATTTAACTCTCATTAAAATTACACTTAAAAGTAGATGCGAGGCGCCTGGGTGGCCGAGTTGGTTAAACGCCCCACTCTCGATTTCGGCTCAGGTCATGATCTCAGGGTCCTGGAATCGACTGAGCCCAGTGTTGGGCTCTGTGTCAGTAGGGAGTCTCCTTATGATTCTCTCTCTCCCTCCCCCTCTTCTCCTCTCCCTGCTCTTTCTCTTTCTCTCTCTCAAAAAAAAAAAAAATAGATGAGACTATTGATACCATACACGTGAAAACATCATACTGTATATAACATCTACATGAAAGCAAGACGTAATGTAAAAGTTCACTTGGCATTGATAAACCAATGAATAATTAGAGATCATTTATTCATACCTAGGTATAAAATTACCTGAGATTTACACTGAAATTGTGAATGTATCACAGTTAGACAGTTTTTTCACTCCAGATCACATAAGGTCCTTATTCTGTATATTTTCTCTATGCCTTACTAATTTTGAAAGTGAAAATACTAACGATGCATATTTTTCAAAATGATGCCCAACTCACGACACTGACATTACAACTATTCCTTTTAATATATCTCAAATTAGATGCTAGTTATATAGAGTTTTATGTGCTTTTGTAGGGGTTGTCAAATCCCACAGAAAAACTGGTTAAATTTAACTCATCACCCCAAGAATTTTTTTCCTATTTCAGGCCAACATTCGACATGGCTCAAATATAATGAGCTCGTATGCCAAAGCCTGCATTTCAATGAATCTATCTCTCATTTAAAACATGAGCTATTGTGCCAAAGCCTGCATTTAAGATGAATAGATTTCTCATTTGAAGCAGCAGTAGGATATAAAGTTTGCTGAAATAATAAAACCAAGTTTCTAAGTGAAAAACAAATAATTAAGAAGTAGTGAGAAATGCTTCACAAATAGAAATGTAATAAAGACACATCATTGGCTCACTTCTGGTTTCTTAGAAATATCATCTCCTGACCTTTTCTCTACTTGATTCTCTGAAGTTCCTTCTAACTACATTTTCCATTGATACAATTCAGTTCTCTTTTAACCCACTGGTGTCATTCCTGCTTTTGTACCTACTCTTAGCCTTCCTCATCTTCTATGGATTTCTGTAACCGCTCTGAATAAGCAGGGCTTGGAAAACAAGAGAAAAGAGATCAACTGGTTAGGCAACAAGCTTTTGCTTTCACTTCTCTGTTGCTCACAGAGGATTTAGCTGGTTTTGTCATTTCCCCCTACCCTACAAACATAAAAACAAAACCTTTAAAGTTTAAATGCACAAGCTTGGCCAGAGAAGCAACAAATTGGCCAGTCTCAGCAATGTAAGGTTGATGGGTACCTCAAAGGTTCCGTTTTCACTAGAAAGACCTTGGCACTGATTCTTTCCGGGGGAAAAAACAAAAAAAAAGTTTCATCAGGACATTAGCTAAAAGAGAGAGCATACTAAGCTCTTGGATTGGTTAGAGAAAAGTTCAAATCTTCTTTCTAGTATTAGTTCACAGACAGATGACTCCCTGGGCTTTCATATGTCGGGAGGGAATTTTCCAAGGGTCTCTTGTATTTCTGCACATTTTGCAAGTAGATGCACTGACAAGTTCTGTAGCGGACTATCTTTTCAAGGATATTTTTACAGAGAATAGGCATAGGAAAATGAGAACTGTCTCGTTTGTCACATTGTCTCATTTGTCACAAATGAGAATTTGTCTCATTCTCACCCTCAGAGAAGGTGGATTTGTTTGCTCACCAGTGTAATAAAGATAGTATCTTCTTCTGGGACAAGGGCTAAACAGGTTTGCATATGGCTTATTATAAAAGACTGGGGTTTCCTAAACTTGGGGTTCCTCATGGAGACACAAACACCCTGCCTGAACAGCATTCATCTATATCAATCTGTGTTGCCCTGTGGATGTTGGGGAGCATGAGGAACCAGTGGAAACAGGAAGATTATGCAGCTTGTTGCATGGTGAGTAATCAAGTCCTCTGTCTCTGGCTCAGGAGTCTCATGTTCTCTGTCAGTATCTATGAATCTTTGGCAAACTAACTGGTTAACTTGCAAGCGGGTAGAATCTCAGACCCTTCCCATTTCCATATTCCAAGTCATTTCTGAACATTCAATGCACTTGCCTTCCTCAAACTCACTGATATTTCAAATGTGTCCATACGCCGGTGCTGACCGCAAATGTGTGGGCCAAAACGTGCATTTATTCTTTAGTTGTTCCTATTATTTAATCCACATAAAGGACACCAACAAAACACTTTTAAGGGCAAGAAACCTTTGAAACAGTTGTGGTATCTTTATGGCAGACGTGTTTTATATAGCAGTCTCTTCTGGTTTCTGTGGAAATACTGGTTCACCAGCAGACGAGTCTTGAACTGGTATATAAAAGTAATCAACGAGTCCCACCAGGAAAAGTATCTGAGTGGGGTTTATCACAGTTGTTAATAACCTCTTCCCATTTATAAATAGGCCAGAGGGAAGGCAAAGAAGTAACTGGCCACCAGGCTGACCCTTAGCTGGTATGCAGATATATGGATGTCCCAGTTGCATATGACTGCATTAGTTACATTACGGGTACCAATGGTATAAGGCTGGCATCTCCTCCGACCAGTCATACATCCATATTTGCTTTTGTCTCTGCCACCACAGTACATTTTTTCTTGTCCTGGGTAGGACAATCAGGATAAAGCATACATAATGCTGGGATTGCTTACAACAATATTTTATCCAAATCAGTTTGTGCCAAACTGATCAATTATTTCTAGTATTCATTGACTCAAAGAACGAAATGATCTTAAACATAGAAATAACAACTAAAAGGTACAAGCTATGTGATAGACAGAGATGAATGGCATTCACAACGTTCTTTGAGAAACTTCTCATTAACCCAATCTGCCAATGAAGACTGGTGCCTCACAAAGCTCAAAGAGCTAACAAGGGACAAGGCACAGGTTTTGACTCTGTTTTCTCTGACTCAAAAGTTTTAGTCCAAATATCCACAGAATTGTGAGGATTTCAAGAGATGACAGGCTAAATGCTCAGCACAGTGCCAGACACAAAATAAATCACTGAATGCTATGATTGTTGGTAGTTTTAATAAACTAGGAAAATGTCAGCAGGATTCAAGAGTCAGATTTTGTTTTATCACAAGAAGTCTGGCTCATTAATTCAACAAATAGTTTTCAAACGCTTACTCCCATACAGACATGGGAATGTTGTGTCCTGGTTAAACAAAACTAAGTCTCTACTGTCAGGGAGCTTACAGTTTAGTTGGAGACAGGCAATTGCACTGGCCATTGCAAAGCCGTATTTTAAGGGAAGTTTTGGTGAGGTTAGTGCAAGTGTTGCAGGACAGAGAAGACACACCTTCCTGGTATACGGGATTTTAGGATCAAGACATTTTCCCCCGTGGCTTCATTTTAGTTAGACACACTGACTGAGAAGAATCGGTTCCTACACCTGCCACTTTGTTCTACAGAAGTATCTGCCTTCTGGGGCACATTACTGTCTCTGAGATCTTTGTAGACTTAATACTTGGGAGCAGCAATGTCCAGAGAAATCAGCAACATCAGTGCGTGTGTGAAGTCCTTTTATCTGACACCACCGAAGTCAGAAGTAACTTCTATAGCTGATGTAGTGTCTCCTTATGCTGGTCTCCAGCAATGACCCAAATGTGCTATTCTCCTCCCTGAGTGTGTCAAAGGTCAGGAATGAAAGGACAAGCTCTACTATTATTCCTAAATTATCATCTGTATATCCACAATGAACTACAAAAGAATAGTTTCAAGGAATGTACTCCCTGTACAATCAGATTTGAAGCAAAGCAAATTTTGACTTCAAAAACTTCCTGATTCTTTTAGTACTAAGAACACATGTTGTAAATAAGATAGCTTAAGCTACTTATTATGCTCTGAAGGTACATTTCAAATTCCCTTGAGCTTTTCTGCCTGTAATACCTGCATATAGTTTGGAGCCAACCCACATAGACCAAATTCCCCAGAGACCAATGAATTTGAAGCGAATGCTAATTATCAGGGGGAAGAAAAGTTTCCAAAGCTACATCTCATCCTCTCTGATTCTGTACAATCTTTCCTAAAAGAGAGATTTGAAAATGAGCACTTCCTTGTACTTTGTCCACTTCTTGAACTGGAATGACTGCTGGAGCTTGCTGAGGATTGAAATAGCAAGAAACGGAAGAAGGATAAGCAGACCGTTAAGTCTTTTATTGCTACAAAAGCCACTGTGGGAAGCCCCATCCCTCATCCCGGCAGCATACAACTGCAAGTTCAGGAAATCAAAACACACAGGTAGACTAAAGCTGAGCCTCTGCGGATACCCAACGCCAGTCCCATCCTTCCCCAAACAAGTAAGTACCCAAGTCTATAAACACATCACGGTCCTGGGGCTTGGGCCAGTGTTGACTTTGCTTCTGCAGACACCCAAAACTTCTACCAACAGAGAGGTAACTAAAGAAGGTGGGTCCACAGATGTTCAAACTGTTAGCAGCAAGTGACTTGACCATTTTAGAAATAATTTTCTTACAACTCTAGAATAGCAATGAATGGAGGTTTTTAGAAGCAGCAAAACTAGACACCCAGATAATGCTCTCTGTATTTCTTATATCTAATTCCCCCCTCTTTTAAAAAAAGAAACAAAATCGAGGCTTGTTCTGTCTGCTTGTAGGCAGTAAAAATTCTAAACATCTGCTCATTTGGTCTCGTATCTCAGAGTAAAGCATTTGCTCTTGTGAGCATGAGGAGAGGCTGAAGGGAAGTCTCTGCTTTGGACAGGGGAGATGAATTGTGCCCAAATCAGTGCATACGCATCCCTTCCAATGATTTACGTTCCTGAATATCTGGCTCTTCAAAACAGGTGAGTAGATGAATATCTGTGTTTACCTTCGAGGTTTATACCACAGAATTCCTGAAGGGAAATGGGACATTGGAAATGAAACCTGATTAATTCTGATGTGAGAGGCATTCTGTGCAATGGAAATTAAATTTGGAGCCTTGGGGATTGCCAGTTTCTTTAGCTCTTGAATAAAATTGGAAGTTGCAGAAGCTTTTGTGAAGTACAGTCTTTAACTTCTCGGGAAAAAGGTTAAACACTTTGTTTCTTCTTTTCTCAACAGTTATTCCTTTAATAATCTTAGACTTTTCACAGGAATTTTCTTGAAAAGCTTTCATTTCCTTGATAGGTATGGAAATGTGCTCTTTAAAAAAGTAAAATGCTCTCTGCATGCTTGTCTAGAGAAGAGAAACACACCCTTTCAGGGGAGAACAGGATGGGCTGTCTGCTTAAAGAAAAGAAACTAGCACTCACGAGAAGATATGTCCTAGATATTCACATTAACATTGTGTCCTAGATACTCATACTGTATGTCCTAGACACTCATATTAACATTGTGTCCTAGGTACGTATATTAACCTTGATAACCTCAAGAATTTAATATCAAAATGTATATATTGATATAGTAGAATATACCAGCAGGCTAATTTCTGGCTATCGCTATTATTTTCATGATTGCTATCGTTAGTTGTAGTAGGAATGGTGGTAATGGTGGCAGTGCTTGGATATCTATGGTATCTCAACCCTGTAGAATAGGCACATTATAGAAATCACTTCTAATCTTTACAAGGGCCCTGATATATATTATTCTCACTTTATAGATGGGGACACAGAGTTGAAGCAATGGTTTGAGATCTTCTTGAAAAGTTCAACTTGAGGATTCGTGCTTCACAAAGAGACAAAGTCAGGAGGGAGGGCAGTTGGCAGAATGGGAAGAAGACTATCTCCCAAGATGGCACAGCAGTTATAGTCCTATAAATGTTAAGTCTCTACACTTAAGTATGCAGGCAGCAGAATTGTATTTTTCCAAAACTAAGATGAATTTTTACTAAAAATACAGAAAAATACTCTCTTCCACCGGTGCCAGATATTTAATCTCTATGAAGTAGAGCTTCAGCTAGAATTTGGGAAAGAGGCTTCTGTGGTGAGAAAGCCTAAGAGGGAGGGGAGGTGCCCAGGCCCTGGCAGATCACCCATCTGAGCTGGTATTCACTAAGACACGCCTATTCCTTCCAGTGTTTGACTACAGGGCCACATGGGCATAGCTTTAACATACTGGCCTGCGCAGCCAAGGTCTGCTGGTTCTCTGGGCCATGTCCCCCATTCTACTGCTGGGTGAACGTAAATTATCCTTTTTTGCCCTTCACGTGATGCATAGACTCTGTGAGGCTATTTTAGGCCTGCCTCCACAGATTCCCCATAGGACATTTCTGCCAAGCTCCACAACGTAAATGATCTCAGATGCAAGTTCTCAGGGCAAGGTGATTAAGGAAAACCAGTATCATCATGGGTAAGCTCCTGGCCTGGCCTCCTCTGTGAACCTCATCCAGGTGCAAGACACCAACTGATAACAGAAACAGTCCTCCTCCCCCAGGCCCTGCAAATAAAATTAAAAAAATATATCTCTGTTCTGGCTAGAACTAGTATAGAATGGAATGAGAATAAGAATGCAGGTATAATGCCTCATACTGACTTGCTCTAGGAAATGAAGAAAGGACATAAAGAGGCTTTGAGGAAGACTTTGTAGAATCTTCTAGCAAGTGCCAGCTTTGAGGTAAGAGTCAAGACCAATTCCTGCACCTACTACCGTCTAGCTGGTCTGCCTATGAAAAGTTTCTCAATTCACCTCTTGATGGTGCAGCGTCCTCATTACAAAGCGGCATAAGGACAGCTTCATTACAAGAGTTTTGTGAAGATTTAGTATGAACCAAACCTAAGGCTGTTACAGAGCTTTCATAGGTCGGGCACCATTGGTAGGGCTTTGTGCCTAGTAACTCGTAATCCTCACCCCAGCCACAGGAATAGATGTTACTATTATCCCCACTTTGCCGTAACCACAACCCAGAGATATCGAAGAATTTATCCATCACGTGACGACGAAGTGGCAGAGCTGAGATTTTTCCCTCGGGGAGCTCTGTGCTAGAGCCCATCTTGCTAGCCTCTCTACCATGTTGCCCTCCCACTGTGACAGGAAGTGGGTTGCCACATAACGAATTGTCCAAATCAGGATCCTTTGGAGTAAAAGCGGCACTAAAATAATGACACCTAGGACAAGATGTGTAAACAGAGATTCTCCCGGGGAAACTAGAACATGGGAGCACGTTAATCACGTGGCCCTCAGCACTTCACATAGAGAGCCCTACTCGCCAAAACAGAGAAGAGAATACTTTAACATGACCTAGAGCATGAGCCACATTTCCATGTACTCCACCGAAGCCGAAACATGGCAAAGTTTTCATCAAGAGAGTGGCAAAAACAAAATTAAGCAATATCTTTGTGTGAATCATGTCTCACCACAGTATCAAATTTCTCTTCTATTCCAACTGGCAATCACCTCCCCCGATCCCATTCTCTCTCACTGTCAGTCTAGTTGGAGGCTGTCTCAGCATCTTTGCAAATCACACCACTAATCTCCCTGTAGAGAAATCAGTCCAGGTCCTCACTTGAAACTGAGAGCAACTGGTTAGGCTCCTCTGCCAAAGGCTTTGCCATTGAAGACTCTCCTTCATTTCTCCCTGAAGCGTTACTCATCTTCCACCCAGGAAGCTCCTTTCTCTCAGTAATTGGAGGTCTGCAGCAGGTGGGACAAGGAAAGCGGCCCAGGGAGAGGCTGAATGGTTCTTTATGGTCCTCACTGCTGAATTGCTATTTTTCCAGGCACAACTCACATTTGTTTAAGCTATACTGCAACACTGATGACTCACAGTCTGTCTGGCATTCAAAATAAATCAACCAACATCAATCAATGTATACGTATTGAACACCTATTTTAAGCTCACAGGGAGCCTGACCTTCGTTCTCACACAGCCAATTATGCCCCATAATGCTGATGAAGGGTTTGCTTTTCTTTCTAGGCCTGCTGCTCTGTCCTTGCCCGCATTGACCTTCATTTGGGTTGTTTTGACATCCTGCCCAGATCAACGAGGGCACTTCAAATTTTGATCCAGGCTTACTGAATGTTGGCCACTCTCCCATATCTTGGTGCAAATAGAAAATGAAATGAAAATTTTCCTTACTGATTCTCGGTACCTCCCCGTAACCATTCACCATCCTGAGTCCAGGAATGAAGGGTCCAGAATAATGCAATGGACTCAACATAGGCATATGAGTTATCCCGCTGCAAAACAAAGTACTCTACAACATAATAGCTTGAAAACAAAAAACATTTATTTCATCTACTGTCTATGGCTTAAGAATCTGGGAGCAGCTTTGTTGAATGGTTCTGGTTCAGGATCTTTCATGAAGTCGCAATGATGATGTCAGTCAGGGTTTCCGTCTTCTGGAGGCCCGGTGGGCTGGAGGGTCCACTTCCAAGATGGCTCACATGGCTGTGGGCTGGAAGCCTCAGTTCCTCAACACGTGAACATCTTCATACATGGCACTTGCTTCCCTTAGAGAAAGTGATCTGAGAGAGGAAATAAGAAGAAAGCTATAGGACCTTTTATCACCTTGCCACACACTGTCTCTTGTATTGCATTCCATTCCTTAGAAGCAAGTCACTAGGTTCAAGCGAGAGCAGAACCAGGCTCCACCTTTTGGAGGGAAGAATGTCAAAGAACTGTGACCATATTTCAAGATCACCTCAGTAGGTATATTAGTCAGGGTTCTGCAGAGAAACAGAACCAATATGACATCTATCTATCTATCTGATGTCTATCTGTCTATCTAAGAAATTGGCTCACACAATTACAGAGGCTGGCAAGTTCAAAATTGGAAGAGCCAATGTCCCAGTTCTGGTCCAAAGGTCAGAAAGTGCTGTAGAACCAGGAAGAGCTGATGTCCCAGTTCGAAGACCATCAGGCAGAATTTTCATTTACTCAGAGGTGGGTCAGCCTTTTATTCCATTCAGGCCTTCAACTGATGGGCTCACCCACATTATGGGGGACAATCTCCTTTACTCAAGTCCACTGATTTAAATGTTAATGTCATCCAAAAAAAGTCCTCACAGAAACACAAGAATAAAGTTTGATCAACTATCTGGGGACCCTGTGGCCCAGCTTGCTTGACACATAAAATGAACGATCATAGCCGCCATTCAAAACTGTTCATTAATAATGACATATTTGTGTTGTTACTCCAGAATTTCATCAGTTGACGACCCATTCTCTGGAAAACAATGACTCTTGTTCCAATGGAATATTGCAACTTGCAAACCGCTTCTTCAACGCTTTAGTAATTTTAAATTTCACAACATCCCTGATGAAAAAACTAAGGTCCAGAGAGGTTAAGTAACTTGTTCAAGAACTCACAGCTAATTGGAAGAACAAAATCAAAAATCAAAGGAGAGGTTCTCTGAGTCCAGATCTATGGAATTTTCCTTCACACAGCTTTTTCTGCAACTGCATATTCTCTGTTGCCACTGTTGTTTTTACCTTCAGGCAGATGAGCGTCTAGCTCTAGTGTTCTAGTGTTTCCAAGAGGAAAAACTTGAGTTTAGGTTTGTAAGGTAAGGTATTAGATTATGATTTATCTTGAGCCACTTATACTCCCACCTTTAAATTTGTTCAGAGTTATACTGTTTCTGAAGTTAGCCTCTCCTCAGTTTCCTCGGTTTTCTGTGTTGTAAAAAGAGTATTACAAAAAGAAAGATGCCAGAGCAAAAAGGTTTGAAAAGGCACTTGGCGAAGTGAATTGGAACATAATTTAGAATGTCTGACTACATTACTTTTTATAATTAGAACATTTCATGATTATAAATGGTTGATTATAAAATCAACCTTCAGCCAACCTGTCAGCCAGATACCTTTGGAAGGTCTAAAAAGAGCATTTTTTACTCCTGGAAAAAGCCCCACCTCCACAATAAAGTAAGATAAAATTACATTCCCGAGTCCCAAATGAGGGGAAAAAACAAAACAAAACAAAAAAACAAAAAACAAAAAACAGTGGTCATTGAAGAGTCAAGCTAAATGTATACCCTCAGCTCCTATTGGATACCGCAGATATGGAGGGGCACTCTGTACTAGCTCTAACTTCGCCCAGCTCAGACTCACTGAATTATAGCATGTCTCTGCAAGTCTCCCAATGCACAACTCTCCATCACCTGCAGGACAACGTTTCAATTCCTGACCCAGCATATGAGACCCATCAAGAAATGCCATAGTTCTATGTATTTGCATACTTCAATTCAATTAAAATACATTTGACAAATATTAGTTGAGAGTTAATAGGTCCAATGCTAGTCGAGAAGATAAACAAACAAGAAAAGGTGCAACGTTGAGAAGCTCTCAACTTTTTTTTTTTTTAATTTTTTTTTTCGATTTTGTTTATTTGAGAGAGAGAGACAGAGATAGTGAGAGAGCACAAGTGGGGAGGAGAGGAAGAAGCAGGCTCCCCAAAGAGCAGGGAGCCCGATGCGGGACTCGATCCCAGGACCCCAGGATCATGACCTGAGCCGAAGGCAGACGCTTAACCGACTGAGCCACCCAGGCGCCCGAGAAGCTCTCAACTTAAAGAGGGTAGGCTGACAAGTACACAGGTAACGTACACCATGACACTGCGATCATAGACATGATCCAAGGGACAGGAACGGGTATGATAAAGTTGGAGACTTCCACATGTAACAATCTTGTGCTAGATGTTGAAAAGCACACTGATTTTTTTTTTTTTTTTAGAAATAGGAAAGATAGCCAAGTGGAGGACAGGGCAGTGGGATGTCAGGTACAGAAGAGGAAGGGTGAGTTCCAAGGACAGCGAATAGCCTATCTAGAGCTTTGTAGAGAGACTGCCAGAGGTTTTCATCCCCAGCAGCTTCTGGGGCAGTTTCGGAGTATCTGTAGGAGAGGAGACTCCTAGGTTCCTGTTCAGTGGCCGTGGCGCGAGGCTAACACTCGCCAAGAGACTGGCAGCTCCCCCTGCACACTGACCGCTAAGTTCCTAGCCTTCAGCCCAACGGGGCAGTAGTTCCCAATTCTGAATAACCACCTGTTTTTCTCTTTTGCTATTTTGATCCTCCCAATATATATTTTCCCCAGTTTTAGTGAGACATAATTCACAGGGAACATTGTATTAGTCCAAAACGCACAACAGAATTTAATATAGGTATATATGGTGAAATGGTCATCACAGTAAGTTTATTTAACAACAGTCCCCTCCCGCAGTTACAAATAATGTTTTTCTTGTGATGAGAACTTTTAAGACTTGCTCTCTTGGCCTTCTGCAAACATACAGTACAGTATCACCAACTATATCACCAACTACGCTATACATTACACCCCCAGAACTTATTTGTGTTATTACTGGAGGTTTGTACCTTTCAACCACATTCACCCATTTCACCTGCCTCCCCTGCTCCACCTCTGGCAACCACCAATCTGTTCTCTGTATCTATGATTTCTGTTTATTCAGATTCTATGGATAAGTGAGATCATAACCGCATCTGTCTTTTTCTGTTTATTTCCTTCAATATAACGTCTTCAAGGTCCCATCCATGTTGTTGCAAATGACAGGCTTTCCTTCCTTTTTACAGCTGAATAATATTCCATTGTGTGTATACACACATATGTATATATGTGTACAGATACATAATATATATATATATACGCCACATTTTCTTTGTCCATTCACCTATGAATGGACACAGGTTGTTTCTACGGATTGGCTTTTGTGAATAATGCTGCAATGAACATCCAACATCGAATATGTTTTTTTTTTTTTTAACTTATTTCCTCTGTTGAATTCTCTCTGCTTGAAATGCCTAGAATAACTCATGTTATCCTGGCTGGACATTGACTAATACAAGCTCTAGTACAGAGTTATTACTGAATAATGAAAGAATTAATGTGGATGTGCTTATTCTCAAATTACCTAGTTTTGGCAAAGAAGTCATGCATTTACCGTGACATCGTGAGAAGAACAGCATCATCAAAGAATGGAGAATTTCCTAAGGTTCTTAAACAGAAAAGGGAATGACCACAGCTTCATTATAACTATATTAAGCTACCCTGGAGATTTTATAATCCTCTATCATCATTCTCCAAAAAATAAGAAGAAAATTAGACATCATTTTGGATTTGGATATTATGAATTACAAAGTACACCCTATATTCTGTTGAAAAATGAAAAGTTCCGAACGACAGGTTTTATACTTTCCTTTATAAGCTTCCTTAATCTCTAGGTTTACTTTGGTTGTATTTTCATACAGCCATTGGAGGTGAAACCAGAGTTATCTGCAAACAGTTTTCATTTTCAATGAGGCCATAAAGTTTAAAATGTACAGAAAATCGTGTATTGACTATACAGCATTTGAGGCTATTAGAGCCCAAGTGAATAGACTATACTTTTCTGCGAGGGGACAATTTTGTCAGTAAGCTCTGGCAAGCAAAGATCAGACAGGGGAATTAGAGGGACAGTTTGATTTCGTAGGGAGATCAATGAATATGACAGGTTAATAGATGGCACACAGCTGGTGTCAGGTGCAGAAGAAGTGATGACAAGGGACAAAGGAGAGGACAAGACAAGCATTTACAGAACCGGAGTCCAGTTCTGTCTGGAAAATCGGAACGCCCTGGGGGAGACACGGGAGTTAGCAGTTATCTTTCCTGGGATAAGCAGAGCAATCAAAACATTTCAGATATTCAGAGGGTCCCCTAGGAACCCAGCTACTTTCTCCTCAAGGCCACAGAGACTTCTCCAAACAGCAGTCTTTGCAGTGAAAATGTCAGCCATGGTTTTTGGATTAGTCTCCCCTGCGTGACATGCTCCCCTCAGGAAGACGGGAAGGTGTTCCCACATGGTGAAGGTCAGAAGCAGGGAAATATTTTTCTTTGTGTTCATTACCCACTTATGGGGGGCAGTGTAACTGAGCAGGAAGAAAATAGTCTTAGAAATCAAATATACCTGCACTGAAATTCAGTCTCTACCTTTCAAGTAATTCAGTGTTGATTAACCTCAATTTCCTTTGCCTCAAAACGAGAATAATAATATCTCCAGGCAATGATCATTGAAGGCTTTAAACGAGACAATGGTGATGATGATGCAAACGATAAAAGCAAACATTTGTGTAAAGTTTACTAGCAGACACTGTTCTGAGTGCTGTACATGTCAGGTCAGATACATATTTAAGATATAAAATTATAAAGTGCCTGTATAATACCTGGCACATTAGGAGTGCCTAATAAATGGCAGCTATCTTGCTGATTTAAGTTGGTAGTGGCAACTTCCCCTTGAGTTCCAACCACTACGGGCACAAGTACATTAAACTGGATATGTCTTCTCAGGTTCATGCTTATAGGACTTAAAGCAACAGCAATTCTTATCTAAGGACAGCGTGATCTAAGCAGAATTTAGACCACGTGCAAAAAAGCAAAACATCTTTATTGATATTATTCTCAATATACTCATTCTTGGTCATGTAATGGAAAAAATACGAGTACCATCAGGAGGGTAATGTGGGGCATGGTGAATATCAAACTCAGGGATAAAAATTCTTAAAAACCAGTAGTGCAAGCTTTTGGAAGTGCACTCTTAATTAGAATTAAGAGTGCTGAGAAGATGCTAACTGAGAGGGGGGAGTATAAGTAACAGGATGGAAAGGAGAGAATTTATGGGAGATAACTGAAATGACAATCTCAGAGTAATTATGTGTGATGAATGTATTGAAGAATCAGAGGTTCAAACTATGTATCAAAATGTCACAAACTCAGGGCGCCTGAGTGGCTCAGTCAGTTAACTGTCTGCCTTCAGCTCAGGTCATGATCTCAGGGTCCTGGGATCCAGCCCTGTGTTGGGCTCCCTGCTGAATAGGGAGTCTGCTTCTCCCTCTGCTGCTCCCCACTGCTCACGCTCTCTCTCTCTCTCTCTCTCTCTCTAATTTTTCTTTAAAAGTCACAAACTCATAGAACATGAAGACAAAATCAGAGAAAGCATCAATCTCTAGAGAATATATGCTATGTTCATTTTTATAAATAATGTTTAGAAAGCACATATACAAATATTTACAGAAAGAGTGCGAGGGTGCACTGGCCTTGGAGTCAGGCTCTTAGAGTCTGGCAAGTTGCCTAACATGCCTCAAGTTTCATGCCTTTGTCTACTAGATGGAAATATTAATATCTGCCTCCCAGAGCCGGGTCTGTTTACCAAAGTGATGTATGTGACATGCTAATCTCTACACAGTAGTCACTCAAGAAATGTTAGTTCTTTCCCAGCTTAAATTCTGTAAGTTCCTCAAGAATAACAGCTGGATAAAACATTCCCAAATCATTGGATTAAGAATACTAATTTATGGGCCCTTCCTAGTAAACCTAAGATCATCTTGATAGCACTTGGTGGGGGGGGATGTTTGGAATTTTGCATTATATGAGTAATGTTAATTAAAATTTGACCAATCATAAGAAGAGTCAAAATCTATAATCAACTTTTTTCATCAATTCTCTCTAGAACTCAGAATACTTTTAAATGACCTTTAATAGGCTTAACAGGAAGACGAACAAAAAATTAACTAGACTGCAATACTTTGAGAACAACCCTTAGTAATCGATTAACTGCCTTAAGAACACCAAGACAAAAGAGGACTCTAGAAAAGGACACTGGAAATAGGTAATAAAGATGCCACCTCATCACGTGCAGAAACAAAACTCTGTAATGGGCACAATCTATGCAACACATACCTCTGTAAAAATAACATTGCAAATGAGAACTAGCAAAACTCATAGGAATGTAATGCATCAATATCTCATTCGATAAGGGATTGTGTATTATCCAAAGAGAATTTCACAGGACTGCTGAAGGTCAGCAGGCGGGGCTTTGGGAGGGGATGGGTGGACACTGGTCTAAGAAATGCAGTATCAAATGGTGTAGGAGGAGGCCTCCGTGCAATCTCCAGCCACCACGTGGTCCACCTGGGACCATGCACTTGTACCTACACTAACATTTCAGCTAGAAGTGCAAAGGGGAAGGCGGAAAGGCTCCCCACGGGTGTCAGCTACGCTGGCGACAGAAGTGTTTTTCTAAGACTGCTCTCCAATCATTAAGAACACTTTTTTGCTGTACAACGGAAGAACCTGTGGTTTGCTTCTCTCTGCTCTCAGCACCCTGATTAGTACAGCTGCGAGGCTACAGCACATCTCACACACAGTGGGTCCATTGCCAGTCCGAAGATTCTCAACTTGTGCTTTCTGGGTTGCCTGGTTTGAAACTGCCCAGAGTGATACAAGTGTCTAAATCCACCTCCTGACTTTACAAGGAAAAAGTTTCATTCTACCCAAGGGTTGCTTTGTGTGTGGGTGCTCATGTGTGTGTGTTTTAACAATAAAGTGTTTCCTATTTTTCTAATACATTTGCCATGAATCACTTTAAATAGCAAATACTTTCTCTAGATCCTTTCCACATAGGTAGCAATAACTTGATATTAAATATTGATTTTATATTGTTCACATTTTGAGTAAAGAGAACAGAGAAGGACTGACTGTCCTTTAGCTAGTTACACCTCCTAAGTCTAGCTACAGAATCAAAGTTCCCCTATAATTCCCTTCTTTCCACGTGAGATATTTATTGAGCAGTTACTATGTGCTCACATTACCAAACATTAAATGATCGAAACAATTAAAATCCACCCCATTTCCCAAATCTCTATAAACAGCAAATGAAAATATGTGGGAGCTATAAGAAAATGATTAAGTGATAAATATTACTTTTTGATCATAAATCAAACAACACCTTTATTGATCATATATTATCTGAGGCAACATAGTATATTTATCAGAAGGCAACCTAATGCAAGTTATCTGTCTCACAACTCTACATACATATACATACACACACACACACAAACATGCACATAGGATTAGAAGTCAAAGAATCAGAGATTTAAATTCTGGCTCTGTCAATGTACTAGCTGCAAACTTGAACAATGTATTTAATTTCTCTCAGCTTTAATTTCCTTATTTATAAATGGGTATTATATCACAAAGTAGTATATATTTATATATAAGATTATATATGAATGAAATAAGGTAGCAGTCCACAGCAATTGCTCAGGAAATGCTCCTTTCCCCATGTGCAGAGTTCTGTCCCAATAGCAAGGTTATGGTGTGGCCACCAAAGAGAATTACAAAGATTTTATGATATGCTACATTTTTACCCTCAAGGAACTACCATTTCAGTAGAGCATGAAAGATAGTCATTCATGAAAAGTTAATTCATAGTATTTTAGCATACAGAGGTTTATGGTAAGATGCCCACCAAATTTAAAGGTAGATTCTATATCTGAAATTAAACAAGTAAAACTGTACCCCTAATGGATGAGATGTGACATGTGCTGAGGGGTTCAATGCTAATGAGCATCAGCAACTGTAAACCCAAGGGGGTGTGGAGAAAACCCCATCCAAACATCCACGTCAGGCAGGGCTTGGGGTTGTAGTGAGAGAGATGTCGATGTCTAAGGACGTCCCGAGTTGTTGAACTCATGTTCTGGTCAGTCAAGTCAACAGTCGTAACAATTGACCTAACTTTCTTTGTTCTGATACCAGGCCCACAAAACAGCCTTTTGACCATAACTTGACTACCTAGGTAGGCTTTCATCCTGGGGAAAGGATTTACTGACCCACAGACACATGCTTTCCCTTCTGTTTGGAAGTTCTGTTTTCATTTTACACTTCACACTGTAAACTAACAAATACCATGAGTCGCCGTAAGTTTCAACCACCAGGATCATTTCCCTTGAGCCTAGACATCTCTGGGCACAAAGACAAAACCAAATGAGGCTATGGACTACCAAACCGTGACCAGATCCTGGATCATGTAAGGTGGCATGTTTTTCCAGTCTCAGTAAATATTAATCAGCATATTTTATGTTCCAGATTGGTGCTTCAAAATTAAAATCCAGAAGAAAATAGCACTAGAAAGAAACAATCTCATTTCATGTTCAGGCCACTGGAAATGTAAAACAGCAGATAAAACTTCAAATAATACAACAATGATTCTCTACTGTGGTCACACAGAACCACTGGTTTTGGTTTCCGGGTATCTGTCTATATAGAGATATTATATACCTCCAGGTATAGATAGATATATAGATAGAGATAAATCTCAGGCCACAAGCTTGTGTCTTCCGACTATAAACCAAGAAGGGTTATGTGACATACAAAGCCAACAGAGAGGTTTAAATAAACAAGTCCTTAAATAGCAAGGAAAAATTAACCCATACTAATTCTGTTGTGGGACATCCTGATCAATCAATTGGTATACTGTTTTGCTTCATCTACTGATACTTTATCTTGACATTAGTCAACAGCTGAAGTTCCTTAAAGGCAGGAATTAGATTTATTTTCTTTATGTTAGTTTCACTTCTCTAGCCCTGAACACACCGTTGCGTATTGACATGTTTTTTAACATATTATAAATGCGATGTATGAAATGCCTTATAGATTTAACCAATCTTCTTTTTCATGTTTACTCAGAAAAAGTGTGGTGAATCAAATAAGTATCCAGGAATGTAATTAGTGGTCCAAACCAGGCTATAAATTGCAATATTAAACATCTCTCTCTCTCCCTGTCCCTTCTTCCACCCGCCTTCCCACTCCCTCCTCTTCCCTGCCTGTCTTCCTCCCTCACTCTCATTCTCCATCTCTTTTCCTCCCTCAAAAGCTGGGATCCGCCCAAATTGAAAATAACACTTTTTTATGTACAAACAACCTGTAGAGAAACTGAAGAGAATAAGTTTTCTTAAGGCTAACAGTGAACAACCACGGACGGGCTGGAATATCGACCACGAAAGATTTTAATTACACGGATATTGATTGGGATAATGGCAATTTAATTATAGAAAAGAATAAAAGTTCTGTCTTCAAGTCACATTGGTTTTTGCTCCTAAGAGTTTCTTTGCCTAGTCTTTATGGAGAGAAGTTTTTTGGGGTTTTGCTTTTTATTTATTTTATTTTTCTCCTGGAACCTTTCCTAAAAATTCAGCCAGGTATGATAAATCAGATTGAAGCTGGGGAGCATCTCAAATCTAGTTATCAACTCATTATTTAATTTGAAATGCTCAAGACAGTATGCTGCTTATGAAGAGAAAGAATACAAGCATTTCTGATTTTGGGAAAGAAGACTTTGAAGACTTTGGAAGAATGAGGAATGTTGATTGGAATTCTATAAGGTATGAGAAATTTACTGCACATAAGTAAGGAATTGAGCATTTAGGAAATAATTGGAAAGGCTAGCATTGAAATTCAACTGAGACAAGTAGTAATCACAGCACTGAATTTAGAATGAAAGAGTTGAATGTGAAATAAAATATGAGAACACTCACTAAAAGACCATTAAAGGCAGTGCTTTAGTTGAGGGGGTTTAAAAAAAAAATTTCTTGTCCATGATACAGTTTATTTTAAAACATCGTATACTTCAAATTTGCAAGGAGGTGAATACTTTATTATGTTGTAGTATTAGAGAATGTAAATACATAGCCTATGATTAGACACTACTTTTAGTGAAACTTATTTACTCAAGAGAAATCGATGTAGAACACCTGGATCTTTGAAAAGATTGGACTAGTCTAAAACACTTTTCATAACTACAAGTAACAACCTTTATAATGAGAAATTTTAAAAACTGGTCATCACTGGATGGGATTGAATTTTTTTTCTATTATGGATTTGGGGTTTTTTTAAAGATTTTTTTAAAGATTTATTTATTTTCGAAAGAGAGAGGGGGGGCCCAGGGGGATAGAGGGAGAGGGAAAAAGAAGAGAAGCAGACTCCCCACTGAGTGTGGAGCCTGACACAGGGCTAGATCCCAGGACCGTGAGATCATGACCCGAGCCAAAATCAAGAGTCAGACGCTTAACTGACTGAGCTACCCAGGTGTCCCGTGGATTTGTTTTTAATGGCATTTGTTAGAATAGGTTTGACCCCATGTGAGATGATATATATATAGTTACAGTTATGTAATTATTAACTATATTAAATTATAAGTATATTAACTATATTCAATTATAGATATATATATAGTTATAATAGAAACATAAATACATGCAGGATATGACAACTCATGAGAGAGAATATAAAATATTTTAAATATATGAGGGCTCAGAAACTTCCTTCCCCCTTTAGCCTTTTCTACCTTTTAAACCTCACTGTATTTTGTTCTTTTATTTTGGTTTCTATTCCTTCTTTATTCCTTAAGTCGTTTTAAGCATGTATATTTTATAATGTCCTTCAGATTTTTTTACCCAAGTTCTTAGTAGGTAACTTCTGGATCTCTATAGTGGATTACTTCTCTTATGGTTTATAACTTTTACCAGGGATATTTTAACTCTAGGAGTTCTGTATAGCCTGGGTTGTAGAAAAATCCTGACAGGAATGATGCATTTGCTTCTCGAGGGAGATTCATGGGTTTTACCAGTATGGGATTAATTTTTTTTGTCCTAAGATTTATTTATTTACTCTAGAGAGAGAGAGAGAGAGAGCGTACAGTGGGGAGGACGGGGGGGGGGAGAAGGATAATCTTAAGCAGACTCCCTGCTGAGCATGGAGCCCAACACCGATGCAGGGCTCAATCTCATGACCCTGAGATCACCACCTGAGCCAAAACCAAGAGTCGGATGCTCAACTGACAGCACCACCCAGGCACCCCAGGGGACGAATTTTTATAATTTCCTGGCTTGGGGAATTCCACATGATGCCAAAATATAAATTTGGTCACATAATCAAACTTGGCACTACCGGTGCCTTTGTTAGTTCATGGGAAACTTCACCCCACCTCCAGAGCTTCAGGAAGAGTACAGAGAACCTCACTGAGTAGGCAGCACTTCCAGGAACCAGGCTTATGCAAGAGTCTTAATTCAAGCTCCACATCTTATATAAGCCAAGGCTCCTACCTCCTGTCCCCATATGGTTGTTAGAAACTCAGCCCCTGAGCTCCTATAACCAGGAGTGTTAGGTCCCAGTTCGCTGTGACATCAGCTGGGATGCTTACTGCTCTGGCTTTAATCACTGGTGTGGGCATTTGGGTTTTCCTTTTCTTATTTTCAAGCTCAGTGTTTACATATCTAAATTCTGTATATATTCCATCTTGTTCATATGCATTTAGATTTTTATTGCTACTAGGAAGAGGGCTATGTTAAATGAGTCTTCTGTGTTGCTAAAATCAGAAGTCTCCTGATAACGGGGAGAACAGATTTTTCATGAAAAAGCTGTCAAGAAGGAAAGAAAAACTCCCCAAGATTTTATTCAAAGTTGTCATGGCATAAGTATTTAAAGCCCTTCAAAATTAAAAGAAAATGTGAGTATGAGAAAGTCTTATCTAAAAAGACTTATTTAGATCTAGTACCAGCTATATACCCAACATGTTTTTCTTCTACCAAAAAAAGTAAAGACATTGGTGCTGTGGAAACATAAAAATGTGAGTTGTTGGTGTAATTTAGTTTAATCCAAGATCTGGACTAAAACGGGAGACTTTCATCATTCTTACCAAGTGCCTATCATAAACCCCATAACCCAAGAGAGGCCAGAATGCCAAAATGAAATGAGGTGGGGTGGTAGCAGGAAAGGATTACAAGGTACTAAATTAGCGTCTGGCCCTTTTTTAATAGAAGCTTTTAGGGAGTAGACCAACCACCACCAAATATGTCAGTGAAACATCCCACAATGCCAGAACCACACAGAGGCAACGGCAGCAGCAAATCGAAGTGCCAGGCAGGCAAAGAAAAGCCAGAGTCTGACACCAGGCATGAGTGACAGAGAAGTGAGCAGTAAGACACCAGGAAGGCATCCAGGAGGCAAATCTGTTCCGACAGCATATTTGGGATGGTGAACAATTCCTTAAGTTCTAATCCAGCCTTTGGCTCCATCCAGGGCTTAGGATGAGAAGTGCCTGATCCTTAGGCAAAACTATAATCTACCTCAACAACACTGGTTCTACTGCCTTCACAGGATCGCCACCAAAGTGCAGGCACCCAAAATGTAACATCAGCAGGATTTCTGTAGGATACAGCGTAGGAAAGCCCTTTTGCTAATACAGACCAAGAGAGGACCGGGCTTCAGTACAAGAAGTTTTTCATTATAATTAAGTACATCACTTCTAGTAATCATACATATGTGTGTGCCCCCCACTGTATGTGCGAATAAATGAACATATGTATATCAAAGCTTAAAGCTAGAAGAAACCTTGTGGAGCATATTTTCAAACACCTGAACTTACAGAGAAGGAAATTCTGGTCCACAACTTGATGTGGCTTGGTCAACTCTGTACTGCCAGCTGACAGCAAGGCAGATATGGCAAAACATATGCTTGGATCGAGTTTTCTGACTCTCCGGTCAGTAGTCTTCCCAGCAGGGCAACACTGTATATATAATTTCTGTAGACTCATGAACAGGGTTGAGTTCATCATAATTCTCATAATCCTCAGCTACTGGTACACTGTCATCTTAGTCCATATAATACCTTTAACTGATATTCTCTTAATTTTTTAAAAGATGTTTTCTCTTTTTTCTCCATTTCCCATCCTCCACACAGGAACTCATTGAAATGTGACCAATATATGATCTTGAATATGTACATTTCCTTTGCTCATTGTACATGTGCTTCAGTGTGCATGAATGTGTTTTTAAGTTCCCTAAATGGTATGGATACAGTTCGAGTTCTTACTCCTCTTCCTAAAATCTACCTTTTAAGAACAGAGCATTGTGCTCCATGTACATCCAATTCATTGCTTCTAACCACTGCCTAGTGTTACTTAGTAAATGTCTACCACATGTTAGTTATCCACTCCCACTGATAATAGACTCTAAGATCTTGGAGCTGTTGAATAATTTCCTTCTGAAATTCAAACAAACACTACAATCTACAGCCAGATTCTATCATCCAATAGGGTAGGTTTCCTTACAACGTATAAAGTCCTTACAACATTTAAGGTCTTATGAGCTGCTGTTTACAACTTATGGAATCTTTTGTTCAATGTGCTACTTCTTAAATATACCACTAATAGTTACTAACATCGGGAAAAATGTCAGTGGTTACAGGAATCTGGGCTATGAACACATCATATCTAAATGGTGTGGGATATAAATTTTCTGTAAGATTAGAAATGTGCTTTGTTTATTTGTGTCAATTAGCACTAAATTTATTGGTTCACCATAAAAAATAGCTTTAAAATGCATGGGAACATCATTTGCCAATTAAAATTCTAAAACCATAAGTCACTTGATGACTTCAGTCACAGATAAATAATGAGGAAGTATTCACAGTACAATGTGTGGGAGCAAATATTCAAAACAAACAACAAACTATTAGTGATTCAGTATCCCCAAAACTGAATATTGCTAAATATTACCAGACCCCCAACATGAAAAGAAAAAGTTGGTTCTCTTAGTTAGGATACTTACTCAAATCTGATCATGTATTCTGTCCAATACATACAATGCATTTTTTACTTATACTTTTAAACTAGAACTTAGACAAGGAACCAGAGGACATCAGGCATGCAAGAGACTGAGATGGATGAAGACTCAGGACAAGCAGCCCAGCATGGCAAGCTAAGAATTATGTCATCCATATTTAAGAGCTACTTTAAAATTCTGCATGAACCCCAAGCAGTGACTATCAGGAAACTGTGAGTTCTAAATGGAACTCCTTGTTTAATTGATGTATGACTTTAGGTTAGTCATCCAAACTCCCAAGAATATCCTGACCCTCTATTAAAGAGAGAAGGAACATGTCCCACTTCACATAACATGTTGTGGTCATAAAACCCAGTGACACTAAAGCACTTAGAGTAAAAATGAACTTCAGTATTTTAATATTCACATAGAATGACTCATAACTGAAGCTGATGTGCTGACCACCAAGGATACACGAATAATATGGAAACTGGTGCTATGGGCATTTGAGAATTTCCCTTTGTAGTTAAATTTCTTTTTATTGAAGTTGATGTGTTATGACTTAAAAGTCATTTGGGTAGGAGAGTATTTAAAAGACATAAGAATTTAAAAGACACAAGAAAATTATTTAACAAGATTACTAGGCCAATACACACCAGGTTGCCAATCAAGAAATGTTACTGGCTACTGTTAGAATGTAAGGTTCTGTGTGCATAATCACAGAAGTGGGAAATATGCATGGGGCAACTGGTGGCTCAGTTGCTTAAGCATCCGACTCTTGGTTTCAACTCCAGTCATGATCTCAGGGTCATGAGATGGAGCCCCACATGGCACTCTACGCTCAGCTTGGAGCCTTCCTTCTCTCTCCCTCTGCCCCTCCCTCTGCTCATGCTCTCTCTCTCTCTCTCTCTCTCTCTCGTTCTAAAATAAATAAATAAATAAATAAATAAATAAATAAATAAATAAATAAATAAATAAATAAAAATAAAATCTTTTAAAAAACAAGAAGTGGGAAATATTCCACTGAAATGCCAGTAAGGGGCAGAGTAAGCTTGAGGCTGTCTACACAAAAAGAATATCTCCATACCACCCACTCTTCAAAGCATACATACACACACACACTCACAAACACACACACACGAATTAGGGAACAAAAATCCAGTTCCAAAAAAGAGCTTAAAAGAACTCAGGGGAAAAGGCTGGTAATAAAAATGATGTGAGGATACCTGGGAGGCTCAGTCATCAGGCGTCTGCCTTTGGCTCAGGTCATGATCCCAGGGTCCTGGGATCAAGCCCCGCGTCAAGCTCTCTGCTTAGTGGGAAGCCTGCTTCTCCCTCTCCCACTCTCCCTGCTTGTGTTCCCTCTCTCACTGTCTCTCTCTGTGTGTCAAATAAATAAATAAAATCTTTAAAAAGAAAATGATGTGAGAAAAGGTGAGAGGCTTGGAGGACAGATCTAGGAGATAAAGTGCACATTACAATGAATTTCAAAAGAGAAGCAAGAAGCAATGAACATGTAAATAGTACAAAAAAATCTACCAGTAAAATAAAGAATTGAATTTGCAAGTTGAAAAGAATTTTTCCTTAAAGAATTCAAGATAGAATACCCCTTTCTAGGTCTATCTTGGCAAAACATTTTAATTATAAGGCTTTAAAAAAAGCCAATAACCATAAAAATAGGAAAAACTAAACAAACTTACCTACAAAAAATTAAGTGGTAGGCCATAAGAAGAGGAGAAGAAAGTATACAAATTTTCTACCTTACACTGCATATGTAAAATAGTCATTTGCCAATTACAATTAGAAAAATCCAAATTCAGAAAAGTTTTTCACTTAAAGGTAGTAAAAAATAGAGTAAAAAGAAGTTGCATGGCTTCCAAATCATTAATGACAAAAAGAGGAAGCAAATGTCATCAGAGAAAAATGAAAGTATAAAAGTAAATAAATGAGAGAAATGGCACAAAAGTATTAGAACGGCATCAGATTGCTCCCCTACAATACTGGTACCTAGAAAAAGAATGGAATATCAGGTAGAAATTAAGAAGACAGCAACTCAAATTTCCTCCATCAAGATATAATCCATCTGTTAGAATGAAAGAATGCTATTCAACAGATGGATGGATGGATGGATGGATGGATGGATAGATGGATGGATGGATAACTATTAGATTGTTAATATGGGGTATATTCATGTAGGAATGCTGCTGTAGGAATGCTGCTGTAGGGAGAGGGAACAGAAAGAAAAAAACAGATGGCATCTTCTTAAAATGCATGTACACAATTATACTTCTGTATTAAGACAAATTACATTTGTGGGCACATGTATAAATTAACATATAGAATCTTCAATAAAAAGATATTTTTCTAGAAAGCAATTTCTAAAACTGTCTCAAGAAATAGAAAACATGAATAACCAAGAAGTTGGAAGAAAAAAGTTATACAAATTCCTGTACAGAAGATTAGCACAGCATCCTTGTGATAGATACAAAAAATACTGAGTACACAGAAAAACTATGTATAAATAAGAATTCTTCAAATTAAAAACTTCAGCTCATCAAAAGCACCCAGAAAGAAAACAAACAAACAAACAAAAGCCACAGACAGGGAATAAATATAGACATCTAATAAAGGACTTGTATCAAGAATATATAAAGGATAGCATTAAATCGATAATAATAAGAAAAATACAAATAAATGGGCAAAGGCTTGAAAGACACTTCACAGAAGAGGATAAATGAATATCCAACAAGCATATGAAAGGGGATGGACATCATACGTCTTCAGAGAAATGCAAATTAAAACCACAATGAGATTTCACTTCACACCCACTCGAATGACAAGAAGACTGATAATACCAATGGTTGGTGATGATGTGTAAGAACTGTCTTTCTAACTTATTGCTCATGAAAATATACAATGGTACAATCACTTTGGAAAATGGTTTGGTAGTTTCTTATCAAGCCTCAGTTATGGGCCAGTAACCATACTTTTAGATATATATAAAAAAGAAATGATAGTATATTTCTATAAAAATGGATGAACACAAACCTACACAAATACTTTATTCACAAGAGACAAAAAACAGAAATAGTCCAAATGTCTATTAACTCATAAAGAACAGATAACATATCAATATAATAGAATACTCCTCAGTAATTAAAAGAGATGATTAGTAATATAAACAACAACATGGATAAGCAAAGAACCACGATATTTAGTGAAAAAAGCCAGAGACAAATGGCAGCATACTGAATAATTTCATTCATACAAAGTTCAAGAATGGGCTGGAAAGTGACACGAGGGAATTCTGTGGGGTAACAGAAATGTTCTATTGGGGTGGTGGTTGTAAGAATGGATTCATGTTGCTAAATCTATCAAACATTATTTGATGTATTTAACTTATACTTCAATAAAACTGAATTTAGGAAAGATCACATATAAAAAACAAAGAAGCAAAATTGGCATATAATATTAATGCAGAAGAAAACTTAAAGAACATTTTATGGTTAAGAAAATACAACTGAATCTATAAGAGTTGAAGTGGTAAAATTAACAATGGTTTTAGCTATCATTTATTAAATGCCTTCTGTGTACCAAGTGCTGGCCTATGCTCTTTTCAACATGATCTCTTTTAATCCCCAAAAAGACAATGACATATTCTTTCTTACAAAAATTCTATTTTGTACAAGTCCCCAGCCCTTCCCACAGAGCCATGTGCTTCAGGGGATCGTGACTCCCCCTTCGCCTCGCCTGGGTGGCCCAAGGACCTTCTGACTCTCCCTGACAATGACTGGTTCAGGAATGGGCAAGTGATCAATTCTGACCAACGAGATATAAAAGAAAACCCAGTGAGATGCTTCTGGGAAAGCATTTTGCCTGTAAAGCAAGCCATATGAGATTATTATCTTTCTTCTCCCTCCTGACATCATCATGCCTGGCTGCAATGGCTAGAACTACTGCAGCCATTGGGCCATCTTGAAGCCCTTGTGTAGGTATTTGCACATAAAAACAGCCTAAGTGACAGTTATTAGTAGTCCCCTTCACAAATGAAGAAAATGACCCTCAGAGGTTTCATAACTTGCATGAGGGGACACAGTAACTACGGAGTAATAACAGGACATATCTAGCTCTACCTCAGTCTGAAATTAATGCTCTCCAATACTCCTTATTGTCTCCACTCAAGTTGATGTTAAAGCTAACACAAACTTTCCATGTTCATAAAGCTTTACAAATCCTAGTCCACTGTTTATTTTACTACATGGGGCGGGGGGGGCTAAAATAGTCTTGATACTGCATCGGGCTAAGGGTAGGATTAACTCGCAGCTGCTTTTCATGTCTTTTCTATATGGCCCATCTCTTCATGCTCTGCATATGATCAGCAAGCCTCAGGTCAAATGTCACCCCAGCAAATCTTTCTTGCCCTGTGCTGACTGTATTAAGCTTTTTCTCTCTTGTCTTCCTTGCCTCAAATACATGTCTGCCCCTTGGAGCTGCTGTTTTAGTCCTCTTTTATCCCAGCACAAAGCGTCATGCCCAGTGTATCACAGATGCTTAATGCCAATGGAGAAGTCGTCCTTATGGTCCTTAGCACATGCACTTCAATATTTAATACTTATTTATAACAGCTCTATAATGTTTACTGTTGAATGATTGCAAGTCTAGCCTCTTCAAAAAGGTTGCAAGTCTGAAATGAGACCCTGGAATGCACGATCTCTGGCCCATGCTCTCTTTGAGAGTCTATTGCTGTGTTTCTATTCAAGAACGAAGATGCACATTTTCTTTTATGATGCCTACCAAGGTGCTTGGCACAGGAAATATTTGCCAATCTCTTGAATATTTGAAAGAAAAAGTAATGTTCATGTTGTCGTACCTTGACATTTCTAATGCCTCCAAAAAGTCATTCTGCAGTGATGGAAATTATGAAAGGAAAATGAAGATGACAATTTGTCCAATTTGGTTCACTGCATCAGTGGGAAGCAAATGTAAAACAATATATGTATTGGGGTGCCTGGGTGACTCGGTCGGCCAAGCCCCTGACTCTTGATTTTGGCTCAGGTCATGATCTCACGGTCATGAGACTCAGCCCCGCATCAGGCTCTGTGCTTAGCCCAGAGTCTCCCTGAGATTTTCTCTCTCTCCCTCTGCTCCTCTCCCCACTCTCTCTTAAAAAAAAAAAAAAAAGTAAATTTTTAAAAAAGAATATATGTATTAAAATACAAATTCATAATCTCCCAAGTCACCCAGAAGACAGAAGTATTAAAAGTACTAAAAAGCATTAAAAGCAGTATTATAAGCATAAGTTTGACTAAAGAACATAGACAATTTAGGTAGAACATGTGAAAGTGATAACATCTTTTCCAGATCCTCAGGCTCCAGAAAATGGATAAACAGGGGTGGGGTGGGAGGGGGATGTCAAAAATTATGTCTCACAGGCCAGGAACCTATTTTTGTAAATAAACCTGTATGGAAACACAAACCCACCCTGTTGTTTACTTATTGTCTATGCTTTCGAGCTGCAGTGGCAGACCTGAGCAGTCACGCCACGGACCATGCTGCCCACAGGCGTCAATACTTACTATCTGGCCTTTTAAGACCAAGGGTGCAGAGCCCTAGGCTAAACTACAGACAAGTGTCACATTGTTACGGGGGCATTCCCTCATGGTTAAGACACATTCTAGAAGATGTGCGAGAGTTATGTTTGACATGATTAGGATTAATCGAAAACTTTCGCTAGCTTTGAGGGAACAATTCTAAGAGTGTAGGGAGAACAGGCAAAGCATAAGCATTTATTGAATTACTCAAAATGGAAATTTGTCTTTAAAATGCCAAGCGGCCTGTTTTTCTTCATTAGAAAACAGTCTCGGCTACATGTACAGTATGGATTCATCACAGCAGCAACATTCTAATTGCGGGCTGTGAAGAGTTCTAATTGAAATAAGATTAATGAAGAGCCATGCCAGCCTCCTACAATATCACAATCTGTAGGAACACTTAGCTTCTGTGAGTCATTTTCCTCCCCAAAATAACTCAGATTAAACAGCAACTTCCAAACTAATGGCAACATTTCCGTCCAGATTTCTTTTTATGTCTTGCATCATGTTCCAGGATACAGCACACGGAGCAGGACTCATCTTCTGCCATCAGCTAATGTTGTTAAATGTCAGGCATTTAATAAAGTTAAAGGGCAAAAAAGTTTTAAAGAATTTCTTCTGCCTAGCAATCAGCCCTTGAGAAGACTCAGGAAAACTCACTGCTTTATTGACTGGAGCAGAATGAGAAATTTTGTCATCAGGTTCTGAAAACATCACCTAATGCCCCGAGAAATTCAAAAGCCCTGTGAATGATGTTCCTATAGGTGTATGCATGCATTTTGTGTGTGCACATGTTGTATGCATTTAGAGAACATTCATGAAATATAATAGCAAGTGTACTCTTGTGTTCCCCAAATGTAGAGTCTGCGTTAACAGCAAAGTAGGTTAAATTCAGGTGTTTGAGAGCCAGGGCATAATTCCTAATAAGAGCTGTTGGTATGTTCCAGTTGCCCAAACACTGGTCAAAGGATGGGAGAAAGCAGAGCCCTGCGAGCCTCAAACTGGGATGCAGGGTCTCTTATTGTGATTTCTCCAGTGTCCTTCAAGGAGGGAATTCCCTCAGTCTTCCTACTCTAGTCTACCACTGGACTCAGCGATGAACAGATGAGGTTTATCTCCTTTTATTGCCTCAATCTCCTCTTTAAGTATATCGGGAGGGGGAGGGAACTGGTAGAAATTGAGGAGAAAAAACAATTTCAAAATGCCATCTTAGAGTATAAAAAATCAAATTTGCTAAGAAAAGAGGGTAGAGAGTGTTGGCAAAGTCAAGTCCTCTACCCTAATGAGTTCCATTTTAAGACAGACATTAGAGCACTTCAGTATAAGTATGTATAGTTAAATTTTAAAACATTTTGGGTGTCCTCCTTGTTTTCGGTACATACCATAGACTGATATCTGCATTAGCGCTCTTAAACTAGAAATTCTGTAAGGAGTGGACTTACTTTAATGAAGTATGCATAGTGGACAAAACAGCAATGACTTGACTCCCTTTCCACTCTAGTAGCAAATTTAAAAGGAAAAATATATACATGGAGCTTTTTTTTAAAGCAAGATGCCACAAGCCTGAGAAATTGTTTCCTCTGATCTCTTGAGTTTTAATGACTAGCTAGCAGCATTCAATTACAAACTGGTCATTAACAAGAAATCTAATTGCTATTAGCAGACAGGTAAACAGCTCATATCGGCATCACAATGTGCACGGAGGGCCATTATATAGTGTCAAGTGAAATGAAGGTTTCCTTATGACAAAATAAATAACATCACTATATTTATAAAATGGCATTGCCTCATCTCTTCAAATACATAGTAATATACAAATAGCTGTAAACAATAGTAGTGAACTAGATGATACCTTAATTTTTAAATTTTTTAGTTAATAGTGCAAACAAAGCTGCTAAATAAGGCAAAAATCCTATTTTCTAAAAAGTAAACTCCTACCATCATTTAAGGTTTCAAAAATTTAAGCCACAACTGAAACCCATCTTTTGACCAAAGGTGATCAGGGAAGAGTTTACCTATGAATATCTCCCACTATTTAAAATATAAATATAAATATTAAATTGCATTGCCAATATGTATTTAAATATTATATAACTTTATCAAACCAGAAAAAAAGGAAAGTATTAAAAAATGAATGGAGAAAATGTAAGTTTAAGGTAACAAAAGATTCTGTATTTTGATTTCGACACGGTCTCAAATTCTTACCTTCTTTAAAAGGATCCAGATTGGTTACTTTGCCTGGAGTGCCAAAGTTACTCTTTGTCTATATGGAGTCACCCAATGTGATTTTGCATCACATTATAGTTTAACAGTTAGGGCTTAAAAATCCATACCACCCTGACAGAATCATCAAACACCTTCCTGAATCTTTTCCTCTCTAGGTAGAAGAATTACAGCTGTTAGTTTCAACTTACAAAGAAAATCTTATCCTAAAAATCATCAGGAACCCTAGTAAAACAAAAAAAGAGGCCTATTATCATAAGCACGTTCTTTATCAACATAATAACCCCATATCATTGATGGCCAGGCAACAGGATAGACATACTTGGAAGTTCACTGATAATTTAAGACTCCTATGGCATTTTTCTGCAATTGAGTCTTAATGAGAAACTAAATCTTAGTGAAGAAAAAGATAAGTATTAAATTCTATTATCAATGTCATGATCAGATTTGAAAAAACTAATTTCTACTGGGAATTAGTTTTTTTGTTTTATTTTATTTCATTATGTTATGTTAGTCACCATACATTACATCATTGGTTTTTTTTTTTTAATTTTTTTTTTATTTATTTATTTGAGACAGAGAGAATGAGAGAGAGAGAGAGAGCACATGAGAGGGGGGAGGGTCAGAGGGAGAAGCAGACTCTCTGCCGAGCAGGGAGCCTGATGTGGGACTCGATCCAGGGACTCCTGGATCATGACCTGAGCCGAAGGCAGTCGCTTAACCAACTGAGCCACCCAGGCGCCCACATCATTGGTTTTTTTATGTAAAAATTTATATTTTATTATTTTTTTATAATTTTTTATTGTTATGTTAATCACCATACATTACATCATTGGTTTTTGATGTAGTGTTCCATGATTCACTGTTTGCGTGTAACACCCAGTGCCCCATTCAGTACGTGCCCTCCTTAATACCCATCACCAGGCTAACCCATCCCCCCATCCCCCTCCCCTCTAGAACCCCCAGTTTGTTTCTCAGAGTCCATAGTCTCTCATGGTTCGTCTCCCCCACCGATTTCCTCCCCTTCATTTTTCCCTTAAACAATAGACTTCTAGTATTAAAGAGGAAGAAATCATAAAGTCACGTAGGGCCAAAGCCATCTCAAATGTGTTCCTAATAACTGTGTCCGCAATACTGTAGACCTTTGGCCCAGAGGGAGGAGTGGACTGACCAGATGACACTCACTCTAAAAAGCCAACAGATCTCCCCCAGACACACAAGTTCCTTCCTTTAGCATTTAATAGCCCCATGGTGAAGAAAATACGTAATAATCAAGTTCTTTCTTATCTCCAGTCTAAGTCCTTGCCACTTTGCAAATTCATTTTCTCTTGTTTTCCTCTTTGGAGACAGAGAACAGCTGGTTGTCATCTTCCAAATACTGTAACAATCCCTTATATACTTGAAGATAGTAATTAAGTCATCCTCTCAGCCTTCCCTTTTGAGAAACTCAAATTCCTTTTAACACAAATTATCAAAAAATTGCCACCGCCTTGGACATGAAAATTATTATTGCATCGACATTCTCTGTAAACCCCTCTTTGTTTCTGGAACTGCTCCTTCTCCAAGAGCAAAAGCAGAAGCGCACTGCCTTGATGAGTTTGAGTCCCGCTTGTCTGTCTTCATCCTTCTTACGACATAACGTCACTGGTGAACTTGGGTTCTCCATTAACCTCCCACGAACACTTTGCACTTCTCAGGTAAACTCCTGTGACTCTTAACCTCCCCGTCACCTTTCACTCCCTGCCTCCACCCCCTCACATTCTAAAACAGGAACACTCATGAAGAGCAGCATCTTTAGCAGCTATGACAAGCTCTCTCTCTCTCTCTCTCAAATAAATAAAATCTTAAAAAAAAAAAAAAAAAAAGTGCAGCTCCAAATACTAACTACATAGGCTACTTGAACCCAATGTTCCATCTCAAGGGCATGAATTTTCTCCATAGGGGGTGGGTATGCTAATAAGATTTCAAAACAAACAAAGCTTTCCTTTTAGCCTTATCCTTATTTAAAAAAAAAAAAAATAGCACTCATTGCAGAGAGATACGAAAGAAAAAGAACAGATTTACTCACAGAATAATTCTAGGCCAATTACTTAATCTCACATTTTCGTAATCTGTAAAATGGGAATAAAAGGAACCCATGGGGTTGTGTTAAGGGATGAATGAAGTAGTCTGGTTACCCACCACACTGCCTGACAAAATTCCTTTCTCTGGCACTTGTGGTGACATTTTCATCCTCCCAGCTAGTGTTCTTTATGACAATATGGGGGATTCATGAGTCAGTTCTCCCGGGGCTCATATTTGTATTTAAAGAGGGGCCTTCTGGAGTTTTAATTAAAAAAAGAAAAAAGCGACTCTTAGGATAGGCATTCCAAGTAGCAAGTCAGACTTGTAAGGATCGTGTTTTGAAATGGGAATAACCCCAAAGTAAGGCAAGCCAACTCACACATGTGATTTCATCTCCTACATGAGGCAGAAACATGTTTATTTGAAGCCGAATATTCTCAATCTCAGTGATCCCAAGTTGCTTATAATAAGATTTTCTCTGAAATATCAAACCATATATTTTACCTTGGGTCATTTCACTGGTAAAGAGGATAACCCCGATTTTGGAAAGATTTGACATGCCAATTTATCCACAGTATGGATCTAGAATATTAAGGTACCAACCTTTTATTTCATTTTGCTTTGAATAAGGTAAGACAATTAGTCTGCTTCAGGATAGAGTATTTCAAGTGTGAAAAGTTGCAAATATTTTTATTTTTCTTATATGACTACAAATTAACTGTTTATATTCCTCTTCTCTCTCCTTTTCCCACCCCAACCCTCCCTCTATATACAGCCTGAAAATAAGTTAGACAAGTCGAATAAAGATCTACACTCCATAAGGATTTTAATTAATAATCATCTGAGGGTGCCTGGGTGGCTCAGTTGGTTAAGCGACTGCCTTCGGCTCAGGTCATGATCCTGGAGTCCCGGGATCGAGTCCTGCATCGGGCTCCCTGCTCGGCAGGGAGTCTGCTTCTCCCTCTGACCCTCCCCCCTCTCGTGCTCTATCTCATTCTCTCTCTCTCAAATAAATAAATAAAATATTTAAAAAAAAATAATCATCTGAGAAGGGTTTGACCATCTGCTTACCTGGACTTAATGTATAACTTTTCGAGCTTTATAATATCATGATTTACCTGTTTTCTAGTGCCCACAGATAATGACTGATGGTCTGTCCAGTATTAATTTCACTTAAATCTACAGGCTGTAGAGGAGAGGTGGGAGGGAAAGTGTCTCACATAGGAAACAGTTCTGTTAAAAAAAAAAAAAGCAAAATTAATTTTCTAAGCAGCCACACTAAATGGCTCAATCAGCTACTTGACAAAACACTTTCTTACCTAACGTAACCCACTTAAATGTCAACCAATAAAAGTCATCACTTACCTGGAAAGTTTATCTTTTCTGTGTTTAGAGGAAAGCTACCTGACTATTTATATACCCAGAAACGTGGATGTGTGGGTAGGTATGTGCATGTGTGTGTGTGTGTGTGTGTGTGTGTGTGTGTGTAATGTTTGTGAGGTGAGGGCATGTGGTGGGATTATACACATATAAAGCTACTTCTGCTCATCTCTAAACGGCAGTATAAACCTGCTACTTGGTGACTCATTTCATAAGGTGATTACTTCTCACCCGTAGACATTTCTAATTTAGACAAAAAAAAAAAGTGTCAATATACCTATAGTGTTTAAACAAACTGTGTTTTGTTCATGAAATATTCTACCCCAAATGGCCCTTGTGGACCATCAACCGAACCAGCATACTTCTGCAACAAATGAACACTGAAGTTACCAAACCCCTGCTGTGAATGAGTGACCTAGGAGCGCTTCCCCTAAGGATTTCAGCAGCATTCTACCATTCTCATTGGTAACTCTTCTTCCATTCTAAAAAAATTTTTAGAAAGAGAAAATTTGATTTGATTTGATTTGTTTGATTTGATTAAAGTTTAATCAATGTTCGATAGAATCCTGCATCTGCAAGGGTTGTGAAATTTTCCTCTAGGAGAATGTGAGTCCCTTACGTCCATTACCAGAACTGTGTAGGGGAGAAAAACTGTCAAGATGGCTAGACAGAGAAAGTTTAGGATTGCAGAAGGTCCGCTCCTTGAACAGGTAAAAAAAACAGCAACAGGTTTTGTTAAATTAACTTCTACCCCAAAGTTCTTCTAGGTAGCAGTTGGACCATTTATTTTGTTTGGTCATCTGTCTCATTAATATTGTTTGAAGGCTCTATTCCACTTGCCTTCCACAGTCCCCTCTGCCATTCAACCCCTCCTCCGTCTGGTTTGCCCTGTTTATTGATTTTTAAATATTACATATAATTTAGTTATGATTCCAAAGGTTACAGTAGCAAGACAAACCGTCTCCAAGACTTCCAATGTGATCTTCTATGGTTTATTTTTTAAATTAATTTTTGAACAGCCTCACTCAGTGTGCCCTTTTTTTCTTGTCTTCTTCTCTTCAGGTTTTGCTTTCCGCAATAAGATTTTTTTCTTTTGTTCATATGACTCCTCAATTTCTACTTTTTAATTCCACCATTTTTCTTTGCTAAACATAGTCACTGGGCTATTAGTAAAGCACTGGTGTTATATCTCAGCTGAATCTCTCATATTACCCATACCTATTTCATTCCTACTTTCACTCGTTCCAAAGACCATTAAAACATACCTGAGCCCTACTGGCCCAATATACTGAGTATACCGAAGCAAGTCACAGGTTTACTTATCAAGAAAGTTCATGACTTATCTCTATCCATGCACATCAGCTATAGTCCACACAGCACTACTCCCTGCATCATAGGGCAGCCTCTCTTCAACACCCATAAAAATATTATAATAATATGCTTCCCAATATTCTTCCCAGGAGAAAAGGGAGGAGATGGAAGAGAGGAGAGAATCAGTCACCATATTCCAGGGTGGGAGTGGAGCAAAATGACAGACACAGGCTAGTGAAGAGGAGAAATCACGAAGGCAATAATCAAGCGCTCATTGTTTGTTGAAGGAAAAATTATTAACATAGGCCACGTGTCCAGCTGAAGAGCAAGGGATGTGTAAAATGGTGAGTTCCTTAAAGAGATAGTTCATATGCCCAGAAGTCAAAAGAACAAGCCTAAGCAGTAGTACACAGATTTCGTCGGCAATTTGCTTGGGAAATTACTGGTATAAAGGCAAAGGTATATAGGAATAATCTTCCTAAGCAAGCAAAGGACAAAGAAGAGAAGGAAGAAGCAAGTTCAGTCAGAAAAAGGTGAAAGTGGACAAATATGAGAGGCTTTAAAGGACACATGTTCTTAAGGAGAAGACAATTAAAAATCCAGAACTGTTTTAGCAGTATAATGATCGTACACATGTGATACATATACATATACGTATGTGTTTATATGTGGAAGGGAAAGACAATATAGAAATTTCTCATATCACTGAATACACAATGTAAATTACTATTTCACTAAATTTTGTGGAATTTATACATTCAGGCTATAAGTGAATGAGATCAGATTCATGACTTGATGGAATGGTGGACTACTGCCAATACGTGATACTGAATAGCTTTTAAATTCTTTTTATATTCAGATAATTTTGCAGAAAAACACATGAATGCATAAGCAAAAGAAGTAAATGAGTGCATATCAACAAATCCATCACAACCTTGTTATAATATACAGGCAGAGATCTATTTCAGCATAGCTCTTTTGAATCCACAGTCCTAAATTTTTCTAAGCAACATTTTCCACAAAGAGCTTTAATTTCTGCAAGAGTTAAATCAACCAAAATGCTAAACTTGGAAGGGAATGGTGTACAATTACAAAAATAAAGGGATAATTAGGTATAATATTCTAGAATATGTAGAACTGTTTACTTCTTGCAGGCAGTGGTTTTTCCAAATAAAAGCTCAGGGTGAATTAATTGTTGTAAAATAAATACACAATCAAGCAAATAACATTTTATAATTCCGAAACAAGCATATAATAGAAACTGTTTCAAAGATGCCTAATCCAAAGGAACTGGCAACTGGAAGTAGATTTGTGAATTAGCAAACGTGATGATCTGGCAGTCAACATCTCCGGTTCCCCATGTTTGAATGCATGCTATAGAATGAGTGAAAAGCACACAGGAAATTAAATATACGCAGCGTATGAAAAATTAAGCAGGTGGAGGGATGGAGACGGGGAATGAGGGAACTAGTTGAGAGGGGAACAAGACAGCAGGGAAACGGGAGAAGGAAGAAGAGAGGGAAATGAAAAATATTTGACTACTCAGAAAATCTGTTTATCTTCTTTGTTCACCATCTTCTATTGATCACCATCAGTGCTGGCAAATAGCTTGAAGCTGTGATCCTGAACTGATATTTAATTAAAACCCAGTTCTACTTTAATAATATGGTAAACACATCACAATTCTGGATGTAAATAACATCAGCAGATGAAGGATAAAAGAAGAATCAAAACTAAGTGCTAGGAAGTTTACAAAGAAGGCAAAGAGCAAATCATGCAAAGAAAAACAAAATTAAACTCTGCTTCCAATTTATTGTTATCGTGGCTTTTATTAAGATTCTGCTTTAGTCCAAAAGCTATTTTCTTTCTGTCTTATTTGTCTTGCCAAGGAGGAAAATAAGCACAAACTGCATTTTATTCTTCTTATCCATGAAATCAGAGCCAAGTGCTGCCCTCGACAACTCATCCCCAATGCTCAATGGGCTGGATTATTTTCTTGATCATCACTTTTCACTTCCTCTGGGCAAAGTTCCTTCCCAAAATTCTTACCCTTCGTTACATTAAAATACCAGGAGTAATGGGAGTTATAGGAGTTTATCTAGGGAAAGATTTGGTATCTGAGATAGATTCCAGTAGTCAACCCAGTCAACCCAACTTCTTTGAAAGCCACTTAGATTTCCAAGCATCCTAATGGATTCTACTTTCAAGGTACGCTGTGTTACCCTGGGAGCCATTGCCATGAAGATAGGTTCATATTTATACATCTGTACACATGCCCATGTGGAAAATGAGAAAATGTTTACGAGATTTTTTTTTATAATTTGAAAAGTATTTTCCAAATTCAAAGTAATTTTTTAATTACAATGATTAGTTAGTGTTATAAATCTTTGTGCTTCGCCCAGCAAGTGGGCTAAATTGTGATTCCTTAGTGGCCTGGAATAGTTACAACTATAAAACAAAAACAAAAACAAAAACAAAACAAAACAAAAAAAAAAAACTTTAGTCTCCCCAAGTAAGGAAGTGCCTTAATTCGTCTGAGCTATTTTAACAAAAACATCATATACTGGCTGGCTTAAACAATAAACATTTATTTCTCACACTTGAGGAGGCTGAGAAGATGAAAATCAAGGTACTGGCAGATGCAGGCAGATCCCCCACCTAGTGAGGACCCACTTGCTAGAGGGCTTTCTTTTCACACCGTCCTCACATGGTGGAAGGGGCAATAGATCTCTCACGGGCCATTTATAAGGCCACTAATCCAATGCATGAAGGCTACACCCTCACAACCTGATCACCTCCCAAAGGCCCTACATCTCAACCACCATCGCATCAGGCATCAGGATTCAACATACAAAACTGGGGAGACACAAACCTCCAGTCCATGGCAGGAAGACTTACTAAAGGTCAATTTTTTTCTTTTCCCCCAAATTAGAAGTTCTGATCTCATGAAATAGAAGCACTGAAATTTCTGCTTCATTTCATCTTCCCATCTATCCATGGCACCTCAGTTCTTAAAGTGAGAAAATCATAAGCAAATGGAAATATCAAATGGATAGCCTCTTAAAGAATCAGGGTTGAAAAGATAGGTAAGCATGCCTCCTAATCAAGTAAATAAAGGAGATGAAATATAAGTTTCTTGAGAGAACACAGCCAAAGCCATCTCTCCCTACATGCCCCCCCTCACCTGAGCCCCCCCCCCCACCGCCATCAGGCAGAGCAAAGATTTCATAGGAGGCTCCACTGGGCTTGCAAAGGGGGCAAGGAAAACAGCCATCCTTTCCATGCTCAAACTGCCACCCCTTTCAGAAATACAGGATCTAGTGCACTTGTGTGCACCATTATTCCGTTCCAAAACAAACAAATCTCAGAAACCTAACATTGCCCCAGGTGATTCACAGGGTGAGAGGAATCACCTACAGCATTTGCATACCTCACAGAGATTAGCAAGCACCTGCAGAGGCAGGAGCAAGAGGAAAGGCTCACTGTGCTTATTCTATTCCTGAAGTAGCCAAAAATTCAGAAAGAGTATCAAAGGGGCCAACAGTCAGGATTTTCTTTTCTCCAAGACTAGCAGAAGGAAAGTAAAGCCAACCATCCAACTCCTCAGCAGCGAGGCACATTCTAATTATTTGAATGGAAAGAGATATACTAATGCCAAAAACATAAAACACACAGAACGAATTCAAAGGCTTGAGAAAAGGATGTGATTTGGCTAAGATATTATTTCTGCCTTTCTCTACTTCCAACCCACTTTAATTCAAGCAGCTCACATCTGGTGTTTTATGTGAAGTCAAGAGGAAAACCTCACTGAACCTAAGCTGAGCAGCTCCAGGCTGGGAACTAGGCCCACACACTCATAGAGATGGAGAAAATCACAGAGCACACCCACCCGCCCATCTCCAGCTTTCAGAGCCCAGGATTTGTACAAGCACCTCCATTTCAGTTCGAGGGATGAGATAAAGAGGTAAAAATAGCTAAGATAAGTCAACCAGAAATAAAATTCATATTGAACCCACTATATCAGAATACAGTGGCCTCATTGCTCTGCTATGATATTTTGCTCATCCATAAAGAGCAAATAAGGACGCTACTTGCTATATTCTCTTATAACAGCCTTTATTTTTGAATCCAAAGTTATTGGTTTGTAAAAAAAAAATAATGTTTTAAGTCATGAAACTTGCAAGGTTTTAATTACAAAGTTAGAGTCGAGATATTTTACCTACTACATAACTTTGCAGGTCAAACCAAAATAAAACCACAGAGAAGCCTGGCCCACAGTACTCATCACATACATTATGTTAAAATGAGTTCTGATGGACTGTACTATCAGCCTGATCTCACCTTCATGGTGGAACTGGAGTAACCCCACCAGAAAGATATTCACTTCTTCTGAAGCTCGTTCCAACAGTGAGAGTAATATCCCACTTATAGAGCTATCGTGAACATTGGGATCAGGGAAGTTTCTGGTACTAGCACAGTGCTGGCACATAACTGTGGAAAAGGACCATATCCCCAATCACATTACAAAAATCTGGGTGCCTAATTTGAAAAACTGAATCGGTGCATGGTCATCCCTCAGGAACTAAAAGGAGAATTTCTCCCCTGGGAAATCTCATCTCTACTAATCATACTCAGAGGACTTCCTGACAACATCTTCTATTTCTCTGTCCAAGTTTTCTTTCCACTTACAAATGAATATTTCAAGGCAATTTCTCAGAAGCTCCCTAATTCTGATCCGATAAGATGGGCACCATAAATCTGTAAGGACTCCTGGGGTATCTCCCAGTTTAGCCTGGCTTCTTGTTGAGATCCTTCTGTGACTTAGCTCTCATTATTTTGTTCAATTCTCAGGGATCAGTCAGAGCTTCAGTTCTTATTGCCTATATTCCCTTTAGAGAAGCACTGAGATATGTCAGATTGCTCTGTTTTCCCAAATTTCAAAAAAAAAAAAATACCACAGAATTTTTCCTTTCTTTGGGGCATCCGTGTTGTACACACATCTGGTCGGTCAGGGAAACATCTCATACTTTGCACATAGTGTTCTTTTATAAACTGGGGGTCATCTGCTCTCATTTCCCCCCACAAGTATGGAGTGTGCAGCTGTTGCCAAAAATGGACAGAGGATCCTGGGAGAGGAGAAAACCTGGATCAAACTTCAAGCATGGGCAGGAAGGGCGAAGTGGCAGTTGGACAAATTCCGGTGTGTGTACTGGACGTGCTAGGGGTAAGGAGCATCACAGCAACTGTGCTGCCTGATGAGGGAGCTGCAGGCCGAGCAAGGAGGCACAGAGGGGGACATAGGAAGCTTAAAGTGCATAATGCACTGGTCAGTTACTTCACACAGGTAAGTCCACGGATAAAGGATATGTATTGTGATATTTCTTTATGAAACGCAAGCTACCAGTTAAACACATCTCCCTAAAGATGCCATCAATGGCTGGACAATCTGCAAAACTACAGATCAAAATACAAACACACATGACTTCTATTAATCACCAACTCAGTCTTAGAAGCTGCACCTTTATTTTCTACCTTTGGTTTCCACTGAAAGCTTTAGAGTATTTAAGAGTTTTCAATCCTTAGGGTCTGAAAATTATTTATTTATTATTATTATTTTTTTTTTTTTTTTGGAAAAACAGGGACAGCACAAAAATACATCCACTTTAGCAATTGTCTTTCATCCTATTTACTAATGACAGAAAAGCAGCCAGGTATTACTGAAAATTATGACCATGACCCTAACTAAATTAAATAAGCATTAATTCAACAATACAGAACATACCCTGTGGCTACAAATGTGTGCATCTTTCTTTACACCTCCATTAGTTTGGACATGAATTTCAGCCCTTTGAAAATGTCTGTACTACATAGGTTGCAGAGGTAGTCAAATTCTTACCCTGGATTTGTTAATACGATTATAGTCATTGAACTGGTTTGAATTCACATACAAGGGCACTATGTACTAACACATTTTCCAAGAATAGAAACAGAAATAGAGATAGAAATTGGAGACAGATACTATCACAGATAAACGCAATATAAATTTTGTATCATCTCACATAATTATCACAGTAAAGGACTTTTTAAAAAGATCGTGAATATCCCATTAATGAAATATTTTTGATACTCCCCTAAAGAAAATATTCCTTAAATTGCTTTTATTTGCCTTGGAATCTATATAGCATATATCGCTAATTCTACTCTAGACTTGATCTTTGTTTGGCATTAACTTTAGAAAACAGAATTGCTAAAAGGTGACTGTCAAGCCCTAAAATCAAGTGTAAACTCTCAGGGCTTGAAAGAGCAGACACAGATTTTCATTCTATTCATGGATATAAAAACTGCAGAGTACCATACATGGCCTTGAGCAAGTGTTAACTGCACACGACCAGAAACAGAGGGGGACATCTGAACAAGCTATGAAGAAAATAAGAGAGCAACATGTCAACTCAGAAGGAAAAAAAGGAAATTAAATACTTTGAAAAGATATAGGTGATAGAAAGTTTAGAAATCAAAACTAAAATGTACAAGGCAGATCATTTCTCCTGTCATTTTTAATACTTCCTTGTTCTGACATGTCTACCATGCTATAAAAGCTATCTTACTGTATTTAAACTTTTCAAGCAGGAGAAGCTTGAGCGTTGATTGTTTAAAAATGAAACAAATGTTAAACAAAACTTACCCAAACACTGAAAAGAGATTCGAATGCAATTTATAATAGCACTTAATTCATCCCTGCTGATTTTTCCATTCATGTTAGTGAGGTTAATTCGTGTCTCATATTATTTCACTCTTTTTACACACTACTTTCACAATGAAATAAAGATAAATCCAATCTCACCTTCGAAGAGCAATAATTATGTTTGTCGCTTACATGAAAGATTTTAGTAATCCCCTATGCCTGAGGTTTCTTGAGTTTATAGGTCTTTCACCTTCATAACAGAAACATAATAACCATACTTCACAAGTGAGGCATTCTGCAACTGTGACTGGGAAAACAGAGGTCCAGTTCCCCCTGGCAAGACACCCTCCACTGGAGGTTGGAAGAATCAGCTCGGAATCTTCAAGATACTGATTCCTCAGGGAGATATTCTTTTCCCCACATAGCAGTTTAGGGATTAAAAAACCCAAGAATCTTCTGAGCATGGAAAATACATACACACACTCACATGCACACACACACACACGCATGTATATATGTATATATGCCTATATACTCACATGCGTGTATATATATATAACAGATATTTGATATTTTCTAATTTATATATGTGTATGTATATAAATACATAGATGTGCATTGATGTGTGTGTGTGTGTGTTTCAATCATGGTGCTATACAAACTGATTAAAGATGGCCTCATACTGGGCTATATATAACCACTATAATTTCTTTCTTCATGAGAGTTTTCCAAAGACTTGAAGATAGCTATCTTTATATGCTTATAATGGATCACATAACTTCATAATTATTTCATGGGGATACCTAAGTCATCTCTTACTATGTTCATTTATCATTTCAAGTGAAACATAACTGTCACTCATCATCTGAACTTGTTTTCACATTTTTTCTCCTGAATCCACTTGCCAGAATCTGGAGAAAAGAACGGATCCATCTTAGTTACAACACACAAAACCTACAGAACGGACTCTGGCACCATATGGACTTAACATGAGCATCTAAGAAACAGTTCTGCGAATTTTTTACCTATTTGTCCATGTACTAATTACTCACATCTCTATACTTCAGTATCATAATCTTAGAAATTAGGATAAAAAATAGAGTCTCTGTAAAGATTACATGAAATTATTTACATATTACAACTAGCAAACTGGCACACAATGACAGAAAATTGTTCGTTACTATATTATTTCTTTAGACAGGGATGACCCTGTTCCATCCCAAAGTTTCATGAAATTAGACTTTCAGTTATATTTAAAAAATGATAAACAAGTCCCTTGTTATGTCCAAGATACGCATTGTGTGGCATGGGACAAACTTTATGATATGGAAGAGTCTATTAAAGAGTCATTTCTATACACTAAGGCATAATAAGCCTGGGAATATTATCAACTCTCATTCTGGGTAAAATTCATTGTAGAAAATATGGTTATTCCTTACCAAATACAACATGTGCCCCTCCCTCCCCCAGATCTCCTTGTTTGGGGCCATGTAATTATTTCTTGCCAATGGTAAGTAACCAGATAGGACATTTCTGGTCCAAGAGTTTTAAGAGTGGCTGGAGTTCTCCAAACTCTGTCTTTCCCAGGTTTTGAATAATAAGTATGTTATGTTGAAATTATTAATAGAGCCATAGGATGGAAACAGTCTAGATTCCTCAGTTATGGTCAGAGCTTTCCACACCATTCTCAATAATTGAGAGAATAAGTAGACAGAAAATCATTAGTATAAAGAATGCTTGAAAAACACTATCAATTAACTTGACCTAATAACTCCACCTAAAAACAGGAGAATATACATTCCTGTAATACACATGGGATATTTACTAAGCTGGACCACTCTGTGGGCCATAAAAGAAGTCCGAGTACTTTGAAACGTGTGTAAATCATGTATGTTCTTTATAAAAACAGCATTAAATTAGAAATCAATGGCAAATCAATATATGGCCAATCCTTAAAATTCAGAAACTAAATAATACCTCTCTAAATAACCAATGGGTAAAAAATGAAATGATAAGGTATTTTGAACTGAAGTCAAATGAAAACACAATATATCAAAACTTGGGTATGCAGCCAAAGTAGTACTTAAATGCAATAACATTTATTTAGTAGCACTGAATAAACTACATTACAACAGAAGGAAGGTCTCAAATCAATGAACTTAATTTTCACCTTAAAAAACTAAAAAGAGGGAGCAAATTAAAACAAAAGAAGAAAATAAATAATAAAGACCAGAGCAGAAATCGATGAAATAGAAAACAGGAAAACCCTTTTTTAAGGAGATCCATAAAATTGATATATACCTAAATATAATGGTCAGAAATGAAAGACAGAAGGCATAAATTACCAATGTGAAAAATGAAAGTAGCAATGCTATATATTCTTAAAGCATTTCAAGAAAAATACGTGGTGGGGCACCTGGGTGGCTCAGTTGGTTAAGCGACTGCCTTCGGCTCAGGTTGTGATCCTGGAGTCCTGGGATCGAGTCCCACATCGGGCTCCCTGCTCAGCGGGGAGTCTGCTTCTCCCTCTGACCATCTTCCTTCTCATGCTCTCTATCTCTCATTCTCTCTCTCTCAAATAAATAAAAACTTAAAAAAAAAAAAAAGAAAAAAGAAAAAAGAAAAATACGTGGTGCCTGGGTGGCTCAGTTGGTTAAGCATCTGATTCTTGATCTCAGCTCAGGTCTTGATCTCAGGGTTGTGAGTTCAAGCCCCATGTTGGGATCCATGCCCAACTTAAAAAAAAATAAAATAAAATAAAATAATGTTGACATTGTATATGAAATACAAAAACAGCTTGAAAGACACAAACTACCAGAGCTAACTAAAAAAGGAACAGAAAACCTGAATGGTCCTATATCATTTTTTAAAAGTTGAATTTGAAGGTAAAAGGTCCCACAGAAAACTCCACGCCCATATGGCCTCCCTAGCAAATTCTAGTTAACCTTTAAGAAATAATAATAATACAGTTTTATTCAAATTTCTAGAAAAATAAAGGAAGAGGGAACAATTCCCAATTCATTCTATGAGGCTAGCATATTCTGGTACCCAAATTGGACAAAGATGTTAAGAGAAAACTACAGAACTATAATTCTCATGAATATAAATGCAAAAATTATTTTAAAACTTCAGGAAATCTAATCAACAATCCATAGAAAATATAATACATCACAAGCAAGTGGAGTTTATCCCAGGGAATGGAAGATCAATCAATGTAACTGACCATATAAAATTAAAAATGAAAAAGAATATGATCATCGTGATAAATACAAAAAAGAAATTGACAAAATCCAATATGCATGCCTAATTAAAACTTCTTAGCAAACTAGAAACAGCAGGGGACAGAAGGAATTCCTACAAAACTACAACTAGCAGCATACTTAATGATGAAAGTATTAATTTCCCTCTCAGAACTTTAATAAGACAAGGACATTCACTAGACCACCTCTATTCAACACTGTACTGAAGGTTCTAGCCAGTATAATGAAGTAAAGGAAATTTTTAAAAATCCATATTGAAAAGGAAGAAGTAAAGTGTTCTTTATTTTTTAATTTCATACTTGTAATCTTTATTTTTTCCATACTGGTAATCTTTTAAAAGAAATTTAAAAACAGATAAGACAGAGGAAAGTGTTCTTTATTTAAAGACAACACGACCAGGGGTGCCTGGGTGGCTCAATCAGTTAAGTGTCCCACTCTTGATTTTGGATCAGGTCATGATCTCAAGATCATGAGATGGAGCCTTGCAATGGGCTATGCACTGGGCATGGAGCCTGCTTGGGATTCTCTCCCTCACTCTCCCTCTCCCTCTGCCACCCCCCGCCCCTCCCTTCCCATTCACATGCAGGTGGGTGTTCTCCCTCTCTCTCTCTCTCTCTCTCTCCCTCTTTCTCAAATAAATATAAATAAAGACAACATGATCATCTATGGAAAAAATTCTATGGACTCTATCACAAAGATACTAGAACTAATAAATAAGTCTAGTAAGATTACAGAATACGAGATCAAAATACAGAAATCAATTGCATTTCTATATTCCAGCAACAACCAGAAGTTGCAGTTACTTTAAAAAACACATTTACAACAGTGAGCAGTATTAAATTTATAGGGATAAATCTGACAAAAGATATATAAAACCTATACACTAAAAACTGCAAAACATTCCTTAGAGAAATTAAAGAATACCTTTATAAATCGAGAGGGAAACCATGTTCACAGATCAGAGGACTCATTATAGTTATGATATCATTTTTCTTCAGTTGATCTATAGATTTAATGTAATTTCAGGCAAAACTGAGCAGCCTTTTCTGTCGAAATTGACAAGCTGATTCTAAAATTCACATGGAATGATAAAGAATTTAAAATAGCCAAAACATTTTAAGGGAGAATAACAAAATTCTGTGAAAGAGAACAGATTTTCAAAGGCAATTCACAAAGGCAATTTAGTAAAGAAAGGATAGTCTTTTCAATAAATGGTGCTGGAACAATTGGATAGTCATAGGCATTAAAAAAAAAAAGCTTTGATCTATACAAAAACTGACCCTCAAAATGGATCACATACCTCATTGTAAAACCTAAAGCTATAAAATTTCCAACAGGAAATCTTTGAGATCTTTGATTAAGCAAAGTTTTCTTTCAACACCCAAAGCACAATCCATAACGTTAAATGATAAGATTGATCATGTGATTTTCATTAAATTAAGAAATCCCTCTCTTTGAAAGCACTGTTAAGAAAAAGTAAACTTAAACCACAGACTGGGAGAAAATATTGCAAACGCATACCTAAGGAAGGACTAGTATTCTCAAACTCAGTAAAAAAAAAAAAAAATCTTACAAGAAAAATTAGAGCGAAAGATTTGAATAGATACTTTCAGGTGAATATACAGATAATAAATAAGTATATGAAAAAAAGTCCCTAACATCAGGGGAGTGCCAAGTCATACTGGAATCTCAAGCAAAAGGAAAAATCAGCATGTTAATACAGTCTTTAAGATTTTGATACTTTGTTCATTGTGGGTATTTTGCTGTATTTTTAATTTTTTTTAATATTGCACTAAGATATTATTTATCTTGATTACAGAGTTTCTTGGCACCCCCTCAAATTCTGTGGCCAAGGTGTGGCCAAGGTGAGTGTCACTCATCTTATCATAGTATTTATTCTGTTTCAGATCATTAGCAACTAGATAAAAGGAAATCATAATCCTAATTAAACATATCTACATACTTATTAGAAGATCTATGATTAAAATAAGATTGATCATTCTTAGCATCGTCGAGGATATGAAACCGCTGGAACACTCATACACTGGAGATGCACTGTAAAATAGTGCAACCACTTTGAAAAGCAGCTTAGCAGTTTCTTAAAAAATTAAACATACTACCACCACGTGACCAAATCATTCCACTAGTAGATCTCAGTGCAAGAGAAATGAAAGCATAGTCCCATAGAAAGACTTTCACACAACTGTTAGCGGCTTTGTTTACGACAGCCAAATACTAGAAACAGCCCAAACATCCATCAACAGGTAAATAAATTAACAAGCTATGGTGTATCCATAAATGGAATACTAATCAGCAATAAAAAGGAATAAACTACTGATACATGCAAAAAAATCATGGATGAATCTCAAAATAATTATGCTCTGTGAAAGAAGCAAGGAAAAAAAAGTACCTACAATATGTTCCATTTATGTAAAATTTTAGAAAATGCCAGGTAATTTATAGCAATAAAAAGCAAATCAGAGCAGGCAGGGTGGAGTTGCCGGGAGAGGTGGCAGGGTGGAATTACAAGGAGACACAAAGAAATTTTGAGTGGGAATGATATAAGCACTATCTTGCTTGTGGTGATGGTTTTATAAGTCAGTGCATCTGCCAAGACCTATGGATTTGGACATTTAAAATTTGTAAAATTTATTGTAGGTCAATTACACCTCAATAAAGCTGTTTAAGAAACATATGGTTGTACAAAAAGAAGTCATGTCTTCCTCTATTGCTTGATAGATATCATTTAGAAATGCCAAGGGAAAGGCTGTTAAGAATTCAATGTTTGTCTCTAGGGAGCACAACTGGAGTTCAAAGTAAAGGACAAGAGACTGCTACTTTTCATTATAAGCCTCATACCTATTGATTTCAGAACTATCTACACATAGTGCATTGCTTTGTTAAAAATTAAAATAATTATTAAAAAGGAAAAAGGCAGGGGCACCTGGGTGGCTCACTCGGTTAAGCATCTGCCTTCGGCTCAGGACACGATCCCAGGGTCCTGGGAACGAGCCCCGCATCAGGCTCTCTGCTCAGCGGGAAGTCTGCTTCTCCCTCTGCCTTTCATCCCACTCATGCTCTCTCTCTCTCACTCTCTTGCTCTCAAATAAAATCTTTAAAAATAATAAAAATAAAAATAAATAAAAGGGGAAAATGCATGAGGAATTCCAACGCACGACAAAGGTGAAAAGCAATGGGAATGTCCACAGTAATATTAATAAATACCAGACAGCAGTGTGGAAAAAAAGTTAAACTACATTATTTTCTTTTCAGGGGTTCTGAGTTTGGCCTCTGTTGTTTATCTGGAATTCTCTAGATGCTAAAGGAATATTATCATTTTTTTCTGTCAGAAATAGTATTTCCTTAAATATTAAAAAACTGCCACCATCCCCCAAAGAACTTACAATATATTGTCAGAAACACCATATTTTTATGCCTCCTGGGAGTCTCCCAAATATAAGAAATACTTTATCACTTTACGTTGTTAGATCACACAGTATTCTTACGTACCCAGAAGGAAGAAGTAACCTCAATGTGGGGACAAAAATGATGTCATATCATAACCACTAAATAAGCCTTATTCACAATAGTCATCAGTGGTGACCTCTAAAGTCTGGCTTGTCACGGTCAGATACTTGAGAGCTATGTAATTATTGGTAACTCATTTTGCTTCTTTGAGCCTTACTCTCTCAAATACAAGACTGGAGAAGCTAGACTAGTTCTCCAAGCCTCTTGGCATTAGATATATTTAGTTCTGTGACACGAAGACTAAATGTCATATTTTATTGAATCTAAAATGCCACTGGTTTTAAGATGTGCTATTATTTAGCACAAGACAAACACTGCCAATTAAACTCTTCTCCTGTCCTGTAAGCTTTTTATTTTGAATTCATTGAAAAAGGACTTTTAAAACTTAAGTAGAGAAGATGGCAGAGGAGTTAGGAGACCTGGATTTCATCTAGTCTCAGGAATTCAGCTGAATAGGGATCAAACCATTCTGAACACCTACGAACTCAACAGGAGATCGAAGAAGAGAGTAGCAACAACTCTGAACAGAGAAGTGACCACTTACTGGAAGGTAGGACGTGCGGAGAAGTGAATCCGAGGCGATATTTGGGAGGATAGACGGCGGGGGAGGGGGCCTCCATTGGCAGCTTCTGGCAAGTGCTAGAGCCGCGGAGCACAAAATCGGAACTTTTAGAAGTCACCTCCACTGAGGGACATCACTCCAGTGGCTAAGCGGGAGGTGGAACCCTCGTGGGACAGTGTGGTCTCAGGACCCTCGGGGTCACAGAAAGACCGGGGGTGCCTGAGTGCGGCAGAGCTCCCAGGTATTGGAGCAGGGAAGCCAGCTGCAGAGACAGAGCCGAGGCGCGGGCTCTCAGCTCGGGGTTGCCATAAACTGTGATCCACAGCACAGTCGGGCCACTGCTCCTCCAGCAGGGACCCAAAAAGCAGCAGAGCTGGTGAGACTCCCCTTCTTCCCCGGAGAGGAGCGGCACGGGAACGCACCACAGGGATCTGCTGGGTTTGGAGACTCCACACGGGGTCGGATACCAGAGATAGAAACCCTCGGTCATAGGCCGGGTGAGCACAGAGTGCGGCCGGAGACCAGGGAGATAGGAGTGACTGCTTTTCTCTGGGGCGCACTGAGGAGCGGGGCCCCGAGTTCTCAGCTTCTCTGGGTGGAGATTGGGAGGCCACCATTTTCACCCTGGTCCTCCAAAGCTGTCCCTGAGCTTGCAGGGAACAAAAGCTCCTGAGAGCAAACCAGAGCAGATTGCTTAGCCCAGACCGACAAGGGCGGGGCAATTCCACCTCCGGCAAAGACATTTGGAAACCACGGCAACAGGCCCCTCCCCCAGAAGATC
>NW_027397069.1:46094029-46603960 GCF_003265705.2 Callorhinus ursinus
AATCCTAAAATTTGTATGCAACCAGAAGAGACCCCTAGTAGCCAGAGGAATATTGAAAAAGAAAAGCAAAGCTGGCGGCATCACAATTCCGGACTTCCAACTCTTATTACAAAGCTGTCATCATCAAGACAGTATGGTACTGGCACAAAAAGAGACACATCGATCAATGGAACAGAATAGAGAGCCCAGAAATGGACCCTCAACTCTATGGTCAACTCATCTTTGACAAAGCAGGAAAGAATGTCCAATGGCAAAAAGACAGTCTGTTCAACAAATGGTGTTGGGAAAATTGGACAGCCACATGCAGAAGAATGAAACTGGACCACTTCCTTACACCACACACAAAAATAGACTCCAAATGGTTGAAAGACCTAAACGTGAGACAGGAGTCCATCAAAATCCTAAAGGAGAATACAGGTAGCAACCTCTTCGACCTCAGCCGCAGCAACTTCTTCCTAGAAATATCTCCAAAGGCAAGGGAAGCAAGGGCAAAAATGAACTATTGGGATTTCATCAAGATAAAAAGCTTTTGCACAGCAAAAGAAACAATCCATAAAACCAAAAGACAACCGACAGAATGGGAGAAAATATTTGCAAATGACATATCAGAGAAAGGGCTAGTATCCAAAATCTATAAAGAACTTATCAAACTCAACACCCAAAGAACAAAAAATCCAATCAAGAAATGGGCAGAAGACATGAACAGACATTTTTCCAAAGAAGACATCCAAATGGCCAACAGACACATGAAAAAGTGCTCAACACCACTCGGCATCAGGGAAATCCAAATCAAAACCTCAATGAGATACCACCTCACACCAGTCAGAATGGCTAAAATGAACAAGTCAGGAAACGACAGATGTTGGCAGGGATGTGGAGAAAGGGGAACCCTCCTACACTGTTGGTGGGAATGCAAGCTGGTGCAACCACTCTGAAAAACAGTATGGAAGTTCCTCAAACAGTTGAAAATTGAGCTACCATACGATCCAGCAATTGCACTACTGGGTATTTACCACAAAGATACAAATGTAGGGATCCGAAGGGGTACGTGCACCCCAATGTTTATAGCAGCAATGTCCACAATAGCCAAACTGTGGAAAGAGCCCAGATGTCCATCAACAGATGAATGGCTAAAGAGGTGGTATATATACACAATGGAATATTATGCAGCCATCAAAAGGAATGAGATCTTGCCATTTGCAATGACGTGGATGGAACTGGAGAGTGTTATGCTGAGTGAAATAAGTCAATCAGAGAAAGACATGTATCATATGACCTCACTGATATGAGGAATTCTTAATCTCAGGAAACAAACTGAGGGTTGCTGGAGTGGTGGGGGGTGGGAGGGATGGGGTGGCTGGGTGATAGACATTGGGGAGGGTATGTGCTATGGTGAGTGCTGTGAATTGTGCAAGACTGTTGAATCAGAGATCTGTTCTTCTGAAACAAATAATGCAATATATGTTAAGAAAAAAAAAGAAGAAGAAGACAGCAGGAGGGAAAGAATGAAGGGGAGTAAGTCAGAGGGGGAGACGAACCATGAGAGACGATGGACTCTGTAAAACAAACTGAGGGTTCTAGAGGGGAGGTGGGTGGGGGGATGAGTTAGCCGGTGATGGGTATTAAAGAGGGCACATTCTGCGTGGAGCACTGGGTGTTATGCACAAACAATGAATCATGGAACACTACATCAAAAACTAATGATGTAATGTATGGTGATTAACATAACAATAAAAAATTAAAAAAAAACTTAAGTAGACCCAGGCTTTTCTTTTCTCATTGCTTTCTTGTTCAGACATTAAAAGGGAAAGTGTAAATGAAATAAATTGGTGTAGGTACTTGCAAAAGTTCTTCGTGTGCAGAAACTGGCTCTTCTGAACCAGTCCTTTGCTCAGACAAGAGTGTGGTGTGCAGCAGGTCTTAAAAGACTACTCCCCTATTGTCTCCAGGATATTTTTCTAAGCTACTTGTACTCACTCTTCGAGATTTCATATCGGCACTTTCTTGGAAAGGCTTCAACCTAACACCCCCATACTCCTTCCTCAACTGGTCCTTCAATGATATGCTGACTGACGTACCTACAGGTTGCACTGTTCCAGTCATGCTACTAAATTCATGAAGACACAGGAGATGACGTGGCAAAATTGCCCTGTGCACCATCAGCTAGAAGATACTCTTGATTTCCAAGGCATTAAAATGTGGGAGGAGAAACACACTTGTCTTAGAATGAACAAAATACAACCACAGCAAAGAGGAATCCCCAAAGTACGTAAGTAAATTACTAAGCCAGTACTTTATAGAAGCTAAACTATCTAAATTAATGAATGCTCCGGACATACTCCCGTGGACAGACTCTGTGTCTCTCCATGCGGGCATGCATCTCTCGCCCTCTCTCCACTTCCAGCACACACGCACATTCAAAAACACACAAGCACATGTGGGAGCGCACCTGAAACAGACCAGGAATACTCCTACCATTGCTAGACCCCTTTCTCATTGTGGACAGTTCATTTCATTTGGGCACGAATGATTGTAATTATACATTAAATCATTCAACTGTGATCATGCTCTGTGTAAAGAAAAGTTGAGGACAAGCATATACACTGTCATCTTAATCTTATAATAATTTCTGGTGTGCATGCCTCTTAGGTAGATGAAGGTGTTAACATTTAAATATATGATTTATAGTTGTCTCATCATAATGATAGCATGCTTCTCTCAAGAGGAAGATACCTCTAATGGAAACATTGTCTCTTGATTTCTGCTTCTCAGTGGTCTCCCTTTTGCCTGGTCAACTGGCTTTAATCATATGTCATTGCTTGATTGGGTGTTGGTTCCTCTCAGGAGGCAAAAAGGCCTGTTTCCTCTAAGATTCAGAAGAGCAAAGCATTGCTGGGATCATTTGCAATATTATCGGTGTGTGTGGGGCAGCGGGGAGGCTGTAAATAGTAATAAATATACATGGGTCCTCATCACTTTTACTGAAAATGAATAGGCAGGAAAAAAATACCCAACTGATCAGTAAGAAAATATGTATTTACTTTTGCTTGCTCAAGCTTGGGAATGAGTGCAGAAGCAAGCTAGCTCTGGGACCAATTTCTCTTTGCCCTTGCTGCCCTGCAAATGACATTCTTACCAGACCATTAAGAAAACTGTTATAACTTCTAGTGAGACCACCTGCTAGGTCTCAGTGCTGGGACAATTACATCTATCGGAAATAATGACCCATAACTAGAGTAAAACACATTAATAACATCACATTTACCCAGGATAATGCATTTCACCATTTTCTATTGCAGAGACCAAGTTAATCAGTAAAAGCATTACCAAAAACGAGAGCAACTAACAGGCACAGAGTAGATAATGAATATAAAAGCAAAATGTTCAGACTATTTTTTTTTCTTCTAGAAGTGAGAAGATATGTAATGGACAGCACCAGTTTGGGAATGGGTAATCTTACCTTCTGTTTGCAGATTCATATGCTAAAGGAAGGAAGATCTGGAAGTGCCTTTCTCTGGACATAAGAGAAAACAGGAGGTTGTGAGGTTTAATGGAAAGAGCTCTGGATTAAGAGTTAGACGACCACAGGTCTTACTCCAGCTGTGCTATTAATGAGCTGTGTGACCTTGGGCAATTCACTTCACCTCTCTGAGCCTCAATTTCTTATCTGTAAAATGAACAGCTTAGACGAGGTGATCTCTGAAATCCCCTCCAATTCTCACATGTTGTGATTCGAAGCAGAATGTCAACCTGACATGGGAATGCTGTGAAGTGTAATAAAAATGCCTATAAAAATTTGGAGTCCCATGATCCTTAGAAGTGCAGGAAGAAAAGGATCAGATTGCAGTGGCATTTAGGAGACAACTTTGACATAATGGACTGAGGCCCCGCTAAAAACTTTAGGGAATTCCTGAATCGGGACTGGAGTTAAGGCAAGTCTGTGGTACCGCTAGTATTTATTTTCTTAGATAAATGCTTCGGCAGATTGTTACATCTATAATAACAGGAAAAAGCTAGTCCTAAATAAGATGCATCATACAAGTGAAATAAACCCCAACTATTAAGATACATAATATGCCTAAGAGTTCAACCTTACAATTCATTATTCTTAGAGGTTAAGAGAAGACAAGACAGGAAATTAATGAAGCATTTTAAGGTTTTCAAACTCTCATAATTTTCTGCTTTGTTTCTATGACTGAGCACTTTCATTTGCGAAAACGCATTTCCTAACTCACCACATTTCCACTGAGGCATAAAGTGACCAGGAAAAACTGCAGGAAAATGTATAGGATGAAACACAAAAACTCTAAAGGTCTTGGGACCAATGCCTAGTGTGTGTCTTGTCTCCTTCATCCTGGTTGGCAGACGCTCCATTCTTTTGACTCTTGTCAGTATTTGGGAGGAAAAAAGAGCCAGTGACCTTTTCATTTTCATCAAGACTCAAAGTGTCAAGCTGATTTTAGGGAAAAGGCAGAAGTGGGTAGAGCATGTGCTGGCATTTTGCCTATAGAGCCCCAGTGACACCTGCAAACCAAACCTTCTGGGACACAAAAACTCTAATCTTGATACATGATGCGGTTCCATTTTAGCCTCACATTATTACTTGGATTGAATTTTAAATTAGTCTACTTACAGAACAAATTACTAAAAGTTTAATTTCCCTTTTCCAACAAATCCCACTGCAAGCACCAGGCCCAAGAAGCCAAGAGAGTTATATATTTTGACCAAACGCAAGTGAAATAAAATCTCCAAATCAACTAATTCTTCCTCGAAATAAATGTGTAACCCACTTATACTACCAATCTTTGGTCTAGCCAGATTTTAGACAAACATAATCAGAAATGGTCCTTAAGTCAAGCATCTTGCCTTGTGACCCTAAATAAGATACAGATGACAAGAGAAAGGCTGACAGCTTCTTGTAATGAAGGCAAAAGTGATGGGAAAAAGATGTAAAAATTAATGAAATCTAGATGACATTATTTAAATAGACAATGGCTCTATCAATAAAAAGAACCCCTAACAAATGTGTTTCATGACAGAAATATATTAACCACTTTTCATCATCAGGAACCTTCATAAATCAATAAGATAATATTTACTCTATCCTACTGGTTTGGCTTTTTGTATTTCTAATAGCATTCATTTAATTCTGGTTGCCATAGTTACAACAGAGTTGTAGAATGAATTTTGTTTCATCATAATTGCTGCACGTTAGTACATAAACAGCTGAACTGTACCTTCCACTGGCAGCACTCATTTGTGAATAAAGAAAATCCCTTATCATAAAGTAATTGAACTCAAATTCAAAACATACCATTGAGCCCTGCTCTCCTCAGAGAGTTGGCAAACACTTCTCAAACTTTTTTTTTTTAGCATAGTTATCTCTGAAAGGCACATCAGTGGTACAAGAAGAATTCAGAAGATGATTAAAAATATTTAAAGTGATACAGAGATTTATAGAATTCAAAATAACTTATTCTTGGTCTGTACCATAAGGAACAATTTGACCTTCAGGCTATTGGCCTAGCTTTTTTACCAAATACCTGTCAGTTCGTACAGATATTACATTGAAATGTGTTATTTCCCAGCCAATTTATCCACTGGGGAAAAAAAAAAAAACACAAGCCAGAGGAATTATTGTTAAACCTGATATATTTTTAGCACTCATTTCAAAGGCCACAATGTAAAAGAAAAGGGAAAGATGTATCTTCTTGTCACATCTTTAAGGTTGCATCTATCCAGAAAATATAAAATCAAAAAAGGAAGAACTGGATCCCCACAACTTGGGAAACATAAGGAATAATATTTGTGCCCTAAAAATAACTCAAAATTTTCATAGACAATCTATACCATAGCAATACAACGTCAGTTCAGTTAAAGATACAACCCTTTAAATTTTGAAAAACAAAATAACTCTGGTTACCATTAAATCTTTTAAATATCTTTTTAAAATCTTTTTAAATATGTATTTGTCTAGTAATGTTCTGCAATACTGCCTATGAAATCCGAAAGGAGAACATGTCATGAGAAAATGGGAGGACAAAAAAAATCTCAACCAAAATTGTCTTTTCCCATAAGGAAGCTTAAGACAAATAGCCATAAGCATGTTATTTTGAGAGATGCAAATTTTTAAGTAACTGAGGATACCTCAAGTTATTCCAGATAGGAAAAGTAAAAACATTCATTTTTGCTTATTCACTTATACTTTTCTTATTTAGTCAGGGGCTTTCATTCAATATATTCCATTTGAAACTCATTTTATTCTATACTTATAGTAGTTATTGTTTTAAGAGGGAATCATTTCCTTCTATAAGACTGAATCATGACTATTTAGGCAGTGCTTTATTAAAAGATATGCTTTTGAATATGAACAAGGCATAATATTAATAACTCTAAAGACACAAAGATAAATAAGATGGTTCTTGACCAAAAGAAGGTGAACTAGGATTAGCCTATCAGAGGAACTTAGTAGAAGAATGGGGAGAGGCACTGAGGTAATACTAGGTAGTTACATAATATGGGCTGTGTCTGAATTAAGACGAAGGAAGAGCAGAGTCCGTCAACACAGCAAGGAGACCTGCACTTCGCAGGACCAGCAAAGGCTTCAAGAAGACAGTGGTATTTGAGTTGAGTATCCTGTAAAGGTAGTCAGGGATAGTCTGATATTCTGAAAGAAGGAAAAAAATCCAGCAAAAATTAAAATGATGACCAGGACAGGTATGTGACAGTTCTTTCTAGAAACTTGACCAATTTTTAATAAATGTTGGTATAAGCAAATGCAATTATGAGTGGGGGTGCCAGGGTGGCTCAGTCAGTTGAGCATTCGACTCTTGGTTTTGGCCAGGATCCTGATCTTGGGGTTCTGGATCAAGCACGCATGGGGCTCGAGGCTCAGCAGGGAGTCTGCTTCTCCCCTTCTCCCTCTCCCTCTGCCCCTCCCCCTGCTGGCATGCAAATGCACACGCTCTAACAAATCTTTAAAAAAATTATTCAAAGTATAGGTTATTAGAAGTACATACTGCAGTTTTCACAGCAACAGTTGTGAAAAATTTAGGTCAGTTTTGTAAATTGAGGGCAGAGGCTATTTCCGGCAAGCGAAAAGAGCCTAGAAAGACACGGCATGCTGTTTGAGTGATGCCAGGCAGCAGTTGGTGGGGTGAGGAACGGGCTTTGCAGACAGCCTGTTTGGGTGCAAATACTTGCTCAAACACTTAACTAACAGAGCAACTGGAAAAGTTACTTAACCTCTCCATGACTGTCTCCTTATCTAAAGCAGGAATATCAGTAGTGCCTACTTCCTAGGTTGTCATGAGTATTAAAGAATTAATACGTATAGAACACTTAACCTAATGCCTGGCAAATGTGCAGCACCTGGTGTGTGTTAACTCTTATTTTTATTACATGGGCTGAAAATACTTTTAATTCCGATATAGATTTTTTTTTTGAAAACTGTCTTTTCTTTAAATAATCTCAGCCCGCTCTGGATCATCTAAGAATTTCAGTAATGGCGTGTGTGTGTGGTGGGGGGGAACCAAAGTAAATGAAACTTGCCAATTAAAGATAACTTCCAATTTAAAAGTCTCCTTCGAGTTTCTTTTTCCTCATTGCAGCAGTTCTAGAATCCAGCTGCACTTTTTAATCATATGAAGATTTCTTTAAAATACTAATGCCAAGATCCCACCTCCAGAGATTCTAATTTAATTGGGCTTGGCCCTAAGTTGTTTTAAGAGCTTCCCAGGTGATTCCAATGTGCAGCCAAGGTTGAGAACCACTAATCCAATGGGTAAATCATCTGCCAATTTGAAATTCAAGATCCCTGTAAGAGCTGGTTCGCCACCTCTCAGGGGGTTTTCTCCCCCTCCCCTCTTTCCCTCTACACCGGTGCAGGGGGACATGGTGACTCCCCGTAGTGAGGAGTCTCTGGCTTGGGCTGTGCTAGTGCCCACCTATAATGGAGTCGGTCTCCTTTGGTTCCTGGGGGGGGGGGGGGGGGGCGGCACTGCTGGCCACTGACGCGTGGACCTGGTTTGCCCCCTGACTGCCCTGCCTGGCCTTCAGCCCAGGTAACACTCCACCTCCCCTGGCCTTTGCGGGCACCTGTCCTGCCGGAAGTCGCGCTGAAGCACACAGCCTCCCACACGTACCTCAGGCGGTGAGGCCCTGGGCTCTGTAGGCTCCTCCTCCTGACACGAAGGCTGTCTCTATTGGTCCCGGGTGCTCTTGACACCTCCCTAAACCACCTACTCCACCCCCAACACCAGGCCTACGGGAACTCACAGGTCTGTTGCAAGTTCCGTCCAGGCGGCGGGGCTCCGGGTTCTTGTGCGGGAGAATCTATCTCGACAACACTTTCCCTCTGCTCTTGCTAGTCCACTGGTCCTGGACCTCCTTTCCTCAGGTCACATCCTCAACCCTTCCTATTATGTAGCTTGAGGAAAATTCTGTGATCTCAGTCTCCCTGGTTGGGCTCCGGACATGGAAAGGGAAGATTTTTGGAATTCCGCAAAATCTTCCTCTTTGAGTAAAGCCCCAGCATAGTCTCACGGTGGACTCAGAAAACTTCATTTTTTTGTCAAAATTTGAATAGGCAAACTGTTTCTCTTCGTGTTTCTGCCCTCACTTTCCTGCCTAAATCCTTCCTAAGGCAGCTGATACACCTGGCTAAATCAGAAGACAGCCCCATCCAAAGAAGTATAAAAAAGAAATAGACATTAACATATTTCAAACTATATTCTTTCCATAGTATCTGTAACCGAAAACAATCCAAACCTGAATCTTTCACTCAACACTGAATTATTTAGCTTTTGGCCCAGTGGACAGAATATACCTCACGGTTTTCATACAAACAATTCTTTCCCCCTGCCCCTCACATTCCACATCCTACTGTGTGTGTATTTGCGCCTGTGCATGTGTGTTTGTGTGTGTGATTCTTGTTTTGCTCGCTAGATGCTTTAGATTTGTAAGTCACAACATGCCAGTATGGGCTAAGAATGTAAGATTAGGACTCATGCCATGACTATCTAACCGCCACCACAGCTAAGAATATAGAATACACGGTAAGAATCAAAAACTGTTTCTTGACTACTCACAATCTATCCTGATATCCTGAGTTCGGAGACTTTGTTTAAAGGTATATTTTCCTTTCCCTTTGGCCTCCTTCAATCCTTCATGGAAAATAAATGCACCAAATTTCTGGCTTCTCTCCCATTAAGACTGAATCGATATCCAGAAATCCAAATTTCATACAGTGTGCTTCCACCCACAGAAACCCAGATGGAGTTCACTTCGCCCCATGCCTCCGAGAGACTCCCACTCCAGCTGCACGACCTGTCCCATCCACTCTGCTCCAGAATGCTCTAGGTATGACTGACTCGTCACCTTGCTCCCCTGCTAAAAATACTTAGGCAAAGGAAGATCTCCATTTAAGAAAAACTGGAAAATTGAGAGAGGATAAACACAAGCGTCCAATAATTACCAACGTTAGCATTTTGGTATATTTCCCTCAAGTACAGTAAAAATTATAAACAAATAGCTTCTTTCTTTATTTTTTTTTTTTTTGAAAGAGAGAGAGTGAGTATGAGTTGGGGGCGGGCGTGGAGCAGAGAGAGGATTAGAGTGAGATTCTTAAGCAGGTTCCACACCCAGCATGGAGTCCAGGCAGGGCTCAACCTCAGGACCCTGAGATCATGAGCTGAGCCGAAGTCAAGAGTCAGACGCTTAACTGACTGAGCCACCCGGGCGCCTCATTTTAGAATTTATGATGAAGATTTACTCATGTTGTCTTTCAAAATGCTTGTCTCTGCTATTTTTACTCGTAAATAAAACTCTAATGAAAATAACAGCAATACTATAAACAACAAACAAGTATTACTAGAGTGTATAATTGCTATGTACTAGACTGTCTTTACAGTGCACTGTGCCATAGAATCTTCACAGAAACTTGGCATCATTACCATTTTACAGATGAAAAACTGTAAGAATGATTAAATAATTTGTCCAATGATATAACAAATATAAAAAAATGGATTCTGCACTAAAATTTAGTTCTCCTACACTCTGCTTCATAAGTGATTCTATTTCCATGGAGGAAAAAAACATCCCCAGAAGTGGAATCCAAAATTAAACCATTTTAACGCTTTCATGCTTTCCCCCCATATTTAAGTGGCTTTCCAGAAAGGCTTTTTAAAATATTTACCAACTTATAAATAGCATATGAAAATATCTGTTTCATTGCACCTTTCTCAAATTGTTCCCAATCCAAAAGTGAGAAATTGTAACTCACTGTGTTTGATCATGTTCTCACATATATTGTCCATTTGCATTTCTTTTTTTTTTAAGATTTTATTTATTTATTTGACAGAGAGAGAGCGCAAGCACAAGTACAAGTAGGCAGAGCATCAGGCAGAGGGAGAAGCAGGCTCCCCACTGAGCAGACAGCCCAACACAGGGCTCGATCCCAGGACCCTGGGATCATGACCTGAGCAGAAGGCAAGACACTTAACTGACTGAGTCACCCAGGCGCCCCATGCATTTCTTTTCTGAATTTCTTTTCTTGACTCTTGTCCATTTTTCTGAGTTTTTTTTTATTGTGGATTTTTAAAGAGTATTGCACGTGTTAAAACTTATAATCTTTTGTCTGTCCTTGCATATTCCAAATATTTTTCCCAGGTTGCCAAATTTGCTTTAAATTTGGAATTACAGAAGATTCTAGATTTTGTTTTTTAATGTTTGGTTTTCTGTTGTCCATCTTTTCTTTTATCGTTTCTTCAGTGACTATGCTTACAAAAATCCTTTCCAATCACAAGTGGATAAATATCTGACAGCTTAATATCCCATTGTTCTGTGTGCTTCATTAGAGGAAGTCCATTGTGGAATGCAGTATGTTCACTCTTCACTGGGGTGGTCTGTGTGGAATCCCAGCCATGCCCCTATTCACTGAGTAACCCCTTCTGAGATATCCCCATTCTTAAGTGGTGATGATACTTATCTTGAAAAGTTGTCATGAATATTAAACAAAATAATATATTGAAAACAGCATGGCATGCATAGTAAGCACTCAATTAATAGTTATTACTTAATTCACAGGAAAGTAATTTTTGGTTTAGTACATAACATAGATAATTTAATTATTGCCCCAAATATTTGATTAGTTGTCCAGCATTAAATATTTAAAAAATCTTTCCTTCTGTGGTGTCTGTTGCTATGTAGCTGCTAAATCTCTATTTATGCTTTAGTTGGACATGGAAGGAAGACACCCTGTTAAAAAGTGATTTATGTGCCTGTATTCTCACTCACTCTAGGCTCCATTATGCACTACTCTTTGGAAATGAGAGCTTGAGCTTTTCTGCCTCATTCTTCACATCGAACAACCTGGCAACCCTATCTAAAGGAAGGACCAGTGGAGTCAAGTCCCAGCCATGGACTCTGTCTGTTGGCACCCCCACATTGGAATATACCTCTCTTCATCCCAACACGCACACACAGATGGCAGGACCAACCTGAACGAGCAGGCATACCAGGTGACCCGCATGGAGGACTGCAGAGCGAACCGTCCCCACCCGCTCTGCCCATAACACTGGCAGAGAAAACGCATACAACTTTTCATCCCTGGTATTCTGATGAAGTGCCAGAGGAACAAAGGTAAGACAGTAGATCTAAGGAAGATTATTATTCTCCTCAACAGGGTGCTGCTTCTCCCAGCCTGTTTATTCTCTTCTTATCCTAAAGATATCTTGAATAACTTGCCCCAAATAGGGGAGAGGCTCCCTGAGATGATCCTTTCAAGCTGTCAAATTCTCTCTCCATGAAACCTAACTTGTAGATTTTTTTTAAAAATTTTTCCTCCAGCTATTTAATTTAGCTCTTACCCAACAAGAAGGAAAGAAAAAGAAAATCTTTAATAAATAATATAAACAACTCTACACAGATTTTTCACATTTGCTTTCAAGTTTAAGAAAAAATAACTTTACAGTGATGTAACCACCTGTCTTCAGACTAAGACTTGAGTCGATGTAAGCCTTCACAATTACAGCAGTCATGGACTGTGGTTGAATTAGGTTAGGTAAAGTCTAACACTCTGCGCTTCCATTTCTCTTCACCAATGATTACCATAAATTTTTTATTCTCTCCTTGAACTCTGCTGCTAGTTCCTCTGCCCTGGCCTCTGACTTAGCCTGCCACTGTGAAGTTTGCCTTGGTTCATTAATTCCTATGTAGGTTTCTGACTCACCTCCAACTCATGGCGAGGATTTGTGGTTCTGTAAGGCTCATGGGAGCACCTACTCTGTGAGGGTTGTTAGCTGTGCAGAGTCACCCCCAGCTCTGACCTGCCTAATTCCACAAGCACAGCGGACTTTGGTTTTCTCTTAGGTCTCAAGGCCACGTGCTGCACAAGGCCCAAGACCTTAAAACTGAGTAAGAAACTGAACCCCTTGGAAATGAAGGGAAGCCTTTAAGCCTTTTTACCTCATTTTCCAGCTCTTCTCTTTGGGGTAGAGAGAGCTATAACAAAGACCCTTCATCTCTTTGCCAGTAGGGTTTCTCAACTAATATTAAAGCTGTCTCAAATAGGCCAGCTCCACGAGCAGTCCTATATCTGAACCAGTCATTTGTGGCCACACTTTCGTGTTAGTTGGGACAGGCCTCTCCATATGGCCAGTATAGCTCCATTCTCTGTTCACTCTCAGATCCCATCTGCCAAAAGTCAAGGATGTCTCTAAAAAGTCATGCAGGTTTCTTTTATTTTACTTACCTCGCACATGATCTGATCTATTCTTTTGAAAAGAAAACTCGCTGAACATTTGAAACATATATGAAAGAAAAAAAACCCTGTAGGGATGCCTGGGTGGCTCAGTTTGTTAAGCATTTGCCTTCGGCTCAGGTCATGATCCCAGGGTCCTCGGACTGAGTGCCGCAGTGAGCTCCTTGCTCAGCAGGGAGCCTTCTTCTCCCTCTCCCTCTGCCTGCTGTCCCCCTGGCTTGTGTTCTCTGTCAAATAAATAAATAAATAAAATCTTTAAAAAAAAAAAAAAGAAAAAGAAATAAAACCTGTAACCAGACAATAGAAATATTCCATCATTTCCTCCTCCTCCTCATCATCATCGTCATCATCACCATCATGGATGTCATCATCTCTAACAATTATATAGTGCCCACTATGTGCTAAACACTAATATAACTGCTTTACACCTACTAACTTATTTAATCCTTGCAACAACTAATAAGGAAGGTGATAGTATTATCCTCATTTTACAGACAAGGAATCTCAGGCAAGGTCACAGAGACAGTAATTCACCAAGGCAGCTTCAAACCTGCCTCCAGGTGCCCTACCCTTAACCCTTCTACCAGCCTGCCTTCCTACCATGACAATCCCCTGGTGGCTTCTGCAAAACACTGTCATCTCGTGTAACCAAGCAGCTTGTCTTCTGGGTTTGCAATTCACTCCTGAGTGTACTGTTATGGATTTACCCCTAAAGAGACAGTCACTTAAAAATTTCCACAGAGCAGAGGTGGCTTTAAAAATTGAGCTTGAAATTTCCACAACAAAATAGCATGCATATCCAATATCTAAACTATATCAAAACCTTTTAAGCAATAACATGGGGAGCACTGCCCCCCCCATTTTCTGAATGAAGAAGCTACAGGTCAGAGAGGTCAAATATCTTGACTATCACCATCCAGGTACAACCTGAGCTATTTGCCTATAGCATGCATGTTCTTTCCACTTTAATGCACTCTTCATTAAAGATATTCTAATAAATTATATAATACCCATAACATACTCTAATAAATTACTCTGAAACTTACTCTAGGAGATTAAAGTTTAATTCTAAGGGAAATTCTTTTCAACTATTAACATCTGGAGTTACCACCAATGGCAAAAAGCAGATCCACCATTTCCATGTGCTCTTTTTTTTTAAGATTTTATTTATTTATTCATAAGAGACAGAGACAGAGAGAGGCAGAGGGAGAAGCAGGCTCCCCGCTGAGCAGGGAGCCCGATGTGGGACTCGATCCCAGGACCCTGGGATCATGACCTGAGCCAAAGGCAGACGCTTAACCACCTGAGCCACCCAGGCACCCTCCATGTGCTCTTTATTGAATTCAGATAACCCTCTTGACATTCGAATGAAAGAACTGACCGAAGGCAGAGGTGTGGATGGAAAGACCCTACAGACATTACACAGAGATGCCTTGTCATGTATAATTCACAACCAAACTCATAAGGTTTTCTGAGGTGCCACAAAGAGCTAAAATTATTTTCTTTGATTCCTATACTCAGTCCACTGAATGAAAGAACACCCAAAATTGACTTGTCTGCTAGATGACAGCTAATCAGTTTACCCAAAACTCATTTGCAAAGAGTAAAGTTTCACCATCCCCACACTTTTGAGACACTGTGGTGTGAAGTACTGAACAGTTTTTTAAAAAAACAATCAACTAGATTCAAATCCAAGTTGTTTCATTTACTATCAGTGCAAACATGGGAAAAAAATATCTAACTCCCTACAAGTTTCGGTTAATTCATATAGAAAATGATAAGATATTATTATTTATTTGTTTAGATTTGGGAGCACCAATAAATGCCACCCTATCTTCCACTCTTGAGTTTAAAACCAATGAAAATAGACCTAAGAGAAGGGCAAATCCCTACTGTAGTGCCTAATATATGAATAAAACTGATTGGGGACCATGACTTCAGTTGGGCTCCCTAAACTGCATCAAAAATGGATGTAATTATTCCTCCACTCATAGGTAGAGTAGGATAAACCCTAACAACTGGGATCTAGTCCAGAGCTACTGAAATGGAAGACCACACCTGTGTCCTGAACATCTGTGAGCCGCATAAGAGGGACCCAGAAGGCACAGAGCCTGGCAAGCTAGGTTCTTTCTATAAAATTTATCAATAAGATAGATCAGTCTTATCAGTGAGGAAACAGTGAGGATGCCAAGAGTGATGTTTTCGGGACATCCATGGAAAATGGTGGAGTAAGAGGGCCCTGAACTCACCTCCTCTCAAGGATACAACTAGATAACACCCACATCAGTGTAAATAATCCAGAAAATACCCTGAAGACTGGCAGAACAGACTTCACAGCGAAATGTTGAGAGGAGGCCACACTGAAGAGGGTATGAAGGACAGAGACACAGTCAGGAGCTAATCAGACACATGGGACAGTCCCCAGGAGGGAGGGACACCATGAATGTGGAAAGGGGAGAGAAAAAGACTCTCACACCAGGTAACCCACACAGGGAAGACAAATCCCCATAGCATTTGGCTTTGAAAACCAGAGGGGTCAAATTTTGTGAGTTCTTACAATGAGCGGGGCTTATACCTGAAACTTTAAAAAATTAGTGGGCTGGGCTCTGGGAGACCAGGAGGGCAAAGGAAACTGAGTCCCTGCTCTTAAAGAGACAGCATAAAAAACAGCCCTGCAGAGATACAGCACAGAAGCAGCACTTTGAAAGATACCTGGGGGATACAGGAGAACTGTTTACTAACCTCAGAGCATGTGATGGAGGGGCAGGGATCATTGGGAGATTTCTGCAGGAACAAAGGATCTGGCAGGCACCATTCCCTTCCTCCACACCCCAGCCTAGACACACAGACACCTGCAGGAAGCAGTGCACAGCACCAACACTTGCTACTTAACTTCTCACGGCACATCCTACCCTCATGTTCTCCTACAGACACGTCTTCTCCAACCAGTTCTTGGCTCCACGTCTCTTACCACAGCAGACCCATGCAAACCTAGCTAACATCATGCATCCCACCCTACGTGCTTCTTCAGATCTACCCCATTCAATCTCACCAGCCCCAGTCCCTGTGGCTGCAGGTCCCCTCCCAAAACAGACCAACACAAACCTTGCTAACACTTCATGCCCTGCCCCCACATTCTCCTGTGGACCTGCCCTCTCCAATATGCTCTTGGCCAGAACCCATCCAAAGTGGCGCTGCAAGACTGACACTGTTGAAGCAGCCCTGATAGAGGCTAACACCACACCAAAGCAACTCCTGCCCCATGGAAAGGGGAGGATAACCCCACACACACCAGTCTGACTGTGGCCCCAGCAGTGGGTTGGGGGCAGACATCTGGTCTGACTGCAGGCCCCATTCACAACCCAAGAGTCTCAGGGTACAACACAGGTAAAGTGCCCTGCAGTTTGGTGCTACCACATCTCTGGAAAATGCCTCATCTGATTCAACTCAATCCCAAGGCTCAGACTGGCCCAGTAACAACATAGGGACCAAACCTGGCCCACAACACGCAAAGAGAACCATTGTAGACGACCGGACTGAAGGCAAACATGGCTCAGCCACAACAGTAGGGCACACACGACACACATAGGAAGCACCCATGAAACCTAAGATTCTGGTGAATAGGGGACGCTGGACTGCAAGGCACTACTTCTTCAGAAGGCCACTACTTTCAAGAGCCAGGAGACATAGCTGACTTTTTGTTTTTTTAAAGATTTTATTTATTTATTTGACAGAGAGAGACACAGTGAGAGAGGGAACACAAGCAGGGGGAGTGGGAGAGGGAGAAGCAGGCTTCCTGCAGAGCAGGGAGCCTGATGCGGGGCTCGATCCCAGGACCCTGGGATCATGACCTGAGCCGAAGGCAGACGCTTAATGACTGAGCCACCCAGGCGCCCGACATAGCTGACTTTCTTAACACATAGAAACAGACACAGAGAGTTAGACAAAATGAGAAGACAGAAGACTACATCCCATATGAAAGCATAAGACAAAATCACAGCAAGAGACCTAAATGAAACAGAGATAAGTAAAATGCCCAATAGAGAAGATAAAGTAATGGTCACAAAGATACTCACTGGACTTGAAGAAAGAGTAAAGGACTTCAGTGAGACGCTTAACAATGAGATAAAAAACACTACAAAGAACTAATCAAAGAAGAAGAATTCAATAGCTGAAATTAAAAAATACACTAGATGGAATAAATAATAGACTAGAGATAGCAGAAGAAAAGATCAGCAGTCTAAGAGACAGAGTATGGAATGTGATCAAGCTGAATAGAGGAAAGAAAAATAATAATAAAAATGAAAATGGACTTCAGGAACTCAGCAACACCATCAAGCAAATGACATTCACTTTATAGGGATCCCAGAAGGAGAAGATAGAGAAAAGAGGGCAGAAAATTTATTTAAAGAAATAAATTTATTTTAAGAAAGAAGCTAAAAACTTCTTAAATCTGGGGAAGGAAACAGAAATCCAGATCCAGAAGGCACAGAGAGCTCCCAACAAAATCAACCCTACGAGGTCTACACGAAAACACATAGTAATTAAAATGGCAAAAATAATGATAAAGACAGAATTTTAAAAACAGCGAGAGAAAAAAAAGGTTAGATCCAAGGGAAACCCCATAATGCTATCAGTGGATATTTCAACAGAAACTTTGCAGGCTTGAAGAGAGTGCCATGATATATTCAAAGTGCTGAGGGGAAAACACCTGCAGCCAAGAATACTCTATACAACAAGGCTATCATACAGAATAAAAGGTGAGACAAAGGGTTTTCCAGACAAACAAAAGTTAAAGGACTTCATCACCATTAAATCAGCCCTACAAGAAATTTTAAAGGGGACTCTTTGAATTGATAGGAAAGACCATAAGCCAAAGGAAGAAAAGTAGGAAGCACAAATGGAGTAAAAATAAGTATATGTGTAAAAATCCGTCAAGGGATTCACAAAATAAAAGGATGTAAAGTATGACACCATATATCCAAAAGTGGGGAAAAGAGGAGTAAAAAATGTAAGGTTTAAACTTAAGCAACCATTAACTAAATATAGACTGTTATATGCAGAAGATGTTATACACAGACCTAATGGTAACCACAAATCAAAAACCAGTAATAGAAATACAAAAAATAAAGAGAAAGGAATCCAAGTATATCACTAAAGAAAGCCAACAAAACATGAGAGAAGAGAACAAGAGAAGAAAGGAACAGAGAAGAACTACAAAAACAACCATAAAACAAGTAACAAAATGGCAATAAATAATATCTATCACTAATTACTTTGAATGTAAAATGGACCAAATGCTCCAATCAAAAGACATAAGGTGACAAAATGGATGAAAAAGCAAGACCCATGTATATGCTCTCTACAGGAGACTCATTTCAGACCTAAAGACACATGCAGAGTGAAGTGGAAGGGGTAGAAAAGTATACATCATGCATATGAATGTGAAAAGAAAACTGAGGTAGCAATACTTATATCAGACAAGCTAGACTTTAAAACAAAGACTGTAAAAAAAGACAAAGAATAATGAAGTAGCAGAAAGAGAAATTAAGGAAGCAATCCCATTTATAATTGCACCAAAAATAATAAAATACCTAGGAATAAACTTAACCAAGGAGGTGTAAGACCTGTACTCTGAAAACCACAAAACACTGATGAAATTAATTGAAGTTGACACAAACTAAGGGAAATATATTCCACACTCATAGGTTAGAAGAACAAATATTGTTAAAATGTCCATACTACCTAAAGGAATCTACAGATTTAATGCAATCTCTATAAAAATACCAACAGCATTTTTCACAGAACTAGAAAAAAACAAACCTAAAATTTGTATGGAACCACAAAAGACCCCAACTAGCCAAAGCAATCTTGGAAAATGAAGAAGAAAACTGGAATTATCACAATCCCAGATTTCAAGATATAATACAAAGCTGTAGTAATCAAAACAGCATGTTACTACTGGCACAAAAGCAAACACATAATCAATGGAACAGAATAGACAGCCCAGAAATAAACCACACCTATATGGTCAGTTAATCTTCAACAAAGAAGGCAAGAACATGCAGTGGGAAAACTGAAGCCAGGTGAAACATGGCTGTCGAAAACAATGGTGAAATCCCAAAGGAAAACTCATCCCTGGACTGAGGCCTGGACCATAAATATTTAGAACAGACGGAATGCAGCTCAGTCAAAGAAGAAAAATACGAAGTGAAATAAGAGCTACCATTTCAGAAGCAGGGTTTTCATTTCACATCTAGATGTTTTTTTAATGCCCAATAAAACAAAAGAAACAACACTGATTGGAGAAAAAAATAATGTAACCCAGAATATCCACAATTTGACATTCATATTGTCTAGGATATGATCCAAAATTACCTGATATTTGAAGAGTCAAGAAAATGTAGAACATTCTCAAGAGAAAACAAAATCAACCTAGTTTGATTCCTAAATGAACAAGATGCTGGAATTATGAAACAATAAATTAATTATTAATATGACAGATTACTATCATATATTATATCCAAAAGAAAACCACACAAAATAAGCTTGTAATAAATGGAAAAAAAATAAAGTCCCAGTAAAGAAATAGAAAACATAGGGGTGCCTGGGTGGCTTACTTGTTAAGTGTCTGCCTTCGGCTCAGGTCATGATCCCAGGGTCCTGGGATCGAGCCCCACATCGGGCTCCCTGCTCAGCAGGAAGCCTGCTTCTCCCTCTCCCACTCCCCCTGCTTGTGTTCCTTCTCTTGCTTTGTCTCTCTCTGTCAAATAAATAAAATCTTAAAAAAAAAATAGAAAACATTTTCATTCAAATGAAAAGTCGAGAACTAAAAAATACAACGTATGAAATTTTTAAAAATCACCAGATGAGTCCATCCAATGAATATGACAGAAGAGAAAATAATGAACAAGAGAGAATAAATGTACATCAATAGAAATTACCCTTAGGGACTTCCTAGATAATATCAAATTGCCAAACTTAGTTTACATGGAATCTCAGAACAGACGAAAATATTTGAAAAGATAATAGCTGAATACTTCCCAAATTTGAAAAAGATAAAACATACCTCATACAAAATATGTAAAGATCACCAAGCAAGAGAGCTGTTAAGGGGCACCTGAGTGGTTCAGTCAGTTAAGCGTCTGCCTTTGGCTCAAGTCATGATCTCAGGGTCCTGGGATTGAGTCCCACATCGATCTCTCTCTCCCTCTGCCCCTCCGCCTGCTTATGTGCACTCCTGCTCGCTCTCTCTCTCAAATAAATAAAATCTTAAAAAAAGAGAAAAAATATCACCAAGAGGAATAAAAATGGAGAATCCCATGTCAGAGCCTATTGTTGTCAAATGTTGAAAACCAAAGATAAAGCGCAAATCATCAGCAAGAGAAAATGATATTACATAAAGGTAAACAACAATCTAATTAACAGCTGACTTCTCATGAAAACCATGTAGACCAAAAGAAATTGGAACAACATCTTTAAAGAGCTGAAACAATTTGTCAATCAAAAATTCTCCAATCAGTGAAAATATTCCTCAAAAATGAGAGAAAAATAAAGACATATTTACAAAAGAAAACTAATAGAATTTGTTGTCACCAAAAATGTGCTTAAAGTAACTGCTAAAGTAAGTTCTTTAATCTGTTCTGTTAATTTCATAAAAATTGCCAACTTTTAGTGGATTAAACAATAAAACCTTATTATTTTACAGTTCTGTAGGTCAAAATCTGACATGGATTTAACGGGGGTGAAACCAGGGTGTCAGGATGTGTTCCCTTCTGGAGGCTTTAGGGGAATTTATACCTCCTTGCCCATTTAGGGTGTTGGCAGAATTTAGTTCTTTACATTTTCAGGATTGAGGCCCCATTTCCTTGTTGAGTATCAGCTAAGTGTTGTTCTTAGCTTTTAGAGGTCACCCTCATTCTTTGTCTCATGAACCTCTTTTTTCATCTCTCAAGAAATGGCAGGTCAAGTCACTTTTCAAATATTTTCCCCTCCTTCTTCCATCTCATTTCTATGACCCAGAAGAGAAAGGCTCTCCTTTTTTAAGGACTCATGTGATTAGATCTGGCCTACTCATATAATCAAAGATAAGGCCCTCTTCTCAAACACATCTGTAAAGTATCTTTTGTCATATAAGATGACATATGCACAGGGCTGGGGAGTAGGGAATGGGCACCTTTAGGAGCTATAAGTCTGTCTCCTACATAACAGCATCCTAAAACATGAGGGAAAGAATTATATAAGTTGAAAAATGTTAAATAGTTTATAGAAACTGATACTACCATTTGCAGTGAAATATGAAGTTAATGATAATGTAGTAATACCCAAGACAACCATCTCAAAAATTGCAGAAAAATATAAAAGTACAAGATATCAAAATTTATGAGATGTAGCTAAGCAGTGTTTAGAGAGACATTTACACCTGTATGCCTAAGTTAGAAATAAAAATCTACAAATTATCTGAGTCTTCATCTTAAAAAAATAAACAAAGAGAAAAATGAACCTAAATTAAGTAGAAGGGAGAAAATAATAAAGATAAAGCAATAAAAAGGAAAATAGGAAAATAATATACAAAAATTTATAAAACCAAAAACTAGTTACTTCAAACACATGTAAAAGGAATAAGCATCTATGCACACTAACCAAGAAAAAAGAGAGACACATATCAAAATATCAACACTGAAAGAGGGTATATCACTACAGATCCTACATACATTGAAAGGATAATAATGGAATTTAATAAACAACTTAATATGGCAATACTAATTTAAACCTAAATGAAATGAATAAACTTCTTATAATACAGAAAGTACAAAATTTGACCTAAGAAGAAATAGAAAACTTGAATACCCTATATCAATTAAAGAACTGAATTTGTAATTTAAAAACCTTCCCACAAAACTAATGATGTATGGTGACTAACATAACATAATAAAATTTAAAAAAAAGAAAGAAAACTAAGAAAAATAAATAAATAAAGTGACTCCTAAGGAAATAACTTCAAAAAAAAAAAATAAAAAAATAAAAAAAATAAAAACCTTCCCACAAAGAAAACTTCAACCCCAAAAGCCTCCACTGATGAATTCTTTTTTTTTAAGATTTTATTTATTTATTTAGAGAGAGAGAGAATGAGAGATAGAGAGCACGAGAGGGAAGAGGGTCAGAGGGAGAAGCAGACTCCCTCCTGAGCAGGGAGCCCGATGCAGAACTCGATCCCGGGACTGCAGGATCATGACCTGAGCTGAAGGCAGTCGCTTAACCAACTGAGCCACCCAGGCGCCCCTCCACTGATGAATTCTATCACACATTAAGAAAAACTAATACCAATTCTATGCAGAAATAGTGGAGAAGGGAATACTTCCAAATCCTTTCATATGTTCAATATCACTCAGATACCAAAACCAAACAAAAACATCACAAGAATAGAGAACCATAAATCAACATCCATTATGAGCATGAGTGCAAAAATCCTAACAAAATTTAACAAATACAATCCAACGATATTAAAAAATTTGTAACACATCATGTCAAGTGGGATTTATCCTAGGAATGGTAGGTTGGTTTAACATCTGGCAATCAATGTAATTCACCATATAAATAACATAAAACAGAAAAACCATATGATATTTTCAATAGTTGCATAAAATGCATTTGATATGAGTTATGATAAAAACTTCAAAAACTAGGAATAGGAGGCATGTTTCTAAACTCAAGACATCTGTGAAAAGCTGTAGCTAACCCCACTCTCAATTACAAAAGGCTCAATCATTTTTCGCCAAGATCAGGGACAAAGCAAGCATATCGGTTCTTCTACTTCTCTTCGGTCTTGCACTGGAAAGCCTAGTTAGTTCAATAAGGCAGGAAAAAGTAATGAAAACATAAATATTGGAAGGAACAAAATGAACTGTGTGTATAGAAGATGTAGTTGTGTTCACAGAAAGCCCTAAGGAGTCTCCAAAACAAAACAAGAAAACATACTAGAACTAACAAGTAAATTAGAACATAAGGTTAATATGCCAACACCAACTTAAGTTTTATGTACTAGAAATGAGCAATTAGAAATTAAACATTAAGAAATTAACTCTATTTCAACAGCATAAAAATACTTAGGAATACATTGAACTGAGTATGTGCAAGAACTGAACACTGAAAACTACAAAACATTGCAGATGAAAATGAAAGAAAACCTAAATAAACAGAGATATACCATCATCCTGATTCAGAAGGCGAATAGCAAGATGGCAATGCTCCACAAACTGGATCCACAGATCTAATTTAATCTCAATAATAGCCTAAGAGACTTTGTTGAAGAAACTGACAAGCTAATTTTAAAAAGTATATGAATAGGGAAAATGACCTAGAATAGCCAAACATAGAATAAGTTTGGAGAACTTACACCACCTCCTTTCAAGATTTACAACAAAGCTATGGTAATCATGACAGTGGAGCATTGGCATAAGTATAAAGTCCAAAAATAAACCTACACATTTATGGTCAACTGACCTGCAACAAAGGTGCCAAGATAATCTAATGAGTAAAAGATAGTCTGTTCTATAAATGACTCTGGAACAACTAGATATCTATAGGGAAAAAAAAAAGACCTCAATCCTTATTTTATATACAAAAGTTAACTCCAAAAGGATAACAGACCTAAATGTAAGAGCAAAGACTATTACCTTCTAGAATAAAACATAAAAGAAAATCTTTTCTTTCTCCATTCAATATGTGCCCTCTGTAACACCCATCACCAGGCTAATCCATCCCCCTACCCCCCTCCCCTCTAGAACCCTCAGTTTGTTCCTCAGAGTCCATAGTCTCTCATGGTTAGTCTCCCCCTCTGATTTCCCCCCATTCATTTTTCCCTTCCTACTATCTTGGTTTTTTTTCTTTTTAACATATAATGTATTATTTGTTTCAGAGGTACAGGTCCGTGATTCAACAGTCTTACACAATTCACAGCACTCACCATAGCACATACCCTCCCCAGTGTCTCTCACCCAGCCACCCCATCCCTCCCACCCCCCACCACTCCAGCAACCCTGAGGTTGTTTCATGAGATTAAGAATTCCTCAGATCAGTGAGATCATATGATACATGTCTTTCTCTGATTGACTTATTTCGCTTAGCATAATACCCTCTAGTTCTATCCACATCTTTGCAAATGGCAAGATTTCGGGGGGGGGTTGATGGCTGCATAATATTCCATTGTATATATCTATACCACATCTTCTTTATCCATTCATCTGTTGATGGACATCTTGGCTCTTTCCATAGTTTGGCTATTGTGGACATTGCTGCTATAAACATTGGGGTGTACATACCCCTTCAGATCACTACATTTGTATCTTTGGGGTAAATACCCAGTAGTGCAATTGCTGGGTCATACAGTAGCTCTATTTTCAACTTTTTGAGGAACCTCCATACTGTTTTCCAGAGTGGCTGCACCAGCTTGCATTCCCACCAACAGTGGATGAGTGTTCCCCTTTTTCTGCATCCTCACCAACATCTGTCATTTCCTGACTTGTTAATTTTAGCCATTCTGACTGGTGTGAGGTGGTATCTCATTGTGGTTTTGATTTGGATTTCCCTGATGCTGAATGATGTTGAGCACTTTTTCATGTGTCTGTGGGCCATTTGGATGTCTTCTTTGGAAAAATGTCTGTTCATGTCTTCTGCCCATTTCTTGATTGGATTTTTTGTTCTTTGGGTGTTGAGTTTGATAAGTTCCTTATAGATTTTGGATACTAGCCCTTTCTCTGATATGTCATTTGCAAATATTTTCTCCCATTCTGTCGGTTGTCTTTTGGTTTTACGGATTGTTTCTTTTGCTGTGCAAAAGCTTTTTATCTTGATGAAATCCCAATAGTTCATTTTTGCCCTTGCTTCCCTTGCCTTTGGCAATGTTTCTAGGAAGAAGTTGCTGCGGCTGAGGTCGAAGAGGTTGCTGCCTGTGTTCTCCTCTAGGATTCTGATGGACTCCTGTCTCAAGTTTAGGTCTTTCAACCATTTGGAGTCTATTTTTGTGTGTGGTGTAAGGAAATGGTCCAGTTTCATTCTTCTGCATGTGGCTGTCCAATTTTCACAACACCATTTGTTGAAGAGATTGTCTTTTTTCCACTGGTCAGTCTTTCCTGCTTTGTCAAAGATTAGTTGACCATAGAGTTGAGGGTTTCTCCCTCAAGAGAGAACCCATTTCTGGGCTCTCTATTCTGTTCCATCGATCGATGTGTCTGTCTTTGTGCCAGTACCATACTGTCTTGATGATGACAGCTTTGTAATAGAGCTTGAAGTCCGGAATTGTGATGTCACCAGCTTTGTTTTTCTTTTTCAACATTCCTCTGGCTATTCGGGGTCTTTTCTGGCTCCATACAAACTTTAGGATTTTTTGTTCCATTTCTTTGAAAAAAGTTGATGGTATTTTGATAGGAATTGCATTAAATGTGTAGATTGCTCTAGGTAGCATTGACATCTTCACAATGTTTGTTCTTCCAATCCATGAGCATGGAACGTTTTTCCATTTCTTTGTGTCTTCTTCAATTTCTTTCAAGAGTATTTTATAGTTTTCTGAATACAGATTCTTTGTCTCTTTGGTTAGATTTATTCCTAGGTATCTTATGGTTTTGGGTGCAATTATAAATGGGATTGACTCCCTAATTTCTCTTTCTTTTGTCTTGTTGTTGAAGAAAATCTTTTTGATCTTGGGCTACACAAAGATTTCTTATAAGGGACACAAAAAACCCAAAAACTATTAAAACAATGATAAATGGAACTTCATAAAAATTAAAAGCTTTTGCTCTTTGAAAGACAGGTAAAGATCCTACAACTGGTATATAAGAAATCAGAATTCTTCTTTAAGTATGTCAGGCCCTAAAACCCAAAGCATTTTCTACTACTCTGTGTGGTCTCTTGTACTTCCCTTGGGTAAGGTAGTCTCGTTGGAAATGCACAGTAAAATAGCATCTATATCTAAAGAAGCCTAAGAAGATTTTTAACACAACAGATCAAATGTCAACAGTAGTAACCACCATGAGTATTAAATATGACTAAGCACTAAACAGAAACTTTCCCCAAAGCAGACGACTTTTTCTCCACAAATTCCACAGGTAACCAGTAGAATACATGACCTAATAATGTGAGGAAGGCACTCAGAATGGAACAGCACTGACCAGGGACCTGGAGCCCTAGTCTTAACTCCTACTTGACCTTAAATTGTTGGTCCTTAGATTCCCTCACCTTAAAAGGTTGACTCAGAAGGACAATCCTTCAAGCCCCATTTAGATTTTTAATAAGGGCAAGTAAAAGATTCTCCAGTTCTTCAGCCAGTAACTTCCATTGCCAAGTTCCAACCGGGTATAGATACTGAGGGCGGGGGCGGGGGGGTGAGAGGTGGTTAGAACAAACAGAAGCTGAGCCCCAGACCTAAGTCAGGACTATCATGACTGCACTCCCCCTTGGCAGATGAGCGGCATAGACCCTGCTGGGACACCGTCTGTCACAGCTGTGTGGAGTCAGAGGAAAAGCAGTGGGAAATGTTCACCTGTTTCGGTGGGTCATTTTTCACCAGTTGCAGATGGCTCTGTGGAAAACAAACAAACAAAAAAGGCAGGGGAGTTTTCAGTGACTGGCAAATTACCCTCAGTATCCTGAGATGAATGAGCTGTCTGTCTACACTAGGAGCAAGGCCTGTGGGGTCCACTTTGGGGAAGAGTCCAGCATCCTCTCTGCTTTCCAACAATCTCCGTCCAAACTCCCACGGGCCTGTGGTGCCTAGTACTGCACAGTCCCCCATGCTCTAGGTGCTCCATGCACAGTGATTAGGGAGAAAGTGCCATGACTCACCCATTCCAGAAGTCCTTATAAAGTAGCAGTGAGTATCAGGCCCACAGTGGGTGCTTGACAAATACTCATCAAAATATCTCGCATGGAAAAGTCATTCCCTAAGATTACACATGGAAAAGTCATTCCCCTCGACACAGTATTTTCTGAAAATTAGACTTGTTCATCTGAAAGTCTAAATCAGACTCAGTCTGATTGTCTCTGCTGTTCCAAGACCCCTTCCATTGTCCCAAATTCCCAGTTTAATTCTGAGCGAACTGACATTCACCTCGCGTTCTGCCAGCGCAGCTGGGGTAAAGGGAAGTAAAAAATACACAGTAACAGGGCCATAGTGCAATCATTAAAGGGTGAAATTTGTTGGTGGCATCCGAAATATTTGGATTTCGGATTCAGCCACAAAGACCAGTAGCAGCGGCTTTCTCTCACCTGGCATCAAAAACATGCTTTCACGAAAGGCTGTGAGGGCCCTTGTTGGTGGCGCAGAATAAGTTTGTCAGTGGGATGAGATGCTGAGGAAATTTCTATCCTGAGGCATACCTCTAATTGTTTCATGAGGAGCTGAGCCACCTGTACCAACAACTGAGTAATCGGAGGAATTCAGGAGGGAGGCCTGGATGGTCTATCGTAAGGGCTACATTACCTAAAACTCAAATAGGCCCTGACTTTTCCTGGACTCTCCTCCACTACTTTTGACCTTTAGCTATCCCCATGCTGGATTCCGTGTGTCGCCACTTTTGCTGCTCAGCTGTGAACTGGATGGCTAATGACCTAAAAGAGCCACTGCCAAGGAATGCCTCACCATCTGGGAAGAGGCGAGCAGAACGCACCGTGCAGTACACCTGTGCACTCGAAGAGTTAACGCGTTTCCAAAGCCTTCTTCCCCCTTGGGAGGAGATCCCTCACTTTGCAGTAGTAAAAAAAAAAAATCCAGGTGTGCCTGAAGAAGAACGCAGAGAGAATAGAGGCTGCTTTTAGGGGATATTGAACTCTAGACCTTAAATGATTTAAAAGCAATCCCCATGTGCAGCTGCTAAACCAAAGCACCTCACCCCAGGGAAGAGATGAGAAATTTTGAGGACGATTGAACACGAAGAATTCTCATGGTGGCTTAGCAAAAAGTGACTTAGCACATGTGTTTCTGTAATTATGAAACATGGGGCTGCTCTCTGGCTCTGCAAAGGCACAGTCACAGGTGCCACAACTCTGGTACTGCCGGAAAAGGCAATCAGACAGGGCCGCCATGAGCATCTTTAGCCTTTGCAATCTTCTGATGCTCTGGGCAACTTGTCTTCCGGGAATGGTGTCTACATTGTGTATGCACACCAAGATTATTCATTGCTTTTTAAGATTGGGTGTGCAGAGTTCATCAGGGGAAGAAGAGGAAGGCAGAATGCTTATTAAGTAGCTACTGTATATGCAGCACCTACTGGGGGCCTGGAATTTGACATACATTCCTTTAAAACAGGAAAGAAAGAAGAAACTTTTACTGTGAAATTCTACATTATTAAAGAAAGGGAGAGACAAGAAAATTTCTCTAAACTCTGCATAGGCCATAAAATAAAAGACTGCCAAGACCTCAGAAGGCCACTGCATACTCCTGCCTCCAAATGCCCGCCCCGCCCCTAAAGTTTGGCTCCACTTCTGGCAATCCCTTTTTTACTTTGTAGGTTTCCCATATAAGCATGCATTTCTAAATGCTATAATTTATTGTGCTTGTTTCTAAACTACACATAAATGGTTTAACGCAGCACGGATCCTTTTCTATCAGGCTTCTTCCATTCAATACAAAGTTATGCTTATGATGGATCATGTTTTTGTCTGTGACTACAGTTGGTTGGTTTCACTGCTATCATATTACATTCTAGGACTATATCACTATTTATTTGTCCATTCTATTGTTGATGGGCTTCGGATTAGAACTGTCATGAATAATCTGCTATGACCATTCTTATGCATGTTTTTTTGAGGCCCATGGGTATGAATTTCTGTCAGTTATATCCCTAGTGGTAGAATCAGGGGTCATCATAAGCTACATCTTCAACCTAGTGAATAGGAAAAACCTATTCTCCAAATGATATACCGATTCACATCAATAGTGCTGGACACCTCCTGGTGCTTTACATCCTTAACAAACTTGGTATTGTAAGTCTTTTTCATTTTAGCCATGCAAGTAGATGTACTATGTTATGTCATATTTTCATTTTCCTGATTGCTAATGAGGTTGACATCTTTTAAGATGTGTGCTAGGTATCAGGATGTCCAATTTTTGAAATGCCTATTTGAGTCTCTTGCCCATTTTTATAATTCCTTATTAATTTCTATGATATTGCATCATAAATATAATTACAAATATGTGCTTGCCCTCTTTAACCTACCTTTTAACTCCCTTAATGGTTTCTTCTAAAGACCTGAAGTAGTCAGATTTATCAATCTTTTCCCATATGGTTATTCTGTTTAAAAACCATTACCCTCTCCTTGAGGTAATGAAAGTATTTTCCTATACTATCTTCTAAAACTTTATTGTTTTGCCACTGAAGTCTACACTCTACCTAAAATTATTTTTCTATACAGTGTGAAATAAGGATCAGATTTAATTTTTTCACTCTGGATATCCAATTGGCCCAGACCATTAATGAAGACCACTTTCCCCACTATCTTCACCTCTGTCACAAATGAAGGGTATTTTTTTTTTTACTCTATTCCAGTAGCCTATTTATCTGTCCTATGCCAAAAAACACACTGTCTTAGTTGCTATATCTTTAAATCAAGTGTTGATATTTGGAAGTACAAGTCCTCCTCCACTTTGTTCTGCTTCAAGAGTGTCTTGACTATCCTTAGCTCTTTGCATTTTCATATATGTTTTAGAATCATCTTGCTCATCTCTCTGTCACACACACACACACACACACACACACACACACACACACCCCAAATCTGCTTAGATTTGTATTGGCATTACACTAAATCTAAGTATCAATTTGCAAAGAATTGATATCTTTACAGTAATGAGTCCTCCAGTCTGTGAACAGAATATACATCTCCAGTTATTTAGATCTTCTTTGTTTCCATTGTTTCCTTCATTGAGATCTTGTACATCCTTTGTTAAATTGATTCTTAGTCATTTGTTATTTCTAATACTATTCTAAATGGTATTTTTTATCACCTGATCACTTATTGCTGATGTAATACATTTTATTTTTTTTAAGATTTTATTTATTTATTTGACAGAAAGAGGCACAGTGAGAGAGGGAACACAAACAGGGGGAGTGGGAGAGGGAGAAGCAGGCTTCCCGCCGAGCAGAGAGCCCGATGTGGGGCTCGATCCCAGGATCCTGGGATCATGACCTGAGCCGAAGGCAGACGCTTAATGACTGAGCCACCCAGGTGCCCCAGTTTAATAATACATTTTAAAATATTGGCTTATATTCAGCAATCTTGAATCCTCTAAATATGTAAGCATATCATCTGTGAATAATGGCATTACCATTTTTTCTCTTTGCAATCATTATATAACTAAAAACAAGTAATTTGGAATCAGGAATCATTCAATCAACAATTGTCCCTCATCTGTCTTATCTAATGCATTGTGCTTGACCTGCAAATAGGAAACTCCCAAAAGATGACTCAATCCAACAAAAGAAAATGTCATTCATTCATTCACTCATCCATCCATTGATTCTACTCTTTATTTTTACTTGAGTACCAACTATGTTCCATATACTGTGGAGGAAGCCTACCTTGTCTTCTGGGGAGTAGAACATTCTAACAGGAAATCAGAATCACAGAATTACCATAGTTTATAACTGATAGAGAATACAGTTGAAGCCATTTATTAAATAAGTGAAAAGCAGAACCACAGAGAAGTAAAAGAATGATTCAATTTCCACAGAGAGTTGTAGAATCCAGGTCTCCCAATTCTCAGACCTGGAGAAAACTCTGAGGGAAAAAAGTAGGGTCAGGGAAGGGGAACTTGTGTCTCATACATTTAAATCCAACTGTTCCTGAGATCCTTTTACTTTTCCCTCCTCCTTTCCAAAGTTACCTAGAGGCCAAATTAGGAAGTAGGCAATAGACCAAGGTACAATTTTGCTTCTTTTCTCTGTCTCCAAAGACTTTGCCTCTTATATTATCTGTATTTTCCTTCCTGGGGTGCCTATTCTAGCAACCCTGAGACACCAAGGAAAGTCAATCCAACTCTTCTAAGATATACATGGATTTTGTTAACTCTCGAAAAAGCCCTGCCTTCTCAGCCTCACTCGCCATGTGGCCACAGCAGCTGCGGCATGAAAGAACCATAGCTCCGGGACAGTGATACACCTTTCTCAGATCAGAAACAATATTTCTGGCAAATGAGATTTGCACGGTCACTTTAGCCTCATTAAAGCTAGCTCTGTACCTTTTCCATACCTTTCTCAAAAACTTTTGAGTGGTTACAATTTCATGACTTTAAAAGATTCACTTTGACCTATTTCTCTCTTCTTTTTTAAAAAATGAGGACAACACAATTTTCTTCCAAGACACTCCTGGTCCTTTCGGGGGTTTCTTCAAACTAAGAATTGGGAAAGTTCAATGTGCAAAGATGGAAAGAGCATGGGATTCAGAGGCGGAATATGTGATGCATTTCGAGGCTCCCAGGTACGTCCCCACCTCTGCCTCAAGGTTGTTAGTATTTATAGCTCGGTTGAAAAAGTATTTAATAGTAAGTGCTTAAAAATGGTACCCCTGTTCTTTATTTTTGTTTGAACTGAGCTCTGGGAAAAGTGCTAATTCAAGTCTTAAGAATAAAATGGCTTCTAGGTCTGGTCAAGCTTTTTATATTTCTGCAGAAATAGTGTTGTGCCTAGTTCCAATGGTAGGGCCAGTCCCCAGGAGGAATGCACCAAAAAAAAAAAAAAAAAATGAATAGGAGTATAACCTTCTTTGGGAAGTCCAAGTCAAGTTCAGCTTCTCTTGATGACAAATTGCCACTTCCACAATCCACTTCTTAGAGCAATGAACTGTCTCTTTGATGTTTGTACCTTCCTCTACCTCCCCAAAATGTGTGGGTTTTTTTTTAACATGGGGGCTTCCAAAAGCACAAAACAGACCTCTTTTAATTCTTGTGTTAGAGTGGGACAACCCACTGCCTACAATCTCATAAGTTTGTACTCCATGTCACAGGCAATCAAAGACCAAAAAAACAAAACAAACAAACAAACAAACAAACCCAGATGCTTAGATAGGCTTTTTTAGCTCTGGGCTAAAAATCAATGTTGGAAAGCACTGGAACATGGCTCATCTTACTGTGAAAGAACCCAATCAGGGCTCAACCTACAGCAGAGTTAAATTCGTAGCATGCTTATCTCTCAAGTGTTCATTTGGGAGTGCTCCAATTTTGATGCATTTTAGTTGGGTACTAATTAGCAACTAGCTGACTGCTAAATGGACTGTCACCTCTCCTTTTTGACAGTTTACTGAAAATTAGCCCCTCAGTGTTATATGAACACTAGGGAAATGGGTTATGAGGGCTGGAGCTAAAGATGGGATTTCATTTGGTGCATTTATGTGAGAAATTTCAGTGCACTACTGATATTTAAGGACTTCGGTAAATGCAAAAGAGGGGAAAAGGTTGGGAATGACAGACAGTGAGTTCTGCTCAGCAGGCGTTGATGCTATAGTCAAAGTATAAATGGATCTAGTTCTTTTTAAATGTTAATAAGCTTTTGCACTGGAAAAGATTTCACATGTAGTTTCTATAATATCAAGCACTGGCCTATTTTGTGTTTTCCGAGGTGGATTGGGAGTTTGAATTACTGCCAATATTAGGTGAGAACAAATCCAAAAGAGGTGTTTAAATGTTAATACAAAAAAAAAAAAAAAAAACCTGACATTTGGAAAGTCAACAAAATATGAGTATTTATTTCATTCATGTATGTTGGCATAACTAGTGTTATTTTGATATAAAATAGAATTTCCATCCATCATGACAATAGTTATCTTAGTGATAGAAAATTCATGAAAGATGAGAATAAGCATGAACTAAAGTAAGTAGGAACTCTACTCTCTAGCATTTAGAGAAAAGGATTTTCCTAAGTCCGAAACTATGACATTTCAGGGTTTGGATCTCAAATCTTCACACTGCCTTCCCTAGCTTCTAAGGCAGAAGAAGTCATGGCAACGAAGTGACATGCGATGAGATGGAGTGGTATTAATTTGGATCTAACAAAAATAACATGATATATGTCTTGGCTTCTATGGAAAAAAAATCAAATCTATCTTAGACAGAGTTTCATATTGGAATTACAACAACATAAAGTCAACCCAATATGCCTTTACTCTGTGTATGCTGAGAACTAGAAGCCAAGGTCATCCAGGTCAAAAATGGTCCTTATCCAGTCATCTGAGAAAAAAGGAAACAAACAGCCATTGGAGAGAAATTGACTGCAAGAATCTGACCCCTCTGACTCCAGGAAAACAGAAGAGTCAGAGTCTATCAATGCTGGGCAGCAGCACTGATCATTTACCCTGAGACCCTCTTAAGAGAGCAATCCTTAGTCTCAGACTACAATTTGAGGTATAGAAAACAACTCCCAGCATGGACAATTCAATTGTCAAGAAATAGAAAACAGATCCATTGGGTGAGAAAAAAAAATGCAAAGGGCAGAAAGAGTAAATTACAGGATTTTAATAAATGTATAAATTCAATGAAATACAAATAATAATGGGTTTTGGAAACAAAATAACATTCTAAAGTTCATCTCAAAAATATATATGATACCACAGTTTAAAAGAGATATTGAGAAAGAGGGAATTTGTCCTACCTACTATTAAAACGTATTATATAAAATCTAACAATTAGAGGGCCCCTAGGTGGCTCAGTCAGTTAATTGTCTGCCCTCAGCCCAGGTCATGATCCCCGAGTCCCAGGATCAAGTCCCACATCGGGCTCCCTGTTCAGCGGGGAGACTGCTTCTCCCTCTGAACCTCCCCCTTCTCATGCTCTCTCCTTCTCACTCTCTCTCTCTCTCAAGTAAATAAATAAAATCTTAAAAAAATAAAATAAAATCTAACAATTAGAAACAATACAGAACAGGAATGGGAATATACAGAAAAAGGGATTGGCATGTCTATGTGATTTTTCATTTTGTGTTCCAGGAGAAACTGTGAAAAGGAAGAAGATTAGACTATGCTTATTCTCAACTGAATCGCAACCCAGTTATGATACCATATGGCTTACATTACCTCATGTTATATATAAGGTCAAATAATAAAGGATCTTCTAAAATTGGACAGTTATTTTCTGGGAGACCATTTAATTGTACTCTTACACCCAAATGACTCAGAGATTCGGATGTCCTTAGAAGGCAATAGGTAGTCCTAGTCTCCATTACCTGAGGAAGAGTCATATCGTGGGGGAGGTGATGAAGACGGAAAAGCTACTCTGCCGGCTGAAAGTGAGGTAATTACCTTTCTCTGGACCTGTGGCAAGTCAGAAATATGAATACCACCCTGGAAATATTCCAGAAGGTAGGTCCAGAAATGTTACTCTACCTGTCAAGGCTGCCCCATAAAAGAAATGTGTAAATTAGAGTTTAAACCTGAAAGTTCTGAGAAGAGCCACATCAAATACCAATCTTATATGTTCTCTATGTCATGCTTCCCTTCTGTTTTTGTTAAACCAAAAGAGACTCGATAAAAGTTATAGCCTGAGAATATTTACAAGAATGTGCAAAACAGTGTTTTCTGTAACAGTAAAGGCTGGAAGCAATCCAAATGTCCATCAGCAGGAAAATGGATGAATAAACTGGGGTATATTCATACAATCATGGCAGCCATACATCAAAAAAAAAAAAAAAACTGTATTGTTAAGGGATACATGTTTAAGAGGTAAAACTGTCAAGACAAGCAAAAGAATGATAAACTAATGATCAACTCTTGGAGGAAAGAAAAGGGATACAGTAGGGATAAGCACAGAGTAAATGTCAACATTATTGGTATTTTTCTGTTTCTTAAACTGCCTGGTGGGTACTCTGACATCTAGACTTTTATCCTTTATACCAGGGACCAGCCAACTATAGTCCATGTGTCAAACCTGACCAGCAAGGTGCTTATGTACGGCCCATGAGCTAAGAATGGTTTTTACAGAGTTAAAGCTTCATTAAGAAGCAGGAGAAAGAGTGAGGAAGAAGGAGGAAACTAGGTGACAGAGGTACATGTGGCCTGCAAAATCTAAAATATTCATTATCCGAACCTTTGCAGAAAAACGTTTGCTGACCTCTGATTTATAATGTACTTATATCTTATATATTGTGTTATATATTTTTTATTTTTCTCCCTATATGATTTGACTTACATATATTGTGAAATGCTTCCCACAATAAGTTCAATTAACATCTATCACAGATACAAAAAAGAGAAGAAAGTTTTATATTCTTAAAATATATTTTATAATACACTTTTTAAAGAGACTACTGTCTAGTCTCTTGTGCGCTGCAGGAAAGTAAAGGAAAGTTCTGGTACCCATGTAACAGAGTTATTTGAGAGTATTTACTCAAGGCAATCACATGAAATAATAGGTTACCTTTGTCGTCCCCTACCAGCTACACACAGTGACTCGGAGAAAGGTGACCTACATTCTATAGGACTGGATCAAAGGCTACGCGCCAGGTGTGAGACCATAATCATTGGAAATAAGAGTTGGCCCCATGATAATTGAGTTCCCTTTTCTCTCCAGAGGAAGAAGTTTAAAGGGAATTGACAAGGAAAGAGTCAGGAATTGAAGAGAATGAAAGCAAAGTGCCCACTCCTCTTGATGATTCTAGCTCTCCTAGGATTTGTCTGCCAGGTCCACATCAAAATTTGGTGGTTCCCAAGGGCAGAAAAGCCACCATTTCGTTTCTCATTTGCTTCTCATTTGCTCCCCCACAGATGAGGAAGACACTCACAGGTCGGGTGGAGTGCAAGAAAATGATGAAGAAACAGTGAAGAGTGCCCAAGGAAGACCCTAGAATATATTCCTCCCTACACTCACCCCCCTAACTCAATCAAAGATTCCTACATCTCCATACCTATGGGCCAGAGTGAGCCAGCAGAGTTTGCTGAGAGCTTGAAGAATAAATTAGCTACCATAGCTATCACCATTCAAAGGTCAGCTGGCAAAGCAGGAAGATTCCAGAAGCAAAAATCAGAAGAGGCATGCTTGCCGGGAGCCAGGGGGTAGGTTAGGAGAGGTCCAGCCTTCCTAGGCTCACCAGCATGTGCAGGAAGCTGGGCATGTGGTCAGGACACTTGATGGGTCAGCCCTTACAGCTAACAGTAGGAGGTGACTCTGGGCAGGCAGAGGGCAGCGTGAAAGCCCTGGGCTCTTGAAAAATGGATGCTAATGGGTAAGAAATGAACCAAGAGGGACCAACTACTTTGCCAAAAAAACTCCACCCATGTATTTTCTGTGTATTTAGTTTCTGACTCACAGATGCTTATCTGCTTAATAATAATAAGTAACAACCTAATAATAGCCAACTATTAATAATAAACTACCCCACCGAAAGAATTAGACAAGCATCACTATGGGTAAGGGGTTGCTCTTATGCTCTCTCCTTCTCAACATGCCAACTCCCTCTCCAGATATTAGTTATATTTAGACTGACCATAGCATTTACTTGGAACTTTTTGAGAGCAAAGAATGTGCGATTAAGGGGCACCTGGGTAGCTCAATTGGTTAAGCGTCTGCCTTCGGCTCAGGTCATGATCTCAGGGTCCTGGGATCGAGCCCTATGAGGGGCTCCCTGCTCAGCGGGGAGCCTACTTCTCCCTCTGCAACCCCCCTTAGCCCTGCTCATGCTTGTTCGCACCCTCTCTCTTGCTCTCAAATAAGCAAATAAAATCTTAAAAAAAAAAACAAAAAACAAAAAAGAATGTGCTATTAATAATTTTGCCAGAACCAAGGGTAACCAGGTTCTGCCCAGGGCAACCAGGAGGGCATGGTTACCCTACTATTACCCGAGCCCCCTCCACTTGAACCCAGACAGGCTTTGTAACAATAAAAGCTGTCACAAAGGAGTGCCGGGAAGCCAGGTGCTTTACCTATGCCGTGCCATTTAATCCTGAGGACTACCTGATAAAGTAGGCATTATTTTTACAATGTTACAGAAGAGGAATCTGAAACTCAGGAATGCTAAGTAACTTGCCTAAGGTCACACTGTTAACAAGGGAAGCTTGCATCAAATAAGAAAAGCTTTCATCAAGCCTTTAATATATGTTAAATCTTTTGCTAGCTGTTTCCACATTTGATGTCTCATGTTCATCCTTAACCTTTCAGAAGCGGATAAGGATATCTTTTTTACACATGAGGAAATAGCACTTCAGGGGAGTTATTATGTCATTCAAGTTCAACCAATTTAGGAAGTGCGTAAGTCCAAGTTAAACCCAGGGTTCTCTGAATCTAATGTACGGGGTTTTCCGCTCCCCATGCCATTTTTCCAGGGGGTCGATAGGGGAAGTGCTGAGTCCTTAGTCACCGAAGGCCAGTTAGGTGAAAATAGAGTGAAAGGACAGCCAACGATGATGTCCACCTGTTTCATTATGTTTATTATTAGAGCGTTGCATCTGGCATTAGATATATTTTTGAGACTCCTAGAAAAAACCCTGCTGAATTATCAGCAACCACAAGTGAAGCATAAACCTGTAGCTCTCAGCACTAGGACAAATCCCACTAAGATGCTACCAAAATTAGAGAGGATTTGTGTTTATGTGCAATGCTCCCAGATGGCCTCCCGCAAGGCACACAGCGCACAGAATGTGCTCATCCTTACTGGACACGAAACCAAGTCTTTCAAAAGACTTAGGAGGGACCAAGGCAACTACACACACCATCTCTTCAGCATTAGTCATGTGACTACAAATCCTCTTTGAATATCAAGTAGGTGAGCAGTGTGCATTCATGCCATCAAAATCTGTGGGTTGCCACAAGGGATTGGAAGCGGTCAGTAAGTGAGCAAAATTGGCAGAACACTGCTTCTGCCTGCCTTCCAAGGTGACCTGAGGGAAAATTTAATAGAGTTTGTGATATATCTCATTGCTCTATGCATTAGGGTCAAACCAAGCGTACTACAAAATCCTGATGCAGCAGGTGAAGGGTCCTAAAAGAAAGACCAAAAAAAGATCTAATAGAAAGTCATTTCATGAGAGAAAATAGAGATTTCCAGGACAGCCTTGAAGGTGTAGAACTGTCTCTGAAAATCAGTTCATCCTCAGTCCATCAAATCACCTCCTGAAACAGCAGATAGCAGAAGGACCACAGGCTTCCGTATCAGGAAGAATTGGATCCACAGCCTAATTCTGCCATCGACTGGCCTCTGTCACCCTGGGTTGGTCTATTTATCTTCTCTGAGCCTCAGTTACTTCCCTTGAAAAAATACGATCCTAATACCAACTTCCAAATACCCTCTCTGCATGTGCCAGGCGCAGAGGTAGAACCACGTATTAGAGGCTCGCTGAAAGTTAGTCTCCTTCACTTTCTCTAAACGTGTGATCTTCTATAAGTCACTTGGCAACTGTTTCAGTGTCCTCGTTTCCACAATGTGGATGGTAAAATCTCTCATAAGTATGAAATAAGAAAGTATCTGTAAAGTAGCTACCACAGTTCCAGGCACAAGGTAAGCACTCAGTAAATACTCCACGTCCCTAAAGCACTGTTTCTCAGTGTGGACTTTCTTTTTCTTCAGCGGCACCATCTGATTTTTCATAGGAGTTAAAACAGTGCTACTATTCCCTAACAGCAGAAGAATGCAATGGTGTCTGCCTGATTTTAGCCAGCGTACTATCTGAACCAATCCAGAACATGCGGCCTTCGCACCAACCCTGGGACCCCAGTCTACTTCTACCACCCAGCTGAGGCCCAGTGACCCACCACCTGCTGAGGCTTATTATCCCGGAGATATTGATTTGCAATGCCAGGCCTTGCGAGCAGGTTTCTAGTCACTTGTTTCATGCTTCTTGTGGCAAATTATATTTGACTTTCAATTCAAAATCCAGGGTTTTCTAAAGTAAAACCTCAGTGTCATCATGGTGATAAAGCAGCAACATATGCAGTTTTGACAGGATGGATTTTTCTTGTTTGTCATGAAGAGTCTCCCTGCCCATTTCCATGTCCAAACCCTGCCATCACCTCCCACAAGGCCACCCCCATGTATATACCAGAGAATAATAGAAGGCTCCCCCACTGATACTATCTTGAATGCACAGGGAACCCCCAGCACTAGGAAGGCACGTGGAGAAGCGGAGGGTTACTGTCCTACTGAAAGTCATGGAGGTCTTCGGCTTGGCTCAGTGAGCATGAAATGAATGAAGTTAGAAATGGGAAGAAAAGCCCTAACTCAGCAATAAAGTTTTCATCTTATTTAATCAAACATATATTTGCATATTTCTTTGGCAAAGACATCAGGTTCTCCAGTTGAGAATTTTGCTAAAGCAAAATCTGCCAAAAGAAATTGTTTTGGTTCTCCCTCCTGAATAAGAAATATTTAACTCCAATTTTTCAGCATGAAACTTTGGTGGCGATTAGAGGCATTTTCAAATCCATTTGGATGTCTTTTTGGTTATTTAATTCCAGAAACAAAATGTGGGATTCAGAGTATTTAGAGGAGGGATACTTAATTTTAATAGTATGATCAATTGCATGAAAGTTTGAAAAGCTTGGTCAACTCTGTCTGAGAGGGTAATCGAAAAGTAGTTACCTTTGGCCCTAGACTGCAGCTGTATACTTACATTTGAATGAGGATTTTGGACCTGTATCACAGAGAGTACTTGATGTTTTTAGCATCTTGGAACTGGAACCTTAAAATCAGTCTACAAATTAGGGAATTATTTGAGCTTAACTCCTTTCAAGCATTCTTCGTGATACTTCTCCATATAAATGTTGTCATAAAGATTAATACATAATCTCCTCCCTTAATACCTTCCAGTTGGAAAGCAAACTTATGACTGAACAAGCCAAACTGAATTCTGAGGCTAAAACTTTAGAACTGCTAAAAATACCAAACCCTAAAATAATTCAACTTACATTGGAGATACGCAAATTACATATTAAAAGTTACACTCTAGCAGATACACCCTGTGGAAAGGTTCAGTTGCATAGAAAGCAGGCATTTATAAATAGATGACACAGGTCCCCATGCCAAAAATTTAGAGTTTGCCCCCAGTGACAGTAACTAAGGGAAGAAATTACATGATTCATCCTCAAAAGAACAGGGCAGGGACTTCTCCATATATATCTTTTGCAATTTCCCTATTGGCCACTAATTTCAGTAGCTCCTCTCTTCCTCACATCATCTGGAATCCCTGGGCCATGATCATATTTGTGGCTTGGGAAGAAGAAACACTGTCTGCCTTAGCATGCAAGTCCAACCTCAGACTTTGAGAGACAACCCCAGGAAAGGGAAGAAAGTGGGGATGAAGATGAAAATTCCAGAAACTACCCAAATACGAGCAGCACCCAGTGAATGCCCCTCTCCCCCCAGCCTCCCTATGACTAGGGTAGATCTGTCGCATTTACCAGAAGAGCCATAACTGTGCTCAGCCAGCTCATCTTATACACTCATCTTGAGCCTTTGCAGTCTTTATTCACAGCTCAACTAATATGTATCCCTGGAATTCCTCTTCTAAGCTCTGTTTTTTCCTCAACGTCCTCCATTGGCCAAAAATTCACGCTAAGGGTCAATATCTATTTTTTAGTTTATATTGGCTACTTTCCCAAATGCTTTTTAAGTCAAAATAACCATATTATTATCATTTTTATTTTACTCATGAGAAAATACAGACATAGCAAGGTAGAAGAATTTCATATGAACCCTGAAGACTGACTTCAAGGCTTTATATGTTAACTATTGCCCTCATTGTTCTCTGGTATATAGTCCTTCAGCAGGGTGTTCTCCCAGCCTAACGTTATTAGTAAAGCCAGGTATTTGGTTCTGGACCTTTAATCTTCTGATTTCTATTTACCCTTCAGAAACCGCTTCTCCCTCTCCCACTCCCCCTGCCTGTGTTCCCTCTGTCGCTGTGTGTCTCTCTGTCAAATAAATAAAATCTTTAAAAAAATAAAGATCCCAGAAGTCCAAGGAATTATAATAATAACCACAACATCCACTTGTGGAAATATCTGCTCTATGGCAGCAATTTACCAGTGATTGTAATAATGATGAGGAGGAGGATAATAATAATGAAGGTTTGTCTAGTGCTCCCTAGGGGCAGGTTTTGTTCTAAGTTCTTCACACATCTTAACCAAGGGAATCTCCACAGCAATCCCATGAGATTTATGCTGTCAACATTCACATTCTATAGATGAAGAGAATCTTAGAGAGGTTGAGTCATGAATGCTGGTTTAGACATGAGTTCTACAATATCTTCATATGATAGAACCTCCCAAATTGCAGCGTAAGACACAGTTTGGTACTAGAAACCCAAAGGACTTGAGTGATACATTAGGACTGTCACACAAGAATGGGTGAGAGTAAGAAAGAAAGCAAAAACTAATAAAAATCCTCCTCAGTAGTAGCTACTACAGATATTTCAAAGAAATGGAGGAAATTAACTTTATGCAAGACAGTCAAAATTCTCATCAAAGGGAAGAATTTATGTCTCAGGAAGCGAAAACAGTAGAGAGACTTGTAAATAATTTTAAAATACATATTTTAAGAACCTAAAAGAGATGAAATATGTAGGATCAAGAACAAGAGATTATGAAGGAAGAGAGATATGAATCAAATATTAGTAGATATGAAAAATGTATCAATTAGAAATTAAGAAAATGAAAAGTGCAGCCACGGGAAAATAGTTGTATTGAATGATGTGCACACACAGATACACACACGTACACACAGTATATGACAGGATCAATACAACCGCCAAAAATTATTAAATTGGAAGATACTACTACTAAATTTATGTAAAGTGCAGTACAAAATGATAATAAACTGAAAGATGTGAAAGACAAGCTGTTATAGTTGTAAGGAAATGCCAACAAACTATAGAATCAAGAACACGTAGAAGCAGTATTTGAATAAATAATGGCAGAGACTTTTCAGGAAAAAATTAAGAACATGAATTCCAAGATTCGAGCAGCGCCAATGCATCCTTCGGTTAGTTTTATAAAAATACCAAACCATAAAGAATGCATTTTTCCTGCGACCCAGCAATCCCACTACTAGAAATTTATCCTTACATACGTCTCAATAAATCAACAATATACGCACAAGTTTATTCTCGGTAGCCTTTTCCCATATCCAAATATTAGAAACAAACTCACTGCCCATTCATAGGAGACGAGTTGAATAAACTAAAGTTAGTCCACAAAATAAAATACTATACAGCTATTGTTTAAAAATTGATAAATCTTTCTAAGCACTGATATGAAGTGATTTACAGGATGTGTTAAGCAAGAAAAGCCCGGGAGAGTACAAAAAGTACATATGTTTTGGGCCAGAAAGAGGAAAAAATACGCATACACTCATGTTTATCTTTGCAAAAAGAAATACACGACAGAAACGAACAACACTAACAGCAAAAAGATCACCTAGAGAGGGTTCCTAGAAATAAGGTGAGACCATCAGGATAGGAAATAAAACTTCTCAGAGCATAGAGTGAGGAAGAAAAGTGAATATAAAAGGAAAGACTGGGATGAAAGAAGCAAGGAAGGCTACATAACTTTGGTTGAAAATGTTGGCAAATCTATTAACAAGTGTTATTTTAAAAAGCTATTATTATTAGATGGTGTGGGTTGAAAAATATTGGAAATAGAATTCCATGATGACAAAATTTTGAAATACTAAGTTCTTTGTCTTATTTCTGCAGGGGGAAAGAGAGACTGAGTGCCTTTCACCATTGTTTAAAAAATGTAAATATATATATGTTAGAAATGTAACAATAATCACTAAGTAATAAAAAAAGAATCTATATATTCTAATTCAACAATGAAAGCATCAAGGAAACTTTTATCAGTCAAGGAAAGGAAGAGAAATGAAAAACTAAGTGAAATAGAACCAATATAAAATGGCAAACTACATCAGAAGTTTTAAAATGTAAATGGATTAAAATCAGGTTTACAAGTTTCACCAAATAAATAAATAAATAAATAACTGAAAATAAAGGAAAACCAAAAAATAACTGAAATAATGTCTATGCATCATTATTAACATTGGATTAAATAGACTTCAAGGAGAAAGATAGATGATAGACAGATAGATAGATGGATAGATGATAAAATTTAGAGTTCAAACCTCTTTCATCCTTTCCTGATTGTCCATTCACTTTCCTTCCTCAATAGAAATAAACCTCAAGTGATATTTCTTAAAGATTAGTTGCGATATGGTTTATGAAATGGTATCCGTGAACTTTTTTATACTCTGTTATCTTAAAATCCATTGTTCTCTCTTGCAACTTGAATACAACTTTTACCTGTGCATGACTTTGTAACATCCTGTTATCTGGAAAATCTTGACACTATTCATTATAAAGTATCAAAAGAGCACATCCATTAATATTAAACTACCATCTCACTGGAAATTCATAAGTACTGGAAAAACTCACCATAGTGGATACACATGTTACAAAATTCTCATTTTCACTAGAAAGCTCCATGTTTGTCATTGGCAACAAATACTGTCAATGGTTTCCCTGGAAGAGACAGGCACATGTGTTCACTTCTGAGAAAATGTTAGCCAAACGTAGGCCTGAATAACCATAATTTGTCAGCCAATAGTACCTTCAAGTAAAAATGGCATTCAATTAAAAAAAATAAAACTACAATTCATCTTGCAACTCAAACAATGGCGCAAGTACCTTTTCTTGAGACACAACTATATTTCAGTATGCAGAAGTACTTTATGCAAACTTGTCATCTTGTCACACGGAATATAAAAAAGACACATGTCCAAGGGTCAATATTTAATCAATTTAATCATTTTTTATTGCTTTTTCAAGAGCATTCTTAAATAAAACGGATAATTTTTTTTTTTAACTGAAGGTATGTGGCTGTAAAGAGTATAAAGCCTATTCTTGTCTGGTGTCACTGCCAGGATTTATGCTAAGACACCATCAATGTCACCTACCATTGCTTTTGCACCGTCAGTGCAAATGTCGACACATATAACACTAAGTACTAATATAATATTAAATGACCACCGAGTAGTATTATAAAAATAATGGTAACCTCATGGAACCAGTGAAACAATTTCCAGAGCCCACAGAGCATATGTGGAGAAGAGGTGCAGTGTGCATTTCTACTTCTCACTGGTCTGGGGTTAAGCCAAGTTCAAGAGGTAGGAAATAAAAGCGATCCCTCAATCTCTCTCTCCCTCTGTGTGTCTCTGTATCTCTCTCAACCTCTATATATCTCTCTCTGTCCATCTCTCTTTCCTTCTACTTCTCCTTTTGTGCCTTTTTCTCTCTCAATCTCTCTCTTTTTTTCTCTCTCTCTCTCTCACCACATGATCCTGTTTCCTGTTAAATGTAATTTAGCTTTTAAATTACAATCCTAAAATGTGTCTAACCTTGTCCATGAACTATCACAGCCTTTCCTCTTCCCCTTGGCCATGCCGAATGCCTACCACCGCACCTGTGCCTTTCCTAGGATGAAGCCCCGTCTTCTTCACAGACACCCATCCTGTATTCCCAGCATATTTCCCAGTGACTGCATCTGCTTTGTCCCTGGTACACCACTGTTGCACTTGAAAAATCTGGTTACTTTAGATACGGGTTTAGAAGTGGACAATTTTCTTTTAAAAATGGTGTTTGCAAATAGCCTCCGACTTCTAAACATTGGACACAGAAATCACTCACATAAAAATAACCACCAATGCCATCCCTCCTAACCTTCAGACCACTGTGGAAAACCACGGAGTGTTCTGAGAGCCTGCCATTTCAGAATTGGAAGAGAGAAGGTAAGTATTTTAAACAAACATGATTTGAGCACTTAAATGTTTATTAAAATTAAATTATTAATGAAAATGGAATATTAAAAACACCAGAAACACCTTAAAAATTAATTTTTGGACAATATTCTAGGCAGAGCTGGCTGGACTACTTAAATCCCTCTGCCCAAAATACACACATACAACTTCCACGTGATCTTATGGCTTAAAATTTTAACTATCAGAGACTAATCTAAGTTAAGAATCTAAATGTGCAAACACATCTTGATTTATTCAGGTCTCTGCTAGCAATTCATGGATGGGAATGGGGTCAGAAGGGGGAAAATTGGGAGTTAATAATTTTGGAATACAAAAAGAGAGAAGTGAGTCTATAGAGAAATGAAAGAAATGGGAAGGCAGACAAACTACGTGCAATAAACAAAGAAGAGAGAGCCAAAGACACTTCATCTCCTCAAAAATCTTGCCTGGGGTCAGACCAGATGTTAAAAAGTTGGAGCAAAAATAATCCGTCTTTCTCCTCCTGAATGCTGAACTCCATGGTTCTTGATAGCAGATAACAGAAGTTAGGTCTCTGCCCTCAGTCCTTGAGTTATGTGAGGGTTAGGGATGCATCAGGGGCCAACCACAGAACCAAACTACCTTAGAGCAGTGTTGCTGTGGGCCACTATGTCACAGGAGAAGCCACATACTTGGAGAAGATATTCTCAACGCACACAAACTGACAGAGGATTAGTGTTCAGCATAGTGTGATTTCCACACCACTGATTTACAAACAGATTTTGCACATGACTCCTTTGTTGGTTGAGCTTTTCCACTTTAGGATTACTTTGATTTTTTTTTCCTGATCTTTTTCTTCCCCCGCCCCCCCGTGAGGGGCCAATAATTGGTGGGTGCCTTGGTGGGTGCTGTCTATCCATGGATAAATAAAACATGTTCTTGCCCTGAGAAAGCGCCTCCCGGTGTAGCAGAGGAATGTATTGTTGAGGCAAAAATGACCGGATGAAAGAGAAAGGAAAATGTGTAAGAGTTGGTAAAGAATGAAAATTCAGTCGGATGGGTTTTCTTTCAAATAGTTCATCAAGTTTTTATTACTCTCTACCAAAATTCTGAGTGTCATGGACTGAATTTTTGTGTCCCTCCCCCCAGCTTCCTATGTTGAAATCTTAACCCCCAGTGTGATGATATTAGGAGGTGTGGCCTTTGGAAGATAATTATGTCATGAGGGTAGAGCCCTCCCGAATGGGATTACTGCCCTAATAAGAAAAGACATGAGTTGCTCCCCCTCTCGGCTCTTCCCCCATGTGAGGATACAACCAGAAGTCAGCAGGTTGCAGCCTGGGCAAGAGGAAGAGTGTTGCCGCCAGTACCCGACCTCACCGGCACCCTGATCTTGGAGTTCCTGCCCCCAGAACTGTGAGAAATCAAATCCGTTGTTAATAAGCCACCCAGTCTGTGGTAAATAATTTGTTAGAGAAGCCCAAACTAAGATACTAATTTCATTAAGAAAGTTATCAAGACATTTTTTAAGTCAACTAGGTACAAAAGTAATTTTTCAAAGAAGGCTACTTGATGTATCTGCCCCCACCCTTAACCCTCTCCCAGAACAAACCAGACGACAGAGTGAGCTGACTTGCTCATATTTATGGATGTGCAGGGTTTAACCTCTTTACTGCACTGACAAGCCAGGCAAGACCATTGTTCTGCCCACAATCTACACTCTCCTCAGAGACCACAGTGTTGGCAGTTACTTAAATGGCTGATGTTGCATAATAAACACTATGCAAAAACATCAGTCCCCAGCGCAGCCTGCTTGCCATACTCCAGAGGTTACACTTTGTGAAGTTCGTGCCAGAACATTCTGCCTCCACTGAGTGCTTAAATGCACTTAGCGGGAAGAGCAGATAGGATCTGTTCCCCATCAAGAGTCTGGAAATAAGAAGGTTTGCAAAAAGTGAAACTTCTCCAGTTGGCAATTTGTGCTTAGAAATGAGCTCCTGACCCATGGGCATTTGTTAAATTTGCTTTTAAACTCTTTATTTTTTTTTAAGTTTTTCTCTCATGCTTGTAGAGAGTTGTCTCATTTGATGCATCACAGGCCTTCTCCCCTGCTTTTTTTTATCAAGGGTTGTGTGTTTTAGTTTGTCTTCCAAATAAACACTGTCATGGCCACAGCCTTTGCTGAGAACCCACACAGCCCAGCAGGAACCATCTGCTCTTTCTGCTGAACCTGATCAAGCCCATCCTCTGTCAGCTTCTCAGTTATGAGCTTGGCTCCTCAATTAAAGGAAAAGCAAGTTTTTGCAGGCCTGGGCTTAAGCCAGCTTCCTCCCTTGAGTAGGTTCAGCCCGGATGTTGGAGAACGTTCGCAAATGATGCTAGATCTATTTCTCTCTTTGGATTCATTTCCAGGCATTCCAAATCTGCTTCCCTTCCTGGCTGCTTCCTCCCTGGCCCCGTGGAACAACTGACATTTATACGACACCAGCATTTGCCCAGTGCTTGCACACACAATAGCAGGCAGAATAAACTAATGACTTGCAGCAAGCCAGGCACTGGACAAGACACTTAACAAGCATTACTCTATCTAATCTTCAAAATTCCCTGTTTGGTTTTTCTCTTCTTGTTTTGCCCATCAAGAAAGTGAACTCTGGGGGCGCCTGGGTGGCTCAGTCGTTGAGCGTCTGCCTTCAGCTCAGGTCATGATCCCAGGGTCCTGGGATCGGGCCCTGTGTCGGGCTCCGCGCTCCGCGGGAAGCCTGCTTCTCCCTCTCCCACTCCCCCTGCTTGTGTTCCCTCTCTCACTGTGTCTCTCTCTGTCAAATATATAAATAAAATATTTTTTTAAAAAGTGAACTATGCATCTCCTAAATGGAATTTTGCTGCATGGTTTTTTGGGGGGGTTTTTTGTTTTTTTTTCTTTGCTTAAGCTACACCAAAATGCACGATACCGTCATTCCAGTTTCTGTTTCTTAAGGAGACTTGTGATGGTCAGAAACCATCTCAATATTTATGATGGTATCTCCATCTTTTGCGATCGTCTCAACTAACTCAACATTTTTATAAAATTTAGCCACTTGGACTTCACTGAGTCTTTTCAGGGTACTCAGCTCAGTGTTGAAGGAAATAGCACTCTACTTTGTTGTTGTTGAGCTCCTATTTCAATGGTTTGCATAAAGATAAATTAAAATGTGCATTTGCCCCAGAAGTGCAAGTGACATAAATAAGCTCAGGAAGAGCCCGGCTGACTCCTGGTGAGATAAAATTTCAAATGGCCAGCACAGGAGTGTGGGAACATTCCAGAGAGTGGCTAGCTATATAGCCTCAAGCCTCAGTAGGAGCATTTCAGAAAACAGAGGTTATCAGTTTTACTGCTAATTGATGGTACTTCAATTTAATGTAGTCAGGAAGGTCAAGGGAGGTTTTCTGGGAAATGACACTTGAGATCAGAAGGCTTAGGAATCGGCTAGGTGACAAGGAGAAAGAAGAGTATTTCAGAAGGGAGGGAACAACATGTAAAAAGAGCAAACAAAGCAATTTCAAGGGAATAAAATTATCAGTAAAGATAATGAAGTGTCATTAGTCAGAAGGGATATCCCCAAAATAAATACTGGAGCTGCTAACAGGTATTTGACAGGTGGAAAGGGGAACTTTCAGATTTCCCCTTGGTGATTTCCAGAATGTCTCAACAAAGCAGTAACATCAAATGCCTTAAAGAAGGACGTAGGAGAAGAACCAACTCAGGGGACCAGACTCCCAGGACACAGAGTGAGTGGTGGGAGATGTAGGAGGAATGAGAATGACTGCATATGTCTATGGACTAGTCACAGCCCTGGCTCTGTTAAATAGCAGCCGTGTGACATTTGGGAATCATCACGTTCTCAATTGAATGTGATCCCTGTCTTGGGTCAAAATCCTGACTCCGTACCTTGTTAGTATATAACCTTGGGCAAATTACACAACTAATCTGAGCCTCAGTTTTTCTCTTTGAACAGAGATAACAATGGCTTCCTCGTAGAACCATAAGGATCAAATGAGCTAATAAATGAACAGTGCTTGTTATCCATAGCAGATGCTGTTGGTCCTTCACCCATATCCCTCAGAGCTACCAGTGTTCCCTGGAGGATTTCCAATTTACAGTACCTGCATTTTATGCCTCAGGACTTTTTTCCAACATCTCAGAAAGTCACTTTGCCCCTGCAAAATTGACACTACCCTGCCTTGCACAGCAGCCCTTAGATAATGACACTGGAGTTGAGCATAAGTGCTCTAGCTTCTTCACTCTTCAAATAATTCTGAGGTCTGGGTTTTACTCTTTTCCCAGAAGATTCGGTTCCACCCACTTTGTACTTCTAGAGGAAACAACTTGCAAGCAAATCTTTATCTCAGGGTCTGCTTCTGAGAGAATCCAAACTAAGACCTTGTACATGTCTCACGTAGTAAGCACTCAATAAATATTCGACTAATTAGTAATTTATGATGAAAACAATTATACCTACCAAGGACAGTAAGTTTTCCAGGGGAACTCTAATGCTTATTCCAGTTTTTAGGAAAACTCTAAAGACTGTTCCTGCATAAAACTTGGAATAGAAAGGATTCATCATTTTTCGCTGATAACAAAAAAAAATGGAGAGTACCTATATGGGCAAAGTGAAAGGTAGCTGGATTCAAAGAAAAAGTCATCTGGACTGTTCAGAAAGCCAAGCAAAGAATTGAAGATAGCAGCAGATTTTATATATAAATTATCTGAAGGAGCTTAAAGAAGCTACAAAAAAATCACATGCTGGTGCTTCCCCTGGGACACAAGCCCAGCCTCCTGTTTGTACTCCACACTCAGGAGGAACAGGCCTCTCCTTCCATTCTCCAATACTTCAGGATAGTCAGCCATATAAAGATGTGATATATTAGGTTGGTTTACATAGAGAATTTAGGGGCACTCATCGAAGTGAGCAGGCCTATGCATGGCTTGGCTAATCAGTAAGGAGGCAGCCGTGGGGTCTGAGGGTTTTTCAGGCTTACTGGCAGTTTATCATTATGGTCACAACCAGCCTCCTTGGCAATGACAAGCCTACCTTTTGGGGATGGGCGTGAATGTTGGTAATGGTAGCACACTCCAGCAAATAAGGACATCACACAAAAGGGGAGTGACCCATGCCAGCCATGAGCCAAGTGACTCCATTTCACTCCAGGGCCCTCACTGTGGACCGCAAGCTAAGGATCACAATTATACTGTTTTCCTTATTAACTAGTACTACCTTAATAATAAAAATCTCTTCAGAAAACTGTGGTCAGCAGTATTCAGATGGAGAACACCGAGCTATCTGGTAGAATATATTTCCCAGGGTTTTTGTGCACATTCAAGCCAAGATAAGAAAATTAACGTTGACTTTAACCTGATCTTCAAAAATAATAATTTTATCTTTTATTATGTGGCACTCAGTGGGGGGACTATTTTGTGTATTCGTTTATTTCTCCTCAAAACTATCCTCTGATGGTAGCTGTGGTTGTATAGCCATTTTAAAATTTAGTGTCTTAACACAATAACCACTTATTATTTCCCGTGAGTCCGGGACCAAGCTGTTTGGGGCCCGCCGATCTCAGCTGGGCTCACTCACATGCCTGGGGCCTTGGCTGGGACAACTGGGCCAACCTGGCTCTGCTCTACATGGCCTCTCGCTCTCCAGGAGGCCAGCCCAGGCTTGATCTCAGGGTGCGGGCAGAGCCCCAGGAGAACAGAAACATGGGCTGGGAACTGGCCCATCTTCTCTCCCTCCACAATATGTTGCCAAAGCAGGTCAGCCCCGATTCAGGAAGTGGAGGGAAATCTTCCATCTCTTGATGGGAAGAACAGCAAAGTCTCGTGACAAAGAGCATTCATAGTGAGAAGAGTGAAGAATGGTGACCATTTTTCAATCAATCTATGACATCTGGTAATTGGTGGGATGGGCTCACTGATACCGTGAGGAGAAATACAATATAGCAGATCCTTAGGCATCTCAAGGTCTGTAGGCCTTTGTGTGCAGTGAAGGCAGGGAGGGATAGTATTTGAATTCCTTAAATACTCTCTTTACCGAGTTCCTCATTTTACTGATTAGATTTCCCCTCTGTCCCTCTGGGAAGCCTCCACTTAACCCCAGGGGCCCCCATCTGTTCCTAGAGCATGCTTGAATTCTTCAGTCATACCTCTTATCATCTTGGATTGTATTTCTTTGTTTAACGCTTGAACTTCCTTTAGAAGGTAGCTTTCTGAGGGCAGGAACTGGCTTTCCTCTCCTTCATCATCCCACATGCACATCAACAGGCAGACAGCCTGGCAAAGAACCGCCACAGAAAAGACATTGTACTGTGTGTGGAGTGAATGAAAATTCAGAAAAATATGAATGAAAATAATCAGGAAAGTCACTGTGGGACTGACAGGGCACAGGCATGTGGTCACTTCAAATGAAGAGGTAGGAATTCCCTGTGATGGAGAAATCCCAGCACTAAATGCCATCTCCCTTCTTGCTCTTTCTCGCCGCCCCCCCCCCCGCCCCCATGACACCCCACCTGCTAGAGGGCTACAGCATTTTAGCACCACAAGAAAAAGAGTCCGTCATTTGTCTGCAGGCTTTTGTGCAATTGAAAGCTAAAAGTCTATCCCAGGGTTCTAAACAAGTGTACATTTCTTGATTGGATTTCTGTCTACCACAGAGCTGGAAATAAATTATCCCCAATTTTTAGTGAGGTATACAGAATCTATGGGACCATTTTCTCTTCAGTCATGTTTCCAATCACTAAGTAATTATTTTTTCCAATTCATCCCTAATAAAGTTTTATTTGGATGAAAATTGAACAGTCTCTGTTATATGGAACTAGGTTTGGAAACTCCTGGGTGCTAGAGTATAAATTAAAAGATAACCAGGTTGCCTTGTTGGACATGATCAACCCACATAACTAAATTCAGCTTAAAATATACCAAAACGTAAGGTCATTTTCTTTAAGAAGAGAACAACAAAATAAATGCAATACAGTTCCATTTTTCTGTAACCAATTTTCCTATAATACTTTAAGGTTGAACAAGAAAATAGGTTACATGTGTTTGCTAAAATTTTTAAATAAGCCTCAATAAAACAGAATTCCCCATAAAAAGCCTTGTGAAATAAAATTTGATACAAGCATTATCATGTTCAGAATTTAAGGGAATTTATCCAACAATTCAATTCTGAGAAACTAACAACTCCATGAAAACAGGATAAATAAACACACGTAACATTTGACCCAACAGTTTAACCTATAGGAATTAATTTTACAGGTATTCTTTAATGTGTTCACAAAAATGCACATTCCAGAATATTATTGCAGCATTTTATAATAACAAGTTAGGAAGAATTTAAACACTCATTAAAAAGCTGTTAGATAAATCCAGTACACACACACACACACACACACACACACACACACACACACACACACATATAATAGAATGTCGTGCAGCAATTAAAATGAACAAGGCAACATATCTATGTACTGATATGGAACTTCCTCCAAGATATATATAAAAGAAAAGCAAGGATGGCACGCCTGGGTGGCTCAGTCGGTTAAGCATCTGCCTTCAGCTCAGCTCATTATCCCAGGGTCCTGGAAGCCAGGCCCTCATTGGCCTCTCTGCTCCATGGGGAGCCTGCTTCTCCCTCTCCCTCTGCTGCTCCCCCCTGGCTCATGTGCTTGCTCTCTCTCTGTCAGATAAATAAAATCTTTAAAAACAATAAAAGAAAAGCAAGGAAATGAACAATGTGTACGCATACTAAAATTTGTATTTATTATTATTTTTTAAATGGCACGAATGTTGTATTCTTTGGAAGGATACGTTAAATACAAGCAAGAGTGATTCTCTCCTGGATGAGAAACAGAGATGGTAGAACAAAAGTGAAAGAGTTGCCCTTCACTTTATTTGTTTTAAATCTTTAAATTTTTTACCTTATACTTACATTATCTAATCAAGAGCATAATAATAATCCTGAAAACAAATAAAGTAAAACCTATGTCTGTAGAGTAGAATTTTAATGTAAAGTCTGAATTACAAGTAATATTTCAAATAGAGATAAACCAGAAGTTGAAAAGAATAAATAAACACTAGTTCAACATATATATATAAGTTACAAGGACAAACACAAGTACATTTAAGGTATCTGGTTAGGACTCAACAGAAGTTTCAGCAAAAAATTATACTTGCTCTTAGGTCAATGATATAGTTTACACTTTACCCTAAAAAAAACTCCCATCCTAACGAAAAACATAAAAAAGGACACATAATACGTACACACAAACACACACACACACACACACACACACACACACACACACACACCAGTGGGCCATTAAAGCAGAAAAGTGTCACCATGTTTAATAAAATGGAGGTATTTCTCATCTATTTTGGAGAACTGAGATACCCAAGATTCTCAGATGAAGATAGTGTGGTTTGAAGAACAGAGACCAAAAAAGCTAAGCACTGTGTTAAAGAAAGTAACTTACTTTTGAAATGGAAATACCAGTTTGCATTTCAAAATAGATGAAATAGTTAAACAGGAAATCCAAAACGGACAGGACTGCCACTTCTAACAATGACAGAGTAGATTGTATCCAATTAATTCTTCTGCTGAGAACAACTATGAAAGCTCAATAAATATGAAACAAACACAAAACAGCTCTTTGAGGGCATCACTGAGCAGAGAGGCAGACAAGACAAAATATGCTGAGATCCCAAGGGGAAGGAAACTGCGCTGAGGCAAACCCAAGTTCTCAGCCCCTTTTCCTCCTCCATGCTGATTCCTCAGTAGCAAACAGAGGGCTTCTAAGCAAAAGGCAGTGACTCAGAATTTCAGCCTTTCTGTGGAGCTGGGGAGACAAATAACTGAAGTTCAGGGTTCCTGAAATAACCAAGGAATGGAAAAGCCAAGACCTGAGAGAAAAGATGACCTCAGGGAAGACAAGACATCATTCTCATTCCCTCAAGCCATTTGCAAATTCCCAATCTGCCATGGTGAGGGGCCAATAAACCGAGCCGCTAGATCAGCTGGCAGGCTAAAAAGCTAAATTAGAGCCTTTTCAGGACTCTCATGATGGTAGGGAGATAGAAATTGGAGATCAGAACCATCATTAATAATTAAACTACCCCAGGTTTTCAATTAGAGGCAGTGCAGTCTAGTCCCAGGAAAAAAGGTAAATCGGAAACAGACGAGTAAGTGGTCACAAAGGCTGAAACACTGCCTCAAGTTATTGTGATCCCTGATTAGAACAAGGTCACCTGTCCCTATTCTAATAGTCATTTAATTTTAATGGAAATTAAATACTCTGTGGAGAAAAATAGCATCCAGACCTTCTAAAAATTTGTTCACTAGTTCCAGCAATTAATTAATAATAAAAAAAAAGGAATGTCAAAAGAGCAGTCTGAGTGGCTAAAAATTTTTAAATGCAGACAAGAGAATATAGAAAAAATACATAATCCTGTATCTATTAAGGAATTTGAGGGGCGCCTGGGCAGCTCAGTCAGTTAAGCACCGACTCTTGACTTTGCTCATGATCTTAGGGTCATGAGATTGAGCCCCGCATCAGGCTCTGTGCTGGGCATGGAGCCTGCTTAAGATTCTCTCTCTTCCTCTCTCTCTCTCTCTCAAAAAAAAAAAAAAATTTTGAAAGGTCGGTTTAATTTTTTTTTCCCCCCCCAAAAAAAATCAGTACCAGATGGCTTCACTGTCAATTTCTTGTGAGCTTTAATATCTCTAACTAGCAGCCTCGCATTTCATCAGTTACAGAACACAAATGAGACTGTGCTTGCAGGCCATTCAATTCTCCATGGAAGATTTCCAAGGAAATGTCCACTTTTTGGAGTTGTATGTGTTGCCGTACCACCTTTTCCAGGCAACAGACCATTTCATTGTCTTCCCTGTGCACATTTTCTTTGAATTGCTACACTTGGACAAATGGCAGTGTTCCTATGTCTTTCATGCACTTTTAAGTTGAGTGAAACTGATGGTTGCCAGAGGGGAGGGGCATAGAGGAACTGGTGAAATGAGTGACGAGCAGTGGAAGACACAGGCTTCCAGTTATGGAATGAATAAGTCATGGGAATAAAAGGCACAGCATAGGGAATGTAGTCATTGATGTTGTAATAGCGCTGTATGGTGACAGGTGGTAGCTACATTTGTGGTGAGCACAGCATAACATACAGAGAAGTTGAATCAATATGTTGTACACCTGAAGCTAATGTAACACTGTGTCAATTATACTCAAATTTTAAAAAAATTAAATAAAGTACATTTAAATAAAGTGAAAGGATAAAAATTAGAACCAGCATAGGAAGAGAAGCAGAGAGAGGAATCTGGGAGGGTTCCAAATATGAAGCTTTCTTATCCACAGGGACTCTTTCCTCTTCTGGAATAAATGTGTTGCCAACTAAGGAAGCTCCCTGGAGACTTTGGTGTCCAAAGTTATTAAAGGTCTGAGACTGCCTACTGCCTATATGGTTGACTTTTAGTCTCAGCCGCTGCAGGAGGTTTGAGCTAATACCTTTAGTCCCCAGTTCCTCCAGTGATCAGATATGATATGGCATGTCTCAAAGCCCCCATCATGAGTCACATGATTGGACATTCTGGCGGCCAAGGCTCCCAGGCAAACAAAGACATTGCTTTCAGGCCAGACATTCAGGGCCCGGAGATCACCTCCCAGCAGCCGAGGAAAAGTCCAGATCTCTCTGTGGGTAAGATTCATTCCTCACTACCCACGATCGATGGCAGTGAGAAGAATGGTTACATTTAAGGGCATGCAGGAGCCAGGGAGGGTGGGATGCGGACTTCTAGACTGGGCGTCATATTCTATTTCTTGATCTGGTGATAGTTCCACAGGTCTGTTTACTTCGTAACATTCACCGAGCTGCATTTGTTATGATTTGTGTACTTTTCTACATGTGTGTTATACTTTAGCAGAATGTATACTTAGAGGAAAAAAAATTTAAAAACCAGAGATGCTGCTCAACCAGAGCAGATCTGTGAAACAGGGAGCGTTATACAATCTACGGCTTCAACCCAGTAGGGAAGCACTTTTCAGGTCAAACTCCACGCAGAAGCTACACTCTTCCTGCCAAAGAAACAGCTGCAGTGAAACCCTTCCTGCTGCTAAGGTGCTGAAAGATCCTTTCAACCCGAAACGGCCTCGCTTATGAATGGTGTGTGGTCCCAAAAATGTCAGGGAAGGATGCAGAGTCACTGTGAGTGGACGGAAAGAGGGAAGAGAAAGAAAGGGAGGGAGAGAAGAAGGAAAAGAAAGAAAGAAGACCGCATAGCAATATCTCTTTAGCTCAATAGTCACTCGTGTCTCAGAGTTTCCCAGAACAGTCTGAGAGGAGGGTTTGTGTGCAAGTGATTTATGAGGACAAGGTGTCTTGGAGAAACCGTAAAGGAGCAGGGGAGAGTGAAGGGCAGCAAGCCAAGCAAGGCTGTGATTTTAGGCAAAGTCTCAGCCTCAGCCTGATGATCCCTTAGGGGAGCTCTGGGGGTATAAATTATGCCTTAAGTCTGTCTCATCTTCGGGCAAGACAGCAGCGTTTCATGTTCCAGTAACAGTTAGTCATTTTCCAGGGGCCACATCAAGGGGATGTTCCCAGGCATTTCCAACTCTCTGCAAGTGACAGTTGCCTACCCGTATGGCCTATTAGAAGGTGAAGTATACAGCAGTTTAGGAAAGGGCTTCAAATAATAGAAGAAATCCGAAGGGATCACAGCAGGACAATAACTGTGTTCACGACACCTGGTGAAGGTTTAGTAATTAATATAAAAATATGCTATATGTTTGTTGCACTTTGCCATATACATTCTTGCTTGAGTTCAACATTTAATGTGCCACATCCATTTGTGATTTCCTGTACGAGAAGAGTCATTGTCAGTCAACCTTTCGTGATGTCCCAAGTTAGATCATCTTTTCCATTCTTGTTAAAGACATTTACTCAGGGGCGCCTGGGTGGCTCAGATGGTTAAGCGTCTGCCTTCACCTCCGGTCATGATCCCAGGGTCCTGGGATCGAGTCCCACATCGGGCTCCCTGCTCCTTGGGCGCCTGCTTCTCCCTCTGCCTCTCTCTCTCTCTGTCTCTCATGAATAAATAAATAAAAATTAAAAAAAAAAAAAAGACATTTACTCATACTGGATGAATTCCAGCCAATAATTGCAGTCACCATTTTAGAACCCAGAGAAGGAAGACAGAGAGACAAAATGCCCCTTATCTTCTAGAGCTTGGAAAAAATCCTAGGCCTGTCAGGGTGGGCTATGAGTTATGTGATCATTCATTTAAAAGGTGGTGAGTGAGAAAAACATTGTGCAAGATTCTAGCACTACGAAGATAAGCATATGTAGAACTTGCCCTTGAGGAGCCTATATTCTAAAGAAGATAGACAAATTAGAACTTATTAGATATTATGGCAAATGCTATAATAAAAATATGAAAAACAAATTTGCAGAGAAATAACACTTTTGAGCAAAACTTTGTACAGCAACTTAAGCATTTTCTTCCTTTGACATGCTTCTATGTCCATATATTGTTCTGTGTCCTGCAGACTTTTCATCACATTTTAGTTAGGTAAGAAGTAATGCTATTTACAAGTATTTAACTTGAGGTTGTGGCAAAAGCAATACTCTAGCCACTTACTAATGTTTAGTCTGTATGTTTGGGAAACCTGATCCAGCAGAAAATATTCAAAAGCAAAGTCTCATTTTTTTTCAGTTCTAAATAGAACATATTATACCAAAGGGGTCAGCACACTACTGCCCACGGGCCACATCCGCCCCAATGCCTGTTTTTGTAAATAGTTTTACTGGAACACAGACAAGCTCATTCATTCTATGGCTGCTTTCCTGCTACTGGGCAGATATGAGATGTGCCAGAGACCGTATGACCTGCAAAGCCTAAAATACTTATTACCTACACCTTTGAAGAAAATGTTGGCTGACCACTGTTATACCACATTAACCATAAATTATGAAAATTGAGAGTATCTGCTCATAATTTACCTATAACTATAGAAGAATTCTACCATGCCTCTACCTTCTCAGGAGCTGGGTATTTGTGTCATTTCCTATCAATCTGGTAAAATCCCAAAGCCAGAGAAGATGCCCATTTGCATTCTTTCCACTCACTACTTTTAACATAGAAATTCAAAATCAAGTACTTAAAAATAAATGTTTGTGATGACTCTTTCCCAGCCTTTCTGTGAGCAGTAAATGCAGCAGACACTCAATAATGGCTTATTGGGTAAACTGCCACCATGGTTTTCTGCGGACTTGCTAGATTTTAAAAAGTTTTTAAATAAATCTTTAGGCAAACATATAGGACTCCGAGTTCAACTTTCAGATAGACAAGGCCTTCTGTTGTCTTCAACAGATTGTCGAAGCTTACTGGTCAACCCAAAGTCAGTGAGAAAATTAAATAACGTACCAGTCCATAATATGGATGAGATAGTTCATTTAATATTCAAGAATGATATACAGAGTTACAAAAAAGAATAAGATAGTTTGGGCGTGGCCCTTTTGTGAACTGAGTGTAAATTTATAAAGGACAGAGCTAGAAGAAAACATGATATATCAGCTTTCTTCATAAGAATCTGTGAAAAAAATGAAAATTAGTTAAATGTATTAATAGCCAACCTAATTTACGAGGTTGTAAAATGCATATGGATTGTATTTTTAAATGTGCAAATAAATTTAAAGGTATAGATTATGCTATATAACTCCTAGAGAAGGGATTTTAAAATTAAGGTGAAGAAGGTTATCTAAGCAGGAAAAAATAATAGTGTTTAGTAGCAACTGATGACCACACTGATAAAGTTGTGCCCTTGTTTATATAATTCCAAACTCATTCAAAAAATTCCAGAATCAGCTTTATGTCTTAAAAAAGAAATACTTGTTTTTTGCCACAATGACACTAATATTTACATTTCTGAAGGACTTTATGTTTCATGTGACATGCCAATCATATCTGGTTCTGTAGTTTCTCTCGAATTCTTCTATGATTTATTTCCAAGTGGATTTGTCCATAACCTTATTGTAGTTCAGCAGTGTGCCTGTCCCCATTGAGAATTGATTTGTACAAAGGTCTTTGGCTTCCCGGTGTCAGTAAAGAGAACACGTAATCTCCAAGAATGATTAAGGTGAAGGCTTAAAAGTAAGTAAGTTTCTTACTTTAGAAAAATATCAAAACTCCTTGAGATTGCACTTCCCGAAACCCAGCTCCTTCGACTATATAATTCAACTGCTAAGCAGTAGGACATTTACAAAGTTTCCAATTTAGTTGAGGTGAGGTTGGAACTTCTAACTCCCAAGATAAGATCATGGTCTCACCTTTCCATGAAAATGCTTCCTGAATTTCCTGAACATTCCTCCTTTACTTTCTGTTTACTCAGATACAGAATTTGATATTAAGAAACCAAACTTTTCCATTAGATTTTTTAAAATTTAGTTTTGTTTTGATCCTCATCAAACGCCTTCAGCATGGAGATACAGCCTTCCACTCTTACTACGAAGCCCAACCAAGAATCTTGGAGAGTACTGTCCAGAGCATTTAGTCATGAAGCAAATCCTTGAAAGCCTTAGCCCCATTCATTAGCATAAATCCAAACCTCCTGCCAGTAGCTGCAGGGCCAACTCTAAGCTGGCTCCCTTTCCAGTCAATATCCAAATAAGAAGGAGGTCTGTACTTACAGAATTTGAATTATTACAGCAGGGAGCGGAGTTCAAGCCATAAATAAAACAAATAGCTTGCTCCCCATAAAGCTGATTCTAGGTAGGAAATCAATTTCTCTCTCAGCAGAAAACGACCAGTCTTGCACCATGCAGAAGGTTTGTTTGGGAGAGCGCCAGTCGCCTAATGGGTGCTCCATAAATACATCTCGGATTATTCCAGTCAAATCCATTACAGTCTTTTCAGGACAAGTCAACATGTCAGCATGACCTTTGACGTTGTCCTCTTGGGGTCTTTCTTGCTTCTGCATAGCAGGGATTGTATCCTTAATGACTCTAAACTTTGGTTTAGTTCTTTCTTCTGACTTGGTAGTTCATCTTGAAAGTTCTTTCAATAAAACAGGTCTTGCTCAGGAGCTCTTTTATAACTGGTCAAGGGAGAGCCATCTGACCAAACAATTAGGTAATGTCCTTCCCGCAGGTCAGACACCCAGAGTAAATATATTTTTATTGCCCTTCCTTACAGTCCGGTGAGTTTCTGATTTAAAATCTAGACTCGAAATTAATGTCGTACCAAGAACTTTTTCTGAGTGGGCCCTTCAGCAGACCAGTCATAGTCACCCTGTGTGGACATTCTGGTTTGTGCATCTAAAGGTATCTGTTCCACAAAAAAAGACAAATACGTCATGAAATAATTTCTCCTTTTCACATATTTTGTTCTCTCTTTGTAGCGAAAATTGCCTAATTCAGAAATCTAAAATCTTTTGAAGCAGTAGCACAAAGATTTTCCGCTTTTCAATTTCCATGAATGGCATAATTTAAGCCCTGCATTCTTACCCATGATTCACAACTTTTTATATTCCTTTCCCACCCCTGACCTCACCAGTCCTGCAGTACGGTGTTCATGGCATATGTAAAGGTTTGAAATCCTGAGGCCATGGGCCAGGTTTTGTGAACAGTGCTTTACACATTCTCATTTGCTCCCTCCCTCTGTGTCTTACTCTTGCTCTTTCTTTCAACTTTTGTTTACAAATATTCCCATTAATTATCCCATTTTCTCCCTTCAAGAACTCCATGATTCGCTCTACTTGCCTCCATTTTAAACACAAGGAAAGTGAAATTTGTGGGTTTATCTAAGGTAATGCAGCAATCCATTCATTTGCTAAATTCTGAACTGAGATGAAAGTCCAGTCTTCTTCTAAAAATCCTTCGGTGTCTTCTAAGCGCTCTTCAAACAAAGTCCAAAGTCCTGAGTTTGGATGATAAGACCTTGGTAGAGCTCAATGTCTGATTAATATTTATTTGCTCTCTAAATAGAAACAATGGGCCACATTATTAAGGCTTTTGAAGGTCTTAACAAAGCAAGGTAAAATCTCCGACTACTTTTGAACAGTGGGGATTTTTCATGTGTTTTAGTAAGATTTAATTGAGAGCAGTGGGAGAGAAGACAGGAGTAAGAAAGAGTTGGATCCACGAAAATCAGTTTGGAAGCTTCAGTCATAACTCAAAAGAGAGAACTAGTAGGAGCAGAGAGAGAAAGAGAGGCAAGAAACATTTTCGGGCAGAACTAAAAGGACTTAGTGACTGATTCCTGAGACAGAGCTGAAGACAAGCCATCAGTCAAAGACAAGTTCAAGGTTCCATTCCTGGAGAACACAGACAACGGCTTGGTCATTTCCAGGAATAGGAAACTAGGAAAGGATGTCGACTGGGGATGTCAAAAAGGTAATGAGTTGTGCTTGAAGATGAGAGAAATAGTCATGAAACTATGTAGCAGTAATAGTTGGAACATGAACCTAAATCTTGGGGAAAAAACATATTAGAGATCTAGGTTTGGTATTGAGCCACATAAAGCTGATAACCAAGGCCATGAGTCAGACTAATAGATTATTACACTCTGCATAAAGGCAATATGCATTTTTTTCTTTCAGGTCGCCATCTCTAATTTCTTAACACTTTGCTAAGATTCTGTTACATACATAATACACTTATAAAATTTTCCAGTCTAATTGTACTTCCCTATGTTTTTCCAAGTTTCTGTTCTTTAAAACGAATTCAGAACCTTAAGACACTGAATGTTGCAGAATTTCAAAGGTTTCTTCTTTCTATTTACAGCGTATTTTTTGTCTCATGTTGTATTCCAGAAACCCTAAATGCTGCACTGTGCCACTCGGAACCATGTTTTGTTTCCGTTTTGTATTTTCCCTAAACATTGCTAATATGATTAATGAACCAGACAAAAAAATTAGAGTGCTGGTTTTTTCGTTTGTTTTCTTCTCTCCCACCTCCTATGGATGTGAATGCAAAAGGCACTTTGAAAACCATTCTCTATTTCCTTCCTCCCACCCTAGGGAGGAAATGTACATTTTCTGTTTCTAAGTTACATGTCCTTCCTGGCATCAGGCTTATTCCCAAAAGGTTTTCAACTCAAAAAACAATAGGCTTTCAGTGCAAATCACATAACCAATCTAAATTTTAACAGCGTCAATATTGTGCTTTTTATCATGTCTACTGCAATACAGAAATGCAAAGGTGATCTTAAAAGGTCACCTTTGCTTCTGGAACTCACTTCTTATTCATTGAGAAAAACTGCCACCCTTGTGGGGCATAACCAAATGATTCTTCATGACTCCCGCTACCTTTCCTGAGAGCTTCAGGGGTTGTTCACATTGGTTCTATCTTTGCAAAAGTCATTTATCAAGCCCTGGCTACTTGGCTGTTACCAACTAAAGTCTATTTTAATGGGATACTCTTTTAATATTAAAATCAAGAAATACGGTTAATAACAGTAATTAAAAGGGATCAAAAAGAAGGGCAAATATATGAGCTCAAGTTACACACATATTCCATTCTTTTTTTTAAGAGAGAAACTTTGGCTAAGATTCATAATTGTTCATTGAATATGAGCTCTACCCTTTGAAGCAAAGTTCTGTTTTCTCGTGGTGAGAGAAACACATCTTTCTCTCTGATGAGATTTTTGGACAGGCGGAAAGGAAGGGTGTGGCAAATTAGTTGTAGCTGAGTAAAAGCCAAATGATATTGAGAGAGTGTCTTCAGAGGACCCAAACAATCTAGCCAGATGTAATGATGGTATCTGGCAAGCATCCCGCCAAAAGGACAGTAACTGTTATGGTCGGACTGAATATGCCTAAAAGCACAGAAGAAACCCAGGAGGGTTTTTGTGCATATGTTTTGTTTCCTCAATTATATCCAGAAAATGGTGCACTGTGAAAAGATTATGACAAGAGGTTGACCTAGGAAGGGATAATCTGCGGGCACGAAAACAGCATTAAATGCACAGAAGCGCACGCACATGCACACATGCACACGCACACACATGCTCGCACACGCAGTAGCTCTGACTTTGGGTCCATTTCCTGATTGAAGATGAAAGAAAACTTCCACTGTCATAGCCAAGATCAAGGGTCACGTATTAATTTTAGCAATACAAAATGTTCGAGTAAACTTACTCACATGACCTAAAGTCTGGGTCTTCTGTTAAATCTGTGTGATTCCTAGAGACACTAGCTTCTCATTGTGTGGGGTCTCAATAATATCAGTTATCTCATCAAAGAATTCTAGAAATTAAGTGCAACCCTTCAGTGAGAGATCCCTTTGACTAAAACGATCAAAGGTGGGTTGGCGTGTGTGCAGTGTGTGGAAAGGGGGCATGTTCCCTTAGCCACAATCCCTGAGAAAAAAATGGGGCATTATCTCTCCATTAGCAAGTCTCTTAATTTGGACTGTATTTTCTAACTGGGATCTATCTTTGCTAAATGCAACAAAAACACATGGTATTAAACACAAGATAATTTAGTGATCATTGTTCCATTACAGATAAAATATAGGATCCTAAAACCCAAAAGTTCCATGAAGAGTCAAAGTGCCTGGATCAGGAATGCTTCTACTCGTGGAGACCATTCTGTGAGAGTCTCCTAGGATAGGTTCCAATACAGCCTGCTGCTTTTGTGTCAGCATCCTGGAAGCACCCATGCATGCCATGTCTAACCTCAGCCTTCCTCACTAGCATGGAGGAGGGCTGTCCCCATCTTCTGCTTGTGTGGTCCACTGTGTTCAGGCATGTGTCTTTTCCTGGACGTTCAATGACTCCCAGCTCTCCCCGCATGTACTGGTTAGGAAGAAAAGAATTCTAAAATGTTCTGCCTCAGTCAGTCAGAGCTTACTGCTCCTTTAAGCAGTGCTCACAGTTCTAGCAATAAAGGTGCCAGGTCAGGGATTCATTCACTCTTCCTGAAAGGCATGTCCTCAATTTTCTGCGTAATTTAATGTAGTACGCAGAGTTCCTCCAGGAGGGAGGGCTATCATTACGGCTATTCACAGAGCTGACCCATCTCAGCTTCAGTGCTTCACCTCTTCTCTCAGCCATAGCAAAGCTTTCACTCTTCTCAGGTAAGATTGGTGGGCTCACCTTAGTCATCGTGCCTTCCTGCCTTTCTACCAAAGGAGATACCACTTTCTATGTCTTTTCTCTCTAGAGATCTAGGAACTGGTAAGCCTGTAATTTACAAATTATCCAGATCTCAATTCAAATAAAGCTGTTGTCCTACATAAAATCTAAGAATGAATGGCCTAAAGACCTCCCGCTTGCTTCTCCATGAACTATTTCTTGCAGGTGATAACAATTTGAAAATTAAGAGCAGACCCTGAAGATATAAAGAATTTTCAAAATTTGCAAGACATGAGAGTGAATGTCAAATTAACTTTATAGGAGGAGTGCTAATATCAGTCAGCTTGCATTACTTTAAGTTTCAGGAAAAAACAACTCTCAAATTTCAGGGTTTCACAAAATCCCTAAGATGACAGCAGCAAGTACACTGCAGCTGTTCTGGGATCCAGGGTGAAGGAGTGGCAAGCATCTCACCCAGGCTGTTCTATGGCACTGGGAGAAGAACCATAGCAGAACCAAGCAATGGCTATTAGAGTTTTCACTGATCAAAAAAATTCACGTGGCCAAGATTGATGTCAACAGAGTGGAGAGGTATAATCTTCTTCCAGAAGTGGTGAGGAAATAATTAGGAACAATAACACAATCTACCCCAGTTCTACACGGTGAGAAGCAGTCCTCCATGACTCTACACCCATGTTAACATACAGGTCACAGGCTCGCATGCCCCTATGAGCCTAATAAGCAACTTCAGTGAGTTAAAAGAATGAAATGTAAGGAAATGAGATAGATCAGCCTGGCCTACTATTTCACTCCAGGCCCCAAGTATCACTTAGGGGTCAGTGAAAACCTTTCTGGCACAACTCCAGTGAATTCTTGACTTTGCAAGTTTACAAAACCCAACACTTATCTGTTCACTTAAGAATGAACAGATTTTAGGGGTGCCTGGGTGGCTCAGTAGGTTGGGCGTCTGGCTCTTGGTTTTGGTGAGGGTTATGATCTTGGGGTTGTGGGACTGAGCCCTGCAGCAGGCTCCATGCTCAGTGGGGAGTCTGCTTGAGATTCTTTCTCTCCCTCTCCCTATGCCCCCCCCACCACGTGTGTGTGTGTGTGTGTGTGTGTGTGCACGGCGTGCACACGTTCTCTCCCTCTCTAAAATAATAAATCAATCTTTGAGAATGAACAGATTTTGTAAACTGACCCACATTATCCATTCCTACAGGAGAATTATTGATAAATCAGGATATTAACCTAAAGGGTATTGATCAACAGGATATAAATTAAAGGGGAACTGAAGCAATTGAGCCTTAACTCCAGACATTCACTAATAGGATCAAAGATTGGGGAAAGCCAAATTGGTAATTTGAAGGTATCTGTTAAGCCAGGAATCAAAACAAAAGGAGCTGGATAGTAAAACCAGATATATAATTTTTATTATATTTGAACTTTCAAACAGAACTTGCCCTTCTAGTTATTTCTACTACATAATCTCTCCCTCACTTTTGAACTAACTCAAGACTCATTTCTGATACGAGCTCAGCCTCCAGTTTTCATTATAGTGTACACCATTAAAAGATGAGACTTTGTTTGCATTTGTCATTAAGCCACTTTCCTTCATTTCTCATAATATAATTCCAAGTTTGTAGATGCAGTGCAACTAATTCTATTTTAAGCAAGTTGCTTTCTGGTTTCAAGGATAAAAGAATCTCTAATTCATCACGAAAATATTCCCATTCTACATTTTCAATGGGTGATTTCTGATAATTTGCTGAGAACTTGCTCATTCCACTTGCCCTGTAAGGTGAAGCAACTCCAATTAGGCTGTCTATGTGATGGCTGTTTCATTTTCATTTCCTCTAATAATTTTAAGATCTATCCACTCATTATATCTCATGGATTGCATCTGATTTACAGATTGGTTCCCTAGAGTGCTAATGACCCGATTCAAAGGTAGAAAACCATTGGGACCACTTTAGGCTGCCTGTCAATCAATCAATGTATATTGGCTGATTTCCTATAAACACGAACATGGAGAAGATATAGTCCCCACCTTCAGAGAATTTACCAAAGAGTACGTGAGAGGAATACAGAGAAAGCTAATGTATAAGGCACTGTTTTGGAAGAAATGTCAAAGAAGCATATAATACTGCAGAGGACTACAGGAGTCAGGAAAGAGCCTCTGAAGACTTAGACTTTGAAGAACTTCGTGATTCTGATGGGCAGAATTGGGTAAAAGCGCATTCCAGATATAATTACTTTTTCGTCTAGCTTCGGGCAGGAAACCGTTCTTTTTCTCTTATCAAAGTCAAGATCTCAAACGTCTTACCAATATTTTTATATGTTTTTATTCATTCTATTTACTTGATTGATCACAACTGCTAATGACATTTGCATATTCATCACTTACTAATTCCTCCAGAAGTGTAGTGACCCAAATGACACTATTATGATTTTTAGTGACAAAAATCGCAATTGCTTTATTGTCAATTTGGTCAATACTTCTCTGCAAACTGTCAGTTTTCTGAATATAAGACATAGCACACAGAATGTTGCCTTAGAGCTAACAGAATAATTGTGAGTATGGCTGCTCAGGGTTCTATCAAGAAAGCAAAAAGCAAAACTTTTATGCAAAGGCTGATTATTGGGCAAATGTTTGGACACTGTAGGTGAACCCATCAGTTCCTTTATAAAGCCCTTTCCACTTCTTGAGGATGAATATATACCTAGTCCATAAGATGGAGCCTTAGAAGTCAAACGCTAAAGCTAGACCACCCCTGTTTAAACTCCAGCTCCTCTACTTACCAGATCTGTAGCCCTGGGCAAGTCCCTTCACCTTTCTTAGTTACTCTCTCAATAAATTGGGGCTAGTAAGAGGAGGTACGTCACAGCGTTCAGTGGACTAAATGAGTTAATGCCTCTAGAACGCTTGCAACAGCATTGGAACATCATAAGCCATCAAGAAGTGACGCTAAGACCTAAACTTAGTGCAGAATAAATGCCATAAAAATGTTTGCTCTTATAATTATTATTGCTATAAATGTTACATACGTTTAAGAAACAGGAATGCCGACTGACAATAGCCAAAATTGACATGACAGAAGGGTTAAGTGGGTGGAAGAATGCAAAGTATTTATTATCAGCTTGTCAGGTGGAGACATTTTCAGGAGAATAAAACTTTAAATGTGGTTGATTCTATAAGTCGGAAATTTACAAGTGGTCTATGGCTCATTAATGAAGCCCTAAATTGGACAATCAGCGTTAATGGGAAGTGCACAGTAAAAGCGCTGCACATCAAGCTGAGACGCCGGACTAAATGTGTAATCATACACTTCAGCGATTCACTTCCCAGCCCTCTTTGTGCCAGCCTCCAGCCCAGAGAGATGGATAGGTTATTTTTATTCGTAGAGGACGTTTTATCTTTTGTTTATTAATTGTGTTGTACCTCCCTTAAAGAAAGAATTACAGTAAGAAAAAAAAATAGGACAGTTAAATTGGTTGAAAAAATATTAAGTTATAGCACAGAGAAGAATAAAATTTATCAAAGAATTGATGGATATAATTATTTTGATTAAATATAAAATTGAGTTCAAAACTGGTTGGTCATCAAGAATAAGAACAAGTATTTAATGCTATTGATAATGATCTTAGCAAGAAATATTTCAAAATCTAATTCTCTTCTATATATATGCCATGCTTTTTCTACTAAACAGGTAGGAAACTCTCCATACACCCTACATCCATTTCCCCACTGCTTTAAAGTTTTGTTTCCCCTTTATTTAATATGAGAAACTGGCCATTTGTCGCAGACATTTCTTTATCATGTCTCCTAGGAAACCTATCTAATCCTCAGGCAAATACAAATAAGCCTATTTGTATGATGGACTTAGCTCCCAGAGTCCCCTCCAGAGATGAAGGTAGCAGTCTGCAAACTCCCATCCTTGAGGAGCTAACCTTTTACTTGTGTGATTAGGCATCTGAAATACATTTCACTTTCCTTTTATAGCTTATATTTCCTGGACAGATGATTGACACGACACCTCACAGTTTAGTATCACGGAGCAGTTAAATCCTACTCCATTACCTGTCGAATTTAGTTTCTTAATCCCAAACACAATATGCACACAACTTAGCCCTATCCAGCTTTTATTTAAAGCTCATGTCATGGTGTTTTATGCGGAGTCAAGCGGTATTAAATGGTGTGGAGTGAAGCAAATGGAAAGATTAATTTTGTAATGTGACACTAAAGGAAAGACTTTAAAACAGGGATTAGAGACTGGTCTGCTCAGGGAAAATACTGAAACATATCCACTATAAGCACCAATACTTCTATCTACCGGCATGAGAAAACCCAGCTTTATAAGCATAGACTCTATATTCTTAGGGGAAAACACAACTAAAATGTAATAAAAAGATTAACGTTTCTGGCTAGAAGTAGTCTGGCGCCTTTCCGATTTATCAATCTCTTTGCCTTTAATCAAAAATTTATTAAGGAAAACTAAAACCTAAATTTCTACAGAAAAAAAAAAGAAACATCTATGAATGTAACTTTAAAAAAACCCAAGCTCACAAAGCCTTGCAATCAAGTCACTACTCTCAAAAGTAATTACAACCATTTTGAAGAACAGAAGTTATGTCGTGACTTTTCTACAAGCAAAATTACAAAAGAATTAGAAAAATAACTTAGTTTTTATTTTGTTTAGTTTCTTATGTTTTATCTGATGTAAATTCTTTTGAACGTAATTAAAGGGAAAACATACATATTAAAAAAAAAAAACATAATGATCATTTGAAGGCTCATTATTTTGTCTTGAGGAGCAGCTCAAGGAAGATATGAAACAAACTTTCCAGTGTATGAAGGGCCATCACACAAAGAATGTTTTGAATGATTCCGTGAAGAAGAGAAATGGCATGAGGTATACAGATAAGAATGAAGGGCAAATTTCCTGACAGCTAAGCCTGATAGACCCTGGGATGTGTTACCAAGGGAGGCAGAGGAATCTCATTTTTCAGAAGTATTTAAAAACATGATAGATTCTCATCTCACTGAACAACACTTATTGGATTTCTATTCTAAGTAGAGCACTATACTGGAGAGTCTTGGGAGTATTCAAAAGCAATAGAAACCCATCTCTAACTCTGAAGAACTTTGAGGGGGAGAAGGGAAAACATAACTATAAAATTATCAAAAAATACTGAAACAAAGTAACATTGGCAAACTACTAAAGCTGGAGAGTAGACATTCATGGAGGTGAACACTTCTTGAATAGCAATATAAAAAGACATACAGATTGATGGAGAGAAAACAGAGCCTCGTAGGCAGAGGGGATCTTTGGCGGGGGGGAGGGTACAGAGAGAGTCTAAATTATCATGAAAATACTGAATTCAAAAAAAAATCCTATATTGATGTATTCTGTTTCCTCCTCTGAAGAAAGAGAATAGTAATAATTTCTTCACATAAAGATACATCAAGTAATATATATAATATATTGTCTGAAGGAGAAGAACTCAACAAATGAAAACAATTGTTAATAATGATCATCATCGTCACATCTTCATCACCCACTTCAATGGCCACTATCCCCACCACCAATAACAGAGCTGAATTTAATACTTAAGCATTTCTGGTGTTCCATTCCTACTGTGATCGGTACTGAAATTGTTTCCTCTAGCCAGCTCACACTCATGCTGGTTAACACGCCTCAAGCTTAGTGATCCTGTGGTGTTAGCAGTACCTGATAAACTTGAAATAAGAGGGCTCCTGGGTGGCTCAGTCGTTAAGCATCTGCCTTCGGCTCAGGTCATGGTCCCAGGGTCCTGGGACTGAGTCCCACATCAGGCTCCCTATTCGGCGGGAAGCCTGCTTCTCCCTCTCCCACTCCCTCTGCTTGTGTTCCCTCTCTCACTGTGTCTCTCTCTGTCAAATAACTAAATAAAATCTTTAAAAAAAAAAACTTGAAGTAAGAGATTCTCTCATTTCACTCTATGTTTAATAGGAGTCACCCTTGTCTGCATACAGGAAAAGCTAATGCCTCAAACCTAAACCCTTGGACAGACAAATCAACCAGATGAAGCCACATTAGTGTTCAAGATTAATTTTTACCTGGTATTTCCTCAAAGAAAGATATACATTCTTGTGAAGGATATTTTTCAGGTTTTTCGGATTCATATTTATCATTTTCATGTGGGTGGTGAGTGATTTTATTAGTAGTATTCATTCAGCCCTATAATTTGGCAACTTTCAGCAGATATACTCGCTAATTTATCATTGTGAATTCTATCTTCAATCAGAAGCAAAAAGTTCATTACTGCATTCAACATAGTCCTTAATGAATGTGCTAATTGGGAGCACATTAGCACATTTCATTTGCTTCTGTGTTTATTTCTAAAGAAAAGTAGGAAGTTTGGTTTCCCGTGTATGTGTGACATTAAGTAAGTTTTCGCCGTAAGAAAACCATATCCAAGTTCCTCACCTCAGCACTAAAAAGCTTGAAAGATAAGAAGAGTTCACCATCAAGATATTTTCATAAGTGATATTATTCAAAGGGACATTGTTATAACTTTTAATAGAGATGGCTGAGGACATTACAGGTGCTGCCATCTTGTTACAAAGAGGAGTCATTCATGATAATGACCAACATGAGCTGCTGAACCCTCAACACTCAGCAAAATCCCATTCAATTTCAAAATGCCTAATGGAAATTCATAGGTTCAGTGCATGGATATTTACTTAGATATTCACTGAAGGACATTTCACAAGGTAAAAAAATTTACTTTCTAGAAGAATCATCCTTTCAAAAGGGACTGAATTATGCCCAGTTCTCAAATAACCCCTTTTTACAGTTTACAGACATTGCTTTTTGGCACACATATCTGATAAAATGCCTTCCGTTGTTAAAAAAAAAAAAAAAAAATCCTGTTTCATTTCTTGTCCCCTTGGTGTTCAAGTCACAGGCTGCTTCTTACTCCAGACGCTCTGGAATAGACCTGAATGTTAAATGAGAAACAGGACACTACTCTGCAGGGGGAATTGCAGATTCTATCTCCATCCTCCTTCAGGATCCATTAATTATTCTATTCAATAATGGCTTGGAGTTTTGTTGTAATTCAAGTAAATCAGGGTGGGAAAAACAACAAACAAGAAAATTACGGCCCTGAATTTTAAAGGGAAGCTTTGGTCTAGTGTAGAGAGCCTGGATCTCTTGTGTAAGGACATGAGCTGGAATCTCAGTCTGTCTCTTTCTTGCCTTTAAAACCACTGGCAAATCTCTTAATCTTAGACATCAATTTTTTCATGTGTGTAAATGCAGAAAATAATAATCTACCTCAGAATGTCTGTCATTGAAAGAATCATGAGGTAACATATAAAATACACTGGCAAACTGCAATCAGGGAGGAACATGAGAGTTACCATTATTCATAATAATAGTATCAGCACAAATGATATCCTCCTAATGGCTTCACGTCAATGGGATACTTACCCCTATTTGGCCAATAAGGGGAAAGAGCTGAAGACCATGAACTTTAGATGTCCAGAGGACTGGCTCTAGCCCTTGCCAGGGCTTCAAACTACTTTAGTCCTTTCTTACCTCCCTTCTCTGCTTACCCAAATATTACCAGTTCTTCATGGTCTAACTTGTGTTTTATTCTCTCCTTAAAGCAACTCCAAAGTCCCAGTAATAAAAAACGGGTACTAGGTGTCCCGTTGCATGATACAATTTGAGAGGGAAACAGGTTAGTTTACACTATCATTAAACATCATCCTCACCATTTGGCATCTATCTTAAAATGCGACACACTAAAAATTTATAAGCATTTAACATTTTAAACACACACACACAGAGTTTCTACCTCACTGGGTATACCACAATTCAATTCTAACACTAACTACTCAGAGTTAATGCAGGCCTCACACGTCAAAGTTTCGGTCTTCCATGAGGCTACCCTTCTTCAGATGACAGCCACACTTTGAGGAACCCCAGGCCACCCATACTTCTAACTGAATGATTATAAATCCAGGGTTCCCACAACTCCCTCAGGTGCAATAACTTGCTAGAACAGTTCACAGAACTCTGGGAGGTTCAATGCTTATGATTATAGTTTTGTTATAAAGGATATACATCAGCTAGGTCTGGGAGGGAGCACAGAGCATTCATTCTCTTTCCCTGGGGAGTCAGGGTGCATTACCCTCCCTGCACATCAGTGTGTTCACGAACCAGGAAGCTCCACTAAGCTTTGTTGTCCAGAGCTTCTACTGGGATTTCATTATGTAGGTATGATTGAATGGTTTAATCATTGGCTATAAAATTGAACTCAATCTCCAGTCCCTCTCTCTTCCCCAGAGGTCAGGTTGCCCAAAAGTTCCAACCCTCTACTCACATAATTGTTTTTTCTGGTGACCGCATCCTGAAACTACTGACCCACTATTGTCATCTCATTAGCATAACAAAGATACTCCTATCACTAGGGAAATTCCAAGGAAATTCCAAAAATTCCAATTTTGAAGCTCTGTGGTAGGAACTGAGGACAAAAACCAAATATATTACTTTACTGCGTAACAGTATTTTCTGTTTGTTTTTGCCCCCCCTCCACATTAAAGTTCCATGAGGCCAGAGACCTCGTCTCATTCACCTCTGTACCCCTACCAACCAGAAGAGTTCTAATCACATAGTAGATGCTTAATATTTATTAATCAAATGGATTAATAAATATACGACATATGGATGAATCAATTCTACCATTACAACTTTTTCTTTTGAAACTTGAAAGATTTAGTAATTCTCTGGCCTCTCATATGAAAACACAAAATCTATGACAACGATCATTCATAAACCATGAACAAATAACACTTGGAGTAGGATAGACTCAAGACTGGTCAAAATTCAATTCAGTCCAACAAATACTTATTGAGTACCTACTATGTGCCAGGTGCTGTTCTAAGTGCTACAAATTTAACAATTGGGCCAGGTGATTTTAGCATTGGCAAGTTTGAAAGCTGCCATGGTCTTACTGCTAATGTCTCCTATTACCATTTCATGCAATACTTGAAGATTAATCATCCCAAACACCACTTGTATTATGTCTTTTGTAGATCAAATGCTTGGAATTTCATTCACATTCTACTTGATCAAGTTCAAGATCTATCACATTCCAACCAAATTAATCAAGCCCATGCTTATCATCCCCTAGGATGAGTGCTCTATTTTTCTCAAACATCAGAACACATTTGACTCATTTCCACCTTCAAGCTCTTGCTCCCTCATTGCATCCTCCAGGAATGTAATTCTGTTTTTTTTTTTCCCTTAATCTATATCTGATTCATCTACCCATCATGATCCAGCAGAAGGTCATGGCTTCCCCCATCTTTCTATCCACAAAAACTCTCAATTCCTATACTACTTGTGTCTTTAGTCTATATCACTTGGCTCTTAGCTAACTAATCATAATAATTCTATAAATGTATTATAAAAGATTATTACTGATATCGTTTAAATCAGACAGAGTCAAATGTTAACTGATTCCTTTAAATTACATTCTCCACATCTGGAAAAGAGTTCTAGGTTGTTGGATTCCTGACTTCTCTTGAACTCCTTTTTTAAGCATTTAGAATCTGTAATTTAATGTCTGAATCTAACGTTTTACAATTCTGCAAAACTGATTAAACAAGAACAAAATAACTTTAGGTACCATCCACTTATAAACATTATTATAGATTTTCTGCTAAATTATTTCCTGCAGAATTTAACTTAATAAGGCAAGCTATTTTTTTTTCCAATCTTCAATACCTCCAAATAGATATAGGAGCCTCCTTATGGTCAGAAGTTTCAAGGTATATATAGAATACATGTAGATTTCTTTGGGGCCCACTCCAAAATAAGTAGAGTTGCGATATAACTGTGTATTTGTCATTCACAACAGAAAATTATGTAGGCAGCTTTCGTTAGAGCTGGATAAATTTAGATAAATGAAGTATGTCAACTCAGTAATTATTAAATGTTATATGTGAAGCAATTAAAGCATGAGTGCCTTTAGACACTGTTGTAGTTACAGGCTGGTTTCGTTTTGTTGTTGTTGTTGTTGTTTTTATGAATTGTGACTCAAAATAATAAAAGCTGTCTTAAAAGTAAGTCAAAGGAGGAACAAAGGTGAAGATACCCTCATAGGAAGATTGGATTTTACCCTTTGGTAATCAAGGGTATACCATCAGGTGACTTTTTACAACAACGCTCTCTTCCATTGTGGTTAGAAATGAATAATCCTTAATACTATGTTCCTAAGAGTGTAACTGAGGCAGGGACACCATATTTTTTCATACAAGATTAAACTATGATTCAGCAACTAAGGCAAGACAAGAACCCACGACTCATATATTACATATTAAAACATATCCTTGTGACACCCCTAATATTAGACCATTACTCAAAACCAGCAAAGTTTGAATTCCCTTATAATGAACAAAATATAACATATATAGGCTTCTGGCAATAAGGCTATTTCAAACAGTAGTAATTCATAGACGGTGTCCTAAAGCGAGTTGATCAATACACTCTTTTCTCTCTAAATATGCTGCAGTAAGATCAAGCCATGCATTCATTTGTTAAGCTCTGTGAATTCTCATCAGTTCTGGCAACTACCAATTTTGCCTATATTGATATTTGACTCTAACTTAAAATGGAAAAATCAATATTTTAGAGAAAGAAATATGCCTTACTCTTTAATATTTTTCCTCTCTCTCTCTCTCTCTCTCTCTCTCTCTCTCTCTTTCCTTTCAATGACCAAAAAATTTTCCCCAGGGTGATAGAATTTCAAATGCCAAGAACTGGTAATGTCCTGTCTAAAACATAGTGACCACTATCATCTGTTTGGCTACTATTTTTATATCATTCACTGGATACTACCCAGTTCCTAAAGATCTGTCGATCATGCCCACCATTTGATTGGTCCTTGTCAGTGGTATCTCCACTGGGTCAGACAGCCCCAGAATTAAAACTATATGAAACATGATGGCAGGTATTATATGTTTTCCCCCAGTCTCCGATGTTAAGCTGGGCACAAGGCTTCCCAGAATAAAGTAACATTTCCCAGCCTACCTCCTATTAAGTGGAAGCAAGCAGAAGTAAAAGGTAAAAATTCCAGAAGTGTTCTTAAAGCCCCCTTTTCCTATTTCTTCTTCATATACCCTGAAATGAGAACATAGCAGCTGGACTGTAAGCAGCTGAATCACCAAGTAGAAGACATATATTGGTGATAATGAGGCAAGTACATACAGCGAAACTAGATCTTTGATGAACCAACTGGGGCACCACATCATCCCTTGGTTCCTTATTCCTGTCTTCATATCTGTGGGAGAAAAGTCAATCTCTATACTAATTAAACAACTGTTCTTTGAAGGTGTCAGTTACATGCAGCCAAATTATCCTAACTGATTCAAACATAAAAGTTCGATGGATATCTTTCTTTCATCTGGATATGTATGATGAGTACTCTTAAGAAAAGAACACATATTCCATTGTACTTGTCATTCGATTAAATGATCCTTTCTGGTCACCTCTTCTGAACTCTATTTTATACCGTAAAATATGTTCCTAAAATAATCAAAAACAAACAAAAAAAACTGTACATTGTTTTAAGAAAAGGAACTCTGTGTGATGCTGATAGCTCTAAACCTATATGCCCATACTTTCAAAACTACACGGAAACATCCCAGTATTATATAATATTATGAGCAACCCTCAATTCATTAAATATATGCAGTCCCAAATGCCTATTACAATTCTAAATGTACTCCCATGTCTTCACAAATGCTAGCCATCCTGGAAGACCTTTTCTTTTAATGTGTACATAAACCAGCTCCAGTCCTATGCAGCCCAGAGACAGCAGAGATCCGAGGAATCCCTACACTTCTTACATTCCTCATCACTTAACTCTCATCAGTTTCTTTTTTTTTTCCACATTTAAAATTTTTCTTTAGTTTTCTGTTTCTTGTTTTATTTTTTAAAATTTTTTATTCGAGCATAGTTGGCAGTGTTACATTAGTTTCAGGTGTACAACATAGAGATTCAACATCTCTCTACGTTATGCAATGCTCGCCACAAGTGTAGCTACTAACCATCACCACACAACGCTATCACAATTTCATTGACTATATTCCCTATGCTGGCCTTTCATCCCTGTGACGTATTCATTCCACAACTGGAAGCCAGTATCTCCTACTCCTCTTCATTCATCTTGGCCATCTCCTTACACCGCTTCCCTCTGATAACCATCAGATTGTTCTTTGTATTTATAGGTCTGATTGTTTTTTATTTATTCATTTCTTTTGTTTTTTAGATTTCATGTATGAGTGAAATCATATGGTATTTGTCTTTCTCAGTGTGACTTATTTCACTTAATACCTTCTAGGTCCCTCCATGTTATCAGAAATGGCAAGACCTCATCCTTTCTATGGCTAGGTAGTATTCCATTGTGTACATATACCACACCTTCTTTACCCATTCATCTAGCAATGGACACTTATGTTACCTCCATATCTTGACTATTATAAATAATGATTCAATAAACATAGGTTGCATATAAAATTTTGAATTAGTATTTTTATTTTCTTTGGGTAAATAACCAGTAGTAGAATTACTGGATCATTAATTTTGCTTCCATTGACAGACATGACTGTTGTGTGTGTTTCATGTCCAATTTCTGACCATAAACACCATAGAAATTTCTTACCACCCACCTTTTTCATTCTGGTCCCCTCTTTCTATAGAATTCTCCCACCTTTCTTGTCTTTTCTTCATCTTCCTGGTCCTGGGACACCACTTTGTTTTAGAACTCTCAAAAGACTCTCTTTAATTCCTATTTCTTTGTTTGCAAATCAATGTAGCCTTCTTTGACATAATCCTCTACTACCATACCAGTTAGGAATTAAGGATGGAAGGAGGTGGGAGGAGGGCCTATATGTACTTTCACAATCGAAAGTTTCATTGACAAGGAGAACAACAAATACAGACATGAAAGATATAACCTGTATCTTCATTCATGAACAGATATCAAAAAATTAGAAGAATCCCTTTGTCTTAACTTCAAGTCAGATTAAAGTTTAAATATCTCAGGAGGACTTTCTTCTGGGTAAGAAAAATCATTATGAATGAAAAGGGTGGCTATAGAATATCTATTCTCCAGACCTTCAGATCACATTCTACAGGATTTTGATTTTTTTTTCTCTTTCCCATTCCATAAGCTCAAGCTCTCTAACTATAACACCACCATGTTCTTCTCATTTCAAGGGCATTGCTTTTTCTGCTAAATTACATTGCTTTCCAAACCACTTCATTGGAGTTTCTTTTCCAAATCCATTTTTGATCTCCTGTGCAAAAGGAACAGGAGAACTTTTGACAACACGTCTCCTGAATTAACTAATGATAAGGTTGTCTCGTTCCCTTGAGTAAGGGCAGGACCAGACTACATTTGTTTTTCATGAGTAAAGAGATGCACTCATCATAACTACTTCTTGTAATCCTCATATACAGAACTAAGTCTCTTTCTTAAAAATCCCAAGTGTGAATTCCTTCAGAAGGTACTGTCCTAGAATTTTGAGAAGTATTCCAGCTTTTTTTCTGATAATCATCTACTGAACACCTTTTATCTGTGGCTATCACACTGGTCACTAGAGCTATTTAAAGATAGTAAGATTTGATTTTTTACTCTGGAGGAGGAAGAAAGTGGAAAAGAGATGTGATAAAGATATGATAAGGAGCTATTTGAGTACAAAGGAGGGGCCCTTGCCTTAGTAAGGGAGGTACCACCAAAAGCTTCATAACAGAGGTATTATCTGAGTTGAATCTTGAAAGACAAAAGGAAATAAGTTACACAGAAAACACCAGGGCTTAAAGGACACTGCATGCAAATCAAACAATATGAGCAAAAATTTGGAGGAATCAAACCTTATGTGCCACTAGTTTAGAATTGCTGTAGCATTAACTGTAAAGTGAGAAATAGAAAAAGATATGTTATACCTTACTTATGTGTTTCATTAACTTCTCTGTGTTTTCTCTGTCTTCCTCATTAGCATTATAAGAGGAAGAATTTTCTCTCTCTTTATTTCCTCAGCACCTAGAACACATAGGTGTTCAATGAATATTTGTTGAATGACTGAATGACTCTAAGTATAGCCAGGAGGAAATGTTGTACAGCACAGGGATGAAGAACATGAGCTCTGCCCAAAGAAAACTTGTGCACACATACAAGGAAACATGTCTAAGAATGGCAGCACTATTCAGAACAAGCAAGTCCTGGATACAAGCCAATGCCCATCAACTAAAGAGCAGATCAACCAAAGGTAGTATATTCACAAAACTGTTTGTTACACAGTGGTCAAAGTATAGTGATATAGGTCAGTCTTCGCGACAGTATGTCCCAAAGAATTAGGATAGCTTTTTGAAGTGAAAATCATCTAAAATAAAAATATATACTTTTGGGGAATACATATGATAGCAATAAGTGTATATTAAAACAAAAGTAGATTCAGAATGATGGTAACTTCAGAGAAACAGGGAAGGGAAATAAGAACATGAGTCATATTTTTAGGTTTAGATTATTGTCAAGGTCTTAAGAGTCATGTTTTGGGTGGCATTTGGCGGTGTTATAACATTATTAAAAATAATGAACTATCCATGCATGGCAATGTTGAGAATGTGCCATAAAACAAACACAAAGCTGATTCTGTGCAACCAAGACCCAAAAAAAGGAAAAGGAGGGAAAAAGGGTGTTCCTGAGCTCCTGTGTCCTCCTGGGAGTGGGAACGGAGTATTATGCTCTGGAATCAGGCCATGTGGGCTCAAACTCCAAACGTGGTTTTCTAGCTGTGTGATCTTGGATAAATTCTTTAAAGACTTTGTGCCTCAGTTTCCTGAACTGTAAATGGAGGGAATAAAAACAATACCTTCATTTTAGGGCTGTTTTGAGATTAAATTAAACATATTTTAGTGCATATACCTAGCACATTATGTTAAGGAAATATTGTAATAAATACAAAGACTAGATGAATACTGACTGTTAACGGTACAGGACCAGAAAGTGGAAGACCTTGTGTATATGCTAATTAGTTTCTGCCTTACCTGTCAAGGCTTTGATAACTCCAGAAAAAGTCTAAGTCAGGAAATAATATGATTAAACTTTCATTTTCAACAGGTCCCTGTAACTGCAATACTGTGGAGGAATATAAGAATTAACAGGGAGGCCAATTAATGTATTATTACAATAGTTATGGAGAAATATGATGGAAGCCTAATCTAAGGCAGTAGTGGTAGAAAAGGAAAAGTGAGGACAGAAATGACAAAATCTTGGTGCACAGTTGTCTGTGGATGAGCTTGGAATGACTCCCAGAATTGAGGATTGTGGGATGAGTGAAGGCTGGCTCTGTTCCCATGATAGGAAATACAGAAAAAATGGAGGTTTCCCAATCTAGATACTATTGACATTTTGGCATGAATAAACCCTATATATATAGAAAGAGCAGATTTACAGGGGAAGATATTGAGTTCAGTGTTGAATATATTGGATATGTCAACTTTCAGATGCCTCTGGGGCATACAGGTGGTGCTATTTAATAAAGAATTAGATGTTAAGAGCATGATTCAGGAGAAAAGTCTGAATTTCCAATACAGATTTGGACACTTAATTTATATACTGTAACTAAAGCCATGGGAGACAATGAGTCCATCTATGGGGAGCATATACAATAAGAAATTAAAGCACTGAAAATACAAGCCTGAAAACATACCAGTTCAGGGATGAGTAGAAGATAAACTAGCAAATAGATAATTTCTTTTTTTCTTGTCTTATTGCAGTTGCTAGGACCTCCACTGGAGTGTTTCATAGCACAGACAGTAAGCATTAGTGTGTTGTTCACAAATATAATAAGAATGCTTCTAAAGTGTTCGCCATTTAGAATGGTACTTCTTGAAAATGTCAGTGGTTATAATGACAAAGATTGTTAAAGAGCTTATTTCCAAGGAGCTAAAAATAGGGCCAAGGATACAGGTAGAGGAATAAGCTTGAACAAATTGGCATACAAAGGCGAAAGAACAGAGAAAAGGAAGTGGGAAGGGTTTTGATTGTTTTCTAATCATTACTTCCCTTCCTTTTATATAAAATATATAAAATATTTAACTTATTTAGACTAATTCTCATAGCTATTATGCCAATAAAATCAGACCAATATTCTGAGGTGTACATTTACAGGTTTGGGGAATAGAGAGGAGTTTATGCCTACTAGTCTCTTTTTTTTTTTTTTTTTTTTTTGCTGGTGGGTAATCTGGATATAGACATCTTAATGGATCCAATATGCCCCCCTCAAAGTCTAGCAACCCAAAACTTTACATGGTAAAGCTGAACAGGATTGACCCCATTTAGGGAAAATGATCTTTATATATGATTTTGCTCCATGATTAAGTTAAATTCTGCTGTTACTAAAGACTTTAGAAACATTTGGAAATTCTCTTCAGGTTGAGACAGAAGAATCCTCTCAGAAAGGGGGCTCCTGGGTGGCTCAGTTGGGTTAAGCGTCTGCCTTCAGCTCAGGTCATGATCTCAGCGTCCTGGGATCAAGCCCCACATCGAGCTCTCTGCTCAGCGGGGAGTCTGCTTCTCCCTCTCACTCTCGCTCCGTGCTCTATCTCAAATAAGTAGATAAAAATCTTTTAAAAAATTTAAAAAAAAAGAAACCTCTCAGAAAAATGAAGATGTTGAAATACAAAATCCAGAACGATACAGGTCACGGCTTGACAAACTACAGCTTTCAGGCCCTATCTTTCTGTTTTATCTACAGCCCGTAGGAACTTGCGCTGGCTAGCACCAGAGTCATGGAGACCAAACCCAGGCATCCACTCTGTGTCCCATGCTCTACCCCCACCTCCCTCCCTAGCTGGCAGCTGAGCCTTGCTGCTACCCAGAGCCAGCTCTTATTACCCCTTGAATGTGAGGGACTTTGCTGTTAGCACTGAGTGATGAACTCTCAGCCCAAGAGTCACTGCACCACCAGGCCACACCTCTCGAGCCAGTTGCTCTTCCTCTAGCACACAGGTGCAAAGCCTACCCACCACCTGGGACAGCCCACTGAAGGCAAACGGGAGAGATTTTCCCCCTTGTTGTATAAATATCTTCAGTTTTGCCTCTTGACTCCATAGAGCCTAAAACATTCACCAGCTGGCACAGAAAAAGTTCGCCAATCCCTGGAAATTTCTTGGACATTGAGTAAAGGGAGGAGCCAAGAATAAAGAATTTCTTCCAAAGAAATCTGCATTCATTTGACTAGGTAGGGAAAAATGTATCTTTTTCTTCCTAGGTAAACTAAATTACCAAAATGTAAACAACACAACTTTGTTACAGTTAGGGTAATTCAGGTCTTCTCATCTGGAACACCGTGACATTTTAGGCCTGATAAGTCCTGTGCACTGAAGGATATAAGGAGCATTTCCGACCCCTAACTTCTATAGCAGGTAGCAACCACCTGCCTCTCTCCAACAACCAAAATGTCTCCAGACATTGCCAAATGTCCCCGGGGGTGGGGCCAAAATCACCCCTGAGGTTGAGAACTACTAGAGTAATTAAAAGGTAATCAAATCCCCTAGACCTGGCTCTTCCTATTCTATCAGTATTTTAACTTGGTAAAAATTACTTCATCACATCTGGGAAATTATTTTAACACTATTCTTTCCTCAGTAAGCAGAAGAATTTTAATCGCTGGGATATCGCTGTCAGAATCTTCTCCCGGTGATGTGTATGGGGAGGGGAAGGATAGTGGGGGACAGGGTGGGAGGTGAAGAGGGCATGTGGGAAGACAGAGAGAGGAGGTGAGCACTCCCGCCGATGAAGGTTCTTCCCCCATGAATATGTTGGAAACTCAGAAACCAGGAAAGGGGATCGCGCTAGGAACCGAGGAGCTATGAGCCTACAGGAGTCCAAAGGTTTGCCAAAGACAAAGAGGCCAAAAGCATGGATTAAAGCAGGGATGCAGAGCCAGGAAGATGATGGCAAGCACACCACATGAGTGGGGAAACAGCCAAGACAGTTGCTTTGAAAGCCTTCATTGCCTAGGGCTATTATTTGTAGCTGTCATATGGCATCTGAACTGCCTCGCCGAGTTGAAAGGGCCAGAGAGGATATTGACATAACTGACCTGATCTTATTGGCACTTCCAAAGCAAAGAAAATTCTTTATTCCATTATCAATTCATAAGATGGAGGACATGGCAGTGCACCCGTGTTTAAAGGAAGCCAATCTTTGTTTCTAAAGCTTCAAGTTTCCCGGCTCTCACAAACCAGAAGGCCCACAGCAAGCTAAGAGAGAATATGTGTAGAAAGGGGCTCTAACCCAAGAGGGACTGGACAAAGAACCAGCTGAGAGGGCCAGGGCCTTCCTGCAGCTTTGCTTCCCCACTGCTGGGGCCCAGAACCTCTTTGTTTCATCTCTCCTCTACTAGATGCAAATTTGTCTTAGTATTCAGAGCCACCTCTCTCCACCCCAGGAGGCCTCCCCAGACAATTTCTTGCAGGCTCCAGCAGCTTCTGCCACCACCACTGTAGCCACACCCTTACCACTCAGGTAATGATGTACCGGATTACACAAGTGCTTCTGAGAGTGCATTTTTTTTCCTCTCTGTATTTTTCAGTGCTTTTTTGTTTGGTCCCTCTTATTTTTATTAGAGTGCCTTGCTCCTACATAATTCCCCACTGTGACTGGGACAGTTGTCTGCAGCGCAGCAGGTACTCGGAAAATGCGGCCCACCTGCATGACCACTCAGACAAGGACTCCCATCCCCGGCATATTAATGACAAGATTTCTTTTGAGATGACATAGTTGTTGTGTTATATCTATGCTGGAGAGTCTTTGAGTCTCTGTTGGTCTCTGCCTCATTATCTCTTTTTCTAAAGGCTTTATCAGTCATACACACACAAGAATTCTAGCCATGTCTTCTCCCCTAGGAACAAGAATACGGACAAGAATAGCAAAATGAGATTCAACTTAGAAAAGTACACAGAATTTTCCCTGAGAGTCTAAGAATGGCATGGCGGGCGGCGGGGGGGTGGGGGGGGAATTCAATGAATTGGAGAGGAGTAAATTTAAAAGAAAGAGAGGGAGACAAATAGCAGAACAATAGCACTTCTTTTAATGGTTTGACCTTGAACACCCTGGATCAGTTTATACTTGTCTTAATGAGAGACCACAGTCTTCTTGTCTCCTTGATGGCAACGGCTATTGGTGTGTGCTGTAAGTACACTACCTCGGTATGTAGGTATAATGAACAACAATGATCATTCTCACCATTTAACCCTTAAAGTTCCCCCCAGAATAACAGTCTTGGGAAACACTCCAGAGTAAGTTAATTGGTAGAGCAGTTTGGGAAACACCTTTTCCTAAAGAGGCATTCCATACACTAGCATTGCTTAGCTTTGTTAGGTACTGCATATCCCCACCTTGTTTTTCTTTGACCCTGAAGGCCTTCCATCACATTCCTCACTCGTTTCCAGTCCATTGCCATGCTGAAAATCACAGCTTGGCATGGCAGGGTGAGTCCAGAGAAGGAACTGTAGTAGCAACCAGAGGCTGCCGTCCAAAATATCTCCCCTCTATTCCTACAATCTTACTAGGAAGCAGAGGAGCGCCAGATGGGCCAGTCTCTCTCCTCCATAGCAGAAAAGCTTTCATTAGCAGACACAGTGAGGAACAGAGAGAATGAAATGCACTTACTTGCTCCCCTGGGACTTTTGAAGGATTCCAGAAGGTAGCCTAAGGCCAGCAGCAGGGCCATGTCCAGGACGGATCCAAGCAGGTGGCTGCTGGGATCTGGATGGAGCTTGCCAGCCAAGAGGCTGTGTCAAGTCAAAAGAGAATCTTGAAAGAGAAAGTAGGAGAGAGGGACACTGGGTCACTGTCCCTTCTGGTAAAAAACAATGAGTGGAACACACCAGCATGACCTCCCAAGCCAGGTAACTCACTGAGCTTCCTGTTGGTGCTTTTCATTCTGTTTGGAATGCTGTGAGTGACAGCTGCAGGATGAAAAAAAGAAAAAGACAAGTCATGACACCTGCTCTTTTTCTTCCTCCTGTAATATAAGCTTCAAATCCTACAGAAAGGCCAGAAGTTATAGGATGACTCTCTGTACTGTCTGCTGTTAATGAGGCCTCCAGTGACATTTCCCCGCTAGACAGTGAACAGGTAACGATCTCGATTCTAAGGAAGGAGAAAGGAGAGGTGGGTCACACCTGGGGGCGCCCCTGATTATTTCCAGCAGCCAACCCCTGCCTTGGGGGAACCCTGGCCCTGGCAGGTATACTAATCATGGCAGCCTGGCTGGGATCAAAGGCCCTGGATTATTGGGGTGTTGGCCATGGCAGCCTACAGGACTTTTCCCAGAAACTCACGTTAGGGACTTGGCGAGTGAGCTGCCTGGCCAGTGAAAGGTGCAGGTTCTCCTGTGAAGCTCTCTAGCTGCCCATAGGGGTGTCCTGGGCATTTGCTGACACTCACTCACGCCATCCGTAGGTGCGGTCTGCCTGGTTCCATCTAGAATCTCACCTGCATGCAAAATAAAACAGCCTTGTTACCAAGACTGCTGTGCTTGGTTCCCCAAAGCTGTCCCCAGACAAAAGCCTCTGGGAAGAGAACACTCCGAAAACATTCCTAAGATGGCGGTGTTTGGGGGTGCTTCCCAGGCATGTTGATTTGTGTTGGTAGACAGTACGACCCTTTTATCCTACTCACCATCCCACCTTCTTTAGGTATCTCCAGAGGCTAATACATGCAGCTCTGCCCCAGCATAAATGGTGCACATTTTTGTCACCCACGAACTGGCTCTCTTGTACACTCCACGTCATGCTGTCCCTTTTTCTTCTTTTTTTTTTTTTTTTTTTTTTTTTGCTCAGTATAGCATTACATTCTGAGCAAATGCTACTTCTCTGACTATGATTGATCCCCACTTATTTCATCCTGAATGCAAAGTATTTGATTTCAAGTGTGGTTCATTCTGCTGGGTGAACTCATTATGAAGTCAAGCTGAACATCTCACAGATGTGAAGGACCTCGTCTCTGAGGTTCAGCGATCTAATTTGGAATCTCATTATAGACCTTAGACTGGTGGTGGGCACGGGGGCAACTACCTGGCTGGTGTTCTCCTGCCCATCTCTTATCCCATAAAGAAACTGTCATTTCAATATCGGCACACCAGAATATTCCCCGTTTTGGAAAATAGCTTTATTTATCTCCCCACCAATGCCTCTTGGCACTGATGAGAGAGTAATACTTTGTAGGCTATTTTATTAAGCATCTCGAGAGGTCAGGTGCTGAAAGCGACAGCTCGACAGCTCGCAGCTGCTGGCTTCCCTTCTATTTAGGAGGCTTCTCGGTGGATTGTATGTTACATTATGTTACATTTTCTAAAGTTCACAGCGTGGTTGTCATTTTGCTAAGAATCTATATACCAAGAATCTTTGCTTGGCATGGTAATGCAGTTTAACTCCGGGACGATCTGATTTCTGGTGTCTCTATGGTGGATGAAGGGACAATGGGGTAGAAATAGAAAGTTAGCTCTATTTGCGGAGAGATGCATTGATTCTGAAAGATTGATGCATTCATTTTTTTCGCCTATTTGGTGCTTTCAAAACCAATGAGCATCCAAGGCCCAGTTCTGGCTACTAATGAAGTTTTTATTTCTCCACTTTCTATCTTAAAACTTTGGTAAGGGAGAATATGTGCTTTTCCAATTGCAATCGTTTTCATTCCCCATAGAGCAGGCCTAGCCTTGAAGAGAACTGGAACTGTTTCTCTGCTATAGAAAAATAAAGAGATCCCTTGAATCACAGAGGAGGGAAGGTGTTTGCACATATTAATAAATTGGGATAGGCTAATGCAGTTATGTCAGGCAACGCATACAGATATTTGTCTTACATTTTATATTCAGCAAAAACACAGGTTTTCCTAGCATCACACCCCACCTTCTGTCTTCTCAGTTTGATCTAGGAAAGGGGTCTGCAAACTGCAGCCTGCAAACTAAATCTATCCACTGCCTGTCTTTGTAAATAAAGTTGTTTGGAACAGAGTCACACATAATTCATTTCTGTCCGTTGCTGCATTCGAGCCACAAAGAAAGAGGGGAGCAGTTGTGACAGAGACCACACAGTCCACAAAGCCTAAAATTTATGCTCTGGCTCTTTATGGGAAAAGGTTTGTGACCCCTAAACTAGGAAAAGGAATCTTACTGATTTTATTTAATTTGTCTTTAAGAGAGCATGTGTGTTGAAAATCCTTTTTATTTAGAACTGGGATGAAGATTACAATGAGCCTAGAATAGGAATCAGACCCTGCTGGCCTTTCAGAGAGGCTTTCTAATGTTAAACCTCTGCGATTTCTACCCCAAAAGTTTCTTGAATAGATTGGTTAATTAATAGCAATGATCTGATACAATTTATTCATAGTTTGAATGGCTTTTAACTTGGAAAAGCTGCCTCTCCACTGACTTTTGATTTCCACTTATGGACTAGGAAAGTAATTATTTCATTTTATTTTTATTGCATTACATTTTAATCAGACACACTACTCAGGAAAGGTGGAATTAGGAATAAGTGATAGTAAAATGTTATAGCATATCCACCCCATAAAATTGTCTCATTGCCTATATCTCTCCCTTTTGGTCCTCCGTTCTGACAGTTTACCTTCAGTTGTCACGACCCTTTAGAACGTGTTGGCAGCTTCAGTGGTGGTTGACCGTGAGGACTGGCATGCACCACACAGCACTATGTGGCTGGGAGGATGCCAACCATTTATGACCATTGCCTCCCACATTCTACTCTTAGAACATGACTTACATGCACCCATTTGAGTATGGACACAGTAAAGCAATGAGACTAGATGGATGGATAAAGAAATATAAGTGATTAGATGGGGAGATAGATGGGGAGATGATAGATAGATAGATAGATAGATAGATAGATAGATAGATAGATAGACAGAAAGACACAGGACTAGGAGTTAAAAGACCCAGATTCAAGTTTTGCCCCTACACTTAACTCAGCCAAGTCAGCTAGCATCCTAAAAATAGTAATGTATTATGAGAATGTCATAAAATATCTTAAAGAGGAAATGTGATAATATATCTGAAAGTACATTAAAGTGAAAAGTTTATAATTATAAACTTATTGTGACAGGTCTAAAAATTACTTTTTACATAAAGTTCATAGCATTTTCCCCAGCTCAAGAAAAAGAATCCTCCGCAGAGAAAGGGGAACCCTCTTACACTGCTGGTGGGAATGAAAGCTGGAGCAGCCACACACTGGAAAAGTGTGGAGGTTCCTCAAGAAGTTAAAAATAGAGCTACCCTACAACCCAGCAATTGCACTACTAGGGATTTACCTCAAAAATACAAATCTAGTGATCTGAAGGGGCACCTGTACCCCAATGTTCATAGTAGCAATATCCACAAGAGTCAAACAATGGAAAGAGCCCAGATCTCCACCGACAGATGAATGGATAAAGAAGTTGTGGTGTTTATATACAATGGAAATTACTCAGCTATCAGAAAGAATGACATCTTGCCATTTGCAATGACGTCGATGGAAGCAGAGGGTATTATGCTAAGTGAAATAAATCAGAGAAAGACAAATACCATAGGATTTCACTCATATGTGGAAGTTAAGAAACAAAACAGATGAACATAGGGGAAGGGAAGGAAAAAATAAAACAAGATAAAAACAGAGAGGGAGGCAAACCATAAGAGACTCTTAACTATAGGGAATAAACTGAGGTTTGCTGGGGGGGGGGAAGGGGTAAATGTGTGATGGGCATTAGTGAGGACACTTGTGATGAGCACTGGGTGTTATATGCCACTGATGAATCACCAAATTCTATCCCTGAAACTATTAATACACTATATGTCAACTAAATTGAATTTAAATTTAAAAAATTAAGAGAAAGGAAAAGGAAAGGAGAGAAAGAGAATCCTCCTGGCATTGCCCAGGCCAACCCTGTCCCTCCTCCCTGCTTGCAAACAGGATGGAGCTCATGTAGCCAGAGCTAGGACAGGTCAATGTGCGTTGCAAAGGAATGGTGGGGGAGCCAGAGAAAGGTGGGTAGGATGCTGGGTTTGGGTGTTGAAGTAAGTCTGGGAGATGCAGAGCAGCTTCTAGTGTGTGATAAAACCAGAAAGGAGAGAAATTAGGGTTTTAGTAAGTGCTGCTCAGGACCGTGCATTTGACTATCCATCCTAGTCTGAAAAATGTAACAAATATTTGCTATTTCAAAATTCAGGGGTTTCTGAAATTTATTTCTTTTAGCCGGAAAAGGCCAATGGGGATGAAATTTCATAGTTCATCCAGGCTTTTTCCTTTTTTTTAGATTTATTTATTTTAGAGAAAGAGAGAGAGTGAGCAGGGAGATGGGCAGAGGGAGAAAAGTCCTCAAGCGGACTCCCAGCTGAGCACAGAGCCCAACATGGGGCTTGATCCTAGGACCCAAGATCATGACCTGAGCCGAAATCAAAAGTCAAATGCTTAACCAACTGAGCGACCAGGTGCCCCAGTTCATCTATGCTTTTAAGGGTATATTATGCATTATCATTCTGAGTCCCTGCTTTGTTATATAGTATCAGTCTTAGGTAGGCCTGAATTTATGCAAATGGTGGCTCTAGGTGTTTTTAAGTTAAATACTGAAGATTGTCTCATTTAAAAAGCCTTCCTCCTTAATCTCAGGAAACAAACTGAGGGTTGCTAGAGTGGTGGGGGTGGGAAGGATGGGGTGGCTGGGTGATGGGCATTGGGGAGGGTATGTGCTATGGTGAGCGCTGTGAATTGTGTAAGACTGGTGAATCACAGACCTGTACCTCTGAAACAAATAATACATTATATGTTAAAAAAAAAAAAAAGAAGAAGAAGAAGGTAGTAGGAAGGGAAAAATGAAAGGGGGGAAATCGGAGGGGGAGACGAACCATGAGAGACTATGGACTCTGAGAAACAAACTGAGGGTTCTAGAGGGGAGGGGGGTGGGGGGAATGGGTTAGCCTGGTGATGGGTATTAAGGAGGGCATGTATTGCATGGAGCACTGGATGTTATATGCAAACAATGAATCATGGAACACTACATCAAACACTGATGGTGTAATGCATGGTGACTAATGTAAGATAATAAAATAAAATTTAAAAAAATAATAATAAATAAATAAAAAGCCCTCCTCCAAAATCAGTTAGAAATGTCAATCATTTGTATTTGTCAGACAATGGCAGAGTACCATTTCCAGTGAGTCACAGTTAGAATATTAGTTCAGAGATTTTTAAATCCTCAGGCTACGGGTTTATGGGGGTGTGATGAGAGCATAGTTTGAAACAAAAAAAAACTTATTTTCAATCTATTCTTTCAAAACAAACTAAGAGTATTCAATACACATGTCCTTGTCTGTTGGTGATACATAGAAGGCAGAGCCAAGAATGAAAACTGAAAAAAAATCATGGAAATATTTTTAAAAAGATTAAGAAACCTGCTTGACAATAACTAGAAAGGCCTTCAGGACTGAGTCAACATGATGGTAAACTGGCCCTGAAGTATTTGAAACAAAAGCTACAGTTTCATGATGGAAGAGAAATCATTGTTGAGCACCTATTATGTGCCAAAAGTATGTTTTACATACATTTTCCCATTTAACCCACCTATAACCCTCTAAAGTAAACATAATGACCATTATTGTATGGAAAAGAAGTTGAGGGTTAGCAACCAAACGGCAGGGGTAGGATCTACACACAGGTGCCCTGGCTCTGCCAACCCATGTTCCGCTCCTGGGGGAACAGTAGTGCCAAGCTAGCAAGCCTCAAGGTGAGAGCAGGAATCATCCAACTTCAAGATGGCTGGTGGCTCTACTGCATGGATTTTATAGATGAGGCTCTGAGAAGTTAAGTGACTCTTCCAGAGCTACATAATTAATTAGTGAGATATCCTAGAATTGCCATCCCCTGATGCTTTTTCTATTGGCATTTCTAGTCACCTTGCCATTTTATTCTGCTTTCTATATCCAAGAAAAAAAAGTAGCCAAAATTATGATATTTTAATAGTATTCTTTATGTAGACCATAGAAGATAACAGCTATTTTAGTTGCCTAGGGCTGTCATGAAAAAAAATATCACACAAACCTAGTGGCTTAAAACAACGGAAATTCATTCTTTTGTAGTTCCGGAGCACAGAAGCAAAATTCAAGGTGTTGGCATGGTTGCTACCTTCTGGATGCTCTGGGAGAGAATCCATTCTCTGTTTCTCTCCCAGTTTGTGGTGGTGGTCGGCAATTCTTGGTTTTCCTCTACTTATAGCTGAATAACTTGAATCTTTGTCTCCATCTTTACCTGGACTCTGGGTCTCTGTGTCTTCTCTTTCTCCCTCTTATAGGGACACTTGTCATTGGATTTAGGGTCCAACCTAAGTCCAGGATGATTTCATCTGGAAATCCTTAACTGAATTACATCTGCAAAGACTCTATTTCCAAATAAGGTCATACTCACAGGTAATGGGGGTCAGAACATGCCATATCTTTTGGGGAGGGGGACACAATTCAACTCACTATCTCAGCAAATGTACTGTGACCCCCAAGGTGATATCTAAGCCCATGAGAGCAACAGGCCCTATAAACTGTGCTCCAATAATAAGGAAGAGGGGAGCTGTCATCTCATCTCTCGGAATTACGGATGTATGTGCTGTTAGCTGGGCTTTCCAGGAATTCAATAGGGACTGTCGTCTGAGCCCCAGTGGCTTCGCCTCTGTGCCCTTGGGTAAGCGGCTAAGTGTCCTTAAGCTTTAGTTTCCTTGTCTATAAAATGGGGGAACAATAGCAACAGCAACATCCAATTTTGACTATTATATATAAAAAGTTATTTTTATATTGTACAATAGTAATTTCATTATTAGCTAGTTCAAAGTCCCAGTAAATAATTCCATTTCCATTTTTTTTGCATAGCTTTTCCTTCTTCCATTCTTTCAGGGTCAGTATTATTCCCACAGTATCTTTTGAAAACTTTTATTTTATGTCAAACCCGTGGCACAATCTAAAATAGTGTTCTATATTTTATACGTATATTGAAATGACTGTATGCAGGTGTACACAGGCAGGAAAGTAGAGGTGACGTTAACAACAGTTAATTATGAAATCAAATATTTCCAAAGTGAAGCTACATCTAAATATTTTACTACATTCATAGCTCACAATATGGCTTGGCCTAATATCAGATTAAAAAAAAAAGAAAAAGTTAAATGTCTTTGGCAAATATCATGTAAACTTATCCTTCTGAAAACAGTTGCATGATCATTTAAAAGGAAATGAATAATATAATTCAAAAATATAAATAGATGATCATATTGGACTGCAACGAGAGCAGATGTTTTAAGTTACGTAAAATCTTACCCCATCTGGTAAACAGTAAAAATGTCTCAACAACAACCCACAGATGAAATGTTGCCAATAAAGTGAGGATAGTGGCGATTAGGTAGAAGTCAATTTTACTGGATTACTTCATAAAAAACTTAAAGGCTATTAATAATATATAATAGTTTCACCTCTTACAACTATCATCATTCCAAAAACCATTTTCAAAACTGTTAGAAACTGCATGATCAAGTACACCAGCCATCCCAGTTGTTAAATGAAACAGGTTGCTTTCGCCCAGTGGACCTGGAATCTAGAAACCCATACTGGAGTGGTTATATGTTGAAGTTAATTGAAACATGTACTCCACCCCCAATCTAGGGAGGATGAGCACCAATAAGAGAATAAAATTAGAGATGGACCAGCCTCCCACTGTTGCAGACCCCATTCTGTTCATGAAGAGTAGGCGGATCTATCAGGAACATTTGGTTTATGTCAGTTTGCCTTATAGCTGGGTTTCATTGTGTGAAACTATTTCCAGTCTTTTCAGCTACAAATAGGTGGCTACCAATAAAATCTTGCTGCATTATTCCAAGTTGAATTAGTACCAGGAAAGTTTTATAGGAGGGTTAGAACTGAATCTCTCCAAACATAAAGTCTGTTCTTCAGCCTTTCTACCACTTGGGTCTAAAAGTCGCCATTCCCATCACATTTCTTGTCCCCTCTTTGAACTGCTCTACGGAAACCCCAGACCACTTCACTTATTCATTCTACCTGGAAGGAAGACCAGCAAAGATTCACCTACCACAAAGAAGTCTGTTAAAAGTTAAATTAATCACTCCCCAAAATGTGCGGATTCTTGATTAAAACAATAAGAGGATTTCGCACATTTATGAAGGGCGATCCTAGACGCAGAGAAAAATAAAGTGAAGGGAAAAGATTTTCATTATAAGGATGAGTTATCGTGCTGATTTTTAAATATTTGTTCTCAGAATTCAATTAAAGGGGTACCATACTCACATAAACACATACCACCCCATTCCCCAATGTTCTATATATACTAGAAGTGTGTTCAGCAAAACTTTTTTCATACATTAACAGAAATGAGACAATTAAAACTACCTGGCCAAGACAATGAACATGCAAAATACGAATTAGTATTATTTTTAATGGTTTTCTAGTCTTACACACGGAGTTCTTACAAATGCTTCCAGTGGGGTGGGGGGGAACCATCAATATCAATTTAGATGAAATAAGCCCTGGTCTTAAAAAAGACAGCTGAAAAAAAAAAAAAAGACAGCTGAATTCAACATCTATATTAGCTTTGAAAAATCAAAATAAAAAAAATATCACATTCCTGCTTAAAACCCTCCAATGGCTTCCTACTGCATTAAAATAGAACCCACACTCCTGGTCCTGAGTGATGTGGCTCCTGCCCATCTGTCCAGTTCCATCTCCTACCTCTTTCCCCCTCACCACAATATGACTTCAGACCATTCCTAGAATATGCCAAGCCTTTCCTGCCTCAGGATTTTGTCGATCCTACTCTCCAGAATGTCCTACTTGGCCTGCCTGCTGCCACTCCCCAGAATGGCAATTTTTCAGCCTTCAGGTCGTCACTACAAGGGAGCCTGCTCTTATACCCAACTAATGAAATATCTCCCTTCCTCAGAGACTCTTTTATCCCATTATCCTGTTTGCTTTATAACTTGAATCACAATTTGTAATTATTTTGTTTGCCTATGTTTCCTGTTTATTGTCATTCTCCCAACAAATTCCACGAGAACAGGTACTATGTGCGTTTTGTTCTTTTGTTCTATTTGTCTCCCTGGTACCTAGAACAATGCAATTAGAATGTGCTTAATAAATATCCTTTGGATGTGCAAGTTTCGGAGAGAGATGCAGTGATGACATGATTCATTGTTCTCAAAGAACTCAAAGACTGAAGGGAAGAGAAGATAGAAACACAACTAGAATAAGAGAGGAATGTGAAAATGCTAAAACAGGGCATGGAAGCAAAATGCAAAACGAGGGGATGGAGACAGAAAATAGGCAGTAAAGACCAGAATAGAGTTATGGAGATTTAATGAAAAAAGGTGAAATCTGAAAGTGTGATAAGAACGTCAGGAACAAAGGCATAGGAGGAGACAAGTACAAGAGGCTGTGCAGAACAATAGAGAGTTTGGGACGACACAGCAGTGGGTGGATGAAAAGGAAGTGATACGGGAACAGCACAGGCAAGGTAGCTTGGGGACAGAGAGCAGACAGCATCACTGCTCTGCCAAGGTCTTCAGACCAAGCTTAGGGGACACTCCGAGAATGGTCCCCTCAGCAGAGAGAATGCCGTATGATCCCTACAGAAGTGCATGCCCTAACAGGGCTGGTGCGTGCCCTAAGGGGGCCAGAACCAAGGGGAACCAACAGAGGACCTGGTTCACAGGGTTTGCTTTGATGCCTCAAGGAATGCCTTTTCACACCTCTTACCCTCTGCTTGCTTCAGCATCTCCGGCTCTTGATTGAATAAGCCCTCCAGAGATAATGGTTCTATCAGCTGTGCGTCAAAAAATGGAACCTTACATTTTCCCCTCCTTAAGTGCATTTCATTACAAGTAGCTACCTCCCGGCCCCCCACCTCCCACCCACCCCCACCCCGGGGCCAATTCTCAAAGGCTCTGGTGAGTGACAAAGGAAGAGAAGGACGGACTCCAGTATTTGAGGTTTATGTTTCTAAGTAATGTTTTTAAACTCATGTCTAGTTTTATCAAGAGAGGAAATCAGGCAATTTTTCACAGGGTGAAGATAATGGCTTCTGCCTGTGGCGGTTAGAGTATCTGGTGCCCTCTCTCTCTTTCTCTGGCTTCAATGGTGACTACAGCAGCACTAAACCTCAGCCAGACGAGGGCTGATACAGTCAGTGGACTGTTTTACCAAGATAAGAATAAAGGTGAAAATAAGTCTTTATGCACATATGTTTTGCTCTATGATAGCAGGAAGCCCATCCATTAGCTTTTTAGAGAGCTGTTTTCTAGTTGACGTAACAGAAAGAGGTTTTAAGTCATCAGAAATAACACCAAAAATCCCCTTAAGACCTGTGTTCCTTCTCAGCTCCCTTTTAAACTCTGCTAGGAGTTTCACTCTTCAATGCTACATAATGCAATTTTTTTTAAAGATTTTATTTATTTGAGAGAGAGAATGAGAGAGAGAGCGCGCATGAGAGGGGGGAGGGTCAGAGGGAGAAGCAGACTCCCCGCTGAGCAGGGAGCCCGATGCAGGACTCGATCCCGGGACTCCAGGATCATGACCTGAGCCGAAGGCAGTCTTTCAACCAACTGAGCCACCCAGGCGCCCCTAATGTGGACAGTTTTGACTCACTGTATCTACGACTATCTATGATGATACCACTTCTGCAATAATATTTCTAAACATCATGGATGAGGTTAAGCACTGCTTTGTTACAAAGACTCTCATAGCTTGATCAGGTTGCAAAGCTAGGGCTGGCCTTCATGCAATCATCTGATTTTTGTTACTCTGAACCTACCCTGCCATTAACCACACACACAGAAAGTAAAATACATAAGAACTTCCCTGTTATTTATATGGGCTTATGTAGCCATCCATCCAAAGCACCAAAGTATTAAAATACGCTGACAGAATCTGGGGGTGGCGCAGGGTGTAGGGAGTAGAGCAACCACCCCAAGGGCAGCTGTCATGACTACAGGTTCAAGGACTTGCTTCTCTTCGCACTCCTAGAGTCTCTGAACTTCAGGCTGGGGGAGTATGCAACACATGCGTGAAGATTTCCCATTCTTGTATGGTCTTCCACCCTAAATAATGATCTTCTATCTTCCCTGTGTATCCACATTTACTATGTAGCATACCACAGACACTCAAAAAATATGTAAAAATGAATAGTAGGAAAGGAAGAAATATTTGAAATTTGTGAACTTAGAACAGTATGGTTTTGGGGCACCTGAGTGTCTCAGTTGGTTAAGCGTCCAACTCTTGGTTTCAGCTCAGGTCATGATCTCAGGGTTGTGAGATCAACCCCAAGTCGGGCTCAGGGCTCAGTGAGGAGTCTACTTGAGAGTCTCTCTCCCTCTCCCTCTGCCCTTCCCCCGACTCATGCACAATCTCTAAAATAAATAAATAAATCTTAAAAAAAAAAAAAAAGAACAGTATGGTTTTGTCAAGATTCCCCAAGTTATATCAATATGCCAGGCATATTGGGAAATTCAGAGAAAAATACTCATGCTTTGCAAGCTACAAATCTGAGCAATACCTCCCCCTCCTTAAAGACCTTCAATGGCTTTGCATTGCATTTAGGTTAAATCCAAGCATCTTCCCATGGCAAAAAGTCTCAGCCTGCTCAGACCCTCTGGCCATCATGCATAGTTCTTTCCTTCCCCTCCTACATGCTCTACACACTCCAGTACGTTTCAGTTCTCAGAGCCCATCGAGCTGTTACCTTGCTTGGAAGACTCTCACCTGCCCCATTCCAATATTTTTAAAACTAAGTCCTTCTTTAGTTTGAGATCTCAACACAGGGTCACTCCTTCACTGAGACCTTTTCTTATTATGTAAAGCAGGCCAAACATTATGGGGTTTTTTTTATTATTATTTGCCAACTTTACAATCTCACCTTTCTGTTTCCTCTACCGGCCTTAAATATAACTTTCCAATCATTTATTTATGTAAGTCTTTACTGTATGTGTGTGCTTGTATGTTTTTGTCTCTGCATTAGGAAGTCTGTCCCATGAAGGCAGGGTCCCCTTCTGTCCCGTTCACCATTGTATCCCTAGCATCTAGCACAGTGCCTGGAAAATGACAGAAGTTCAATAAATACTTACTGATTTTAAAATTGAAGAGTTGGGCTCCAGGCAACTGGAACTTTACTATTTCCTCCTGAAACTACATCTCTGGGGAACATTTTTAAGTATAGTTGTTTTAAAGCATCTCTGACCCACGTTTTTCAGGCTATCCTTGGAGTAAGGAGTCATTACATCTCTAGTATGAGGATCAAGTGACCAGCTAATTGGACACTTGAGCCATTTAAATATGATCCATTTTTTTTTTTAAGTACAATTTCAGGTCATTTTGCTGAGTATAAAATTACTTGTATTTAAAGGGAGCAATCCCTTTTGGAAATTTGGCTCATTAGCAACACTGAGGAGTAATGGAGTGTGATCAGAACATCAGTGCTTCCCTCTGGGGCAGTGGTGACTTGGGGCCACTGTCTAATAACTAATCTCAACTTGCTAGCAAAGGAGCCTCTCCTCTGAGTCCTGAGAAACCTGCCTGAGGCCAACAGCCATATGCCTTGCTCCTGGCCTATCTTATTTCACAGAATTACAGATCTTTCTTTCCAATTCTGAAGTGCATTTTGCTTCTTTAAATAGTAAAGAGTGATCCAAGTATCAATCACGTGCAATGTCCAGTGCCAGACACGTGCTCTCAGCTCTTTATTATTAACGGCTCACCCCCCTCCCTTATGCGTTCATGTCTCAGTTTTGTATAAGTGGATAAATTTGGTGAGGGTTCGTTTTCACTTCTTGACAGTTGCTCTGCTTGTTTAAAATTCTCAGAAGCACGGCCCATGCCGTATGGAGATGAAATGCACAGAGTCCCTGGGAAATTTCAGTAGAAAGGCAATGGCTATGCCTGCCAGGTTTATCGGAAAGCAGAGTTCCTCTCCCTCGCTCTGTACATCTTGCTTTGAGAAATGAGCAAAAGGTCAGTAGGAATGCCGTCTCATCAAGTGAGCCCTCATCATAAAAGGGCACACGTTAGGTCTTGAACAACTCACAACTATTTTGGCACTTCTTGAGTTGCCCGCACAGTGGGTCATGTTTCTTGACAGTGTAATCACCACACAAAGGTACTTCAGTTGTCCAATTGAAACTTTACAGAGTTGATGGGTTTTTGAATATACTCAGCACTCTCCGAAAAGTTTGACATTGCTAAAAACTGAAAGTGTGAGGATAATTACAGCCCTGAAAGGGCATCCACACGGGCTTTGTAACATGACTAGCAGTATCGATGGTAACAATTTCCAAGAAACTACAAAGATTGAATGCTCTAGTTAGAGGGGTGAAAAAATGTATATAAAAAGCAAAAAGACAATATGAAGTAAGGGTGCATAAGTAAGGACAAGTATCTCCCTTCCATTCTTTAACCTGTGCAGTGCTAGCCTTTTGCATCTAGAAAAATTTAAAACTAGTTACCAGTTACCATTATTACTTACCATTCAAAACTAAATGACTCCACATGATTTACCCATGATCACTTCTAACCCTTCTTGTCGTCCTGCTCACTCCTCATCTCTTCCAGGCCAGGCTTGTTTCTGCCTCAGGGCCTTTGCGTTGGCTCTCTGACTTGAGGCTTACTACCCAGATGATAGAAAACATCTCAGCTCCAAGGGTCCCCCTGTCCCTACCACCTTACCCCTGTTTCATTTCCTTCAGGCTTCTCACAATGATCCCTTACCAAAATTATCTTATTTGCTTGTTTATTGGTTTTTTGTTGTTGTTGTTGTTTTAGGTAGAAAAACACTTTATTCTCATTTTATTTTTATTTTTTTTAATTTTTTTCCTTTAAATTTTTTATTGTTCTGTTAATCACCATACATTACATCATTAGTTTTTGATGAAGTGTTCCATGATTCATTGTTTGTGCATACCACCCAGTGCTCCACGCAGAACGTGCCCTCTTTAATACCTATCACCAGGCTAACCCATCCCCCCACCTCCCTCCCCTCTAGAACCCTCAGTTTGTTTACTGGTTTTTTATTTGCCTTTCCACTCCAGGAAGTAAGCTCCATGAGGGCAGGAACTTGGTATATCTTATTTTCTGCTGCATATACAGGCCCTGTGTCTGCCACACAGTATCCTTAATAGAGAAGTTCTGGATGAATAAATTAACGATGAATAAAACATTAGTAATAGTGACAAACACGTGAAGGCTTTATATTATTAAAGCACAGCATCACACAGCACTGCAAGGAAAGTATAAAATGGGTGGAATAGATACAAGGACCAGAGCAGTTCAGGTGAGAAGGAATCCCTATGGAATAAAACCAACAGAAGGGGTCCCCTAGGCAGCTGGGCCATAAGAAAAGGGTGAATTTGGGGACAGGAGGCTTGGAGGAAGGGATCTGCTACAACAAATGTAAAGGAGGAAGCAATGTATATAATATATTATTAGGGGGCATATAAATTCATCACAAGATAAAGGAGAGGGTTCAAGTAGGAAAACAATAGGAAATGAGAACAGAGCCTCTATGTGGAAGGCTTTGAACACTAAGTTAAAAAAAAAGGCAGTATAGGATTATAAGCATTGATGATAAAATTACAAAAGAGCAAGACAAGTAGAATAATAACAGCATAGGGTTAAAAGCCTTGATAAATTATAAAAGAGCAAGAAAATGGTCATCACAATTACCAGAAAGTGTTACCTCTAGGTAACGAGGTGTTATCAAAAGACAACACGGTCACAGAAGGCTGCCAGAGAAGCTTCTAGAACACTGGCAATGTTCTGTTTGTTGATGGGGCCAGTGCTTATACAAATACCTGCTTTGCAGATATTCTTTTAATTGTATATATATGTGTATATGCTATCTTTTTAAAAAAAATTTTTTTTTTAATTTATTTGACAGAGAGAGCATGACCACAAGAAGGGAGAGTGGTAGGCAGAGGGAGAAGTAGACTCCCCACTGATCAGGGAGCCTGACTTGGAGCTCGATCCCAGGACCCCGGGATCATGACTTGAGCCAAAGGCAGACACTTAACCAACTAAGCCACCCAGGTACCCCAAACACACATTTTTTAAAAGGCAGTAAAACATAAGACTAGGAGGGTAGGCACTGTGTTAGGATGGCTGGGCTTCCATCCCAGCTTTGCCACTCTCCACCTGTGTATTCTACAGCATGGTCCCTCCTTCCTCTGAGCCTCAGTTCTTCCCTTGGTAAAAACAGGGATAATTTACTACCAACTTCATGGGTTGTCATGAGAATGAAATGAAAGAATACAGGTAAACCATTTAAAAGGATGCCTGGAAGATTGTAAACACCCCTTGTTGGTATCTGTTCTCATTAATTCCGTCGGCCTTTGTATGTCAAATTGCATTCGATTGGGTTGGGTCTTCCCTGTGTTGTGTGTTGATAAACAAAAGTGGGCGCCATGTTTTTCCTGAAAAGGCCCTCACACCTATGGAGACACAGTTAACAAGACTCCATCCTGGTGACCCACATCACAGGGACTCCCCCCTTTATCCAAATGATATACCCCAGAAGCTTTAGTGACTTAGGGTTTGAAGATTCATGAGCATGCATAGATCTCAAAGATGCAGTGTCTTCCCACGATGGATTACTACTGACCTACTGATCTTGGCCTCAACCTAAATTTGAGAAATTATGGAATTGACATGCCAGTTTTATTAAGAATCTGTTTTCATATACATGCCATCTAAAATCATCTCCGAGTGCACACATGCAGTAATATCAGTGCTCTCGGTGAGAAGGTTTTCTGGAAGTTTAATATGCATATAGGTACTGTGTGCCAAGTCTTGCTTTAGGCATTTTTACAAATATTAATTCATTTAATCCTTATAATCACTGTTTAAGCTATTGCCAGTTTTAATACAGGGGAGGGATAAGGGTCCAGTTCAAAAACCATGCCCATATACAAGAATTACCTGGTATATTATTTTCTTAGGGCTGCTGTAACCAAGTGCCACACACTAGATGACCTAACCCAAACTTACTGTCTCACAGTTCTGTAGCCTAGACATCACAATTAAGTTATCAGCAGGACTGGTTCCTTCTGTGAGGTCTGTGAGGAAAATCTGTGCCAGAGCCTCCCCAGCTTCTGGTGGTTTGCTGGCAATCTCTGGCCTTCCTTGACTTGCAGAAGCATTACCGCAATCTCTGACTTTATCTCCTTATGTTGTTCTCCCTGTGTGCAGGCCAAATCTCCCCTTTTTATAAGGACACCAGGAAACTGGATTGGGGCACATCCCATTCCAGTATGGCCTCATCTAATTTCGACTATTACACCAGCAACGACCCTGTTTCCAAATATGGTCATATTCTAAGCTCCTGGAGATTAGGACACCGTTACATGAATTTAGGGGTACACAAGTCAACACACAATACTTGGAAAGCTCTTAAAAGCAAGGAAATTCTATGTTCATTTAGAAACTCCAGGGATGATGCTCGCTTTGCCATAAATTTCCTGAGTAATTATGGCCCAGCTATTCTGTGACTGGTCCATGGACTTGTACTTGGAAATATCCACTCTAAGCCAAGGAGATGATATGAAGAGTTTCTTCTGTCACAGATATTACGAGCAGTTGGAATGCTCTGCCTGCAATCACTCAGGCATGAGGAGCTAAGAATCCGATTTTAGTGAAAATCTTAGCAATGCAAAGGGAGGTACCACTGTGGAGAATGAGTGTATGAACCATACAATGAATATTTCAGTGAATGGAAATGTGAAGAGGGGAATCTGGTATGGCTCTAGGATTCAAGCCAGTCATCAAGATTGTTGACAAAGTTGAATGATTCCAGGAGAAAGGGATTTTGTCCCCTTTCGACAATGAAAAGCAACATGTATGAAGTGCTCACTCAGGCAAGGCACCACACCAGGTACCAGAAACAGAAAGGTGGGTGAGGACTCCATGCCACATCCCAAGGAGCTCATGGTCTGTTGGGCAGAAAACAGATAAAAAACAATAACACAATTTGATGAGAGCAATAATTATTAAGATGATCTAGATCTATGGGAAGAATCCAGGGGAACATGGTGGGCTCCTCTGGTATCATGCATAAGTGATTTCAGGCTTAGGGACTCAAGAAGCTTACACTCAGGAAAAAAAAAAAAAAAAACCCATCTACAGACATCTTGTCCTACAAAATAAAAGTTCATCAGAGTTTGAGAAGAGAAACTCTCTCTCTTCACAGATGACATGATACCTTATGTGGAAAACCCAAAAGACTCCACCCCCAAACTACTAGAACTCACAGAGCAATTCAGTAATGTGGCAGGATACAAAATCAATGCACAGAAATCAGTTGCTTTTCTATACACTAACAATGTAACTGTAGAAAGAGAAATTAAGGAATCGATTCCATTTACAATAGCAACAAAAACCATAAGGTACCTAGGAATAAACCTAACCAAAGAGGTAAAGGATCTATACTCTAGAAACTACAGAACGCTTATGAAAGAAATTGAGGAAGACACAAAAAGATGGAAAAACATCCCATGCTCATGGATTGGAAGAATAAACATTGTTAAAATGTCTATCCTGCCCAGACCAATCTACACTTTCAATGCCATCCCTATTAAAATACCACTGGCATTTTTCAAGGAGCTGGAACAAACAATCCTAAAATTTGTATGGAACCAGAAAAGACCACAAATTGCCAAGGGAATGGTGAAAAAGAAAAACAAAACTGGGGGCATCACATTGCCTGACTTCAAGCTATATTACAAAGCTGTAATCACCAAGACAGCATGGTATTGGCACAAAAACAGACACATAGACCAATGGAACAGAAGAGAGACTCCAGAAATGCACCCTCAACTCTATGGCCAACTAATCTTTGACAAATCAGGAAAAAATATCCAATGGAAAAAAGACAGTCTCTTCAATAAGTGGGGCTGAGAAAACTGGACAATTACATATAGAAGAATGAAACTGGACCATTCCCTTACACCACACACAAAGATAAACTCAAAATGGATGAAAGACCTCTATGTGAGACAGGAATCCATCAAAATCCTAGAGGAGAACATAGGTAGTAACCTCTCCTAGAGGAGAACATAGGCGGCCACAGCAACTTCTTTCAAGACACATCTCCAAAGGCAAGGGAAACAAAAGCAAAAATGAACTTTTGGGACTTCATCAAGATAAAAAGCTTCTGCACAGCAAAGGAAACAGTCAACAAAGCTAAGAGGCAACCCACAGAATGGGAGAAGATATTTGCAAATGACATTACAGATAAAGGGCTGATATCCAAGATCTATAAAGAACTTCTCAAACTCAACACTCAACAAATAACCCAGTCAAAAAATGGGCAGAAGATGTGAACAGACAGTCTCCAAAGAAGACATATAAATGGCTAACAGACATGAAAAAATGCTCAACATCACTAGCCATCAGGGAAATACAAATCAAAACCACAGTGAGATACCACCTTACACCAGTTGGAATGGCAAAAATTAACAAAAAAGGAAACAACAAATGTTGGCAAGGATGCGGAGAAAGGGAAACCCTCTTACACTGTTGGTGGGAATGCAAACTGGTACAGCCACTCTGGAAAACAGTATGGGGGTTCCTCAAGAGGTTAAAAATAGAGCTACCCTACAACTCAGCAATTGCACTACTAGCTATTTACCCCAAAGATACAGATGTAGTGAAAAGAAGGGGTACATGCACCCCAATATTCATAGCAGCATCGTCCACAATAGCCAAACTGTGGAAGGAGCCGAGATGCCCTTCAACAGATGAATGGATAAACAAGATGTGTTTCATATATACAATGGAATATTACTCAGCCATCAGAAAGGATGAATACCCAACCATTTGCATCGCCATGGATAGAACTGGAGGGGATTATGCTAAGTGATGTATTCCAAGCAGAGAAAGACAATCATTACATGGTTTCACTCATATGTAGAACATAAGCAATAGCATGGAGAACCATAGGGGAAGGGAGGGAAAACTGAAGGGGGGGAAATCAGAGAGGGAGACGAACCATGAGAGACTAGGGACCCCAGGAAACAAAGTGAGAGTTACAGAAGGAAAGGGAGTGGGGGATGAGGTAAGAGGGTGATGGGTATTAAGGAGGGTACATGTTGTGATGAGCACTGGGTATTATACGCAACTACTGAATCACTGAACTCTACATCAAAAGTTAATGTTGTACTGTATGCTGGCTAAATGAACATAATAAAAAAAAAAATGTGCATCAGAGGTGGGACCAACATTCAATCCTGGTACAAACAGGACCCAGATCCAGGACTACGGTTCTTGTTCCTGCTTATTACACAGATGTACGCACACACACACAAGGCACAGAAAATATCTAGGGCCAGGGGATTATGTGTTTTCTGAGGATTCGTTCCCTTTACAAGTTAAGTGTTTTTGTTTTTCCTAGTTTCTATTTTCTCTGATATCTGTCCACCAAGCTATCCAATAACAGGGAGCAACTTCTTAAATTTCTGTAAAGAAAGAAACATCATCGACCTCAAAGAAATCAAAGAACTTCAGGATGATCTGGCCCAAGTCATCATCACCTCCACTCCTCCAGGATAGTATTTTTGACACAGAAACAGGTCATGTTAAAATCAGAAGTGAGGACCCGTTACTGTTCAACTGAGCCTTTGCCAGGATTATTTTTGCATCATTTCAGGGGTGTCCACAACTTGTCAAGAGGAGATCACACGTGCCTATTTCCTGTAGGTTACCAATTTATTTAGAAGGGATATCAATCAGAGCGAAAGGTAAGGTGGCAGCCGAGAGCGTGAGGAGAAGCATCTTGACACGTTTTTCCCCTTGCCCCTTGCTTCCTCGTGTGTAAAAGCTGATGCCGGTCTGTGCAGGTAGGACTCTGCCAGAGTGAAGGAAGATGACCAATCCTTGCTATGTCATAGATTCTTTATATTAGGCTTACATCTTCCTTCCTTCCAAAAAAAAAAAAATTACAGCAATTATTTATGAATTTCTGGCCGTTTCAGTTTCCTATTGCTGCTGTAACAAATGATCACAAATTTAGTCAGTTATAACAATGCAAACTTATTATTGCACAGTTCTGTTGTGAGAAAGAGAACACGGGTCACCCTGGGCTAAATCAAGGTTAATATCAAACAGGGCTGCTGTGTTCCTTCCTGGAAATTCCCAGCAATAATCTGTGTCCTTGCTTTTTCTAGCTTCTGGAGGCTGCCCACCTACCCACCTTGGTCTGCAGCCCCTTCTTTCATCTACAGAGCACATCACTCCAATCTCTGCTTCCATTGTCACAGCTTTGCTGATTCTGACCCTTACGCCTTGCTTTGCTAAGGGTCCTTGTGATTGCATTAATCTCACCCAGATGACCTAGGATCATCTTGGCATCTCAAGATCCTTAACTTGGTCACATCAGCAAAGTCCTTTTGCCATGCCACACTCAGGTTATGGGGATTGGAGCATGAGCACCTTTGACAAAGGTCGGGGGCAGGGGAGACGTTATTCACCTACCACACTGAGTAAGGAGCTGGTTACAAGGTTTTGGCTCTCTTGCTTCTTGAACCAAACTACTCCGGGAAGAGCACATCTTCATCTTTTTGTCAACCCTGGACAACATCTTAGATTCCAGTTTGTCTGAGCTTTAGAAAGCCAGACTCTTAGCAACCATCAAAGGAGTGTTTCAGCTAAGACACCCATGTCTTTAGAGGAAGGAGGCAGATATAATTGATAAAGTGCTGTAAGTTAGCCTGTCTTTGCACCATTAGATTCTATGTAAGTTTCTTGTAGCTCCAGCAGAGCACAGCATATTTCCTCCTGCAGGGTAGGCATATAGTAACTTTAATCTTTATTGAAAGAGTTAATGAGCCTATTATAAAAATAGGTGTCATTTGATATGCCAGTATTTTTGCATGGCAGGATCAAAATTAATTTAAAAATAGAAGGGTTCTAGTCACACAGGAGGGACATAAAAACACTCAAAATTGGAAAAGTAGAAATTCATTTCAGTGCTCCAAACAGCTCAGAAAACAAAACAAAAACAAGTGAAACTATTTATAACAAGCTCCCACTCTTTACAGCACCTGTTATATGTGTTACTTATACATTTACTTGAATGCTTGATAATAATAAGTGAAGGTAAAACATTTAAAGGCAAATCGACCCACTCTCCTGGCACAGTAAATAAGGTCTGTGAAACTAGACATAGTAATTCAGTGTTATTCAAATAACACATTTTATCTTTCGTTTACCACCTGCTCCCATTCTTTCCTAAAACAAACTTGGCAACCATGCCTTGCTCATTTCATTTCATTTTCTATGAAAGTAAAATCTCATTCATAATCTCCACATCCTACAAGTCGCTTGTAAATCTGAGATAGGTAGGAGCAAATTCATTTCCACCCACATAGTTTAAGGTTTTTTGTTTCGTTTTTTTGCCCACCAATCAGCAATAATAATAAATAATGTTTAAGGTTTTCCTTAACCCCTGCCTCTCTGGCTAGATGCGGGAGCAGTAGCCCTTGTCCCCACCACCAGACATTTCTGGATTGAAAAGTGTCTTAGTTCTGTAATCTCAAGGAAAAACTCATTTTCTTACGTACTTTTAAAATTAATAGTCTATAACGCATTCTCTTTATGAGTGCGAGAGAATAGAATACAAAAACAAATGCTTATTTGTTCTCTCTGCTGAAATTGTCTAATGTTAGAAGAAGAAACTTTGCTTTCCACAGAAAATATTGGCTTCCCCATTAGCCATCTGCTAGATGGTGGGAATGTTCTGTGTGGCTTTCTCAGCTGGAACATTTGGAAAATGAATACATTGTTGCAAGAACTCACATTGTTGGCCATAATGTTTGTGATAATGTTGACTTACCAGATGTCCTGGAAATTCCTGGGGTGGAAGTATTTCCAGTCGTTCCAAACCCCTCCGCTTCGCTACAGAATGGTGTTTGGGATATATGACTTTCGCTATTTCTCACGGCTTACCACGGTATTTTTCATTCGGTCATTTTGTAGACTAAAACAAGATGGGAAAAGATACCACTGAACTATTCATGTTCTTCCAAACTCTGCCCTGCTCCTCAGTGCGTCACAGATCTCTAATTTGCCATTTTTCCAAAATAATTTCTTCTCCAACCCCAACTATATACATCTCTGTATGTAAGATTAAATAGCATGACCTTTGTAGTACTTGTCTCCAGCTGGTAGGAACGCAACAAAGTCTAACAGTTGAATGCTTTGCTCACTCATTATGCCTAAGGAGCTTGTTTGAAATGTGAATAACCTCTGTTTTCAGCCCTGGCCTTCCCTTTTGAAATGAGATTAATGAAGTGATGAATAAAGTGAAGAGTCCTTTACACTTTGGCATGAAAATAGATTAGACTTCTTCTTTTGCAAATGGAATTATCTCTTACAGATCTGCTTCTCTACCTGTTTGCCTTTCATTTAAAGCAACAGAATTCTCTGAGCAGAGCTGGGCCTTATTCTAGATGGGAATCCATTTTAATATTCCACAGAATCCTGACAGTCGTGCCAATCACACATGGCTATATGTCTTTGTCAAACTCTACTACATGATTCATTTTTATCCCTTACTTCTACCAAAAGGACATCTTTTGATAACAAAAGGTTTACATCTCTGAAGATTTTTAAAGGCAATTTAATTTATATTCAAGTACCCTATCCTACCACATCATTCCAGTTTCGTTTGCTCTTTGGAGCTTACATGGTTTCAAGGCAAAGGGGTAGCCTATCTGGCTTCATGTCACTCATCTTTGCAAGCACCAACAGCTATCCATCGTCCATCCTGGTGCTCTGCTGTCAGCTACACCACAGAGATGACCCTGCCCCAGTGGCCCCTTCAGCTTTACTGATTTCTTTCTGTTGCCTGTGGACAGGGGAATATCTGATGTGCTGTCTGGGGCATGTGCTCCCAGATGGACCCCACAGCCTTCCCCTCACTGGGCTTTTTTCCCTTTTGGGGCTCTCCATTGACAAAGTGGACATAATTGTTTTGCCCTTAGGTCTCACACCCTCTACTTACGTGGTTCTGCCTCCACAGTGCTCCCTACAAACAAAGCCAGGTCCCTCCCCATCTCCTGGGCACACTGAGGTCTCTGTTCTCCCTTCCCCTTCCTTCTTCATCATTCCACCTAGAGGAATCCATACTCTGGAGGGCATAGCCTCTATTAGAACAATCTTCTAAAAGGGCCCTTTTGGGGAACGTACATCCCTGCGTATGACTTTTCTCCCCCCTCTATCCTTCCCCTGAGGTGAGAATTACAAAGCCAGCTAACTGCTTGAATGCTGGAACGGAAGAGGGAGGAAGGAAACATGAAAGACATTTAAAAGCATCTGGCAATATCTCAGTCATATCATGCCACCATCGAGCTAGAAACAGAAGAGAGAAATAAACAGACAAGAAGGCCAAAATGGAGGATGGAGTGTCAATAACTTTTTTGGTAATTTTCTGATATTCCGAGAATTCTGCTCCAACTGCCTTTGATAGAGGCTGGTATCCACACAACACACCTCTACACCTCCTCATTCTGCCCACTGCTCGATGTGCAAGCACCCTCATATTTCCAACCTTGAATTTGATAATTGCCAAGAGTTATTCAATCTATGATTAAATGAATGAATAAATACAAACTGGTGACAGAAAAAAACATTAACCACCATCTCATTGTCCTTTAACACTGTATGTTGTTCCAATGGAAAGTTGTTGTTTTTTTTAATTAGCAAGTGCCATCTACTTTGAGAATATCCCCATAAGACAGAAAAATCATGGAAATGTAGGGCTGAAAAAACTTCAGGTTATCTAATACAGTGGTTTTCAAGCTTGACCGTACCTATTAATCAGCTGGGGAGATTTTACAAATACATATGTAATCCATCCTACCCTAAACTAATGGATCAGGTAAGTCCCAATCACTGATATGTTTTAAAAGCTCCCTAGTTGATTCTGACACATTGGGGGTGAAGAACCTCCCCCATTTATGCAGATGAGTTGTCATTTATCCAAGACACATCGTCACAAGTGAAAAAGCAGTGGTTGACAACTCTTTCTCCTGACCGTTTCTCGTACATTCTTCCCACCACACCCCCACTAAATCCCAACATTATAAACCATCTCAGAGTGTCCAAAAGAGGTTCTGTTCCAGTCTATTTCAATATTGAAGACAACACATTAGAACAGTATCAAATTTCATTCTCATGGTTGTCTCACTTCAAAAGCTCTAATATTTCCCCAAAGAATTACTCCACGGCCCCCCACCCCTACCCGGTCCCCATGTTTGATAAATGCTAAACAACACCTTTATGAGATGGCATTCCATTCTAGAGTGCCATTTAAAAGCTCTGAAGTTTAATTGCTGTGGATAACCATCGATCATTGCAGGGATGCCCCTGGGACAGTGGACTTTGAGGTATGCCATCCATCTCCTGGCGGTCCTGTGGCTGGCCGCCTTCCCCTCTTCATCACTGCTTGATGGAGCTGATGGGGATCACTGCCACACTTCCAGAGAGCCTCCCATTCCCTCACCTGCTCTGCATGACTACTGAACTGAGCCGTGTTGTGACAGTCTGCCTGCTCTTCCCTGCTCAGATTAATGAATACAGCTTTAGCTGTTAATTCAAAGCTAGTCAAGCTTGTATCCAACAATTAGAGACCAATTTTCATCTTCAGCATGAGGGTATGTGGGGAAGGGTGTGGGAGAGGAGTGCAATTTGGCGTGATTCTTTACATCTGGGGTGTGTGTGAAGAAGGAAGAGTAGGGGATCCTGAAGACAGTACCCGAAATTCTCATTGGTCTGGCTACAACAAGCCATTTCAAGCCTCCACTTCTTTGCCAGCTACAGTGATGCGACCACGGGGGTTTGAGCTTCCTGCCCTGCAGCTAGACTGCAATCCATCAAAAATAACAAGCACACAGAAGGCCCCTGTGCACTCCTGCCTTCGAGGAGGGTCAGCAGCTAAGGCGGTCTTTGAAGGGGCTTTAGAACCAGAGCCCCAAACCTCCCACTCCTCTTTTCTTCCCTTCACCATAAGAAACGAAATGTTTACTTGTACACAAAATTATGTAAGAGACCTCATCCGCCCCCTTTCAGGGTCATCCAGGGCAACAAAGACAGAATACTCAAATTCTCAACCCTGAAATGTCCTCCCCAGTAAAGCAATGGCTACAAATGCTCCGTCTTGCACAGAAAAGCTAAATATGGACCCCAGGTGCCAAATACTGTCAAGATGCTCTCCTACTGGAATTTCTATTTACAGAAAGGAGAAAACAGGAACTGCCAGAGCATTCCTGCCCCTGGTTACTGATGGTAGAGGTGGTTCAGAGGAACACATGCCCATCCAAGGTAAGCTACATCTTTACCCTGGGAAGAGAAATCTCTCCCGAGTCATTTTGACTGATCTTATTTTTCAAGCAGGTGGCCTGGGGCGGGAGCACAATACATAGCAGTCGGCCATAGTAGGTAATGTTGATAAAGTCTAGTTACTTGCCTTACTGAATTTCTTTTTGCTCTGCTTCAGTATTTAGCAGATGTCTTTGGGATTGGACTAGCTCGGCTATGCAAGGAAGGATCAAGAATGGAATTGCTGTCCCCTCCTAAGCAGTGCACCCATGGGGACCACGTGGAGATCAGAGAGGTCATACAATCTATGTACCTCCACCTGGAGGTGAAAGTCAGGAAGAGAGTCAGAAGCAGCACAAGCTACAACCCTTTCTCCAGATCTCCGTGAGGCTCAAATGCTTGAAGTCTCTGTTTTCTACTTCTAAGGGGTGTCAATTATTTTGTCTGAAAACTAGCGACTAAAAAGACCTAACTTACAGAACTGATGCTGGCAATAAATGAGATAAATGTAAATCAGGTAGCGTAGTGTCTAGCACATTGGTTGAACTTAATAAATGATACAGTGGAAAACATATCAATAATGGGTCATGTCTCCCTGGGAGTTTACCCCCACCTGGGGACACATACAGTAATGGAGCAAATAAATAAATGGTTATAGATTGAGTAAGGGCTAGCAATGACGGAAGAAACAGTGACTCTGTTGGAGAATAAGCAGGAAGGAGGGTGGTCAGGGGGAGCCACTGTGAGGAGGGAATATTTAAGCTGCAGCCAGACAAGGAGAAGCCAGAAGAGCCGGACGTGTGGCAGTCCAAGCACAGGGAAGAGAAACCACAAGACATATGAGGCGGCAAAGAGAGTGGCTGGAACATGGACATCCAAGGGAGAGAACAGGATGAAGGGAGGTGGGACAATTTTGATTGTGCTGCAAGTTCTTGTTCCTCCCAGTGTAGTCCTGGCATCACCTGGCGCTCATTGGAAATGCAGAAACTCAGGCGCCACCCCAGACCACCCAACCAGAATCCACATTTTAACAAGATCCAGGGACAATGCCTTTGCACGTTCTGAGATTAAGAACACTGCTTTAAAATAATGTAACATATGTTAAGAAAAAAGAAAAAGAAGAAGATAGCAGGAGGGGAAGAATGAAGGGGAGTAAGTCGGAGGGGGAGACGAACCATGAGAGACCATGGACTCTGAAAAACAAACTGAGGGTTCTAGAGGGGAGGGGGGTGGGGGGATGGGTTAGCCTGGTGATGGGTATTAAAGAGGGCACGTTCTGCGTGGAGCACTGGGTGTTGTGCACAAACAATGAATCATGGAGCACTACATCAAGAACTAATGATGTAATGTATGGTAATTAACATAACAATAAAAATTAAAAAAAAAAAGAACACTGCTTTAGGAAGCCGCTGAAAAGTTTAGGTGGCACAGCGGTGTGATGTGCTTTGTATTTTTAAAAGATTCACTCCAGATGCTATGGTGAAAATGGATTAGGGGAAATAGAGTGTGTTTTTACTGCTATTTATGATTACTTTCCAAGTCGCCTGCCTAGTTGACCGTGCCTTCTCCTTCCAAGGCGGGGTCCTGCTGTAATCTGGCCATTTTCCACTGGAAGTCAGCCCAGTGGCTACAGCCCTGCTCTCTGCTTATCCACTGCCCAGCGCCACTGTCCCCCTGCCTTGTATTTTCAAGTATCACCTGTTCCTGTGTTCCCCAGACCTCAGTTCTGCCCACCACATCAGGAAGCCCGCCCTCTTACATCCTGATGAACCCCTCGGAGGCTGGAGACAGCCCTGCCTTTGATCCTGCACCCCACACCTTTAGCTGGCTCACTGCCAGACCGGGCCTCTCCTCAGAGGTGGTTTCCGGCCACATCCCTCTATTCCTACGGCATACCCCCTCCCACGCCCCAGGAATTCAGAGACCAAGTGAAAAATGAGCATTCCTAGCCACCATAATTAGATTCCAAAGAGGAGAAGGGACTTCATAAGTAAATGCCAACCATCTTCATATTGAAAAAAATAAAACTTTTTTAATCGATTGTTGGGGGGGAGCTGTTAATGAGCTAACCACTTTTAATTCAATATTTGACAGTAATTGCAACAGAATTACATTTAACAAGACAAGAACCTCTATGGGTTTTTAGCAGTCAGATGAGGTAATAGAATAGTTGTTAAGGAACTGAAATATAATCAAAGGAGCCTTCATGACTGTTGCCGAATCTGAGTGACAAGACTAGCAACAGTAAGCCCCAAAGATGGCTAATACCAGTTGTCTGGAATAAGAAATACAAGATAGCCCTGTGCTTAGTGGAAAGAGTCTAAATGCCTAGGCTGCTGGAGCAGGTAGGTTGTTGAGGACGGATGGAGATCTTGCTCAGCTAAAAGCGGTCGAGGAGGCTGGGAGCCAGGGACAAAAAAAAAAAAAAAAGCAGGGGGAGACATTTCTTAATGATTTCTAGTGAAAGCTCATGGGTAACTTTTGCAGCAATACTACCGGTACATTGACTCCCTCCCCATTCCATGGCAACGGTGCAGATGATTTTCCCTCATTCTGTGATGTGCTCTGGAGGGCAGGCATCGTGCACGCTGGTGCTCAGCACCCTTCTCAGAATGGCATCGTGAAGCAGCCCTTGTATTAGCAGACTTCCATCGGCCCTGTGAAATGAGGGCACCATTAAAAGAGGGGTGTTTATCTGAGAGACAGAGGCGAGCCGGTGAGAACATCATGAGGGTTTAATCAGGTCGCATTGCATCTCATCCTTGGGAGATCTGAGTTAGGCAGCTGGGAACACCACAGAGGCATGGCTCCAAAATTGTTTTCATTATGCACTTTCTTGAAACCCTCTGAAGAAGCTCACCTTTCTCACCTCAAATGGCTATGTCATCACCTTTATTTCTGCTCTGACTCTGGCTTTAATGGATTTTCTGAGCTTCTAGCTTTGAAACCATATAGAAAGAACAGCCTCACCCGAGTACCATAGCTGTTACTCAGATCAAATGTCATCCGTCCTCAGGGACAGCTTTAACTTGAGAATGATGTTCAAATTTGGTGGTTTAAAATCAAGCAAACAGATTCTATATATTTTCGATGATCTCGAAAAGGAGCTTCGGGAATACGACTTATTTTCTCTCAATTTGACACTGTATCTGTTATAAAACAAACAAAGGAAGTCAAAATGACATTTTAGATGGTATCTTTGGGGGGAAATAATGTTAGAAGGAAAAAAAAATCGCTAACCAAATACTCACATTGCTTTATAAGGGAAAAGAACCTTTGGATACAAAGTTCATATCTGACAGGTAATGTGACAATAAAAGGGGAGAAACATGAATTAAAATGCAATGAAAAGTTCATATTCTCCGTGCACAGAAAAATAAGTGAATGTCCTTAAATTGATCAGCTCTCCAGCTGGGAGAAGGCTTCAGATGATTGATGGATGCGTGATGGTTTTTCTTTTAGATATATGTTGAATCATGGTGAGGAGATTAATTGGAGTCACTTTTTTAAGAGAATACATAAATGCATTTGTAATGTACTGTGCTTTGCTTAAAGTAGAAACTTAAAAGTGCTTTTACAATTAATCCAAAACCAAGGGTTAGGCTGATGGCGGAGAACCAGGGATTCTATGTATTTAGTGTAAAGAAAAAAAATGCTCTAAATATTGGAATTCATTGGGAAGCTAAACCTACAGGTGGTGGCAGAGGGCAAAGGCAAAATTTGTGGCTCAACACTGAGGGGAGGGCCGGTAATGGGTCATCATAGCCACAAACAACCAGGCGGGTTTCAAGTTCTCATCAAAAAAACCCAGGAGACCTACCGGCTATCATGCACCAGAAAGACAAAGGCTGAAAAAGTGTTGAAGCGAATCCTATTACATACATAATTGTAATTCTCCAAACCGACTAATTGTGAAAATCACGTGGGAAGCTTCTGAGAGAAGAGGTTCTAGGATTCCCTTGACATGGAATTAAAATCGCTGACTGGACCCCAGGATATTTCCTAGAGTTCAGAAACTCTGCTTCTTTTTTTGGCTGAATCAACATGTTTTTAGACCAATGGTTGAGTATGAGATATGGAGCCCCCATTTGAATGACTAAACATTTGGAAGATCACTGTGTTTGGAGCTGTAGGGTCTGCTACTATTGCTGAATGAGAAATTTAGCAGGCATATATGCACGGTAGCTCTGAGGTCAGTGGTTGGGAATCAGTGATAGGGAGTATGAGCTTCATGGGGGCATGTACTATCTTCACCACTGTTCTCCCAGACCCTAGCACCATGCCTGATAGATAATGGGTGATCATGAAACATTCAACTAATTAGGGAATCAGAAGGCCCCCAAATTATTGTTTCATCTCTCTTTCAGGTAAGAGTGAAGATTTAGAAATACCATATCCAGTGGTGTTGCAAAGATCAGAGTGGAGAGCACTTCATACCCAAGTTTTATAATCTCAGAACAACTGGACCCAGGAATCATGCCCACCTTGACCTTTGAGACCTTTGTGATTATTCCTTTGTATCTTGTGCTTATCCCAATGACAGGTTCACAGGAGGTGTACAATAAATGTACAATAAATAACATTTGTTCAACAAGTCAATGTATCCTTTCTTAGGGTCATTAGGAGAAGTCAGATTCATCAGTTATGAGGAAAATTTGGGGGGGGGGACCTCTCCCAATTATCTTCAAAATAAAAACACACTAAAGAGAAACTACAGCTATATCTAAGCTACATGAATGCCATTAATTTACATGATTCTTAGATCAAGAGAAAGCTATTTTAAGTTTCTTAAATGGTTAACTTTTTTTATTTTATCAATTCTTTATTAAATCAATAGAAATGAAGGTGTATGAAACCTCAAGGAGTTTCCCCATCATATCCACCATGATTCACCCGTTTCTGTGAATTTGCCAGCCAGAGTGACAGGTAGAATCATATCTCAGGATTTCTGATAGCCTTCACTACCTGTGGTCCCTCCATGGCCCCATGTCAGATGTGAGCACAAGTGCTGTGGCCAACTTCCACATTATCATCTTAGGAATAAAGCTGTCAGTCTATGCCTCCCTCTATTTTCCCTTTCCACTGGCTGGCATGTGGACGTGGCAGTGAGTCAGACACGGACACCACCCTAAATGATGGTGGAGCCACAAGATGGAAGGAACCTGGGTCCTAGCATGACTGTCATGAGCAAAGCCTGCCCCATAAGCCTAAACTGCTCGCCTTTGGACTGTTATGCGAAAAACAATAAATTTCTTCCTTGAGTCCCCACATTTGTGATTTTTTTCTTTCAGAAATTTAGCTAATGCCTAAATTTTATACTCCTTATTCTAAAGTTCTGGGATTTCATTTATTTCCAATAAGCAAAACATCTAATAGTTTGTCTCCAGTAGGTATACTAGTTGCAAGTTTTCCCCCAAAAGGGACTGTATGGATTAAAACAAGTATTCTACTTTGTTATTCTACATAGATGACAACCATTGATAGAAAATATTCTCAAAACAACTGTGCCAAGTAGTGAAAAACGGTGAGACCACAAAGCTAAAAATATTATGATACACAGTATTTTTTGACCTAGATATATCATTGGAAGGTGCACTTTGTTTGGCATACTTGAAACACATTCTCAGTGACAAGAAACAATATTTGTGAGTTTATTTCTGGGCATGTGCATAAAGTTAATTAGCAAACTCCCAACTTACTCTGCATGCAAATTTCAAAGTTCAAGAAGTGGCAATTTACTCACATAAACCTTATGCAGCTTTTATGGTTTTGTCAGATATGCTTACTTAAATGCATAAATTAAGTACTATATGTTGTACCCACTTCGAAATATGGCAGGATTCCTTGGGAGAAGTGAAAATTAAAATGTCAGAAAGAAAAAAGCTTTGTCATCTCACCCTCAAAGGTGTGCCATGGGATGAATGTCAGTTTTTGGAGATGTGTTGGCTGCCAGGCCAAGTGCGGCAACAAAAATCTGGTGCTTCTCCTAGGCCACCCCTCCTGACACACACACTTAACCTTGGCAGAGGGGAAGTCTGTTATGCTGGGCACTGAGGATGCCCATGCTTCAGGGAAATGGTCAAGCACAGAGTTCACCTCTCCTTTTCCCAGTGTTTCATTGAACATTTCAGGACTAAAAGTGGGTATCCAAGATTCTCAGGTCAAGGTTCCTTTGTTTTTCCACATAGAGCAGAATTCTTAATTTTCTTCTTTTTGTCTGAATGGTCTACACGTTCCTGGTGGAAGGCTAAATTTTCCTTTGCCCTGCTTCCTTTATGACAGAAACAATCCCCTATTTTAAAAGATAAAGATTACTCCCACAGTACTCTGTGAAATTGCTTGCTACCATAATTACTCACTTAGTATTTTTTAGGTGTTTTGCTTAGGACTACTTTAAAACAGATTACTTATTCCTATGTTAGTTGAGATTGTTCAACAGCTTCCACGATATATTTTAAGTGACTTAGGTATCCTTGAAGGTGATGAACAGGCTTCTCCAACAACATCTGGCATTTCAAAATGGCACACACGTGTGTGTCATGTGCACATGCATGCACACATGTGTGCGCACACACATTTACTCCTGGCGAGACTGAATGGGTCATCAGGCATAACAAAGCACTTTGTTTTATGTTGGGTTTTTAACTCAGCATGGCAAAGCTGGTTACCTTTTACAAGCTGGTCAGAAGTCTAACCAACCAGAAACTTGGCTCTGACCAAGTTTTTATTAATAAAAACATGAGAAAGGATAAATGGTTACTGAATAAGGTTTACTTTTGGTAGACATTTTTTTAAAAGATAGTGGGCCTTCTGGGCAGTGGGAAATAATTAAGTTCCTTGATGCTTAAAATTAAGAAAAATCTATCATTTTCTCTGGAGATATTAATATTGTATCCCAAGATAATTTAAACAATTTCTTGGTCATACTGTCAAACTATCAAATGGGATAATCAGGGAGAGTTCTGCTCATCTTCCATCTCAACTTAATTTTGCCAATAGAGCAGATGTCAAAGGGCAAAGAAATCCCTCCTATTTTGTAAATATTTACTACTCAGAGAAATAATAAAAATGGAAACTCTGTCCACTGTGTCCTCCTGAACATTTTTCTTTGTCAAAAAAAAGAGAGAGAGAGAGAGAGAGAGAGAGAGAGAAAATCCTCATTACTTCCCATTCAACTCTCCCCTATTTTTTAATTTTAAACATTCAAAGTACATTTTTGACTGACTAGTTCCCACCCTATCCACACTGCCACAGGCTGTTTAAAGGAACATAAAAGGGAAAGGATGTGGCATCATATTCCATTGTCACCGTGGCCCTCTGCACCAAGCCCAGCCGTCTGAAAGAGATCCCCATCACTGGGTCTTATATCGAGTGTTTACTTTTTATCATTTCAAAGTGTTTCTCTCCGATAACACTCCTGTCAAATTTATGAATAAGTCTGGAAATTTTCAAGATAAGCTGAAATTGGTCTTATTTGTTGGCTTCTGACTCAAATTCCCTCTACCTCTTCAGGGAGGAAGCTACTGATTTTAGAACCCAACTGCTGTATGTTTCTTTGCCCCAGCTCGAGCTGTAAATCACACTTGGTTTTACAGATTTGATAAAGCCTGTGAGCTTATAATGTCCCTGCCAGAACGAGCCAAGAGTTACTTCCTGGGGGAATGAAGCCAGTCAGCAGCGCCTCCAGCCCCATAAATATGACCCTATTAGGAGGAAGTCAGTGGGCCTATCTAAAGGTGGGGATTTGCCCAAACAGCTCCACAAAGTAGCGTGATCAAAGTGATAAGAGAAATTTCCTAAAACGACAAGGGGAAAGAAAACAACAGAGAGTTCTGTGTTGATTTTTGTCGTCGCCCTTCAACTCTGCTTGGATTCTGCAGCAAGTAAGATTTCCTACCAATACATGACCTGTTTCTATATAAAAACATGAGCTTATCCACTAATACAGCCCATCTCTCACACCTCAGATTCCACATCACATCACAAGCTGCTGTTTCGAAAAGTAAGAGCACTAAGACTTGTACAGGTTTTGGCAGTGGTGGGGAGAGGAGCAGGAAGTTACAAAATTCAGGTATCAGGCTTACACATGTCATGTCTTTCCAACTTTAAAAGACACTTAGTGCCCTTTGAGGGTGCGGGTGAAGACCAATGGTAATGGCAGAGAAGAAATATGTTGTCACACTGAAATATATTTTAGCCATGAGTAAAAAGTGAATATAGAATAGAACTGATAATGGTTTATTATCACAAGAACTGCCTTGCTCAGTTGGCTCTTATTTGACTCTATCAAAGACCATCTGTAAGATAGAAACACATTGTTTGAATATTCACTCATTATTTAATTCATGCACTATATGCTGTGCATTTCACACACACACACACACACACACACACACTACATGCATTTGCGTCTAATATTACTGACACAAAGAACATGCCTGCCTGGTTTAGGGGAGGAGAGGGAGAGCACAGACAAGCATTACAAATCTAAAAGACAAAAGGAGGGTGCCTGGGTGGCTCAGTTGGTTAAGTGACTGCCTTCAGCTCAGGTCATGATCCTGGAGTCCCACATCGGGCTCCCCGCTCAGCAGGGAATCTGCTTCTCCCTCTGACCCTCCTCCCTCTCATGCTATCTCTCATTCTCTCTCTCTCAAATAAATAAATAAAATCTTTAAAAAAAATAAAAGACAAAAGGAAGTCTGGATTTTTTTATTTTTTTTACTCAATATAGATGACTTTATTTCCAGTTTATCCCTAAATGGGGGGGGGGGTTATATTTCACTATATGCATGAATCCATGTAAGTCTTCAATAATAAAGTCTGAGAATAAACGACTCTAAGCTTGAAGTACTAACACATCAACGTTAGACAAACTTGAATGAATGACAATGCATTGTTTTTATTCTCTGACATTGTCTTCAATAAGATAAAATTTTAAAACAGAAATCTCTAAAAATCTGACAGGAGCCTTAAAGATCAAAGAGTGCAACACTATCTTTGTATTGATGGGCAAATGGAGACCCACAGGGGTTTGGATTCCTAACATTGCACAATTAATTGCTGTGGGACGCAGAAATGATTAGTCATAGAAAGTCACCCGTCGTGACTTACTACTACGTGAAACAGGAACTGTGCTCAGGCTCATTCCTGTGCTGTGGCTTTCTTTGTTCAGGGTGCTCCAGGAAAAGTGAATATGTGATTAAGATAGATTTTTCATCTAGGCCCTGAAAAGGCTTTCCTGCCAGGGAGAACTTGCTTTCAAGTTTCTCTCTCCACATGGTCTTAACAAATTAATGGATGAGACTGGGATTAAAATATCTCAAATTAGACACCAAATTCTGTGAATTGTTTTCACTATATAATTAGAATAAAAATCAAAATTGAGAACCTGCCAGTTCCCAGAGCTTTTCAGGTCTTCACAAAAGGGGAACTCACTGTCTCTTCATCTTTTTATTAGGGACAAAACCCACTGACTAAGCATTGCCCACTTTGGGGAGACGGTAATGGGCCGCATTTCATCACGTGCAGGCCTCCCACACAGAGTTCAATTATCTAGCCCCTGGAAGGAGACACGGCAAAACAAATTAAGTGGGCATTGGTGGACTGAAGGCCCCTCATCTCATCCTCAGCGAGCTGATGAGCTCAGCTGTGTCACGTGACAGCCCGCTTTGTACCAAGTCGCTCGACACGGGAAACTCCATGCTCTGAAGCTGTCATCTAAGGCACATCTGCTCTGGCTGCACCTCACACAAGGCATCCCCTTCCTAGAAGGACGTCTCTAGGGGATAAGAGAACCCTGCTGCAAATGAGAGCCACCATGTCAATCCAGAAAATAAACACAGTGCCTTCCTGCTTTCTTCCCATACCCTGTGCCCAGTGAAAAGCATGAGGTTGGGAACAAGATGCGCACAGTAATAAAGGACATTCAGGGAGAGCATCTGTGTATAATCCCATGGGAGTCATGCCAACAGAACGGTCCTGAGGAAGCGCCTATGGAAACTCCGTTTTCCAGGAACAGTATTAAAAGTGGATTGGTCAATCCCCAAATGCCTTACTTTTATTCCTATGCTGTTCCTGCTTCAAATAGTTAACTCTTGCGGCTCCAGGGAAGAGTATGGTGACAGAGAACTTCTCCAGCTGCCTTCCACTGAATAAGTGGGAAAGGCAGAAAAGCAAATTCCTTTTTTTTTAAGATTTTATTTATTTATTTAAGAGAGAGAGAGCATGCATGCGCACACACACACACAAGCAAGGGGAGGAGCAGAGGGAGAGGGAGAAGCAGGCTCCCCGCTGAGTGTGGAGGCCAACAAGGAGCTTGATCCCATGACCCTGAGATCGTGACCTGAGCTGAAATCAAGAGTCGGACATTCAACCAACTGAGCTACCCAGGTGCTTTCTTTTAATCAGCATACAACATCATTTAAAGCCCATCCCTAGTGACATTGCCCTAACATCTCATATTTGGAGACACCTGAGAGCATGCAATCAAATCCTGACATGGTTAGCTGGAGCTACTATTTTCAGACCTTGTGAATTTTTAAGCTCATGGTACCCTGGGAGATCAGAAATATTTCATTGGGGTAGTCATTATTTCTACATTTTAAGGCACTTTTCAGTTTGCAAACAATTTTTACGTGTCACTTTATTTAATCTTCACAGCATCACAAACTATCAAATTTTTTAGAGGTTTAATTTTCAAGCAATCTCTACACCCAACTTGGGGCTCGAACTTAAACAACCCGGAAATCAAGAGTCCCATGCTCCACTGACTAAGCCAGCTAAGCGGTGTCCCAGAAACTATCAATTTTAAAGAAGATATTGAGGTTCATAAAATTTAAGTGGCTTGCCACAGCTCACACAACTGGGAAAAGAAGAGACACAACTGAACCCACATGCAATGGACTATTGCCATTTTTGTTCATCGGCACTAGCAGGGTTCACTATTATGTGTTTCTTGATAGAAGGCATGGCCTAATTCCCCACCACAGTCAAGTCACTGGACATTATATGTGTACAAATGTGCCATAAATAACCATGCCCTTTGCAAAGCTTATAAGAAATTCCTTACCCAGTTAGCCATTACCTCTACTTATTGCCCTTTTCCTCCCACGCTATTTCTCTCTGGTCAAAGCACTAACTCTCACAATTGTTTCAGTAAATGTCAATAGTCATGGATATCAAAGAAGCAGAAAGGGGTTGATCTCCTTCTCCCAGTTCTCTGGGATTAGGGTACAAGCCCATGACACAGATTTTGCCGATCACAGGCTCCTCCTCTGGTCCCTAAAACTGGAGGGAGGAATGAAGGGCAAAGGGAGCATCACGTGGCACCCAGAGCAATTGGGGAGCTCTGTGCCCAGCACAGTGGTGGTGAGGGTCAAGTGGGGAGACCTCTAAGCACAGAGATGAAACCACCCAGCTGCCTGGAGTCCAGCTACTGTTTATTGCATGAGCTACCCAATAGCCCTACAATAATCCCCTGTCTGCTAAGTTAGCCATGGTCAGTTTCTGTTGTTTGCAATGAAGAACCCTGTGCGACACATCCAATTGTCCAATTTCAGTGTCAGTGGTTTTTCCAACACCCTCAGCCTCTTTTAATAATTAAATTTGATATTCAATAAAGCTCTAAATACCTAATATACCCTGTCCTAAAAATTCGAAAAACTAGTGTCTCATGTTCGGGAGAGATAGTGCTTTGACCAGAGAGAAATAGTGTGGGAGGAAAAGGGCAATAAGTAAAGGTGATGGCCGACTGGGTAAGGAATTTCTTATAAGCTTTGCAGAGGGCATTGTTATTTATGGCACATCTGTACATATATAACGTCCAGTGACTTGACTGTGGTGGGGAATTAGGCCATGCCTTCCATCAAGAAACACATAACTTCTAACCTGAAGTCTGTATACATTAATTTTTTGTCCTTTGGCATTATATAGGAGTTAATCTAAAAAGAGGCTAGAAGGACCAGTTATGGCCTTTTTTTGCTAAAATTGTCCAGGACCACTCTAACATATAGAAAGTGCCCCCCCACTGGAACTCATAACACTTAATGTGGATAGCATCATTTGGCAAGCAACCACCTATCATCTTATAACAATTCCTGCAGTAGTATCCTATCTTAAACATAGCCTTAAATTCGGCTCTTAAATGTTTCATATACTACTGTCCATTTTTTTACAATTAGAATTACATCAAATTGGAAGAAGTCAGGGACTGGATACAAAATTTATAGCCTGTGCCTATAAAAGGTACCTACTCCTCTGTAAATTTGATGCCAAAATGTTTCTTCTAATTTGAGACCAGCCAATTATTCTGTTTCCTTCAATACCTTGCAATCACCTCTTTTGATATGTTCTCATCTGCTAATGCAGTAACATACCTAGTAGATGAAAATCAGTGGCCAGTTGGCTCAGGAAAGATCTCTGCCATCAGTGACTGCCCAATATTACTGAAGTAGCAGTTGACATGACGCAGCCAGAGAGAAGGACTCTAGAATAAAGGATGGCAATAATTATAGGTTGGACAGGGATCCTTATAATAGGATTAGGTTAAATATGAATACACACACACACACACACACACACACACGAGTATTTATGCATTTGAAATACTCAGTGACTTCACATTTTGTACGAAGAGATCCTTTCCTCCTTGTCTCCCTGCCCCTGCCTAAAAGAACAGAACTCATACACAAAGAATCTGCTGGTAATTGTCATTTTTGCCACAGACCCAATCTTTCCTAGTCATAATTATATCTAAAAACAAAGCAAAACAAAACAAAACAAGCCTTTGGTAAATGCAGACAATTGGATATAGGGAGAACCGCTAGTGGGAAATTGGTGATGGTACATGCATATTTTAAAAACATTTCTTTCAACTGCCACTCGCCCTGTCTAATCAGGTTACCTCTAATCTGAAGGAGCAAATATCAAAGTCAAGGTGGAATATAAATGCAACATTATAATATATGGCATGTAGAATAAAGATATGGCAAAGGTTGACACTGATGATGATTAAACCATTTGGGATTCGGTCTTAGAGACATGAGGATGGAATCCATAATCACCAGCCCTCCCCTCCTCTTTACACAGTACCAGCTAATATACAGCGGCTTCATAATTACCTACTAAAAGATAGGTGGGGAGTTCATTAACCACGCTAATTACAAGAACAATTTATGCTAAATCATCAGCAGGAATGTTAAAAAACACTCCTTGAAAACCAAAACAATGCAAAACCAACCTGAGCGGGCACAGAACATCTGTTCTCTAGGGCAGGAGAAAAGAGAAAAATCACAAGAAAACAGAGAAGATGAGAGCAGAAAACTATTTTCTTTGTCATTCCCAACTGAATGACAGGTGCAAGTCTATTATATGAAGAAAATGGTGTGTCTCAGAGATGATGGCCTCACAGATAAAGAGGATCAGATAAAGAGGTCTGGCTCCTCAAGACCTCACCACTTGTCACCCAGAAGCCCAATTTGTTACGGCTCAGAGGGATCCCATCTCCTGCATCCTCGCCTCGGAGATGTGAATCAGACCGAGAAGGGTGATATCCCGAAAGTTTTCTGAGATGTGTTTTAAATATCATGCCCATTTGTATATACCTCTATTGGATGGTCGGGAACCACAGAGCAAAAGATGATGGCTACATGGTAGAGAAGGGTCATTGTGAAATTAAGAAAAACAGTGCAAAAGAGATTTTAAAACATCATTTCGTAAGTACACATAAGCAGCGGGAACTACATTTTACTCAAGAGTTTCTTTGAATCTAAGAATGTTAGGGCTATTATTTCATGATTAAGAAATAATTCCTTCTGATTAGGCAATGTCAACTAAAATTTAATTTTTTTTTTTTTTTTTGCAAAAGTCATCCATATCTAAATACATATAATTACCTTTTTTCCCCGCAGGAATAGAATTTTTAAAGGGGGAGCTGATTCAGATAATATTTTCAGATCTCTTTAAAATGGAAATGCTTCTTTGGAAATTTTCCACACATTTGGCATCAGAAGTCTCCTCTGTTCGAGCTGCACTAATTAGAGGCATGCACACGGAGGTTGCAATGTAAGGTGAAGGGAGAGGAACATTAATGACCCAGGCTGTGATATCATTTGTGAGAACTTCTTTCTACTGATCTGACACCCATTGAAGTTCAGCTTTCAATTCTGTCTTTGAAGCCCAAATCAAGTAGTGTCATGGACACTTGTCTTTTGTGTTACACACTCATGTTTTGTTTTGTTTTTTCCTAAATTGCTATGGACTCCATGTGAAAGGAGCCATCCACCCCAATACTGGAAGTAGACACCACTCCAAACTAGTTTCTCATTTGACATAAAGTCTACAGGGACAACTTTTGTGGCTTTTTGGTAGCTTTGGATAAGGCCATATCCAAAGAGGAGAATACTGCCTTGGAAATGATAAACAGTGACTAGAAAATTCAGCTCTACCAAACACTCCTTTTTTTCCCCCAATTCATGGCCGGCTATGAAACCAACCAACAGGTGAGCCCAAGATGGGTAGGCTCTGCAAAGCCACCGGTGTGATCCCAACACAGCAGGTCATTTCAAAATTTCTTTGAGGCATGAAGTGACCACTCCTGCTTTCGCTGCAGAAAAAAGGAACTGGAAAAAAAAAATTATTAGTCACTGGCAATGCCCTGCCTTCTGAGTTGGCACCACTGACCTCCATTTCTCCATCCACCTGATGCCTAGACCTCTCTTACAGCCTTCTCTGCCCGGCTCTGCTTATTTCAGTAAATGAGTTTTGATGGAGAACAATGTTCCCGAGCCCTATAGATGGAAGCTTCTTAAAAATACCAGTGCCTGAGCATCAATCTTTTTTTAAGATGTCTCCAGGGGATTCTAATGTCCAAAGAAAATTTAAGAACCACTGGAACCTTCCTACTCAAAGTATAGCCCCAGACCAAAACACTACCATGAGAGCTTGTTAGAAATGCAGAATCAAACACCGCCCAGACGTACTGAATCTGAATCGTCATTTTCACAAGAAGTACTGCTCTAGAGCCAAGGACCTTATTAAATTTAGTTACATGCAAGACTTCAAGGAAACTTGTGATCAGAATATTATATGTTTGTGTTCTTGCCTTTTTTTCTGGGCAGTGTCCAAGAGTTTTCATGATACTCTTCAAAGGCTTTGTGACCCAAATAAGGTGGAAAAAAAAAAAAACAAAACAGTGCTAGAATTTATACCAGGGCTCATCAACTGAAATGCTTATAGGAGGCAGCCAAATGAAGCAAATGGGAGAAGTGGGTGGGGAACTTCAAATAAATATGCAGAATATTCTACACAAAACACCATGCTTTTCCTTGTTTAAAAAAAAAAAAAAAAAAACATTGCCCTCTTGCTCCACCTTTAATTCTGCTCCTTTCCGTAGACACACGAGTTCAAAACAATGACTCGCTCCTGTAAGGGAAAAAACACACTTGTGTGCTGGCGCATGACAATGGGCAGAGCTGCAGAAGGCAGACAGACGAGACGAGAGGAGGATGTGGAGACAGGGAGAGCACACACCTGGCAGAATAAGGAGGCCAGGCAAGACTCCAGGCAACTGCTGGCATGGAGAACCTTCTGAGTTTTAGGGACAGTCCAGAACGCCAGATTTTTTATATAAAATGAAATCTCTAAATGTTGCACCAGTATTTGTTGGGACTGAGTAGGCAGAGCAAAACTCACTTATAAGCATATCTGGACAGTTCACATCCACTGGTATAGACCTCTCTCGCATCTCTTACTTCCAAGGGAACATCTTTCTAGAGCACATTCCAGCTAGAATCAAAATTCTCTAGAAAAGATCACACGATCCCGCTGTCTCATTTTAAGAATGAAAGCCAGATAGCTGAAGCATCTTGACAAAGGTCATAGTGAATTAATTTTGGTTAATTTCAAAGTGGCCATGAGATTTGGGTCAGAAAAGCCTCAAATAATTAAGTTTTTCAAGAAAGAAGAGATTCAGTAAAAGGAAATGAGGGCTGGAAAGAGTGAAGGTCTGGGGAAACTGCTTCTAGTCCTCAGGCCTGTTGCCAGCATTCAGGAAAGCGGGAAACTACCAGCAAGAGTAAGAGCAGCCTACAGCAAAAAGTAAGTGATTCCTAGGGAAATGCCCAGAGGAATGTTCTAGATACTACCCCCGGTCTTCCGCTACCTGAGGAACAACAGGATGTTTTCTGCCACTCTCCCACTTTAAAAAAATCTCTCACTAGTGCCTCTTATTGGCAAAATCTAACCTAGAACCCTATTGGCAAGAGATTCTGAAAAATGTAGCTCACAGGCTTTCAACACCTACAAAAAGATCAGCACGGAGGAGGAGCAGAGATGGTGCCAAGCCACTGACGTGTGACAATGTGAGATCTAAGCTTATGTAACCATCGCCATCTTTAACCTTTTTACTAATCTGCACCTAAATGACAGCATGTATTTTATGTCAAGGGAATAAATAAAAACACATATGCTTAATTAACATCAAGGAGATATAAGTAAGTGTGCAGGTGTTTGGACCCATGAGAGATACAACTGATGCTCAAGATAGTCAAAACACTGAGGCAGAATTTGTATTTCTTAATGAGTTATCTTTTTCTTTATAACTTCTATCACTTACATAAGTAGACTGCATTTTCCCTTGTTGCACTCCTAAAATTTTACATTTCACAAAAGTGCAAAGATAGTTTAGATAGACAGGGAGAGAGAGAGATTTAAATGGAAATATTATTAGCTCACCTAAAAGACGTTCAACCTGATTGTAGTGAAAGGCACCAAAAAAAAACCATCGGAAGAGTAGGAAGGTGAAGATGGACATTCCTTTAAGGTCAACACACTGAGGCGATCTCTGAACTCTTGAGTCGGTTCTTTTCCCAATTCTGACATTGATTCACTCTGTATATTGAGCTTCAGTTCCCCTCGGGTAAAATGGGGAGTTGCCACAGCTTGGATATGGAATTATTATAAAAGATGCCTGTTTAATGAAGAGATAATAGGAATGGAGACATTTCTAAGAGTCCCGGGGGCATAAGCCAGTAGTAAAACAACAGAAATCAATGCTGTCAAGAGAGGTACATTTTGTCTTGTGCCAATAAGGGCTTTGCTGAATTGTACACGTTTAGAAGAAGGCCACAAAGTGACTGCTTCAGGAAGACAATGGGGCACATAAATGACTTCTGGGTTTTCTGGAAGATTTGGCCTTTTTCTACTAAATAAGCAGACAGAAAGTGATAAAGGGTATTCTGATCTAATGGCAACAGACACAGTATGGTTGGGCCCTTGAATATGAACAGCTGACATTTTTCTGTGGCTTCCCACGTGCTGGCATTGTCCTCTCGTGCGTTGGTTCAGTGAAGCCTCACAGCACATTCACGAAGAGCAGGCCATGACGCCCTCCATTCACAGGTGAAGGAACTGAGGCCCCAAGAGGCTAAGTAAATGGACTGCCCAAGTCACATGGCAGCACAATGCCAGAGCCAGGTTTTGAACCAAGTCTGTCCTAGGATCTTAATCACTCAGCTGTTCTGTCACTGAACATGGTTTTCAATAGAAGTGTACCAGTTTGGCCCTTAGTGGCATTGCCACCAAGATTTTGGCAGTTGTCAGTCTTAGTTCTTAATATTATCATGGATTTCACCTATTCCAATGTCTGTATAGCTATTTTAATTTTGGAGAAAGTACTAGCCAGAAACCATTTTGAACACTTAAACTTCATGCTTTATATTCCAGGCCAAACCTCTAGTCTCTCCACTTCCATCTGGGGATTTTGAACCACCCACCCAGCCACGAGTATCTTACAAAGAATAACAACTACATACTCCATCAGACCCGGAATGAAATTATATATCCTAGGGATTTTACCAGGCCCCCACAATCCAGATGCAAATGTCCCTTTGTTTTCAGAAACAAATAATTGGTTGTCATACAAATCCCAACAGAATACCACAATGAACAATTGGGGAGCATAGGTTCCTTTGTCAGTACAGAAGACAAAAGAATGCACAGGAAAAATAAATATATGTGTAGGGGATTAGAAAGACCATTGGAAATGCTAGGGACATCAATCCCAAGTACTCAGACCAACTTAACTGTAAGCATTTTCAACATGGGAAGATAAGCACTCTTGACGGGTTTTTTTAATGTGTCTAGGCTAGTCATCCTGATTTTCAGACTTTTGTACAAACATGAAAACACTTTAAACCAAAGTTCTTCATCAGAGATATTTGCCCAACTCCTTGCTCATTCAAAATTAATTTTTAAAATAAGAAAATAGACGTTAACATAAGTATACTTTGAATACATTTAGCATGCATTTTATTTATTTATTTATTTTTAAAGATTTTATTTATTCATTTGAGAGAGAGAGCGTGCACACAGGAGGAGGGGGAAGGGGCAGAGGGAGAAGGAGAAGCAGACTCCCCACTGAGCAGGGATCCAGACCTGTGGCTGGATCCCAGGACCCCGAGATCATAACCTGAGCCAAAGGCAGGCAGACACTTAACCAACTGAGCCACCCAGGTGCCCCTAGCATGCAATTTTTTTAAAGATTTCATTTATTTATTTATTTATTTGACACAGAGAGAGTGTACAAGCAGGGGTGAGGGGCAGGCAGAGGCAGAGGGAGAAGCTGGCTTCCAGCCAAGCAGGGAGCCCGATGCGGGGCTCGATCCCAGGACCCTGGGATCTGCCAAAGGCAGATGCTTAACAATCACTTCAATCTTTTCACTTGCTTTTAAATCCTTTCTGCTGAAAATCATTAGGAAAAGTTAAGTGATAGCATACATAAAACCACCATTTTCAGTTGAAAGAGCCCTACTTTTAAGGACATTTTTCTCTCCAAGCTTCCAAAAATCGGTAATCCAAAGAATAGAGAAATTGGTCTTGAGTAAAAAAAAAGATTGGATTTAAATTGTGAAGTTCAAAATTTACTAAGCCCTATGGATACCAGTTTTGATAATACTGAGAGTAAACAGAAAAGCGGTTATATAAAGATTATTTTGGTAATATTCCTGCCAAAGAATTCACTATTTCCATTTCCACAGGCTGAAGAAAAAGATTACTTTTACTTTTATTTAGCAAAAAACATGTAATAAAACACCTCAAACTTGTATAAATGAACAAGTAACAAAATAACCATAAAACCATAATTACAAGAGTTTTTCTAATATTATAGTTCTAAGGGAAACATACTTCAAGGAAAAAAATAATAGATATTAAAGAACCTCAAAAGAAACAAAGAATAATTTAAAAAAAAGAAAAAAGAGAGAGAGAGTTGCCCAGTATCCTGAGTTTGAATGATTTTCTGGTAATATCTTAAGAGTTCGATACATATTTTCAACCCTATACACCAGTGTAATGCAGATGACCCTTTTTGTAAAAAGAAAAAAAAGAAAGAAAGAATAAAAGAAAAAGAAAGAGGGGGTATTTTATTTCCCTTAAGAGCGATTTTATCTCCCTCAAATTACCTAGGTAAATGAAAAGCAAAGCAAACAAAACAAAACTCTGAAGGCCTGGCCTGGTCCATCCCCTATCTCTAACATTGCATCTATAGACAGCAGAGAGAAAAGAAGTTTGTTAGCTACCTAATTTATTTAACAGCCAACCAAATATTTCAATTACAAAATTAAAAAGTCCTCCAAATTTATTTGAAGCAGTATTATTCAGATTAGCTATTTAGAACGGTCAAATAACAAAATGACTAAACCTCATCATCACATTTCATTTGCAAAATGTGGTCGAGGAGAGGAAACTAATTGAAAAAAATTTTTGAGAAACTCAATTTGACACATAACAAATTTAAAACTCCACTTTTGCATGTGCCCAAGCGTGGAGATGTAAGCATTCTCTTCTGCAGGAGAAACCAGAGGCAACTCTACAGCCACGAAGGGAATCCTCAATCAGTCCACTCTCTAGGGCGATGCCAACAATATAATGTTGTTTCACATAACCAATTTGGGGGGGGAGGGAAGTGGGATTTTTGGCCTCGTTCTTCTGGATAAATGCCTCAAGTCTCCACTATGGCTTGCCTTTGTGGTGCCCCAATATTGGGAGGGTGGGGAGGCAGCCTGATAATAAAACTGTATGAAATTATTCTGCTGAAACATATTATTTTTGAAGATGGCAGAATTTGTTGGCAGTGGGATTTATTCTTCTGTAGAGTGAGAAAATGTTTACTTTCCTTTATTTTTATGTTTCAACTCTATTTGAAGAAATAGAAAAATAGTGTATTGATCAGTTGTTAATGAATATTCATCATAGGCTGAACATACCAAGCAGAATGATTAAAATCCTACTCTCTTATTTGGCTGAGATTCTTTTGTTTAGACCAACTGCTTTGATTAAATCTACTGGTTTTCTTACTGAAAGCAGTGTTGTTTTTCTGAGCGAAATTTCCTGGATTCTTTTGGGGGAGATTTACACATTTACATACTGGTCTTTTCTATTCCTCACAATGTAGTGTCTTACATGTATTACCAAGGCATCCATTTATTTCCAAACCGTAGCCACTCCTTGACATGCAATCCCAAGCCTGATTGCCTCATAACATTATTTGAATGATTTGTATTGCTCCCAAGCAATATAAAATTAATCCCATAAACAAGTTTTCACAAACAACAAAGGGAAAGACTTCATCCCCATTGCCTCGGCCTCAAAGCTGACACCTGGGAAAACGCGACGCAGCTGTCCAGGCAAGCTCAAGAGCACTTCCCTATACCCTATTGCTTGGGAACACCTTTCTTCTCACCCCTGGTTTCCAAGGGGAGGATTTTTCCTAAGCTATATGCACTTTTAACTCTCTGCACCAGATGAGGAGATGGGAAGGGGGTTCTGTTAGACCTGGAAAAATTAACAGTCTTGCTCAGTGTGGTTCTCCCCATGTTCTTCCTTTTGGGAGCTTCAAATTTACCCAAGCAGAATTTTCCACTTCTCCTCCTGAGGATCTGTCCCATGGGAGGGCTGGAGATCTGCCCTGGGCCAGAGTGCTGTCACAGGTAACTGTCTGCCTAATCTCATTCGCTGATTCATTTGCCTCATGGACCCAGAGCCACATCCTGCAGCCTCTACCAATAATAAAGTGATCTTGTAGCCATTCTTAGATACACAGCTCCAGTTGTTCAGGGGGAGAGAGGGATTCGACTTCGCAAGGGCCCCTTCAAAGAACTCCCCCAATATCACCTACAGCTTGTAACCACGTCTCTGCCTGGGACCAACAACGCTTGTCCATCTCTCAAGGGAGGGACTCTCTGTCTTCTGCTTCGTACAACAAACACCATCTCATGGTGGTTTATGAACGCAGGCTCTGATGTCAGCCTGTTGTCCTCACTTGTTCCCAGGCAAATTTAGACATGTTTCAGTTTCCTTAAATCTGTCACCTTCTCTAAAAATCAGTAATATAATCTCTTATTCAGGGTTATTATGAAGGTTAAATAAATGAATCTATGTAAAGCACTTAGCATCAGGCCCAATACGTAAAAGCATTAAATAAATATTTATTATTATCACTCTTATGGTCTGAACTGTACCTTTGCCAAATTCACATGTGGAAGCCTTAACCCCCAATATGGCTATGTTCGGAGGTAGATCCTTTAAAGAGATAATTGAAGTTATATGAGATCACCAGGGTGGGCCTCTAATCTATTAAGACTGGTTTCCTCATAAGAGTATTAAGACACGAGTGAGGCACCCACAGAAAGAAAAGGCGATGTGAGGACACAGTGGAAAAGTAACCAAATGTAAGCCAAGAAGGGGGACCTTAGGACAAACCAAACCCGCTACCACTTTCGTCCTGGACTTCGAGACTCCAGAACTGGGAGAAATAGATATCTGTCATTTAAGCCATCCAGGCTGTGGTATTTTTTACGGTGGCCTGAGCAGACTAAGACAATCACTATTGCCATTGATAGGATTACACCTCAGATTCACTATCAAAACAACTAGGCAAAATACAGGTAGATGAATTTTTTCATTTAAATCAAATTATCCATTATAACATTTTTTTTTTTTAACAAGGTCAGGTATCTAAAGTTTTGTGAAGATGATCAGTCTTACCAAAGGAATACGACATAGTAATTTCAGGGTCAATATAATTCTACTCTACTTACTTCTACCATTTCTCCCACTTCAAGAGCCATGCGAGCCTGACTGATAAAAATCCTACAGTGCAGAGATGGTTAGTTGCCAATGTCCTACTCTCTCTTCCATTCATAGTAATAGGACCATGATTTTTAGTTAGACATATGGCCACATGCAATCAAGGTTATATTTCTCAGAATGTTTTATAGCAGAATGTGGCCATATAACTAAGTAACTAAGTTCTGGGTTATGAGGGATAGATAAAAATAGTTCATTGTATTTCTAGAATATCCTCAAAAGGGAAAGACAGGCCTTCTTTGTCCCATCCTAAATTCTACTACCTGGGATATATGGATATGATTACTAGATTTAGTCATCATTTTGGATTTTGAAGACAAACCATCCTAGAAACAGCAAAACAGTGGCCAGGGAAGAATTGGGGCATCTGAGGATTGTGAAGACTCCAAAATAAGTCTACCTCTGCATTTCTTTGATGTGAAAGAAGGAGCCCTCTACTCTTCCAAAGCACTGTTATAGTTTACTGCTGATAGCAGACACTTCCAGAACCCCTCCCCATTTTCCCATCTCATCTCTGAGTTTACCTACAGTTTTGGTATTTTCCCACCCAAAAGCCTGTGTCTCTCAGCTTTTCTGACTGAGGCCTTTCTCTGGCCCCATGGAAACTTGCTCAGCAGACCACAGACACAACTCAGTACACAGGGGTGGTTGGCACTCCTTGAGGTTATCCTCCACTAATGAGAAATAGTCCCTGTCCTTCCAGAAGACAATTCTGAGACTGTTCGTTCCTCTTGGTTTCTCAGACATCTCCAGTGGACTTGAGCCCCAGGTGCGCTTCCTAGAATCACCAAAATCCTGGTCTCCGGATCTACTCTAAGAGGAACCTAGCTAACATACTATGAAGTCACACCACAGATAACGTAGCTTAACTCAAATCAGCTGATTACAGCTTGGCCAAGAACAGCTCAGATACTGCTCTACAAACACCAGACCCAACTTGGCTGAATGCAAGAAATCCCAGGAAAGGAACAATTAGAGAAGGGTACAAAGAAATGTGCAAATGGATACAAATGTTTAGTTATCAGAGGCTCAACTTAAGAACCAAAGGGAACAGACATGTATCAGAAACTAACATCATCCTTGATTAAGTCTGATCTTTGTCTCTTGCCAGTTCTTGACAATATATAACAAAGGCAGATTAGAGCAAAGTCTGAATGAGCCTCTCTCTCTTCTGTAGAAACCATCACACCTCCTCAAATGGGTCCAATTTATTCTCACCCAGAAAACATGGGCAAGAAGAACATCTTTATTTATATACCAGGCAGAAATGGGACTCTGACTCCCGGTATGGACTAAAAGGATATTCTACACAATAGCAATAATCAGATAGAAACTGAAGACAATTATCCAGATTCTTCAAATAAATGAAACTTTAGTTCAACAACTTTACGGCCAAACATTGTAATACAGGGGCGCCTGGGTGGCTCAGTCGTTAAGCGTCTGCCTTCAGCTCAGGTCATGATCCCAGGGTCCTGGCACTGAGCCCCACATCGGGCTCCCTGCTCTGCGGGAAGCCTGCTTCTCCCTCTCCCACTCCCTCTGCTTGTGTTCCCTCTGTTGCTGTGTCTCTCTCTGTCAAATAAATAAATAAAATCTTAAAAAAAAAGAAAAAGAAACATTGTAATACATTCTGATAATCAAACTCTCTTTCTCAATAATAATCAATCTTCCTTAGCATTAAGACGCACTTTTTTTTAGATCCTGGCTGATACTTTTGACGTAGGCAAAAGGTTTCCAAAGAAAAATGCTGTTATGAATCCAGTGATTCATTAGAACATCATTCTAAAAATTAGTTCTTTCAAAATTGGGTCTTTCAAGGAAATGTATGTTTTCAAAATAATTGTCCTTGGATCACTAAATCTGGGTATGCAACATCCTCCCTGCCACAGGGCTGAAAGATTTTCATGTTGTGGAAGGAACTGGTGACAGTGGTAAAGTTAATAGGGCCCTACTTAAGAAATAACTGGACATTTCTCTTGTTTTATGAGGCAATAATTTTACTCCCTAGTGAATAAAGACGAGAGAAGGTTGGATCACTGCCAAAGATATACCCTACACTGTATCCAGTAGGGCTGTTTCATTTCTCTCACCTGCCTCCTGGGGATCATATGGTTGCTTACCAGGGAAGCTTTTCTGATAACTTTTTCTGAAAAATCACATTAAACAAATACCAGCCTAACAAAGCAAAGATGTAGTGCTTAGCCTTGCACAGATGACTTACAGAGCTGACTTTCCCGCTTCCAAAATTCACGGCCCTCACTATTACCAAACTGTATCATTGCCTCTTATGTAAACTCTCCAAGAAACATTTAAGTGTTTTATACCATTGTTTGTAAACACCAATACAGAAAAGCTTAGGGGTGTCTTGGGATTCTTGGCCTAAAAACAGAAAAGCCTCCATTGAAAAGAAGGGGATTACTGTGCATTTGTTCTCTATTGCTCAAATAAACAAGCATGAAAAAGAAAGTATTTCACAAAGCAATGAATCAAGTGTATTAGCAAATGTATTTCCCACCCAAATGCAAATTCTAAGAGAATCCTTCTTGAAAATCAGCTATTGGATTTCTTTCTGCTTATCTGGCTCAAAACAGTTAATCTGCCCAAATATTTATTTATTTATTTATTTATTTATTCATTCATTCATTCATTCATTCATTCATTCATTCATGATACCAGAACGGGCCTTACAAAAGTATACAATAAAGTAAGTATACAATAAAGTGGCATGATCTAATAAAGCCAGTGGCCAAGTCAGTCCCCTAGAACAGTTATTTGTGTTCTCCATTAACAAATTGCCCCTAGGAAACCTCCCTCAGTCACTTCCAAGTTTTCTGATTTAATCTGTTGATGGTCACCTAAGAAAGATTGGCACCAAGTTTCTGAAATAGCAGAAAAGTCCATCACTAAAGAAAGTTTACCAAAAAAAAAAAAAAAAAGAAAAAAGAAAGAAAAAAAGAAAAAGTTTACCTTATATGTAGGTAGCCCTTTACACTCATAATAGAGAAATCAACTCATCTGAACCAGGTTCTATTTGGGATTAAAATAACTGCTAAAAATTTTCAATATGCATTAATTATGCCCACAAGGATATTCTACAGGCAATTGTGAGTTTCTAATTATAGTGCTGTGCTTTGAATTTACTGATTGACATAAATTTAAAATCATATCACAGTTTTAACTCATTTGCCCTATTAAATGGGTTTGTGGGTTGATATTATTATCCTCCTACATGTCTAAATACTTAGCGCAGCTGAAAGGTTAAGTAACTTCCTCAGCAACACATGATGAACTCTTTTGTTTCATTCAAGCCCATTCTCCTTCTGTACCTGGAGAATGAACTCCATTCTCTTCTATGTAGTAATTGTGTCTCCCATGCCCCTCCTCCACCTGGACTCACAGAGCACCCTGGTCCAGGTCTATACTGCTATACTGAAGAAGGATCTGGACATTCTTGAGAACTCATAGAGGATGCTTCTAGAGAATCCATAACGCCTGCCACTTTGTAGCAGGGAAGTCCCCTAACATTATGCTTTGAGGCAGCCCGTCCTTTTTCTGCTCTCCCCCTGACCCACTATTTCCATTATTACTGGAAAGTCATAGAAACACAAAACTAGGCCATACCAGGAAAACAATGGCCTCCTCCTTGGGATGACTTTACCTCTCCTCTGCGGCCCTTACTTTCCCAACCAACACAAACTCCCTCCTTCTTCTTTCTCTTTCTCTTCTTTCTCTTACCCTATCATGTTCCCAAAGCTTCTTGCTATCTATGTTTAGTAAATGGATTCAGTGACTTCAGGAAATTGAGAGAGAGGAAGGTCTCCTGACAGAGCCCTCTTCCCTTTTACGCATAGGAAAGAAGGAGGGTAAAAGGAGGCGTGATGCTTAATTCCGGGTGTCAACTTCTGGGCTAGGGGCTCAACAGCTCAGGCAAACACTAGTCTAGATGTTACTGTGAAGATATTTTGTAGATGTGATTAACATCTATAATCAGTTGACTGTAGGTGAAAGTGATTACCCTGAAGAATATGGATAAGCCTCATCTGATCAGCTGAATGCCCTACACACAAAAACTAGGGTCTCCTGGTGAAGAAGAAACTCTGTCTCAAGACTCTAACATAGAAATCCTGCCTGACTTTCCAACTGAGGCTCACCTTACGGATTTTGAACTCAAGACTACAACATCAACTCCTACCTGGGTTTCTTCTGCTGACCTGCCCTTCAGATTTCAAACTTACCAGCCCCACGATCACACGAGCCAATTCCCAGTTCCTTAAAATAAGTCTCTCTACATCTGTGTGTGTGTGTGTGTATCCTATTGGTTCTCTTTTTCTAGAGAATTCTAATTGATACAGAAGACAACAAACATCTTTGGAGCATCTGTTATGTGTCAAGAACCATGATACCAACTTATATACATTACCTCACTTCTGGAGGTAAAACCTTCTATAAGCAACCATTAAAAGACTCTGATACGTATATTTTTTTCAGCTGTCCCTCACAATGAATTATTCCAAATATCCCTAAATCATCACCCAGCCTTCGTCACTAATGCTGTGTGATATGGTTACCCATCATAGGTGCCACCTCTCCCTAGGGAAAGAGTCCAAACACAGCAGCACGGAAATGCATGAACACAAGCCCACAAGAATTTGAGGCCTACTATACAAATGAAAAAGAAAACTCCCTGATAGTCCTCTATAAAACACAATATTCAAGAACAAAACATAAAAAGCAAACACTGGGTACTGCTAAATATTTAAAAAGATAAAAAACTGCTACACGGATTCCATTTTAAAATATGTTATTTTACACTTTCTAAAGGGGAAAAAAGAGGAGGAATATAAAATACTATATAAAAAGGGCAGGTACTTTGCAATTTATGTATTCTCTGAGGTCAATTGCCATAATTTCCCAAAAAAGAAAGAATCTCAGTGCCTAGTTAGAGGGAAAACGAAAGAGGTGGAGTGGTTTGCATGCTATTATGCATGAGCCCGAAGCATAAACCACATCTTACTTTATTCCAGGGAGAAAAGGGCCTGGTTAATGGATGCAGATGAAAGACTTTAAAACCAACAGCATAACTGGGATATGTTTCGGCGAATTTTTCCCAATGAAATAGAGATTTTACCTATTTGATCCCAGGCAGTGCCTCCTTCCCAATTTCTTTCTTTTTTTTAAAAAAGATTTTATTTATTTATTCATGAGAGACAGAGAGAGAGAGAGAGAGAGGCAAAGGGAGAAGCAGGCTTCCCGCGGAGCAGGGAGTCCGATGTGGGACTTGATCCCAGGACCCCGAGATCATGACCTGAGCCGAAGGCAGACGCTCAACCATCTGAGCCACCCAGGCACCCTCCTTCCCAATTTCTAAGTATGAGCCAGCACCCAGCAGCAAACACAATAAAACCAACAACCATAGTGAAACGAGGACAACGTCAGTAATGATAATATACCACCCACTGTTCATGGGCGCATTGTTTTGTGGACTCGATCTCATTGTTTCTAAAAAATTTCTACAAATTAATAAAATATAAACTCCAAAATAAGTAGAGGTGCATAAAGAAAGGCATAAAGTGCATAAAGAAAATGCAATTGCCAATAAAATTAGAAAAAAAAAGTTTGACCTTGCTAATAAATAATGTGAATTAAGACAAGACTCAATGTCCATTGTATTGTTTGTTAACGAAAATATCCAGTGTGGGTAAGAGTGCCGGGACACAGGCACCTTCATCCACTGCTGAGTGTTGGAAACTGGTAAGGCCTCTCTGGAGAACAATTTGGCAAGTGGGATTAAAGACTTCAGGACATGCATACCTTTGATCAAGAAATCTCTTTTCTTGAAACTCATCCTCAAGAATGATAAGCATTTGTACAAAGACTTGTGTATCAGGGTCTTTTTCGCAGTATTTATAGAGTGAATATACGAATATAAATTAAATGCACCAAATAGGTATTTAGCTTAATGCGGCACATCCATGATGGAATACTCTATTTAGCCAAAACAATGTGCTTTAGCAAAATACTTAGCAATGCTGAAAAACACTAAAACATTTTCAAGTGATAAAACAAATGTTTAAGGATATGTTATTCTTACGATCGTGGCTTGGTAAAGCACACTTCGCTTTCCCTGGGCCTCTGTTTCATTACCATTGAATTCAGGAAGTTGGGATCCCTCTTCATTCTAAAAAAAAATTTTTTTTTTTTTGACAGCGAGAGAGACAGTGAAAGAGGGAACACAAGCAGGGGGAGTGGGAGAGGGAGAATCAGGAGCAGGAAGCCCGATGCGGAGCTCGATCCCAGGACTCTGGGATCATGACCTGAGCCAAAGGCAGACACTTAACGACTGAGCCACCCAGGTGCCCCCCTTTTCATTCTGAGATTCAAAATGTCCTGCTTTCTACCAGGAAAGGTTTTTGGTTTTGTTTTGTTTTGTTTTGTTTTTCTGCACTTAAGAGATAGCCAGTAGTTTTTGGCATTTACACTCTGGACCAGATCTAGGATTATTCCATCAACAGAAGCCACTAATTCTAATGGTGCAAATTTCAACACCAGGTGAGACGCAGTTTGAACAGGTTGGAATAGGCAGCACCCACCTTTAACCTACACCATTTAAGTTTCTCTTTTTAAAAAATGTTACTATTTCACAAATGGTGCTCACCTTCCCTTTTAAGTCTCGTTATTGGTGAATTACACCACCATGCAAATAACTTGAAAGAGTTTGTATCAGTCAGTGTTCCCCAGAAAAACTGAACCAGTAGGAGATAGATGGACATAGGTAGATAAATGATAAATAGACAGATGGATAAATAGAAATTGGCTTACGTGTTTTTTAAATTTTTTATTGTTATGTTAATCACCATATATTACATCATTAGCTTTTGATGTAGTGTTCCATGATTCATTGTTTGTGCATAACACCCAGTGCTCCACGCAGAATGTGCCCTCTTTAATACCCATCACCAGGCTAACCCATCCCCCTACCCTCCTCCCCTCCAGAACCCTCAGTTTGTTTTTCAGAGTCCATCGTCTCTCATGGTTGGTCTCCCCCTCTGACTTACTTCCCTTCGTTCTTCCCTCCTGCTATCTTCTTCTTTTTCTTTTTTCTTAACATATGTTGCATTATTTGTTTCAGAAGTACAGATCTGTGATTCAACAGTCTTGCACAATTCACAGCACTCACCATAGCACATACCGTCCCCAATGTCTATCACCAAGCCACCCCATCCCTCCCACCCCCCACCACTCCAGCAACACTCAGTTTGTTTCCTGACATTAAGAATTCCTCATATCAGTGAGGTCATATGATACATGTCTTTCTCTGATTGACTTATTTCACTCAGCATAACACCCTCCAGTTCCATCCACGTCGTTGCAAATGGCAAGATCTCATTCCTTTTGATGGCTGCATAATATTCCATTGTGTATATATACCACCTCTTCTTTAGCCATTCATCTTTCCATGGACATCTGGGCTCTTTCCAGTTTGGCTATTGTGGACATCGCTGCTATAAACATCGGGGTGCACGTACCCCTTCGGATCACTACATTTGTATCTTTGTGGTAAATACCCAGTAGTGCAATTGGTGGATCGTATGGCAGCTCTATTTTCAACTGTTTGAGGAACCTCCCTACTGTTTTCCAGAGGGGTTGCACCAGCTTGCATTCCCACCAGCAGTGTAGGAGGGTTCCCCATTCTCTGCATCCCCGCCAACAACTGTCATTTCCTGACTTGTTAATTTTAGCCATTCTGACTGGTGTGAGGTGGTATCTCATTGAGGTTTTGATTTGGATTTCCCTGATGCCGAGCGATGTTGAGCACTTTTTCATGTGTCTGTTGGCCATTTGGATGTCTTCTTTGGAAAAATGTCTGTTCATGTCTTCTGCACATTTCTTGATTGGATTTTTTGTTCTTTCGGTGTTGAGTTTGATAAGTTCTTTATAGATTTTGGATACTAGCCCTTTCTCTGATATGTCATTTGCAAATATTTTCTCCCATTCTGTCGGTTCTCTTTTGGTTTTGTGGACTGTTTCTTTTGCTGTGCAAAAGCTTTTTATCTTGATGAAATCCCAATAGTTCATTTTTGCCCTTGCTTCCCTTGCCCTTGGCGATGTTTCTAGGAAGAAGTTGCTGCGGCTGAGGTCGAAGAGGTTGCTACCTGTATTCTCCTTTAGGATTTCGATGGACTCCTGTCTCACGTTTAGGTCTTTCAACCATTTGGAGTCTATTTTTGTGTGTGGTGTAAGGAAATGGTCCAGTTTCATTCTTCTGCATGTGGCTGTCCAATTTTCCCAACACCATTTGTTGAACAGACTGTCTTTTTGCCATTGGACATTCTTTCCCGCTTTGTCAAAGATGAGTTGACCATAGAGTTGAGGGTCCATTTCTGGGCTCTTGATTCTGTTCCATTGATCTGTGTGTCTGTTTTTGTGCCAGTACCATACTGTCTTGATGATGACAGCTTTGTAATAGCGCTGGAAGTCCGGAATTGTGATGCCGCCAGCTTTGCTTTACTTTTTCAATATTCCTCTGGCTATTCGGAGTCTCTTATGGTTCCATACAAATTTTAGGATTATTTGTTCCATTTCTTTGAAAAAAGTGGATGGTATTTTGATGGGGATTGCATTGAATGTGTAGATTGCCCTAGGTAGCACTGACATCTTCACTATGTTGGTTCTCCCAATCCATGAGCATGGAACGTTTTTCCATTTCTTTGTGTCTCCTTCAATTTCTTTCATGAGTATTTTATAGTTTTCTGAGTACAGATCCTTTGCCTCTTTGGTTAAATTTATTCCTAGATATCTTATGGTTTGGGGTGCAATTATAAATGGGATCGACTCCTTGATTTGTCTCTCTTCTGTCTTGTTGTTGGTGTATAGGAATGCCACTGATTTCTGTGCATTGATTTTATATCCTGCTACTTTATTGAATTCCTGTATGAGTTCTAGCAGTTTTGGGGTGGAGTCTTTTGGGTTTTCCACATACAGTATCATATCATCTGCAAAGGTGAGAGTTTGACTTCCTCTTTGCCGATTTGGATGCCTTTGATTTCTTTTTGTTGTCTGATTGCTGTGGCTAGGACTTCCAATACTATGTTGAATAGCAGAGGTGAGAGTGGACATCCCTGCCGCGTTCCTGACCTTAGGGGAAAAGCTCTCAGCTTTTCCCCATTCAGAATGATATTCGCTGTAGGTTTTTCATAGATGGCTCTTATGATATTGAGGTATGTACCCTCTATCCCTATACTCTGAAGAGTTTTGATCAAGAAAGGATGCTGTACTTTGTCAGATGCTTTTTCTGCATCTATTGAGAGGATCATATGATTCTTGTTCTTTCTTTTGTTAATGTATTGTATCACGTTGATTGATCTGCGGATGTTGAACCATCCTTGCAGCCCAGGGATAAATCCCACTTGGTCGTGATGAATAATCCTTTTATGTACTGTTGGATCCTATTGGCTAGTATTTTGGTGAGAATTTTTGCATCCATGTTCATCAAGGATATTGGTCTGTAATTCTCCTTTTTGATGAGGTCTTTGTCTGGTTTTGGGATCAAGGTAATGATGGCCTCATAAAATGAGTTTGGAAGTTTTCCTTCCATTTCTAGTTTTTGGAACAGTTTCAGGAGAATAGGTATTAATTCTTCTTGAAATGTTTGATAGAATTTACCTGGGAAGCCATCTGGCCCTGGGCTTTTGTTTGTTGGGAGATTTTTGATGACTGCTTCAATTTCCTTAGTGGCTATAGGTCTGTTCAGGTTTTCTATTTCTTCCTGGTTCAATTTTGGTAGTTGATACATCTCTAGGAATGCACCCATTTCTTCCAGGTTATCTAATTTGCTGGCATAGAGTTGCTCATAATATGTTCTTATAATTGTTTGTATTTCTTTGGTGTTGGTCATGATCTCTCCTCTTTCATTCATGATTTTGTTGATTTGGGTCATTTCTCTTTTCTTTTTGATCAGTCTGGCCAGGGGTTTATCAATCTTGTTAATTCTATCAAAGAACCAGCTCCTAGTTTCGTGGATCTGTTCTCCTGTTCTTTTGGTTTCTATTTCATTGATTTCTGCTCTGGTCTTTATTATTTCTCTTCTCCTGCTGGGTTTAGGCTTTATTTGCTGTTCTCTCTCCAGCTCCTTTAGGTGTAGGGTTAGGTTGTGTATTTGAGACCTTTCTTGTTTCTTGAGAAAGGCTTGTATTGCTATATACTTTCCTCTCAGGACTGCCTTTGCTGTATCCCAAAGATGTTGAACAGTTGTGTTTTCATTTTCATTGGTTTCCATGAATTTTTTTAATTCTTCTTTAATTTCCTGGTTGACCCATTCATTCTTTAGTAGGATGCTCTTTAGCCTCCATGTATTTGAGTTCTTTCCGACTTTCCTCTTGTGGTTGAGTTCTAGTTTCAAAGCACTGTGGTCTGAAAATATGCAGGGAATAATCCCAGTCTTTTGGTACTGGTTGAGACCTGATTTGTGACCTAGGATGTGATCAATTCTGGAGAATGTTCCATGGGCACTACAGAAGAATGTGTATTCCGTTGCTTTGGGATGGAATGTTCTGAATATGTCTGTGAAGTCCATTTGGTCCAGTGTGTCATTTAAAGTCTTTATTTCCTTGTTGATCTTTTGCTTAGATGATCTGTCCATTTCAGTGAGGGGAGGGTGTTAAAATCCCCCACTATTAATGTATTGTTGTCAATGTGTTTCTTTGCTTTCGTTATTAATTGCCTTATATAATTGGCTGCTCCCATGTTAGGGGCATAGATATTTACAATTGTTAGATCTTCTTGGTGGATAGACCCTTTAAGTAGGATATAGTGTCCTTCCTCATCTCTTATTACAGTCTTTGGTTTAAAATCTAATTTGTCTTATATAAGGATTGCCACCCCAGCTTTCTTTTGGTGTCCATTAGCATGGTAAATGGTTTTCCACCCCCTCACTTTCAATCTGGGGGTGTCTTTGCGTCTAAAATGAGTCTCTTGCAGACAGCATATTGATGGGTCTTGTTTTTTAATCCAATCTGATAGCCCGTGTCTTTTGATTGGGGCATTTAGCCCATTTCCATTCAGGGTAACTATTGAAAGGTATGAATTTAGTGTCATTGTATGGCCTGTAAGGTGACTGTGACTGTATATTGTCTGTGTTCCCTTCTGATCTATGCTGCTTTTAGGCTCTCTCTTTGCTTAGAGGACCCCTTTCAATATTTCTTGGAGGGCTGGTCTCGTGTTTGCAAATTCCTTTAGTTTTTGTTTGTCCTGGAAGCTTTTCCTCTCTCCTTCTATTTTCAATGACAGCCTAGCTGGATATAGTATTCTTGGCTGCATATTTTTCTCGTTTAGTGCTCTGAAGATATCCTGCCAGTCCTTTCTGGCCTGCCAGGTCTCTGTGGATAGGTCTGTTGCCAATCTAATATTCCTACCATTGTAGGTTACATATCTTTTCTCCCGAGCTGCTCTCAGGATTTTCTCTTTGTCTCTGAGACTCGTAAGTTTTACTCTTAGATGTCGGGGTGTTGACCCATTTTTATTGATTTTGAGAGGGGTTCTCTGTGCCTCCTGGATTTTGATGCCTGTTTCCTTCCTCACATTAGGGAAGTTCTCTGCTATAATTTGCTCCAATATACCTTCTGCCCCTCTCTCTCTTTCTTCTTCTTCTGGGATCCCAATTATTCTAATGTTGTTTCGTCTTATCGTATCACTTATCTCTCAAATTCTGCCCTCGTGATCCTGTAGTTGTTTATCTCTCCTTTCCTCAGCCTCTTTATTTTCCATCATTTGGTCTTCTATGTCGCTGATTCTCTCTTCTGCCTCATTTATCCTAGCAGGTAGTGCCCCCATTTTTTATTGCACCTCATCAATAGCCTTTTTGATTTTGACTTGGTTAGATTTTAGTTCTTTTATTTCTCCAGAAAGGGTTTCTCTAATAACTTCCACGCTTTTTTCAAGCCCAGCTAGTATCTTTAAAGTCACGATTCTGAACTCTAGGTCCGACATCGTACTAATGTCCGTATTGAGTAGGTCCCTGGCTGTCGGTACTACCTCTTGTTCTTTTTGCTGAGGTGATTTTTTTCGTCTTGTCATTTTGTCCAGAGGAGAATAGATGAACGAGAGAACCAAATGCTAACAGGTTAACAACATCCCCAGCAAATATACAGTATACAAATCAGAAAAGACCTGAAACCAGGGGAAAAGAAAGGGAAAGAAAGAAAAAAGAAAGAGGAAAAAAAAGATAAAAACAAAAACAGAACAATACAAAAAAAGCAGAGTATGATCAAATATGATCAGGCTAGTGCATAGATCAGTGCCACACACTAGATTCTGGGCGTATTTTGGTCTGTTAGAAAAAAGTGCCTCCTAAAATTTTAAAGGAAGAAAGACATATATGTACAAAATAAGGGTTGATACAATGAAGGGATGGAAGATGACTGTAAAGATGAAAATTATAAAAGATTTTATAAAAGGAATTGATAAGTTGTTTGAAAAAAGAAAGAATAAAATAAAAATAAAGAAAAAAGGGAGAGACTGTGATCAGGCAGGAGACTAGAACAAAGCCATACACTAGTGATTTAAGGTATATTTTGAACTGTTAGAAGAAACTGTATCTCAAAATTTTAAAGAGAGAACAACTTATATATATATACGCCAAAAATAAGGGTAACTACTATAAAGGAATAAAATATGACTCTAAAAATGAAAAATAAAAAATGTTTTTTTAAAAAAGGGATTGATAAGATGTTGGTTAAAAAAGGGAAAAAGAAAAATTAAAAAAAAAGTTAAAAAAATTAACTTTGATGAACTAATGAATCATGGTAAAAAAAAAAAGCCATGAATTCTATGTGCAGTATTCCCCTAGCGCTGGAGTTCTCCCCTTCTCCTTGATCGGTAAACTTGGTCTTGGCTTGCTGGCTCTTCGCACCGATCTTCTGGGGGAGGGGCCTGTTGCCGTGGTTTCCAAATGTCTTTGCCGGAGGCGGAATTGCCCCGCCCTTGTCGGTCAGGGCTAAGCAAGCTGCTCGGGTTTGCTCTCAGGAGCTTTTGTTCCTACAAGCTCTCGGTACAGCTTTGGAGGACCAGGGCGAAAATGGTGGCCTCCCAGTCTCCACCCGGAGGAGCTGAGAACTCGGGGCCCCGCTCCTCAGTGAGCCCCCAGAGAAAAGCAGTCACTCCCCACTCCCTGGTCTCCCGCTGCACTCTGTGCTCACCCAGCCTGTGACCGTTTCTATGTCTGGCACCCGACCCCGTGTGGAGTCTCCAAACCCAGCAGATCCCTGCGGTGCATTCCTGCGCCGCTGCTCCCAGGGGAGAAAGGGGAGTCTCCCCGGCTCTGCCGCTTGTTGGGTCCGTGCTGGAGGAGCAGTGGCCCAACTGGGCCGCGGATCACAGTTTATGGCAACCCCGAGCTGAGAGCCAGCGCCTCGGCTCCGTCTCTGCAGCCGGCTTACCCGCTCTGATACCTGGGAGCTCTGGCGCACTCAGGCACCCCCGGTCTTTCTGTGACCCCAAGAGTCATAAGACCACACTGTCCCGGGAGGATTCCACCCCCCGCTTAGCCACTGGAGCGAAGTCCCTCAGCGGAGCCGACTTCTAAAAGTTCCGATTTTGTGCTCCGCGGCTCTATCACTTGCCAGAAGCGGCCGACGGAGGCCCCTTCCCCTGCTGTCTATCCTCCTGAATATCGCCTCGGATTCACTTCTCCGCACGTCCTACCTTCCAGTAAGTGGTCGCTTCTCTGTTCAGAGAGTTGTTGCTACTCTCCTCTTCGATCTCCTGTTGAGTTCATAGGTGTTCAGAATGGTTTGATCCCCATTCAGCTGAATTCCTGAGACCAGATGAAATCTAGGTCTCCTACTCCTCCGCCATCTTGCCTGGCTTACATGTTTTATGGGCAAGCAAGTTCAAACCTGTAGGGCAAACCAGCAGGCTGAAAATGCTATGACTGGAGCTGATGTTGCAATCTTATTTCTTCTTCCAGGAAACCTGACTTGGTTGCTCTTAAGGATTTTCAACTGATTACATAAGGCACACGTGTAATATCTGGGGTAAGCTCATTTACTTAAAAGTCAACTGATTGCAGATGCGAATAACCAGGTCTGCAAAATACCTAACAGTAACAATTAGATTCGTGTTCAATTAAATAAAGGGGTGCTATAGCCTAGCCATGTTAACATATAAAACTATTATAGAGCTTATATGAGTGTTTTCCTCCCGACCTCTGGCTATAATCAGTCCCTCTAGAAACTTAAAAATTCTTAAACCTGTAAGTAAACAAGGATCGGAGAGAAGCAGAAAGGGGAGCCATTTTTTAAATGTACAGAGCAACTTCCGGCCTTAGCACAGATCTGGACCCAGACTCTCAAGCTCTCCCACCAGAAATCCCTCTCCACGTCTCACCTCTCCCGTCTCCATGCAGGCTGTACTTTCAGGCATGTTCCTTGCAAGTGGTGACTGATTAGTAAAATTACTGCGTAAAGAGGCAGAGGAGGCTGACCAGCGTGGAGATCTGAGCACATAAACGCGTATAAGAGAAGCCTTTGCCCTGCTTGCGTGGTGACGGTTTTCCAGGGCCCAGGCACTGCTTCCTGCTCCGCCCCCACCACCAGGGATGGGCCTCTGTCTAAAGACCTCGGCCCGCTGCTTGTGGTGCGTCGGACCCACGCATTTGCTCTTGCCTTTCCACTCTTTGCAAATCCGTGTACCCAGATGTATGAACCAGTACATTTATTTTAGCGAGCCTAATTCGAGAAGGATGGATATAGCTAAAAAAGCAGGTTAGAACAATGAAAATGGTCTGAATTCTTAAAAACATGTCTTACTAAAACAACTGCTGTCGCTTATCTGTAGTTTTCCTAATTCAACGGATGAGGGGTTATTCAGCCTTCAGAAACCTCATGCTTGTAGTTTGGTTACCTTGGCACTGGGTGAAAGACATTTGTAACAATCTTGATCATACTGTGCAAACCAAAACACATATATGCCTTCGTGTAGTTCGTTGACATCTCAAAAAAGAGGCTCTTTGCTTAAAGTTTGGAGATAACCATTAAATGTCTTCCTTAAAAAAATGTGTCTATATATGTATATAATATGTATATGTGTACAACATATATTAATACATATATGTTACACATATATATTATATTATGCATATATATTATATATTATATTTTTATATTATACTATATACATATATAAATGAAATGTATATAATTATATATTATACATATACACATATACATATAAATTATACATATACATATATAATTATACATATATGTATTATATATTTTTTACATATACATATATATAAATGAAATGGCTTACCATTTAATGGCAACCAATAAATTAAAAAACAAAATCAGAGGATCCTAGATTTGATCATTTCCTCACTATTTCTTAGCTATCTCTGAATTCTCAGATTGAAGCCTAAGGTCTACAACAGTAGTTCATCCTTAAATCTCTCTCCTGGCTCAGCACCAGCTTGCTTATCTCTCTATTGCTGGATTTTGCCTCTGCAGCCATACATAGCCTATGTTACCTGCCCAGACAGTGTAAGATAATCAAAGAAGGATTTCTTTTGCTTTTCATGAAGCCGTAAAAATTTTCATTTGGCAGATCTCTTGAAGATTTCCTAATGTGACTACTTATTTTACGGTTGATAAAACCAGGCCCTGAGAGGTCAGGGAATTCATTTCCAGCACACAGGTAGCAGAGCAGGGCGGAGCCCGAGACCGTCTGTGCAGGGAAACAAAGTTGCACTTAGCCCAAGCTAAGAGTACTAAATAGTTGATGTGACAGGAGACTGATCACAGTGAAGAGGAAAGTGACATCATACTGATCAAAGTAAACCAAGCCTGGTGGCAGCTGTGGCCACCATTTGACAGCTCCATTCTATCTGCTTCTCCTCTCCTTCCAAGCACTTGTAGGATTGTGCTTCTTGCTTTCCCTGTAGTTGGCCGGGGTGGGGGGATGCAACTGGTTCTCCCCATTGGGTTGGCAGTGACAGGTAGCCTGTCACCTGGGTCCATGGCTAAGGACTATAGGCCATGATACCTGTTCTTTCCATTGAGTTTCCACTGAGTTGGAAATGACATGTAACCCACCAACCTGAGTCCCTGAGGAGGACTATGAAGACATGAAGTGAAAGTCTCAGCTCACTCATGTGGGATCTGTAGAATAAAAAAGAAATAAGCCTTTGTTATTTTAAATGTTGCCATTTGGGGAATTCTGTTAATTGCATTATAACTTAGCCCACCCTGACCACTATAATCATCCCACTGCTGCATAGTTGATTTACTTCATTTCTTATCTGGCATCTGCAAAGAGAAGAAGCAGCAGCAATAAAAGTCGAGAGTTAGAGGCTATGCAGTGTTCTGAGTCTGAATTACAGTCCCATCACTACTATATGTGTAGCTCTAAGTTTCCAGTAGAGTAGGGATAATAGGATCATTTGAAAGGGTCATTATGAAGATTAAATGAGCTAAGATACCAGAGTATCTTAAAATTTTTGAAGTACTCAAATAACTGCTATTTCCTACTATTACTGTTAGAAACGAATTCTTCACAGACCCAGGCCAGTTCTCTTTCCATGATACCACCTGACCTCACATTCCCTACCTTTACAGTGCCTGCTTTTTTTCCTGAATGGTAACGGACGGGAGAGAAATGGCATCACACTGCTAGGATAGTTTACCCACACCACAACCCCAGCTCCCACGCTGGACAAATCTTTCAACAATCAGTAAACTCAGATCTTCAAGTTTCCTCTTCCCTCAGCTACTTAAATTGTAAAGCTGGAGCTATATGTCATTCCGATTGCATACCAAAATTCCTAAGTCAGCAAACTAAATGTTACTACTAACGGCTTGAGGTAGGCTAGTAGGGTAACCAAGAAGATTTCTTTAGAAAATGTTTTTTTCAATGAATGATTTTTCTTTTATATAGAAGAATGCAAGTTGTAAGATTGTGAGGAGGTGAGAGGAGGATCCTGAGTCCAAGGTCAGGAACAAGACAAGAATGCCCACTCACCACTTTTATTCAAAATGGTACTGGAAGTCCTGTCCTGAGCAATTAGGCAACATAAAGAAGTAAAAGGCATCCAAATCAGAAAGAAGTAAAATTGTCTCTATTTGCAGATGGCATGATATTATATATAGAAAACCCTAAAGAGTTCAGAAAAGAAAAAACTATTAGAACTAATGCACAATTTCAGTAAAATTGAGGATACTAAATCAACATCAAAAATCAATTGCATTTCTATATACCAACATCTAATTACCAGAAAGATAGATTGAGAAAACAATGCTATTAAAAATAGCATCAAAAAGAATAAAATATTTTGGAGTAAATTAACCAAGAAGGTGAAAGATCCATATGATGAAAACTATAAGACATTGATGGAAGAAATTGAAGAGGACACAAATAAATGGAAAATTATTCCCTGTTCATAGACTGGAAGAATTAATATCGTTAAAATGTCCATACTACACAAAGTAATCTACAGATTCATTACAATCCTTATTGAAATTTCAATAGTATTTTTCACAGAAATAGAAAAAAAAAAAATTCCTGAAGTTTGTGTGGGATGAGAAAAGACCCCAAATAATCAAGGCAATCTTGAGGAAAAAAAAGAACAAAGCTGGAGGCATCACACCTCCTGATTTCAAACTATATTGCAGAGCTCTAGTAATAAAAACAGTCTGGTATTGGTATTGGCATAAAAACAGACACATAGATCAATGGAACAGAATAGAGAGCCTAGAAATAAGCCCATGCATGTATGGTCAATTAATTTTTGATAAAGGAGCTAAGAATATGCAGTGGAAAAAGATGGTATCTTCAATAAATGGTGTTGGTAAAACTGGACAGCCACATGCAACAGAATGATACTGGACTACTATCTTACACCAGACACAAAAATCAACTCAAAATGCATTAAAGACTGACCATAAGACCTGAAACTATAGAACTCCTAGAAGAAAACATAGGGTTAAGCCATTTGACGTTGGTCTTGGCAGTGATATTTTGTATTTTATACCAAAAGTAAAGGCAACAAAAGCAGAAATAAAGAAGTGGACTACGTCAAATTAAAAAGCTTCTGCACAGCAAACTATCGACCAAATGAAAAGGCAATGTATGGAATAGGAGAAAACATTAGTAAACTGCATATCTGATAAGGGATTTATATCCAAAATATAAAAGGACTTCATACAACTTAATAGCAAAAAAACAAATAAGCCAATTAAAAATGGGCAGAAGACATGAACAGACATTTCTCCAAAGACATCCAGATGGCCAACAGTCACATAAGAAGTTGCTCAACATCCCTCATCATCAGGGAAATGCAAATCAAAATCACAGTGAGATATCACTTCACACCTGTCTGAATGGCTAAAATAAAAAACACAAGAAATAACAGGTGTTGGTGAGGATGTGGAGAAAAAGGAGCCCTCGTGCACTGTTGGTGGGAAAGCAAACTGGTATAGCTATTGTGGAAAACAGTATGGAGTTCCCTCAAAAAATTACAAGTGAAACTACCCTACAATCCAGGAGTTACACTACTGGATATTGACCCAAAAAATACAAAAACACAACTCAAAGGGGTACATGCACCCTGTTTATTGGAGCATTGTTTACAATAGCCAAACTATGGAAGCAGCCCAAGTACCCATTGAGAGATAAATGGATAAAGAAGATGTGGTATATATACACAATGGAATATTATTCATCCATAAAAAAGAATGAAATCTTGCCATTTGCAGCAACATGGATGAAACTAGAGAGTATAATGTTAAGCGAAATAATTCAGAGATAGACAAATACCATAGGATTTCACTCATATGTGATTTTAAGAAACAAAACAAATGAGCAGAGGATAAAAAAGACAGACCAAGAAACAAACTTTTTTTTTTTAAGATTGTATTCATTTATTAGAAAGAGGGGGGAGAGGGAAGGAGGTAGTGAGGAGGGGGGAGGGGCAGAGGGAGAGGGAGAAGCAGACTCCCTGCTGAGCAGGCAGCCTGATGCAAGGCTCAATCCCGGGACTCAATCCCAGGACCCTGTGATCATGACCTGAGCCGAAGCCAGACGCTTAACTGACTGAGCCGCCCCAGTGCCCCCAACAAACAAACTCTTAACTATAGACAACAAACCGATGGTTACCAGAGGGGAGGTGGCGGGATGGGCAAATAAGGGGACAGAGATTAAAAAGTACACTTATCCTGATGAAAAAAAGTTAAAAATAAAAGAAGAATAAAATCCTATCATTTTCAACAACATAAATAAACCCAGAGGGTACTATGCTAAGTGAAATAAGCCGGACAGAAAAAGACAAATATCACAGGATATCACTTATATGTAGAATCTTAAAAAAAAAAAGGAAAACAGAAACACAGAATAGAAAAGCAGAGAAATAGGGAGAGGTTGGTAACAGGGTTCAAACTTTCAGTTATAAGGCAAATAATTTTGGGTATCTAATATATAACGTGGTGACTACAGCTGATAACACTATTACATAATTGAAGTTTGCTAACAAAGTAAAACTTAAATGTTGTCACCACAAAGAAAAAGAAATATAAAAATGTTTTGTTTGGTCTAAATATGATATTAAATCTCTACTCTTCCCAAATCATGAGAGAAAAATACCAAAATAGTTTAAAGTAGCACAGGCAACATTTGAAATATAAGGTAGAAGAAGGTAAGAAGTATATGTAAAATGAGAGAAATGTGTTGACAATTATGGTATTAAGTTAACCCTGACATTCTCTGAAAATCATATGCCAAATAAATGTATAAATGAAAAAAAAAAAAATCCCAAACTGTTACAAAGTATTTCCATGCCCAGTAACAGCAAAGGCAGATGTTTGCCTTTGAAAAAATACAATTTGGGTAAAATTTTACCACAAACTTAATTTAATTTAAAGAGAGAGAAGTTGACAAAGAGGTCTCAGAAGAAGCAGATTTTCTCAAGTAGAAATGAAATGCTGACAGAGAAGATCCCCAGTTAATAAACACAGCCACCCAGGAAGAATGGGTTTAGGTGATCAATGTAATGATGACACAGAAATCATGGAATTGACCTTCTTGAGATGTTAGTAGTTTAAATTGCTTTGCAAGTAATTACTAGAACTGTTTCAGCCCACTCACTTCTTTGGGCCACAGAATTTGCTTTGACTGGTTTTGCTCTTATGGACATGACAAGAAGATGCTATCTTCTTACAAGAACTGAGTCCTTTCCAGGAAGAGTTTCCTTGTAGACAGACTGTATCAGGCCTTCTAAGCTCATGACCGTCTCTCATTAGGTCCACCCTGAATGACGTAGGTGCTGGACTCGGTGTTCATTTCCATGGATAATTTAGCATATACCTTCACACATTAGGTGTTTCCAAAATGAATTAGAGTAAGTTGGTTTCTCACCACCTCCCTTTAATGAATAAAAATTCATTGAAAAGTAAAGATCACGTTTAACATGTAAAGTGAACTGAGTTGGGGCAACTAAGTAACCAATTAATAGGATGTCACATAAAACATTTCCTTCAATAGAGCAAAATTTCCCTAGAATAAAACTATTTCTCCCTGTACCCCCTGGCAATACAGATGGGCAAAGCTGAGGTAATGTGGACACATGAAACATTCCATGAATTCAAAGTCTTATGAAGGTCGTCAGGAGGTACGACATGCTTGCAAAACCTAGGGAGACCTTGGGCCCTTGAAGTAAGTTTAATTCTTCATACACCCACAAGTTCTTTAGATTTTATCCTCTGTCTGACACATAAACTCACTGAAATTTCTCCCAGACCTCTCCACTTCACCCCCATTTTTCCTCTGTTATTGGAGGTTGTTTCACTTTAAACAGCTATATACTTTGCATAATATCTTTTTTTTATTTTATTTATCCATTTAGAGAGAGAGAGAGAGAGCAAGCAGGGGAAGGAGCAGAGGGAGAGGGAGAGAATCTCCAGCAGACTCCTCATTGAGCACTGAGACTGGCATGGAGCTCAATCTCACGACCCTGAGATCATGACCTGAGCCGAAATCAAGAGTCTGGAGTTTAACTGACTCAGCCATCCAGGCGCCCCATGTGTGTAAGATCTTAATATAGAGCCACAAGCACCTGGACCATGGAACCCCAGTTCAGATCAGCTGGGAACTCTATTCTTTGCTTGGTTCTACTTCAAATATATGTTTTTTGTGCTTTTCCTTCTGCATTTGCAAGAACACAACTGTCCTATAGGCTTTTTTTTTTTCCTCCTTGTTATACCTGTTTCTTCACAAGTGCCAGTTGATAGAATACTTTTCCTAACATTTACTCACTGAGCTAAGTTTATTTCCACCAGCTATGCTTGGTCATGTCTGTTCACCCCACACAATAGCTTTCCTTATTTCATCCATATTGACATTCAACACTTACAAACATAGCAATAATACAGTTCTTCCCAAATTAAATACTGTTCCGGAAAAGTTAACATGTGTTCTGGGGGGGAGGAAGAGAAGGAGTGTTTGGTTTGTAAAAGTTTGGAAAGCATTGGATTAAACATCGGGTGGCTCAGTTGTTGAGCGTCTGCCTTCGGCTCAGGTCATGATCCTGGGGTCCTGGGATCGAGCCCCACATCGGGCTCCCTTCTCAGCGGGAAGCCTGCTTCTCCCTCTCCCACTCCCCCTGCTTGTGTTCTCTCTCTGGCTGTGTCTCTCTCTGTCGAATAAATAAATAAAATCTTTAAAAAATTTTTTTAAAAAAAGATCTTTAAATGTCTTTATTGCAGGTTTTTCTCCAGAGTTTTTAAGCTGTAATGTGCACCGTAAACCCTGTAAGGTGGGATATAGAATATATAATTCCATATAATTTATGACCTGGTTTTTTTCATAACCTGGTTTACTGTGCAAACCTGGTTTACTGTTCTTTTTCCTATCCTAGTTTATGGTTACAGAAGCATTGCATATGGAAGAGTACTAAGTTTGGCAGCAGTTAATTCAGGATTACCAAATAACGCTCCCTAAAATAACTCCATTAATGACCTATTTGACAGTCTTTTTGCAATGGTTATGATATTTATCGATACTATAAGGGTTTATGATGACTTCAAAAAATATTTTTAAATGCCATAAAATAGAAATTAAATGAAAAGAGAGGCATCGGAGTGAAAAAAAAAAGTCAGAAAAATGCTAAAATAAAGCCAGAATGAAGGGGTATATAGAATATAAAAATGTATTCTGGAACATCCTACGCAGAAGCTAATAGGGGTCAAAAATGGCTCTGAGCTTACTGACAGTTCAAATCAAAAAGGGAAGAACAATCATTTATAAGATTTATAATGTCTATGAGATCAAAACACAGCCGATGCTTTGGAAAAGCATAACATACCCTATATTCTGCAGACTGAGAAATTTTCTCTTCAGGATCTTCATAGAGAACACAACGTGTGGGTCCCAAACCCAGCTACATGTTAAAAATCACCTGGGGCAGTTTGTGAAATACATCTTCTCAGTCCCCACCACAGAATGACTGAGTTAGTATTTTTAGTAAGTTCTCTCATGGGTCTTCAGCCAATCAGGAAGACCAGAAATCAGAAATTCCTACTTTGATAGAAAATATCCTTAACAATGTCCTTGTTAAAGTTGTTGGAACAGTTGCTTTAGGCCAAGATTTCAGCCTCACAAGGAAAGAGATACTTGGTCAATTACTTGAAGATATTCCCTTAATGTATTTTCAATTGTCTCCCTGTTAATGGCAGAGAACTCTCCCAGAAATAAATATTATAATTGAGCCCCACTTCTCTGAAAGCCTGTGATTCCATTACACAATTGAAATATTCAATAAAGTCAGTGAATATTTATTTGGAAAACACTCAGCTACAATAAAATGCAACTTAAAAACAAAAACTTTCACTTATAAACATACTCTCTTCTCTCTAACTCAAAACCATCAACATTAATTGGCGACAGAATTCTCCACTTCTGAAAGCTATACAAACAAACACAGATGTCAAACAAGAAACAAATTGATAGGATACACAAAATTATCTCAGTTGCCTTACAAGGTAACACTGAATATATTAAACAAAAGTTGGAAAGAAAATTTAATTTACAGATCTCACAGGAATATTGGTTTCATATTATAACAGCTCTTATGCTATGAATTTTCCCTCAAGGAGGGAACGCCAATGGAGAGTAATCTCTAGAAATTTTCACACTCTTCTACAAAACAATAAAACAGATCAGAAATTATCTAATCAATGTTGAAAAAAAACGTCAAAATAAAAGTGCAGATTTGCATTCCTTCTGGGGCTGCTTACAATTGCTTAGTTTTGAAAGAGGAGGAATTGAAGTTTTTTAAGGATGTCAACAAACACGAGGAAAATAGGATGGCTACAGAGAGTGACAAGAGCTCTATCAGCTTGGAGCTAAGAGGGCCTGTCACCACAAACTGTTGTTGTTTACTGAAAACGCTAAGGACTACCAGGACATTGTTCTTCTTAGTTATCTCAAGTCCAAAAGAGCAAAGGAAGGAAAAGCCACAATGATGAAAGTGACAGGGAAATAAATTACGGCTCAATAAAAGGAAGAACCCTACAACAATTAGAAGCAAAAGTGAGTTACGGGACACCAAATACAGAACAAGTCACTGGGACATTTGACTGGCATTTGCAGGGCAGTACTTCTCCAACCCTGGAGTGTACCTGAATCACTGAGAAGGCTCCATAAAGCCATCTACTGGGCTATAGCTCCAGTTTCGGATTGGGTAGGTCTGAAGGGAGGCCCTAGAATTTACATTTCTAACAAATTTCCAGGTGATGCAAACTCTGTTGGCCCTCGGCCACACTTCAAGAGTCTCTGCTGTAGCATATGGGTGACAAATTCCCAGACTACAGGATCTAGACAAGGTTACTTCGCAGGAACGGATTGCTGCTCTGATGGTACACAGGTTAAGAGTTCTGGTTTCTCAATGGAAATCAGAATTCCAAACTCTTATAAGAAGTCTCTTGATTTTTAAGTATTGGTAACTGATTTTTTTTTAAGATTTTATTTATTTATTTGAGAGAGAGAGAGAGAGAAACAGCATGAGAGGGGAAAGGGTCAGAGGGAGAAGCAGGGTCCCCACTGAGCCGGGAGCCTGATGTGGGACTCGATCCCAGGACTCATGACCTGAGCCGAAGGCAGGTGCTTAACGACTGTGCCACCCAGGTGCCCGGTAACTGATTTTAAAAAAAAAAAATATTTAAACACTGGGTGAGCTAAACAACACATGTCCGTGGGCCTGATTAAGGTCCATATACTTAGAGTTTGAGATCTTTCTGTAGAGGGATACATACATCAGGTAAGGAATTTTGTTTAAAAAACATATAGATTTAAAATGACTCTCTAAAACTAAAGGTGAAGTTCAAAGACCCAAGTTGTCAAAAATAATAAGTATAACAAAAAATAGGGGTGCCTGGGTGGCTCAGTCATTAAGCATCTGCCTTCACCTCAGGTCATGATCCCAGGATCCTGGGATCGAGCCCCGCATCGGGCTCCCTCCTCGGCGGGAGGCCTGCTTCTCCCTTTCCCACTCCCCCCTGCTTGTGTACCCTCTCTCGCAGTGTCTTTCTCTATCAAATAAATAAATAATTAAATTTTTTTAAAAAATGGTAAAAAATACACCAACAATATCTTACTTTTTTCCCCAGTTTACTAAGTACTTTTATATATTACCTCACTTTATCTTTAAAGTCATAAAAGAAGTAAGGATTTTACTGTCATCTCCATTTTCCAGATTAAGAGCCCGAGACACAGAGAGGTTGAATGTTCAGAATTTTAAAACCCTGTTATGAAACATACTCTTCTCCTATAGCAATAGCTTGATGCCCTTAAAAGTTATTCACAGCCATTTCTACTCTACCTTTTAAAAAATCTAACAAACGGAGACTGGGATTAGGGTTCGTGTTGTCCCAAGAGCTGGTGGGTTGAGCAACTACCAAGATAACCAACATCAACAGGAAGTAATTATGACATGGTACGGAATTCAGAGCACTGGGATTACTAAAATAAAATCTCCTGTGGACCTCATAGAAAATGATAAATCACCAGGCTCTACTCCTGAGTATTCTATTCTAGAAGTTCAGAGGTCAAGGAGAAGGAATGATGTCCCACAATCTACTTGTCATTTATGCTTAATTGTGCCCAAAGAGGCTGAATTTTGATGGAAATATTTTTATCCCACTCTTTTCTTTTGATCAAAAATGTAGCCATATAGAGAAAAACTAATTCTTTACAGGGATATCCAAGGAAGAAAGTACTAAATTGTTCCAATGGATGAAAATCTATTTTCTTCTTCAAGATAGCCAGAGAAAAAGATGATCCAGTCCATTCAGTAAGACATTTTATGTCCAATCACTTTTGGTTCAGGAACTTATTGTTTCCTAGCTAAAGCCTCTCCTCTGGAGCATCTGTTATATATGTGCTCTTAATTCATGACCGATGGCACATTGTCCTTTGATTGGACCCTTATGTTATATATCACATACCATAGCCTAAGCTCTATGTGATTAGAGAAGTTTCTTCAGTATGATTTAAAAAAAAAAAAAGCATAGAATAGGAGGAATGGCCAGATTTTTCCAAACAAAACCAATATACAAATCAAAGTCTTCCAAGTACTTAAAGTTAAAACCCTCCTAGAAATGCATAGTCACTTGGTTATTTGATATAAAATGAGCATCCATATGTATAAATCTGTTGGCTAAATGTACCACTCCAACCTCCATTCTCTCTAGTCGGAGACCTCAGGGGACTATTGTCTCCATCACGGGCTTCAGAATCATACTTGTGTCAAGTGATTCAAAGCATGTCACTTAACTTCTCTGAGTCTTGGTGTCCTCCTTTGACGGAAGAAAAATATAAAAGCAAGAACAATTATACTTTTTTTTTTTCTGGTAGTTTTATGAGGAGTAAGTGAAAGAAACAACATACACAAATGGGGCTATTGAGCCTGTAGTAATTCTCCATTTATTTTGATTTCCTTCCTGTCTTCTCTTCTATGTCTCCCACCTTCACCACTTGCTTCTGAGTCTGGTTAGTGCAAATCAGGGTTTCTCAATCTCAGCACTAGTGACATTAGGATCTGATCATTCCTTTTTAGGAGAGCTGTAGTCTACACTGTAAGATATCTAGTAGCCTCTCCTTCTCTGCCCACTGGGTGTCAGTTACAGCCCCCTACAAAGCTGTGAGCACCAAAAATGTCACTAGACATTGCAAGTAAGAGAGACCTGCCCCAGCTGAGAACCACTAGTGGAAATACGGGGTCAGCTGTAAGAAATGGAGTCCATTTTTGCTTGCACTTCTGACCACTCCTCTGAGAGGAAAGAAATAAGTGAGCAGCTTTAAATCTAGCAATCTTCAAGTCTTAGTGTTAGAGGATATAAAGTGGAATCATCAAAGTAATGGATGACTCCCTCACTAAGGTAGAGTGTATTTGAGAAAGACAGACAAAAACCAAAGAGCAAATCACACTTTTCTGAAACACTTCCATCTTCAGACAGATTTTCTCTCTGTCTCTCTCTCCTGCTTTCCCTCCCTGCCTTCCTGCCTCTCCCCATCTCAAGTATACCTTGGCCTCAATAAATTAGGGTAATAAAAACAACACTAAAATATATAGTGTTATTGAGGACATTCCCAAGGAATTGTATTGAGGAGAGAGTATCCTGAATAAATAGATTGTTGTTTTAAACTGAATTCATGATACTATTAAGTTTTCAACCTCATCGTCTGGAGAGGAGCATTTCAAAGATAAACTATCTTGATATTTTCATTTCAAAGACAGGTAATAAGTAGAATACAACAATTTCCAGGGTACTCCAGACAGGCATAATCTACTTTATGTAACCAGTCACCATTCTGAGGTTTCTCAAAGAGCTTTACTTCATAGTCAGCCTGAGAAGGTGCAGATTTGTGGTGGTGGCACTGCCTATGTGGTAAAGATGGATTACTTGATTAATAAATTCAGAGAGGAGGGGAAACGAGGGAAGAACAAAGTGAAGTGCAGAACTAAAATGAAAAGATAAGACAGGTAAGGAAAAACACAGTCAAGTGAGGATGGAAGGAAAAAAAAGCAGACATAATGGTCCCTTTTCACGTACTGGATATTTGGATACACTATATTTCTGAGAAAATACAATTGTGAAAGTATGAAATATTTTCTTCTACCCAGAATATATTCCTCCTCCCTCTCATATCTTATTTTATAGGTAACAAATGTCCTCAAAGATCTATAACACTGATGTATTCTGACTCCCATTTATGAGACACGTGTCTTTTCAGAGACAGCCACAGGAAGTGTTTCCTGTGCCAAGGGACCCCGATGTAATAGGAAGGGAGAAAAGCGTTTCTATCACTCCTGTATGAATAAGAAAATTGAAGATTAAACAGGGTATTGCTTGTGCTCTGAAACTTGTGCTTAATTTAATCAGACACCCTTGTGGTTCAGGGTCTTAATAACAAAAAAGCAAGTTCCCTCGATAATAGATCTTTCCTCTTTTTTTTTTTTTAAAGTGAAAGAATTGCAAGCCTGAAAAATGCAGAAGAAAACATACCTCATAGTGGGGAAAAAATACACGTGCAAAGGTAGCAGCAGTGCCTCGAGAATATTTAAGAGCATCGTAGAGTTTATGGGGATTGGGTAGTTTTCTGAGGAGACATACATGCAATGCTCTGGAGTGAAAGACTGCAGGACCACAAGCTACAAGACAGTCTTCCCAGCACTGGCCTAGAGATAGAAAAGGTGTCTATATGCCCAGTGCTCGTCTGTGTTCCAGAAAAAGGAGCCTGAGTGAACAAGCGAGTGTTGCTTCACAGGCCCTGAGGTCCATGGCTTGAATGAACTGATGAGGGGGCTGAGCAGGAGAGCGAGCTCCACCACACAGGGGCTGCCTCCCAGGCTGTAAGCAGTCCTCTCGGCAGCACGCTCCTGACTCCCCTCCCGGTGTGAGCCTCTACCCTGTCCAGCAAGCCCTCTCCACTGCCCCCAGTCATGTATGTGAGCAATGGCTCTTGAGAATAAAGAATAATTTGAGGGGCAAAGAGTAAATGCCTCAGTCACAGCCATGTCTCAGGATTCTGGTCATTTCTCCACTTCAGACTCTCACTCGCTCTCTACCCTCCAGTCAAGCCTTACAGAGTTCCACAGGGAAAAATATCGTTAGCAATCAAGTTCACCAGTGAAAAACTTTCGTGACAACAGAAAAGACAACTGATTTGATATTCAAAACAAAGAAGGGTACCTAAAGTTAAGTCTCTTGTGTTGGTGCCCTTTGCTTAGCTTCCTGATCTCTCTATTCCTCTCATGAGCAAGAAAATGCAGATGCTAATGTCCTGATGCTCCTCAGACAAGCCAGCATGGGCAGAGCTGTCTTGATCTGCTGTCTGCTAAAATAGACGCCATACCAAACATGGATTTCCCTCAAATCACTAACTAAATTAGAGATTTAAAATACCTTCTGTGGGTTATACTATGGTACTGTCCTTTTCAAAATCATGGTTTCTCAAATTTCTTCTGAGGAATTTACCATTTACTTACTGCCTTAGAAGTGCAGGTGTAAGGTGTCAAGACAGAGGAGCATAAAATGTGAAGTGCCAAGGAAAAGTAGCCAAAGGGATTGATAGCATAAATAAACACCTCTTGAAAACCCATTCCAGTGGGCTTACACTGAGCAAAGAACTAAGACATTGCCCCATAGAATCAGAGAACCATAGCTCCTCAGATTTTCAAGGGCCTTAACAGCAGTGTGGTCTTACTCAAATCTTTTTACTTATAAAGATATGGACAAACAGGGTTACTGGAGTGGAGGGGGGTGGGAGGGATGGGGAGGCTGGGTGATGGACATTGGGGAGGGTATGTGCTATGGTGAGCGCTGTGAACTGTGTAAGACTGATGAACCACAAGACCTGTACCTCTGAAACAAATAATACATTATATGTTAAAAAAAAAAAAAAAGACATGGAATAACAGACCCACAGTGGGTAGGTGCCTTGCCCAAGATCACCCAAGTGGTGTTATCTTTATTTTCTCATTGGCAAGAATTTCAAAGAAACTGAGATTTTTTTCTCAACTTGTAAGCTAACAAGTTAACAAGACAAGAGATTCCTGGCTCAGAGACAAAAGCCTTTATTACGCACAGCAATAACAGTAGTACCAGCATTTTCTTGTGATGGCTCCCCTACCCTAGTTTCCAGAGGGATATTTAAAGAGGACAAGCTGACACCTGCACATGCAGGGGGTTGAGTTACAGAAGAACCCTGAGCTTAGGGAATCTGGTTCTTTTCTAATAGATAATAAGCATGACTGCCCTTGGAAGACAATCATGATTGTAAGGAAACGAGTCAAGATCACTCAGAATAAAGAGAGTCCGTGCCTCTGCAGGTTGGACAGAAGTGTCTGACACCCATAGATGATTAACTTCCAATAACATCAATCCCTCCTTTCTACATCATCTAGGCTTTTGGCAAATTTTTCAGAGTGTATCTTTTATTCAGTCACTCTGATAAACCTTACTAACTGAGGCTGGGACCGAATCTGCCCATTTGTCTTTTACTGCATTTTACTCTCAACAGATTCTAAGCAGCAGGATGAGGCCAACCTACAGGAGTGACCTCAGCCATGCCTCCCTACCCCCAGGTCCCAGAGCCAACCAGCTGAACAAACCCCATCAACTTTCAGGGTCTACCTTAGAAAGCAAGGTTGATTTCTCCCTAAGCTTTGGTGTGACTTTCCATTTCGTCTGAGGTATTAATCCAGGTACAGCACAATGTATTTGTAATTGCACACACCCCACCTTGGCCCCCAAGGAGGAGATCTAGGACAATTTTATCATCCATAATAATCCAGGCCAAATGAGATCAGCTGTGTTCAGGGTGGTCTGGATTCAGACTGAAAAGACAAATAGACAAGTATGATTTCACTTCTCTGTGGAATCTAAAATCAAAACAAATGAACAAACAAAACAAAACAGAAACAGAATCATGGATACAGGAAACAAATTCCTGGTTACCAGAGCCAGGGGGGAGGACAGAGGAAATCAGTGAAGGGCATTAAACGGTACAAATTTCCAATTATAAGGTAAATAAGTCATGGGGATGTAATCTACAGCATAGAGAATATGGTAAATAATATTGTAAATAATTATGTGTAGTTACAGATGGTAACTAGACTTGTGGGGGACATTTCACAAAGTATAAAAATATCAAATTATTATGTACATCTGAAACTACTAAGGTATTGTATGTCAATTATACTTCAGTAAACAACAAAAAAAAATTAAAAGACATGTAAAAAAAATAATAATCCAGGCCAGTGTGTAGAAGCTGACCTGGAAGTTTTCCAGGGCAAGGGACAAAAGATACCCCCTGCTATGAGTGACTTTTATAGCAAGGATAACTGCCCACCGAACATTTGTAAATAACAAATCAGTTGTTCCTCCAGGAAGAGTAGAAGTGGTTTGTGCCAACTCCAACCTAGAGCTCTCTGGAGGGTGAATGTGCCTTCTCCATTGTCCTTCCACTTCCCCCAGCTGCATGCCATCCACAAAGAGCCCAGGGAAGTGGGAGACCCAGTTGGAAGGAGGCTGAGTCCCTGAGTCCCCTCACTGAGGAGATCACCCACTGACATAAGCACCTGCTCTGGGTTATTACATGAGCAAGAAATGAACTTCTGTCTTGGAGCCATCACAAGTTGGCTGACTTTTGGCAGCAGAGACTACACAAAGTTATGACATAGCAATTTCACTTTTAGGTATTCTTCCCGAAGAAGTATGCACATGTGCAAAAGCAGCCTTAATGACAGAAAACAAATGGGAAGAGCCTAAATAGGCCTTGAGTAACTTAGACAATGAAACATGACACAACAGTTCCCGTGAGTATACTAGGCTTACATGCATCGGTATGGGACAGTCTCAAGAACCTAACTGCTGATGCAAAGAGCAAGGTGTGGTGATCCATACATTCTGATGTCATTTATGTAAAATCATAAGACACAAAATTAACAGTATACCTTGTTCCTTGAGAGCTACATAGACATAAAAAATGTAAGTATTCATGGAAATAATATGGTCCTTCGGAATAGCAATTACTTCTGGAGCCAGAAAAAAAGGAACTGATGCAGGGCGGATGCATTAGCTGTATTGATAATTATTCTATCTCTTTAAAAGAAGAGAGAAATATGAAGCAAAAAAAAATGGCAATATGTTTAATTAACATCTATTATACCTAAATAAAGGGTGCATGGTCTTTATTACGTTATTTTCTACATTGTTCTGCATGTTTGAGATAGTCCATAATTTAAAATAATCTTTAAAGCAATATAGGAATATTTCTCTATTCCCAGAGGCCTGTCACTATGAACTCCTACAGTTTATCTAACCTACTTGCGTGTGAAGATCTTTGGGGAGAAAGAGGCATAATTTGACTAAAAGCAGGATGTTATAGAATTCTTGCTCTCTAGGGAAATAAACAAACACACAGTAACTGCTTCAGATGCATATTCGACAGGGAATTATCCAATTTTACTCATCTTCACAAATGCAGGGAATCAAATGCAAAATTTAACACTCTGGGGCTACACTGTGAAGCCATGGCATTCCCTGGAGGTCTTCAGGTACGTGAAATAATTAATGGACTACGCTCACCCATAACTAATTTTCTCATCTCTAAAAGAACTTACGGGAAATTGTCTTCATTTAATAACTAATTGGAGTATAACTCAATACCAATTATAAAATATTTCTTGTATTTTTAACAATCTCAGACCACTGTTCAAACAGTAGTTTCAATGGATTGACATTGTCTATGACTGAAGATGAGGGAGTGAAGTCGGAGGCATCGTGTCAACATGGGCCAAGTCCTACCACCTCCTTCACAGACATTCCCTGATCGACCAAGTCCATAGAAAGCTTAGCTCTTCTGACCTCTTAAATACTATTGTAGGTCTACTTTCTGTCACTACTTATGTGAGTAGTGAACATTCACTGGATTTTTTTTTTCATTCACTTGGATATGCCTAGTTTGACATATTTTTGTATCTTCCACAGCACCTGGTACTGAAATGTACGCGAATTAGATGTAGTGGAAAATTGTGTTGTTGTTGGTTAGCTGATATATGTAGCACGGGGATCCGAATTGGATTTTAAGGTTCAGTTATGTGTTCCTTGGATTGAGCCTTATAATCTCTCCTCAACCTACCTTTCAATCCAGCACCTAGCATAAGGTATAGGGAACACATTTTCTGACCTATCAGCCAATCAAATGAAGCAATAAATAAATCCAAATGTTTTTCAGGGTTCAGAGTAAAGAAACATATTCTTTCCAGTTTTACATGGTGAGGTTAAGGTAGAGATGGATCATTTTTGCACTTAATCTATTCCTTTTCTGTCTGTTGCTCCTACAGTGAAAACAGATTAACACTTCATAACTATGCTCCAGAACGCATGACTGTTCCTGAGCTTTATACATACTGTGACAGAAGGTTTCAGAAAACTAGGAAGAGCAAATTAAGAGTTAACAGGATGTATTCCATTCTTTACGAGAAAAACTATATACAGTCAAAAGTCAGACCTTGGTAACAAGCTTAGGCTTCACAAGAAAGGTGTATATCACCTCAAAAATTATGTCACTGCATTCTATGACAGGTAAGCATTTCTCAGGCAGTTGAGACATATTTATTCTGACACATCCATTATTATCCAATGACAAAATAACAAGATGCTCATAAAAAGAACTGAAGAACTAACACCCCTGGACTAATGAACACAGAGTCTACAGGGGACATCTAAACAAGGCAAGAGTCAGGATCTCTACTGAACCATGGTCTCACACCCACAAGTCAACTGGTTTTTGCCCATGTTAATTAAGAAGATGAGTAATGTGGACAATGGACTCAAATATACACATAATTAGAATGTGAATTTTAACCAAAGATTTGCACCTCTTTCTCTGCCCTGACAAATTACATGCCAGAGTTACCAAATATATTGATTTCAGGTTACACTATCACACTCCCCTCTTTAGAAGTCAGTGGTGATTTCCTATTACCTGGAAATAATACTCCAGCTTCTTGGTGGGACATTAAAAGTTCTTCCTTCTCAGGTCCTAATATATACCTAGAGGCCTGTACCCTACTCTATTCATCCATTCACTGTGTGATTTGACATGCCAGTCTGTTTGCCAGTCCAAATACCGGGAATAGACCACATTCTTTGAATTTGTGCCTCTGCTTAGGCGGTAGCTTGAGACTCCCCCATAACTTACTTACCCACACATTCAAAGTTTTACACATCTTCTAAGATCCATTCAGATATTGCTTCATCTGTGAAGCCTTCCTTGATCCCTTCCCCCCAGCAAATTAAATACTCTGTGGAACCACAGCAAATTTCTTGCACATTGATTTAACTCTGTTAATAATATATCTTGTATGAGTGAAGACTATCTGAATGTCTTTACCCCATCCTATATTATATCCCCTAGGATGAGGATCGAAATCCTACTAGAGTCACGGTGCTTGGTATGCTGCTTTGCACTCAATGGACCAATGAATATTTGTCCCATAACTAAATGAATAAATGGAAATGTACACTGGCTTAGTTTATATTTTTGACTAGAGATTTCATAATACATAGAGTCCAATAAGCTATGAAATCATTACAATAAAGGGAGTAAAAAGATGAGTAATCTACAGAGTAGAATTTAAATAAGGCAGAAGAATAGAGATGTTAGGGCCAAATTTTAGTGTAAAATTCATGGTGCAGTGTAGTATAAGAGGGAGAATACTCATTTGGGGGCCATCAGATGTGAATTCATATTTTTACTCAACCACTTAATTCATCTGAATCTATTTTTCTCATCTATATAATGGAAGCAAAAATCTCTGCCTGTCAGCACTATCGTTAGGACCAAATAAGATAATGTGTAGGGATGGGGGGGATGTTGGGGGATGTGACTATGGTGAGATATTAACCCATGGCTTTTCCCTGTGTTACTGCAAATTCTTGTGAGCCTGGGGTTCATTGCCTCAAGGAAGGCATGAGACAGCAAACAGGAGTTAACTCTTGGGTTTTGTGTTTCAGGAATCTAAAGTTCAGCAAGGAATGAAAAGAAGTCATGTATATCTATCATCAATCTAGAAAAAAGTGTGATGAGTAGGAAGAAACTTTCCTTTTTCCCACCCCTGATGCCTCAGCTCTGAATTAGACAAAGTTCTCCAAGTTGGGCAATGAAGGGAAGGTAAAAGGGAAGACAAAATTGACTAAATTTTGCAGTTCTGGGAAAATAGAACCTTCTACAAGAACCCAACCCAGGCTGAACGCCGGGGAATGGGGGCAATCACTGGATAGGCTTATGGGATTTGAGAGCACAGGAGGCCTATACCTCATTTCTCAGGAAGCAACAAGACCCCTGTAGAGAAATGGATAAACGTGTCCGGAACAGGTTTCTCTGACTCAGTGTGGCCAAGAAGCAGTGGAGGCATCGCATGCACCTACCAGGGCATGGAAGCAGATGAGGCCTCCCATAACCTCTCAGAGGTCCTGTAACCCCAGCATCCCGTAAGAGATTTATCACAATGTCTGTCAATTCAGAGTGTCAGAAAAGATGCAAAGAGAAGCATATCCAAAGTGGCCTTCCTAATGGGAACAAGAACAGTGGCAGCAAGACCTCCATGAGTGAAATGACAATTACCCGGCAGGAGCAACAGCAATGACATTGATGACAGTGACCAGAAGCAGCCCAGCCCATCTGACATCTTGGCAGGCACTGTACCCTCATCCCCGCCCAGAGCACAAATAAAGAGAGGGCAAGACTGAAGTACAGAGATTAAATCCCTGATATCCACAGGACGGGATTTCTTTTTTTTTTTTTTAAGATTTTATTTATTTAGAGAGAGAATGAGCGAGTGAGAGAGAGGGAGAGCATGAGCACAGGGAGGGGCAGAGGAAGAAGCAGGGAGCCAGATGTGGGGCTCGATCCCAGGACCCTGGGACCATGACCAGAGCCTAAGGCAGACGCTTAACGAACTGAGCCACCCAGATGCCCCAGATGGGATTTCATAATAGAAATTCTATGAAGTTTCAGAAAAGATGAGAGAAGTTACGGTTCTTACTCCCCTGAGTTTATAGACCTGGGTTTGACTTATGCAAAGTGCCCGGCCCGGAGTGTGCATGGAGTGCTCAACAAATGTCAGTTCCTTCCTCTCCCCTTCTTACCTCCTAGAGTGACATCATCAGAATTTGAAATGCGATATGTATCTTCTAGTCTACACAGGAGTTGGCAACTTTTTCTGTAAGGGCAGAGAATAAATGTTTTAGTGTTTGCAGGCCATTGCATCTTCTAAAACTGCTCTACTCTGCCCTGTAATGTAAGATCAACCAGAGAGAATACATAAATAAATGTGGACGGCCATGCTCCAGTAAAGCTTTATTCACAAAAACAGGCAATGGCCTGGGTTTCGTCTGCAGGCCATACTTTGCGGGAACTGGAAGAAGGGAAATGGCTTAAAGGGCTGCTAAAATAATGATGGGAGAGAATCCAGGCTTGAGGGCAGCTGTAGGACTGGAAAGGCATGAATACATTCTCGAGGAGGATGCAGGCAGCTAGAGAAGCAAGGACTTCTCCTCTGGTAGACTGAAAGAGTGAGGTATTACTGATAAAAATGGAGCAGTTGGAAAAAGTTTGGAATTCAAAAAAAGAAGAGATTAGCCATATCTCCCTTATCACAAAGGGTCTTGATGCCCCCACATCCATGTAAAATTCAAAGGCAGAAAGAGTGTAGAAAACCTACAGGTTCAAGCTCCAACACATCAACCTCATTACAGCACAATATAATATTTCACAAGTGCCGACTTGACTTGGCATTGAAGTCATTGCTGAAAACTCACCGTTTCCTTTTTTCTTCCAAGCAATTTGCTAAGCCCACCCCAACCACTTCCTTAGCAGACTCCTACTCCCCAGGACCACTAGGTAAATACCCCAACTTCCCCAAGGACCAGTTGTATCAAACAAGGAAGGATGGTATCTATGCCCCAGACTCCACAGAATATCCAAATTAGCCAATGCCCACAAAGCCTGGGAAAGCCAATTACTCTCACCGCAGTTGCTGAACTGAACGTCAGCCACCTTCTACATTTCCAACTTGCTGCTACCCTCCCCCAGTGCAACCCCCTGTGTGGCCCTATACAGTAAACTTCTCTCCCATAAACAGCACAGAGCCTTGCCTTTCATCTCTCTACGTGTCACTGCGCTGGGGCACCTGGGTAGCTCAGTCGGTTAAGCGTCTGACTCTTGGTTTCAGAGTCAGAAACTCTGAAACTCTGAAACCCTCCACCTGCTTATGTGTGCTCTCTCTTTCTCCCTCCCTCTCTCTCATATAAGTAAATAAATAAATCTTAAAAAAAAGTGTCACTGTGCTGTGCCCCACCATCAAAAGAATCTTGAAATCTGATCAAGCAGTTACAATTTTGATGTGAATGGGTGGGAAGAGAAGACGATGCTTCCAAATCTGATTTCCCTGCAATTCCTACTTCAGTCAAACAGTGGGTACCCAACACTGCATGCACAACACAGCACTTACCCAAACATTTCTGCACAGTTCTCCAAAGCAGACACAAACATTTGGAAAGAAAATTGAGGAAAGGAATTTGCCATTAGATTATCACAGTACATCTGTTTTTAAAAGTCATTGCCACAATGTTCCTATCAGGAGGCTCTTGTGCTTGCCCTGAAATGCAATCAGCAAATCACACCAAACAAGTTAACAGACTCTCCTTGCTGGAAACTGGAGGGAACTTTGTTAGCGGGTACTTTGCGCCCATGACTGTCACACGTAAATCACTGATGAGGGGAGTGAAGTCCCCTGGAAGTGAATTTGCCTGCGGTCCCTGCAGGATGTCCGTTCCACAGGCGTTTGCGATTTGCTCTCTGTGAAACTTGCTTCTTGCCATCTGTTCTGAATTTGTCACCCTTAGTTTACATTACCTAAGACTGTAAACTAGATTGACATTAAGCATGCAATTTAAGATTTTACTTCCATCAATAAATTCCCTCGTAATCACCAATTTAGACTTTATGTAGCTTCTCCCTGCTCTCCATCATTGGGATCCTTAGAGCACTCTGGCTGCCCCTCACTTGTTTGCTAAGCATTTCTTGAATTCCCCCCTCACACCGTCGTGTCCCATCCCTGTGCACACGCTGCTGTCCTCTGTTTATACTGCTCTCCCTTCACTTTCTGACCCCCTTCCTTACTGCTGCCATCTTGCCATTTTCATTTTAGCTGTAGTATATTCAAAGACGCTTCCCATTTCTTGCTTCTTCATTAAAACATCTCCCCAAATGCTGACATCTGGGGGCTCCCCGAGCCCTCGTTGTTCTCTGAAAATAGAAGATTGTATTTCAAGAACAGATAAAGTACAAACTTTGGAGCCCTGGCCCTGTTATTGATAGGTCTAATAGCCTTGGCCAAGACTCCTAAACTCTCTGAGACTGTTTCCTTATCTATAAAATGGTTTTAAGAAAAATTGCCCACCATACAGGACTAAGGGAGATGTGAAGCATCTAATGTAATGCCTGGTGCATAACTGGTGCCCAATAAAATGTTATTTATGTTATTTATTGTTTCTGACAATTACCTGTAATCTAACCCATGTTCGAATTGAGTTTTTTAAGTATGGCTTATTTACCATCTACAGAAAGGATTCCCAATGCTATTATTTTTCATAAAGAATTGTTTTATTACTCCTACACATTATTTTATATCCACATATGATTTAAATATAGCTTGTAAATCAGTATAATTATAAGGCCAGTGGTACAAAAAGGATCTTTAATGTGAAAAGATAACCCACAAGTTGGACCACAAACAGAGGTCTTTATTTTAATAACCACCATTGAAAGCTAATTTTGGAAATTCTGATAAATTATATTGCATTTTGACACTCCTTTGGGAACTGCAATCTGAACTCAGAAGATTCTGATTCAGTTATAGTGAAGGTGTTAAATTACACTTAGTTTGGATAGGAGGAAACACCATCACTTCAGGATTGTTTATATCATAGAAAGCAATTTAGGATAAACAGTATTTAATCTTAACTAGTTCATTCCTTTTCCCTTTCCCTATAGCATGACCTCGAGTGCTACCCCAAGTGAGGAGTGCCATTGCTGAGGCCCCACAGGGTGACTATAGTGGAGGCTGTCCTGCCCTTTACCCAAGGCAGCCTGCCTACAGCCTGTGAACATGTGATCTGTGAATCCCTCTTGGGACCCAACAGGAGAAAAGTAATTTTTGTTGCAAGTCCTGCTGACCGCCTAGATTCACTCAGGACTCAAACTTTGACTTAGGGAAAAAAAAAAATCACAGTCCTTTTTTTTTTTTCTAATATATATAACTTACAGCACCAAGACTGAACCCTAAACCCTAATGTAAACAATAGACTTTGAGTAATAATGATGTGACAGCATAAGTTCAACAGTTGTAACATGAGGAGTAGAGATAATGGTGGAAGCAGTGCATGAGTGTGATCAGGGGATATATGGGAACTCTCTGTACCTTCCACTCAATTTTGCTGTGTACTTAAAACTGCTCTAAAAAATGAAGTTTATTAAATATGCACACACACATGTAAAAAAGCAAAACAAATCATCATAGTAATAAATATTCAGTATAGAAAATTTAGAAAATATTATAAAAAGATACAAAGGATATAAAAATGACTCAAAATATACTACTGCCTAAAAATAATTAATCATTGTTAAGACGTTTGGTACATTTCTTTCCAGAATTTAACACACACACACACACACACACACACACACACACACACACGCACCAGCATACTGCAAATGGAATCATTCACACATTTCACTTGTGTACAGACTTTAGGACCTAGCTATCTGTTGCCTTCCACAAGATGGATCTCTACTACTTCATTCAATTCTCATAACAGCCAACTGTTCTATTTAATCCAATTAATGTTTAGAGGCTTAATAATAAAAAGAGAGAAGTGTAACACTTCCTTATTCTCAAACCACCCATCTCCCATTCATTTCTAGGGATCTGATAGTTAATTTAAAGACAGAATGGTTCAAGTTCTCAGATATCCTCATAGGCCTTTCCTTTAGCTCTTTCCTTTAGTCTGACCCTGTGGTTCCCAAATTTCAAAATGTACAAGAGTCCCTGAGTTGTTTGTGTATACATAAAACCATATGGATTATTCTTTATGGGTGAATTAAAGTACTTCTAAGCAGCATTTTGACTATAGGTAACCTCCTGATTACAAATGACTTAATCTTGTATAATGTAACTTCACTGCATGCAGACATGCATTTCTTTTTTCAGAATGTATATTATTCAGTGACCTACTGTTTAATATAATAAAGACATCTTTCTATGGTATCAAATATGTATCTACAACATTCCTTTTGATGGCTGCATGGCATTCCCATCAATGAATACACCATAATTTAACCAACACTATTTGTGAATTTCTTAAGTTGTCTTTAAGTAATAACCCCTCCTTTTATTAAACATGCCAAAATGTGAGCTCAGCTCAGGGATAGCGTGAAAATACCCTAGAATCATTCTGAAGACATAACCACAGCTCCGCAGCCCCTTTCTCTATCTTGGAATAAGGACTCAAATAGAGCTCCCAACCCCAGAAAAACACAGGAATATTAATGATATTTGAGGTTATTTCATCTTCCTGATCAAGGTACTTTCTCTTCCCCAGAGTGTACAAATATATACATAAATCTAATTTTTCTTTCTTGGGGGAATCAGAGGTGCAAATGGCATCAGTCTTATTATCATTTTTAAGAACTACAAACAGCATCGTAAGGATGGTCTGAGTCTCTTAGTTCAGGCCACTGTACCAAATACCATAGACTGGGTGGCTTAAGCAACCAGCATTTATTTCTCATGGTTCTGGAAGTCTGAAATCAGGATGGCAGCACGCTTGAGTCCTTGGTGAGGGCACCTCCTCCTGGCTATGTCCTCATGGGGCCTTTCCTTGGTATGTGCAAGCAGAGAAAGAGAGATCTCCTGCCTCTTCCTCCTTTTTATAAGGGCATTATTCCCATTATAGGGGTTCTACCCTCATGACCTAATTAACTCCCAAAGGTGCCATGTCCAAATAACCATTACACTGGGGATTAGGGATTTAACATAATCCTTTTTAGGGATTTAGGGGAGATGCAACCATTCAGTCCATAGCAGAACCCTTATGTAATAATTGATTCAGGTAAAGATCACCAACAAATGCTAGCACTATTGAATGAAAGATTTTTGAGAAAGAGGATATTCACACAATCTCAAAATATCACCCTACAGATGACTTATCATTTGCAAAGTAGAAAGTATCTCTTTGTAATGAAGAGTTTATTGATCATTACCTGTATCAAATGATTAAACTTGGCATCATCAATAGTGAGAAAACTAGTGTCAAATCATGGAAAAAGTAAACGGAGTGACATCAGCAAGATAGTAGAATAGGAAGCCTTAGAACTTCCTTCCCCACAGAGGCCCAGGTTCAACAATAATACATGGAGCAACTCTTTTTGTGAGAAATCTAGAAACCAGTTAAGAGGCTCCTACACCCTAGGCAAGGATGAAACCAGCACATCAAAGCCAGCAGGAAAATCCACGGCACTCACTCACCTTAGTTCCTCCCCACATCTCAGCGGAAGCAATCAGTGAAAACTTCCACTTCCAGCATCTCTCAGGGGAGAGAAAGAAAAGACTGAAACACATGTCCAGGGTTCAGATGCTTGGTGGAGAGGAGGGGGGCATCTTCCTAAGGGACTACATTCTTTCTTGCCTGAATCCAAGTTCTGACAGTAAAATGTTTGGGTTGCATGCCACCGAGAACAAAGGCAATGATGTGAACTAACACACACTCACTCAGTAGAGTCTCTCCCCTGTTCAACGTGGAATAAGCTGGCCAAAAGCCCCTATTCTAGGGGAGGGAAAGAGTCGGAGCATGCATCCAACATTCTGACTTTTGGGGGGAACTGCCTGAGGGTCTTATATCTTTCTCAACTGTCTCAGAATGCTGACAAAATTCAGCATATCCTGCATTCCTGGGAGCCACAGAAAGCAAAAGGGAGCTGAGGAGCTTGCTATTGCTCCAGAAGATACAGTAAAGCAGACAGAGGCTAACAAAACTCCCCTTGATGAGGAAAGAGAAGAGTGGAGCTTTTGTATAATGTCTAGTTTTTCCAGGAACTGCCCAAGGGACTAGTTTCAAGACAATAGACTCAGAACACTGACAGGGTCTGGCATTCTCTAGAAGCCTAGGGGACACTGAAAACAGAGAAAGACTGGGCAGTTTACAGTCACTCCAGAAAACTGCAGTACAACAGATAAACACCAGAAGAAGGCAAGAGATGGCAAACTCCTGGAAAAAAGATAGTGACAAAATAAAACCTCTCTAATTGTGAATTTACACGCATAAGTCCAGACAAGACACCTCCATCAAAAGGTATGAGAGACCCCCAGAATTTCTAACCAGGTAGATTAGTGACAGTCTTTCACTACACAAAGCTAGTCCATAAAAACTAAGAGAGGTGACTATTTTTCCAAAAGGATGGATCACCACATAAAGTTACAAGGCATATGACAAAAAAGGAAATCATAGCCCAGTGAAAGGAACAAAATAAATCTCCAGAAAATGACCATAAAGAAAGGGAGGTAAATGAATTACCTGACAAAGAATGTGAAATATCCATAATAAAGATGCTCAATGAACTCAGGAAAATGATGTGTGAACAAAATGAGAATATCAACAAAATACATTTAAGTCAAAAGCTGTCACAAGAGACAAAAAAGGACACTATATAATGATAAAGGGGCTAATTCGCCAGAAAGATGTAACAATTATAAATATATGTGCAACAGACATAAGAACACCCAAATATATGTAGAAAGCATTAACAAAACTGATGGGACAAATACATAGCAACACAATAATAGTAGGAGATTTCAATACTCCACTTTCAATAATAAATAGAACATTCAGACATAAGATCAATAATGAACAAAGGACTTGAAAAACACAATAGCCCAAATGGACCTAACAGATATATACAGAACATCCTACACAACAGCAGCAGAATACCCATTCTTCTCAAGTGTGCATTGAACATTCTCCAGGATAAGTCACAAGTTAGGTCATAAAACAAGTCTTATTAACAAATTTGTGAAAGACTGGAATCATATCAACCATCTTCTCCAAACATGATGGAACGAAACTAGAAATCAAGTACAAGAGAAAACTGAAAAACTCACAATTATCTGGAAATCAAACAACGCACTCTTGAGCAAGCAATGAGTCAAAGAAGAAATCAAAAGAAAAATTAGAAACTATCTTGAGAAAAATGAAAACAAAAACAGAGCATACTAAAACTCATGGGATGCAGCTAAAGGGCTACTAACAGGAGACTTTATAGTGATAAATGCCTTCATTAAAAAAAAACAAGAAAGATCTCAGATAAAAACCAAGCTTGATACCTCAAGGAACTAGAAAAAGAAGAACAAACTAAGCACAACGTCATCAGAAAGAAGGAAATGATAACGGTCAGAGTGGAAATAGAAAAAAATTGACAAGACTCAGAGTTGGTTTTTTTGAAAAGATCAACCAAACTGACAAGACTTTAAATAGACTAACTCAGAAAAAATAGAGAAGATTCAAATAAATAAAATCAGAAATGAAAGAAGACATCAAAGGTGATGCCACTGAAATAAGAATTATAAGATATGACTATGAACTATTATACTACTATAAGCAAATTGGAAAACTTAGAAGAAATGAATAAATGCCTAGAAACATACAAGCTATCAAGCCTGAATCATGAAGACACAGAAAATGTGAACAGACCTGTAACTAGTAATGATATGAAATCAGTAATCAAAAGCCTCCCAACAAGGAAAAGCCCAGGATCTACCATGATACTAAAGCCAGACAAACTCACCACCAAAAAGAAAACTACAGACCAATATCTAGATGAACATAGATACAAAAATCCTCAACAAAATACTAGCAAATCAAATTCAACAGCACATTGAAAAGATCATACACCACGACTAAGTGGATTTATTCCTGGGATGCAAGGATGATTCAACATATGAAAATCAATGTAATATACAGCATTAATAGAATGAAGGATAAAGATCACATGCTCATCTCAATAGATGCATGAAAAGCATTTGACAAAATTCAACACCCTTTCATGATAAAAACACTCCTACATGGAGCACTGGGTGTTACACGCAAATAATGAATCATGGAACACTACATCAAAAACTAATATGTAATGTGTGGTGATTAACATAACATAATTAAAAAAAGCTAAAAAAAAAAAGACACTCAACAAACTAAGAACAGAAGGAAGTTACCTCAACATGATAAAGACCATGTATGAAAACCCTGTAGCTAACATCATACTCAGTAGTGAAAAACTGAAAGCTTTCCTGCTAAAATTATGTATGATTTCAATTACATGAGGTGTCTAAAGTAGTCAAACTCATAGAAGCAGAAAGTGGAACGGTGGTTGCCAAGTGCTAAGGCAAGAAAAAAACGAGGAGTTGCTCTTCAATGGATATGGAGTTTCAGTTATGCAAGATGTAAAAGTTCTAGATATCTGTTATACAATAATGTGAATATAGTTAATAATACTATACTGCATCTTTAAAAATTAAGGTGGTAGAGCTCATGTTATATGGTTTCTTACCACCTTAAAAGGAAAATTTGACATGATTCATTTCTCATTTAGTTCTTTTGTACAACATTTAACCATAAAATCTCAGTGGCAGACAACAAACTATTTGCTTACACATCTGCAGATTAGCTGAGATTCTGCTGATGCAAGCAAGACTTGGCTCCAGGCTGTAGTTTCAGGTCAGGTCTATATATCAATCAATTTTCTGAGATCTATAAAATGTTTTTTCATGTTAATCTCAGAAAAACAAGAGAACAAGCCCACTACTTGGGTAGGAAATATGCTCTTCTAGGAAATGTTGGCAAGGACGAGAGAAGAGTAGTGAAATTTTTTTGGACAGTAAGTTAATCTACTACCATCATCTTTGCAATATTTCTGCCAAACAAAGTTCTACCTTGATTCTAATCATAAGTAAACAATGAGACAAAGCCAAGATAAACAACATTCTACAAGATAACTAGCTTGGATCCTCAAAAAGTTCTTTGACATAGAAAATAAAGTAAAAAGATGAAAGAAAACTTTCTAATTTAAGAAGACTAAATGCACAACCTGAAACTTGATTAGATCCTAGAAAATTAAAAAAAAAAAAAACCCATGAATGGCATTTTTAGGGCAACTGGGGGAATTTGAAAATGGACTAGATATTAAACAACCGCATGTGATTCTTATTAAGTCTTTGTGTGATAATGATATGGTGGTTAATAGCTAAACATCTTAATTTATAAGAGATCAGTGCTAAATATTATGAGTGAAATGTCATAATAGCTGCAATTTATTTCCAAGAAGTTCATGAAAAAAATATGTATTTATACAGAGAGAAAAATATTAAAATGTTTTAACAATTGATAAATCTGGGCCAAAGTTGTTAATAATCATTGTCCTATTCATTCTTCTTTGTTAAAGTTTATACACACACACACACACACACACACACACACACACATACACACACACATATTTTTAAAGTTAAAAGACAAATGAAGAAAGGGTTGAATTAATTACCTTGAGAATTCATGGAAATTTTAATTCATGTTGAGGAAAAACCAAGACCCTTGTACTGAATTAAACAGATTGGGGGCTATAGGGGTTCTAGCCCTCTTGCCAGAGGATTACTTGGTGGACCATTCAGTCTGTCCCACATTGGTCTTGAGGAGTTCAATAAACCTAAAAGCAGTGAGGTTTCACACACAACTTGGCCAACTAAAACATTTATTTAGTGGTAGGATTAATTTGATTTGGAGGAATAATTATGACTAATGACAGAGATAACTATATATTAGAGACATATTTGTAGATGGAAATAGCTGAAGAATCCCCACATGGGACAAAATAACTTCTAAGCCAATGAAGGGGAAGCTGCAGGAACATTCTAGCATCTCCTGCAAATTTTGCCACCTGGTATCTCTTGAAGATTCCATTTCTATGGTCATACCTCCACCCCAAGTTACACTTTCTGGAAATAAAATCTCCTCTGGTTTGTGTGAGTTACTTCTCTTCGCAAATGCATCCTTGAGCCAACTCAGAGTTCTTCACCAAGTCCCCAAGAAGCACAGCTCATGTTTCTTGTTAATAAGTTTGATAAGGCTCATTAAGAATTTGATCCTTTTCAAGCACCAAATTCTCACTTTGCTTCTGATCCCAGAAGAATCTACCTAGTGGCCTGAGGACCCTGTTCAGGGAGGAGCAGGTGCAAAACGAGAGAGAACAGAGCAAATGCAACCGTGGCTGTGGGGATGAATCTCCCTCAAGTGACTGTTCTCTAATCTACACACAGGAAATTCAGCAAGCATTTTCTGCTCTGCCTTGTCTTTGGGGAACTGCAGTCTGTCCTGATGAGGAGTCTGCTCATTAATAGGAAAGAGAGTTTAAAGATGTTGTATTGTTTAATTCCCATTTTTCTACAAAAAGGGGAAAGCCAGTATTCTAAAGGGGGACATATCAAGTAGAAAATAAATTTCACCTTAAGGAGTCTGTTGGGTGAAACCTCAAGAGCTTCCCAGGAGGTCCCTCTTTGCAGAGGGCAGGGGGAAGCTGAAGCAAGGGGCAGGCCACTCCACATGGGTGGGTAGCAGCTTTCATAAGCAAAGGAACTTGCATATGAGGCTTGTCTGGGCGTCACAAGACGAGTAGATCTTGGTGCCTGCCACCCACCAGAATCTGAAAATTTTATAGAGAGGCCATGGCTCCCACTGTGTGCGCGGTGGGTGGAACCAAATTCCAAGGACAGGGGAGGGGGAGGAGGCTGGGTCCTGCTCTTGGGTCAACCAGCGGTCCCAGTCTCTCCATGACTTCCCTGTGGCCAACTCTTACAATCTTGCATGCCCCCCTCTTCTGCAGTGGGCTCTGAGCAGTCAGCAAGGGGTTTCATTAGCACAGAGGCAGCTCATTTGGCAGCCATCTGGGTGACTGGAAGCAGATACTACAATAATAATATAGGCACACGCAAGAGAAAACAAAGGTTAAGATCGTGATTCCCGAAATAAGTAACCATTTTTCCCACCAAGAGCCCCATGGTCTAAACCTCTGATTGATTAAGTACCCTAGACTAGGGGTCAGATCACTCAGGATGTTCACTTGTATCCTCATGTGATTTAATACATTTGCATTATCAGGTATGAACATACAACATTCCGTTTGGATAATGGCACAGGTGCCTCCACGGGAAGCAGTAATAAAGTCCAAGGTCATCCTATTTTGGAGAACAGCCTTTCTCCTTAGAGATATTTCAGTGTTCAATAAAGACAGGCTTTGCCAGCTATCATTTAAGGCTTGCTGGGTGAATCTAGTAAGAGCTTCTATGCACATTATAATGTCCTCCAGGCCAGTGAAGGGGACAAAGACAGCAGCCAAATGTTTGTACAATAGAAAACAGAACATGCCCAACCTGCTTTGAGAAGCAGGTGGGCAATGTTTGTTACCATGGGGTGGATTCTCCCCTATGCCCAGGGAAAACCCAGGGTGCAGTGGCCCAACCACCCAGGTGGAAGCCATGGCCGACGGCCTGTGCCACACACCCACTGGGCCCCTTTTGGGGCCACCCACTAAATAGCTGGCACAAGGAGATGGACTGGGGGTGGGGCATATCCCCAACCAGGGCCCCCGCCTTCTCCCCTCTTTCAATGACCTTTCATGCCAGGTGTAGTGTGTTTCAACAGGTCTGGTTTGTGGCAGGACAACCAGGTTGTAGCACCACAACCAGTCACGCCAAACTAACTGCTGTCCTTTATTCTTGGTTCAACTGGGTTGGTTCTGTTTAGAGTGATTTTTTTGTTCCCAACATAGAGATGAATGGGTACTCAAATGTCTATAACCTTGATGAGCCCCATGAACCCATCCCAAAACTGAGCATAGCTACCCATGGCTCTGATGGTGGTGTTTTTAGTACTCTTCCAGTCAGTGGTTTGATGGGTTGCCTGTGTAGTGTGATTGACAGAAAAGAAGACCTGTGCCTAGGGTTACTGATAATGTGGCTACAGGCCAGGTTGCTGGACCAGTATGGGTAATATCAGGTGAATTAAGAGTATTAGTGCAGCTTGTTCTTCCTTAACGTATGTTTTATAGCCTTCCCAGCCCCTCCCGGGAAAGGTGACACCCATTATGGCAATCCTGATGGGCTAGAGAGGGACAGCTGCCCACATGCCCAACAGCTGGACTGATTCCTTTGCCAGGCACACAAGCAGACCACTCTAGAAAGGTATTGCCATCAGGTGCCCATCCCATGACCACACAGCCCAGGAACAGCCTTCTAAGGTCAAAAAGACAGATGTTTCTTTCTGCACTTGAGCTCCTGGTGGTGGCAGCAGGCGCGCCCTCGACAGGCAGAACGACGCCGACGAGTTCGTGGACATGTACGTCCCTCGAAAATGGTTGATAAGGTGACAAGCAGGTTCAACGGTCAGTTGAAATCCTACACTATCTGTGGGGCCATTTGCAGGATGGGTGAGTCCAGTGATTCCATCCTCCGACTGGCCAAGGCCGATGGCATCATTTCAAAGAACTTCTGACTGGAGGAGATCACGGATGTGGGATATTTGTCATAAATAAATAGTAACACCCCCCCCAAAAAAAGATAGATATTTACTAGGAACTTGTATGGGAAAGTCTTCTTCTGTAAGAATCATATTTGTGGACTGCCCCTTAGGTGTTCATGAGGCCTCAGCTTTAGGAATTTGACCCAGTTCCATATAACATCCAGATTAGCTGTGGGAAGCAGCCCTGCTGGCACGAGGAGATGGACTGTGGGGGGGCATATGCCAGACCAGGGCCCCCACCTTCTCCCCTCTTTCAATGATCTTTCATGCCAGGTGTGGTATGTTTCAACGGGTCTGGTTTGTAGCAGGACAACCAGATCCCTGGGAGACTGAGTGGTTCCACCTGACCCAGGATGGGAAGTAAGTCACCCATTGGGGTGACACATCACATTGCAAATTTCAGTAGATAATGCCTTTCCTAGGTATGACGCAACCTGGTGTCCTCGGCAGCATAGTGCATCGATCCCTGGTGAGAGGGAGGAGGCTGACTGACAGGAGGAGTCAGCTTTCTGTGACTTCAATAAGACTATGGTGTTGGTTGTCCCAGGCAGGTATCCCCAGTCTGGCCTATGGGGCAACAGGTTCTACTGGTTGATCATTCAAAAATAATAAAGCCTGAATAGTTCTTTAGTCCACCCACCCAACGTGGTTTTGCTGATTAGTTACTTAATCTGCTGCTTTAATATTCCATTTTCCCTTTCTACCAACCCTGCTGCTTGTGGGTTACAGGGGAGACAGAACCTCCATTCAATATCATGTTCTTTTGCCCAGTCTAGCATGTCAAGACCTTTGAAATGCGACCCCCTTGATCATCGTCTATTCAACGAGGGTGTCCATACATGGTACTCAGCTTCTCTAAACCCCTCATGGCAGCAGTCAGTTTGCACAGTGACAGGGTTGGGGAGAAACTTGGGGTAGACCAGATGCAGTATCCACACAACCCAAGGCATATTCAGAACCTCCCTCAAAGGGAAGGGGCCAACATAATCGACTCGCCAATCCCTCAGTGGTTGAGAACTCCAGTGGATGGCCCCAGACTCATTTGTAGTTGCCTTGAGTGTGGTTTAGGACACACTGGACAGGCTGCTACTACGTTAACCAAGTCATTGAATTCCAAGGGAAACCCAGCATCCTTGGCACTAACTCTTCCCATTCCACATGCTGGGGGCCAACTGGAATCCCTTAGCTTTCATTCCCACAGTAAATGTGGCTCAATCTGGACCTTCAAAGACAGGCCTGTAGATGGCCTGACTCATTCCCAATTCCATAAAGATTTATTGCACCTGCTCTGCATTTCCAGGATCCCATGTGTCTCGAGGGATCCTTTTCATTGGGCCAAGCCTCCCTGCAGTCTAGAATAATCCAGTCTATCAGGAACTGAATACCCTGACCCCACTAAGTGCCATGCAGGTGCTGCCAGAGAGCAGGGCGGGGGGAAGGGGGGTGGCCATGTGGCTCATTTTCTCTGCTTCCTGCCCCAAGAAATGCCACTACCCCATACACCATCACTGTACTAACCATGCCTGGATACTTTCTCTGGCCCTTTGCTGGAATTTGGCAGCTATACCAATAAGCTCGGCGGGAGTATATCTTTCACTGTAAATGTTTCCTGAATTGGGGGCTGCCCTGCTGGCTGGGGTTGTTGCCACTGTGCTTTTGCTATTCTTTGTCATAGGGGGTCATCTGGCACGAGGCATTTCCTCCACTTCACTGTCAATCACAGCCTCCTCCCTCTTCGCTCTCCTCACTTTGCCAGCGATTCCGCCTGCCCCTACCATCCCTGATGTTTGCATGCTGCAGCAGGGGCCTCAGGGATGCAGTCCTATTCTGGGTAGGTGCTTCCCATGAGCCGGGTATAGGATATAGGCCAAGACTGCCTCTGGGTGAGGCCTTGGAGGCAAACAGAGGCTTCAGCTGAGCTCACTATTCACTGGTTCCCCCAAAATGCACAAAAATGTGATGGCTCAGGTTGACACTGGAGCTGAATGTACTCTAGTACATGGTAACCCTCAAAAGTTTTCTGGCCCGGGGGCACCTGGGTGGCTCAGTCGTTAAGCATCTGCCTTCAACTCAGGTCATGATCCCAGGGTCCTGGGATCGAGCCCTGCATTGGGCTCCCTGCTCCGCGGGAAGCCTGCTTCTCCCTCTCCCTCTCCCTCTCCCACTCCCCTCTGCTTGTGTTCCCTCTCTCACTGGGTCTCTCTCTGTCAAATAAATAAATAAAATCTTTAAAAAAAAAAGTTTTCTGGCCCCCTCAGGACCATGATGACCCCCTTCAACAGAGTCACCACATTTTGGGTTATTCAAGCTCTGGTAGCGAAATTGCTTTAAAGTCATTCCTTAGCTCTTACTTAACCTTTGGTTTCAAAGGCACTTGGGTTGCACCACCCACTTACAAGAAATATCCCTTTGGTCAGAGAAGGTTATATCTATAAAGTGAAGCTGGACTACTTCTGGCTTTTTCACTCCTTTATTTTTTTAGTCCTTTATTTATCCCTTCATTTATTGCACCCTCTTCTCCCCCAAACACTTTTATTCAGTTTAGGTAGTCTCTGATGATGATTCTAAAAACCATAGCTTTTTAAAAAAAAAAATCAGGGTTTCTCTGTCCAATGGCGCCACAACCAACAAAATCCCCTCCTCTCTCTCTCTCTCTCTCACACACACACACTCACACACTCATACACACTTTCTAAGGTCTACTTTGATTGACAGGCCAGCCAAGACTCTCTACATAAATCCTCCTGGGGCAAGATATTCTTCCAGACCAATGCCAAATCTGACCCAAACTGCAGAGTTTTAGAGTTTTCATCACTACTTGCAGTCCAAGGAAACGGGACTAGGACATCTAATTTGATATAGTAGACACTTAACCTGGCAATATTAAACTTCAGCTGAGAAATCTAAAATTCTCTATGCAACATCCAAGTGTTTCTAAGGTATGTCTTAGAAAACTGTTTTGTGTCTGCTTTAGGGACAAACTAAGCCTTACTTCTCAATATCTGGAACAGACATATGGTAACTTGGTGGGTCCAGAAGGGGCATGGGAATTCAAATAGACTTGCCTTCACCATGCTACCTTCAGGGCCCTTCCATGCTGTCAAGAAGGAAACCACAGCCAGAGGGACCCTGGGTAAGGGAACTGTGTATAAAATAACCTGAAGAAAACTGTCTTTGGGCCCAGCTGTTCTTGAGTTACAGAGAATGGCCAAGGAGCTTAGATTCACAAGATTACTGGAGAGCAAAGGTAGACTAATTCCTAGTCCCTTGTTCCATACTCCCTACTCCTCCTTCTTTTTCAGCCTGTACCCTTCATTTTAGGTATACCTATAGCAAAATCAAAAGAAACCGAACATCAGTCAATGTGAAAGAGTTTGCCTTCTGCCCTCGTCCATTCCTTTTCATGCCTTTACAACTGTCTCTTTAAAAATCATGAACACTGTCTTGAATATCTATAAATAAAAAGCTTGATTTGGACTATTCTGATTTCTCCAATAATCTCTGTTGTCATCTGCCTCCAAGTTAAACATTCTTTAGGCCAAATATTGATGTGCTGCCCCTTATTTAGTCTCATCAGAACAGCCGATCACTTTTTTGATGAACAAAGGAGACAGACAAAATATTTTCCTGAGCTCTTCAATTTAAAGAGTATCTGAGATTTCACATGATTGAACTGCCTTGTTGTTATAATATTACTAATTCTCCTAGATAAACATAATAACAGAGAGGGAACTTCATGTAAATATCTGCATATGTTTGAGAAATGTGTATAGATACCATAGGTACCTGCCAACATGTATGCACACTAGAGGAAAAAACACATTTTATGAGTTATGTGGGTAAAAATAAACATAATAAGGACAAAGAAGATATCATAGCATCACTCCCTCCTCACATGACTCACCACTCAGGACATCAAAAAAATTAGATTAAAATATTAATAAGAATTTAAAATTCTGCTAATTACTATTTATTACCACATACTTTTTTTTTTTTTGAGAGAGAGAGACAGAGGAGAGAACGTGCGCAGGAGCAGGGGGAGGGGCAGAGGGAGAGGGAGAGAGAGAGAGAGTCTCAAGCAGGCACCACGCTCAGTACAGAGCCCATCGAGGGGCTTGATCCCAGGACCCCGAGATCATGACCTGAGCCAAAATCAAGAGTCGGACGCTCAACCGATGGAGCCATCCAGGCACCCTTATTTGTTACCACATTTTTAAGGTAACTTTGCATATAAAAAACCTTTCTTAATAACCAAACATACTGTAAATCATAAAACTTGAAGCACAAACTCAGCCTGCCGAGGAAACATGACCTAGAGACCCTGAGTTTTCTGATACAAACTGTAGTCGGCTGAAGCCATAGCCGCTTTGACACTCCGAAAAGGTAACTACACAGGTGAAAAGAAGACAAAGGGGTGTTTTTCCAAAACAGAAGAATTCCTCTGAAAACTAAGGCTTTGAAAATATATGAAAAGCATTCCAGTCTGATGCATAGACAATGAATGCTGATTTGGAATATATAAGTATAAGGAAGGACAATGACAGATTAAAACTCATTAAAATTAAATCAGCTCATTGTGTATCCTCAGCTAAAAGGAAAATGATTCTTTTGTAAAAACATGTATGCTCCTTTTTTTCCCCTTTCCATGTAACAGTGCAGCAAGACACTTCTCAGGTATACTAATGTCTGTTGCTATTTCTACAGTGCTGTAATTCTACAGAAAAAAAAAAAGAAAGAAAGAAAGAAAGAAATAACACCAAGGCATCCAGCCATCCAGGACACATGAGAAGCTTCACGGAAGAAACTTTGACCATCATCCACCAGGCTGAAACCGAAAGCAGGCAACACTGTCATCACGGTCTCTGTGGGGGTTTTATGTAGAATTCTAATTAACCAACACTCATTTTCTTTTCAGATATTGAAAAAAAAATCTAAGGTTCCTAAGGAATTGGGGAGGAAAATATGAATTTATATGTGGCATACATTAGAAGGGGCTCCCTGCAGATTCTTCAGGAGACCATTCGAGCATCTGTTTAAAACATTTCTTCAAATCATGAAATTGAAATGCCATTCATCAGAAATCGAAACCCATGGAAAATATTGACTTACAAAACAGAAAACTGTAGCATTTCAGTGTCTTGGGATTGATAAGAACAAAGTATAGATAATAAATTTTTGAAGCACGAATCCCTTTGTAAGTCCCTATTTAATGGCTATCCCCTCGTGAACTAGAAGCCCCAGGAAGGACATGATAGTGCTGGTTTGTTCATCGCTCTTGCCCAAGGGTTAGCACAGTGGCTAGCACACAGGAGGTAGTCAATAAATATTTGTTTTTTCAGGGAGCTTCTTCCTAACATGGGAGGAAGCAGAAGAAATGAACAAGATCAGCAAACCTCAACAGAGAGCTAGGTGGTTTTTGAGAGAGGAGCCAGAGGAGGATGCAGAGAAGTAAAGCCTCATCCCTCTGTTACTGCTGTCTTAGCCTTTCCTCCCTCCTTTTTGCAAGAAAAGCTCATGATAATAATGGTAGTAATAGTGGCATACAAGGAAGAAATGCACAGACACATTTTTCAGGTTTCCTTCGATCTTGAATAATGTATCACATTTGTGTGATTTGGCCCAGGAGGTAATAATCTCCTGGAAAATCTGGGAATTACTTGCATGTGTATTTTTGAAAAAATCTTAAGCAAGCAGACAACACAATGATGGGCACCAGAATGCACTGTTTACTGTGGAATCATTTGTTAGGACTCATGCTTTAAAACCTATTAAAGCTACTTAAAATTTTGAAACCAGTACAGACAGCCACAAGTATGATGAGGACTGTGCAACATAAAACCCAACATAACCTATGTGATGCTTCGGTTTTAGGCACCTGTTCTTTTGAAAAACATTTGTGGTATGTTTGGCAACCAACATGGGTGACACATAGAAGCCCCCAGAAGACCCTCAGACTGGCTGGTGACTGTTCTCACCTGTGAATTATTCCGAGCCAGTATCTTGATGTTAACATCCCTTCTCTGGCTTTGGTAATTATGCCACTAGGCTGCATAAAGCCTGTTTTCATTCAGGACATAATTAGCATATGTAATTGCATGTAAGCAAATATCTGCCCTTCCATTGGGTAGTCACAGCATCACCCATGTTCCAAAGCACCAAACTCCCTTTTCAGGGATATGCTTGACATGTCATTGTTGAAGTAATTAGCATGCTTAGGGTTTTTAAAAAATGTATAAATGCATCAAATTTTCACTAGAGACTTTTGTTCTTGTCAAAAATCTCTACCACAGCAACGTGTGAATCACAATGGAAGGAAATTGGAACACAGCATTCCATAGGGCTGCATTGAAATATGAGCCACCTGTATAGCCCTGCCTAGGGAGATAGGTGCAGATTTCCAAGTTCTCGGTCCCATTTTCCTGAGTTTCTGTTCACGCTGTAACTAGGGGAGTTCAAGTGCATGAGCCTGAACTAGTCTCAACGGAATGATGGTACAAACACATTAAAGGCAAGGACCATCCCGCATAATTCAGATAAAGAAATTCAAAGCACAACACAGAATTCAGACACTTTCAGTGCTCACTTGTCTGCACGAAAAACAGCAATGGCAATATTGATTTTATTTATGTATTTGCATCTTGATCCAAAAGCTGTAAATGCACCTTACAGAACACAAATAATACAGTGGGGTTCTTAAAAGCAGCTTCAGAATGCCAGGAAAAAAAGAAGAAAAATAAAATAAAGTCAGAAGTGAAATTAACACACAAGATGCATCCCCTGAAGCCTAAATTTGGCACTGAGCTTGGTGGCAACCCAAAGAAAAACATAACCAAACTTATGATGCCATTGTTCAGGAAAAGCACAATGCCTGGCAAGTGGAATGACAGTTTCCAAGTTAGTTCTATTTGATTTAGAAAGATATCTTGTGAGTTACAGTCTCACTGGATTTACTTTGCTAAATAGTCTAGACTAGTGTTATTCAAATTTCAAATTACCCAATTTTATAAAATCAATTTTTTGGTCATGACCAAACTTTTAACAACTTTTTAAAAAATTTTTTTAAATGTATTCATGACACGTAGGATGGTTATTGTCTCATGAAAATTTTTTTTAAAGATTTATTTATTTGAGAGAGAGAATGAGAGAGAGAGAGCATGAGAACGGGGAGAGTCAGAGGGAGAAGCAGACTCCCCGCTGAGCAGGGAGCCAGATGTGGGACTTGATCCTGGGACTCCAGGATCATGACCTGAGCAGAAGGCAGTCACCCAACCAACTGAGTCACCCGGGTGCCCCCGTCTCATGAAAATTTTTGCTTTCATTATGTATATATGGATATATATTATATATGTACAGAGAGAGAGAGAGAGAGAGAGAGGGAGGGGCTGGATTTTGAAATTTTACATTTATTTCTTATTATGGTCATGGTCAACAAAATGTTGAAAACCCCTGAGCTAGTCGGATCAAGTCTCTACTTTCACTGGCAACAAGAAAGCAGACATGAAAAATGCATGGAATTGAGGGGAGAGAGGGAGAGGTCTGTGCTTCTGTGCCTTGCTCTGGGAGGAAGGCAGCTGTACATAAAGGAGGCACGTTCTCTGGAGGGTTCTGAGTAAGGCTGTAGAGCTATAGCAAGTCCCAAAAGACAATTATGTTCAACTGCTCTCTTGCTATGACTTTTGAAGAATTTTAATTGGTAATACTAAGAAGGGAAGATAATAGATATTAAAGCTATCTTTAAATCACAAGTCGAACACTAATACTGACCCCTGCTTCTGGGCCCAGTTCAGGAGAACCGAACTGTGTGGCTTCTTCCCCCCACCTCTCCTAGCCACAATCAATGGCTCCCCCAGTCTGTCCTACAAGCCTCAGCTGGGGCCCTGCCGACACTGTCATATGCACATCCCTCTTTCTCGCTAGACTGAGAACCTCCTAGGATAGAGATAATGCCTTTCCAGCAGCCATCACGCTGCTCAGCACTTGGTAGGCACTCAAAGCATATTTGTGCAGAGAATGAATGCACGATTGAGTAACTGCATATTCATTGCTACTCCCGTTATTTCTCTGATGCAACCAAAATTTGTCGTAATGGAATACCTGACAGTCCAATATTCTACAGTGTTTTCAGAATTAAGAGGGAAAAGGGCTTTAATGTTTCATCCATTCTATTTTTGATAATTAGCCATTTATGCTTATCAAGGATGACACGCCTGTTTCAGCTCATGCGCTGATCCTGAGGGACTGGTAGCAGCTTCCTGGACCCTAAGCCTGGCTCTGGGCTGAGCCGGCAGGAGTGCCCACTGGCACGGTCGAGCTGTGCGCTTGAGACGACAATGGTCCCCGTGTCTCACATCTGCCATCTCTAGATACCTAGTCAGAGGACCTGAATATCCCTCGGAAAGAGGTGCCGAAAACTGGTTTTGCTTAAAGTAGCACTCCTGATCGTCCCAGTTCCTCCTGGGAAAGAGCCAATGGTAAGGAGCTTGAGGATGAGCAAGGTATGGGTCAGGACCATTTCAATCCAGGTCCTCTGTTGACACTAAGAGTACAATCATTAGTTGCAAGTGAAGAGATGACAATGGGATTTATGATACACAATCTCTTCTCCCTGGACTGGAGCAGAAGAAGAGAAAGAAGAGCTACATGCAGGCCATACTTCCTAAAACAGGTATTTCATAATTGCTACTTAACAGCAGTTTTTAAAAATGAAGTGAGAAGCTGCGGTAATTATAGTCAGCTTGTCAAAACTTTTCAGTGTTTGTTATTTTTTTAATAGCGGCCATTCTTCTATTTCCTCCAGGATCTGCGGGGTTGAAATAGGGTAGGCAGCTGTCTTCAATGCTACACGAGATATACATTTCAAAGACGGTCTTTTGTTTGGCTTCATTTTTCTTAGATCCATGTTTATATCCAAGATCTCTGTGAAGTAGAAAGCAAGGCACTCCAGAGGAAATTGTTTGCAAACCAAAGAGAGAATTCAAAATTATGGGTCAGAGCCATTTGCTTGCAGTTATGATGAAAATTCATGGTGAGATTTCAGAGCACTGCTTGATCATTAAAGCATTGTGTGTGATGCCTTACTTGAGAAATTAGATAATGGACTCTTAATTTCACTCATACCTCCATGTAGTTCCGAAGAAAGGTAAGTCGGCAACATGCGGAAGAGTCCCGTCAATGTCCTTCAGGGTGGGGAGAAGCTTCCTTATGCAAAATAGGCATCAGTGGAAGCTGCTACCCACCATAGGACTCAGCAAAGTTAAGGAGAGCATTATTCCAGAACAGATGTGCTGAATAGAAAGAAACACGTGAAAGCCCACAGGGTGGGAAGTGCCCTGCTCTGAACAGAGTGGGCCTCAGTACAGAACATTTAAAGAAACCTTAAAAAAAAAAAAAGAATTATAGCATCTCTTCAGGCCTTCATTTACTCCCTACAAGAGCTCTCCACCGGCCCCACGCCCAGGGCCTCAGACTGCAAGGAAGGTGTAGAAGGCAACACTCGGGTATAAAACTTGAGCTGAAAGAAGGAAAGCTAACTAGTCCTGGGAAGGAGATCATGGATAAATAAGAGATTTCGGTGGATCCTGCCAGGTTAACATGGGTAGAATGGAAAGCAAGAGCAGGGGAAGGATGCAAACACACTATAGTCAAAAGGAAAGAGAGGAAAAGAGACCATGGGATGCAAAGACAAAGTAAGAGCTGAGACTGGAGGTCCAGAAGAAAAGGAAAAGCACTATATACGGAGCAATTGAAAACACAACATCTGTAAAACAAGAGCCCAAACATAAGTGATAAGTAGCAACAACAAAATGAAATGAAAATAACCATAATAAAGAAACTTAAAACAGAAAAAAAAAGAAAATGCACATGATTAAAAATCACGTTAATCACTTAGAGAAGAGGTCTTCAAATTTTTCTGTAAAGTGTCCCATGGTAAATATGGGAAGTTTTGTGGACCACACAGTTTCTGTCCCAGCTATTCATCTCTGCTATAATATACATGAAGTGTTTTGGATAGAGCCCAGACATAGTAATTGTCTATTATTATCATCAACATCAAGACGCATCCAAATTAAGTGATAGAACTTTCAAGATAAAGAGAAAAAAAATCATACAGGCATTTAGGCAGAAAAAGTTACCCACAGTGGAGAAAATTGGGCTGGCCTCGTGCTTTTTCAAGGCAATATTTAATTCCAGAAGCCGACAGAACAATGTCTGTACCATATTAAGGACCAGCACGCGTAACCAAGAATAGTACACCCAGCCAAGCTGTTCAAGTATAAAGGTGGCATTCTCAAATATGAAAGAGCTCTGAGAAGGGAAAATTTATAATCCCTTCCCTAAAAAAATAAAGTAAATAAAAATTTTAAAACTACATGACAATAAAATCCAACCAACCAAGTGATAAATTAAAAAGCAAGCTCAGTAATGGAAAAGTCATGGTAAAAGAACTGGTGCTGAGCATTGCTTCCATTTGAATAGAGAACTCATAATGATTAACAGAGGGAATTATGTCTGCAGGACAAAATGTAATGCTACAGTGCTGACAAAGAGAAATCATTTCAAAGAAATACCAGGAGGCAGAGGGAAGGAAGGAAGAGTGAAAAGAAGTAGAGAAGTCTTCATCCCCTCATCTTCCCTATCAGGTTGCCTACCAGATACTATTTAAAGTTGAAATAGAAAATTTAAAAAAATATATGCCTCTGATCTTGTAAAAGTTTCTATGCCATTAGCGGGATGATATAAGACCTATTATTTCTTCCAGGGGCACCTGGGTGGAGTAGTTGGTTAAGCGACTGGTTTCAGGTCAGGTTCTGATCTCAGGGTCCAGAGGTGGAGCCCCGAACCCTGAGATCAGGCTACCTCCCTAGCACAGAGTCTGCTTGGGACTCTCTCTCCCTCACCCTCTGCCCCTCCATCTTGTTCTCTCTCTCTCTCTCATTCTAAAATAAATTAATAAATCTTAAAAAAAAAAAGGACCTACTATTTCTTCTGGAATAAGAAACACTGGAGACGTAAGTTCCACTTCCTCTTTTTAATTCTAAAATTTAAATCAATTAAATAAAATTAATGTAGTATTTTATAGAGAGAATGATTGCATTATTTCAAAGTTAAAATATTTGTCCATCCATACCGAATCTGTCCCCAAAAAAGTTGTACAGAAGGATATTCACCAAATTATTTTAGGTAGGGGAGCAAGATGGCAGAGGAGGAGGAGACCTGGATTTCATCTGGTCTCAGGAATTCAGCTGAATAGGGATCAAACCATTCTGAACACCTACGAACTCAACAGGAGATCGAAGAAGAGAGTAGCAACAACTCTTTGAACAGAGAAGCGACCACTTACTGGAAGGTAGGACGTGCGGAGAAGTGAATCCGAGGCGGGGGGGGGGGAGGGGGCCTCCATCGGCCACTTCTGGCAAGTGATAGAGCAGCAGAGCACAAAATCGGAACTTTTAGAAGTCAGCTCCACTGAGGGACGTCACTCCAGTGGCTAAGCTGGGAGTGGAACCCTCGTGGGACAGTGTGGTCTCAGGACCCTCGGGGTCACAGAAAGACCGGGGGTGCCTGAGTGTGGCAGAGCTCCCAGGTATCAGAGCGGGGAAGCCGGCTGCAGAGACGGAGCTGAGGCGTGGGCTCTCAGCTCGGGGTTGCCATAAACCATGATCCGTGGCCCAGTCGGGCCACTGCTCCTCCAGCAGGGACCCAACAAGCGGCAGAGCCGGGGAGACTCCCCTTCCTCCCCCGGGAGGAGTGGGGCGGGAGCGCACCGCAGGGATCTGCTGGGTTTGGAGACTCCACACAAGGTCAGATGCCAGAGATAGAAACGTCTGGTCACAGGCCGGGTGAGCACGGAGTGCGGCCGGAGACCGGGGAGAAGAGAGTGACTGCTTTTCTCTGGGGGCTCACTGAGGAGCAGGCCCCGAGTTCTCGGCTCCTCCGGGCGGAGATTGGGAGGCCACCATTTTCACTCTCATCCACCAAAGCTGTACCAAGAGCTTGCAGGGAACAAAAGCTCCTGAGAGCAAACCTGAGCAGATTGTTTAGCCCAAACTCACAAGGGCGGGGCAATTCCGCCTCCGGCAAAGACATTTGGGAACCATGGCAACAGGCCCCTCCCCCAGAAGATCAGCACGAACAGCCAGCCAAGACCAAGTTTACCGATCAAGGAGAACGGGAGAACTCCAGCGCTAAGGGAATACTGCACAAAGAATTCATGGCTTTTATACCATGATTCACTAGTTTTTCAAAGTTAATTTTTTAACTGGGTTTTTTTTGTATTTTTCTTTTTCCCCTTTTCAACCAACATCTTATCAATCCCTTTTAAAAAAAATTTTTTTTTTATTTTTCATTTTTAGAGTCCTAACCCTTCATAGTAGTTACCCTTATTTTTGGCATATATATAAGTTGTTCACTCTTTAAAATTTTGAGATACACTTTCTTCTAACAGATCAAAATATACCCTAAATCTCTAGTGTATGGCTTTGTTCTAGTCTCCTGCCTGATCACATTCTCTCCCCGTTTTTTTTTTTAAATCTTCTTCTTCCTTTTTTCAAACAACTTATCAATTCCTTTTATAAAATCTTTTATAATTTTCATCTTTACAGTCATCTTCCATCCCTTCATTGTATCAACCCTTATTTTGTACATATATAAGTCTTTCTTTCTTTACAATTTTAGGAGGCACTATCTTCTAACAGACCAAAATACACCCAAAATCTAGTGTGTGGCACTGATCTATGCACTAGCCTGATCATATTTCATCATATTCTGTCTTTTTTTTGTTTTGTTCTGTTTTTGTTTGTTTTTATCTTTTTCTTTCTCTTTTTCTCTCTTTTTTTTTTCCCTTTCTTTTCCCCTGGTTTCAGGTCTTTTCTGATTTGTTTAGAGTATATTTTCTGGCGATGTTGTTAACCTGTTAGCATTTTGTTCTCTCATTCATCTATTCTCCTCTGGACAAAATGACAAGATGAAAGAAATCACCTCAGCAAAAAGAACAAAAGGTAGTACCGTCTGCCAGGGACCTACTCAATACAGACATTAGTACGATGTCGGACCTAGAGTTCAGAATCATGATCTTAAAGATACTAGCTGAGCTTGAAAAAAGCATGGAAGTTATTAGAGACACCCTTCCTGGAGAAAAAAAAGAACTAAAATCTAACCAAATCGAAATCAAAAAGGCTATTAATGAGGTGCAATCCAAAATGGGGGCACTAACTGCTAGGATAAACGAGGCAGAAGAGAGAATCAGCAATATAGAAGACCAAATGATGGAAAATAAAGAAGCTGAGAAAAAGAGAGATAAACAACTACTGGATCACGAGGGCAGAATTCGAGAGATAAGCAATAGCATAAGACGAAACAACATTAGAATAATTGGGATACCAGAAGAAGAAGAAAGAGAGAGAGGAGCAGAAGGTATATTGGAGGAAATTATAGCAGAGAACTTCCCTAATGTGGGGAAGGAAACAGGCATCAAAATCCAGGAGGCACAGAGAACCCCTCTCAAAATGAATAAAAATAGGTCAACACCCCGACATCCAAGAGTAAAACTTACGCGTCTCAGAGACAAGGAGAAAATCTTGAAAGCAGCTCGGGAGAAGAAATATGTAACCCAAAAAGGTAGAAACATTAGATTGGCAACAGACCTATCCACAGAGACCTGGCAGGCCAGAAAGGACTGGCATGATATCTTCAGAGCACTAAATGAGAAAAATATGCAGCCAAGAATACTATATCCAGCTAGGCTCTCATTGAAAGTTGAAGGAGAGATAAAAAGCTTCCAGGACAAACAAAAACTACAGGAATTTGCAAACACAAAACCAGCCCTCCAAGAAATATTGAAAGGGGTCCTCTAAGCAAAGAGAGAGCCTAAAAGCAGCATAGACCAGAAAGGAACACAGACAATATACAGTCACAGTCACCTTACAGGCAATACAATGGCACTAAATTCATATCTTTCAATAGTTACCCTGAATGGAAATGGGCTAAACGCCCTAATCAAAAGACACAGGCTATCAGACTGGATTAAAAAACAAGACCCATCGATATGCTGTCTGCAAGAGACTCATTTTAGACGCAAAGACACCCCCAGATTGAAAGTGAGGGGGTGGAAAACCATTTCCCATGCTAATGGACACCAAAAGAAAGCTGGGGTGGCAATCCTTATATCAGACAAATTAGATTTTAAACCAAAGACTGTAATAAGAGATGAGGAAGGACACTATATCCTACTTAAAGGGTCTATCCACCAAGAAGATCTAACAATTGTAAATATCTATGCCCCTAACATGGGAGCAGCCAATTATATAAGGCAATTAATAACAAAAGCGAAGAAACACATTGACAACAATACAATAATAGTGGGGGATTTTAACACCCCCCCCTCACTGAAATGGACAGATCATCTAAGCAAAAGATCAACAAGGAAATAAAGACTTTAAATGACACACTGGAACAAATGGACTTCACAGACATATTCAGAACATTCCATCCCAAAGCAATGGAATACACATTCTTCTCTAGTGCCCATGGAATATTATCCAGAATAGATCACATCCTAGGTCACAAATCAGGTCTCAACCGGTACCAAAAGATTGGGATTATTCCCTGCATATTTTCAGACCACAGTGCTTTGAAACTAGAACTCAATCACAAGAGGAAAGTCGGAAAGAACTCAAATACATGGAGGCTAAAGGGCATCCTACTAAAGAATGAATGGGTCAACCACGAAATTGAAGAAGAATTTAAAAAATTCATGGAAACCAATGAAAATGAAAACACAACTGTTCAACATCTTTGGGATACAGCAAAGGCAGTCCTGAGAGGAAAGTAGATAGCAATACAAGCCTTTCTCAAGAAACAAGAAAGGTCTCAAATACACAACCTAACCCTACACCTAGAAGAGCTGGAGAAAAACCAGCAAATAAAGCCTAAACCCAGCAGGAGAAGAGAAATAATAAAGATCAGAGCAGAAATCAATGAAATAGAAACCAAAAGAACAGTAGAACAAATCAACGAAGCTAGGAGCTGGTTCTTGGAAAGAATTAACAAGATTGATAACCCCTGGCCAGACTTATCAAAAAGAAAAGAGAAATGACCCAAATCAACAAAATCATGAATGAAAGAGGAGAGATCATGACCAACACCAAAGACATACAAACAATTATAAGAACATATTATGAGCAACTTTATGCCAGCAAATTAGATGACCTGGAAGAAATGGATGCATTCCTAGAGGGTATCAACTACCAAAATTGAACCAGGAAGAAATAGAAAACCTGAACAGACCTATAACCACTAAGGAAATTGCAGCAGTCATCAAAAACCTCCCAAGAAACAAAAGCCCAGGGCCAGATGGCTTCCCAGGGGAATTCTACCAAACATCTAAAGAAGAATTAATACCTATTCTCCTGAAACTGTTCCAAAAAATAGAAATGGAAGGAAAACTTCCAAACTCATTTTATGAGGCCACCATTACCTTGATCCCAACACCAGACAAAGACCCCATCAAAAAGGACAATTACAGACCAATATCCTTGATGAACATGGATGCAAAAATTCTCACCAAAATACTAGCCAATAGGATCCAACAGTACATTAAAAGGATTATTCACCATGACCAAGGGGGATTTATCCCTGGGCTGCAAGTTTGGTTCAACATCCGCAAATCAATCAACGTGATACAATACATTAACAAAAGAAAGAACAAGAATCATATGATCCTCTCAGTAGATGCAGAAAAAGCATTTGACAAAGTACAGCATCCTTTCTTGATCAAAACTCTTCAGAGTATAGGGATAGAGGGTGCATACCTCAATATCATAAAAGCCATCTATGAAAAACCTACAGCAAATATCATTCTCAATGGGGAAAAGCTGAGAGCTTTCCCCCTAAGGTCAGGAACATGGCAAGGATGTCCACTCTCACCACTGCTATTCAACATAGTATTAGAAGTCCTAGCCACAGCAATCAGACAACAAAAAGAAATCAAAGGCATCCAAATCGGCAAAGAGGAAGTCAAACTCTCACTCTTTGCAGATGATATGATACTTTATGTGGAAAACCCAAAAGACTCCACCCCAAAACTGCTAGAACTCATACAGGAATTCAGTAAAGTGGCAGGATATAAAATCAATGCACAGAAATCAGTGGCATTCCTATACACCAACAACAAGACAGAAGAGAGACAAATCAAGGAGTCGATCCCATTTACAATTGCACCCAAAACCATGATACCTAGGAATAAATTTAACCAAAGAGGCAAAGGATCTGTACTCATAAAACTATAAAATACTCATGAAAGAAATTGAGAAAGACACAAAGAAATGGAAAAATGTTCCACGCTCATGGATTGGAAGAACAAACATTGTGAAGATGTCAATGCTACCTAGAGCAATCTACACACTCAGTGCAATCCCCATCAAAATACCATCCACTTTTTTCAAAGAAATGGAACAAATAATCCTAAAATTTGTATGGAACCAGAAGAGACCCCGAATAGCCAGAGGAATGTTGAAAAAGAAAGGCAAAGCTGGCGGCATCACAATTCTGGACTTCCAGCTCTATTACAAAGCTGTCATCATCAAGACAGTATGGTACTGGCACAAAAACAGACACACAGATCAATGGAACAGAATAGAGAGCCCAGAAATGGACCCTCAACTCTGTGGTCAACTCATCTTCGACAAAGCAGGAAAGAATGTCCAACGGAAAAAAGACAGTCTCTTCAACAAATGGTGTTGGGAAAATTGGACAGCCACATGCAGAAGAATGAAACTGGACCATTTCCTTACACCACACACAAAAATAGACTCCAAGTGGTTGAAAGACCTAAATGTGAGAACAGGAGTCCATCAAAATCCTAAAGGAGAACACAGGCAGGAACCTCTTCGACCTCAGCCGCAGCAACTTCTTCGTAGAAACATCGCCAAAGGCAAGGGAAGCAAGGGCAAAAATGAACTATTGGGATTTCATCAAGATAAAAAGCTTTTGCACAGCAAAAGAAACAGTCCACAAAACCAAAAGACAACCCACAGAATGGGAGAAAATATTTGCAAATGACATATCAGAGAGAGGACTAGTTTCCAAAATCTATAAAGAACTTATCAAACTCAACACCCAAAGAACAAAAAATCCAATCAAGAAATGGGCAGACGACACGAACAGACATTTTTCCCGAGAAGACATCCAAATGACCCACAGACACATGAAAAAGTGCTCAACACCGCTCGGCATCAGGGAAATCCAAATCAAAACCTCAATGAGATACCACCTCACACCAGTCAGAATGGCTAAAATGAACAAGTCAGGAAACGACAGATGTTGGCGGGGATGCGGAGAAAGGGGAACCCTCCTACACTGTTGGTGGGAATGCAAGCTGGTGCAACCCCTCTGGAAAACAGTAGGGAGGTTCCTCAAACAGTTGAAAATAGAGCTACCATATGATCCAGCAATTGCACTACTGGGTATTTACCCCAACGATACAAATGTAGGGATCCGAAGGGGTATGTGCACCCCAATGTTTATAGCAGCAATGTCCACAATAGCCAAACTGTGGAAAGAGCCAAGATGTCCATCGACAGATGAATGGATAAAGAAGAGGTGGTATATATACACAATGGAGTATTATGCAGCCAGCAAAAGGAAAGAGATCTTGCCATTTGCAACGACGTGGATGGAACTGGAGGGTGTTATGCTGAGTGAAATAAGTCAATCAGAGAAACACATGTATCATATGACCTCACTGATATGAGGAATTCTTAATCTCAGGAAACAAACTGAGGGCTGCTGGAGTGGTGGGGGTGTGGAAGGGATGGGGTGGCTGGGTGATAGACATTGGGGAGGGTATGTGCTATGGTGAGCGCTGTGAATTGTGCAAGACTGTTGAATCACAGATCTGTACCTCTGAAACAAATAATGCAATATATGTTACAAAAAAAAAAGAAGAAGAAGATAGCAGGAGGGGACCAATGAATGGAGTAAATTGGAGGGGGAGACGAACCATGAGAGATGATGGACTCTGAAAAACAAACTGAGGGTTCTAGAGGGGAGGGGGGTGGGGGGATGGGTTAGTCTGGTGATGGGTATTAAAGAGGGCACGTACTGCACGGAGCACTGGGTTTTATGCACAAACAATGAATCATGGAACACTACATCAAAAACTAATGATGTAATGGATGGTGATTAACATTAACAATAAAATTTTTTTTAATTATTTTAGGTAGTAGAATTTAGGGTGAATCTTCCTTTCTTCTTTGAATTTTACTCAATTGTGCTTTTTGACAAGTGATGTGTCGTATTCCTAACTGTCCACCAAAGTCCTTTCTTACTTCCTGTCTGCACCATGGCTAAGTCATGTTTCCCAACCTCTCTTGTAGCTACACAGGACTATGTGACTACATTCTCTCCAGTAGTATATGAACAGGAGTAATGTTCAATTTCCACCAGGCATGATCTTTGAATTCTTTCATTCTCCTTCCTGTCTAGTGACCAGAGCCAACTTAGAAAGCATGCACTGTAGATGGTGGATGTGTCAGGCCAAATGTCTGAAAGTGTACAGAACAGAGCTATTCAACAGCCAGAAACACTCACATTGGTTGTGTCACATAAGAGAACAAAAGTTGCATTCTTTAAGCCATGTTATTGTGAGTCTCTTTACAGAGTATCCTATTCTTTTAGTATAATTAACATAAACCTGCATTATTTTATTTAAAAAAAGAATAATGAGCCATAATCTAAAAATAGAATCAAACCAGTCTAAAAAAACAAAAAACAAAACAAAAAACAAACCAAATCCAGGCAAAACTCCCAGCACATATGTCACAGACTCCAATGATTCTGGCAATAATCTAAGAACAAATGTGGCTGCCACCATCCTGACTAACATTGGAGGACAGATCTCACCAGCTGGTAGACTTAGAAGTAATGGCACCAAGTGGCCTCATGTATCTTCTGAACTGAATTCATCATTGAGACTTGTTTTGTTTGTTGGTTAAAGATAGTCTGGCTTATGATGTTTCAGATTATTCAAGAGAATGTTTCCTCTATATTCAGAAGGATAGTAGTCTCTAATATCATTATCCTTGCTACGCAACCAAATATTTAACTTGGTTTTAAGTGTATCAGTTGCATCTAGACAAGCCTGTGTTCTCTAAACCCTGTTTCATGGCATTTTGAAGATTAATTTTGACCATAGAACCTTTTCACATAGATTAATGAAACTCTTTTGTCCAGAACTCAATCTGGGAAACATCACCCATACACCATCCATTGTGTTTTTGACGTATTTGTGTAACTCTGCATCAGTGTACAGGGCTACTGAAGGCCAGTAAAATTCTTTGGATCATTTGGATCTAATCCTAGAATCAAAGTATTTATAGAAAAATGTCTTCTGAAAACTGGAAGGGGCCTCAAGAAGCCATTTGGTCCAGGGCTCTTCCAAGTAAGGCATCAAATATTTTTCTTAAACTTTTTAATTAAGCTACAAGATGACAGGTCTCCAGATTTTATTTATCACCACAGAGATAAATGGTTTTCAAATAATCACTGAGGAGAGAAACGTGGGAGGTTAAAATAAAAACTCTCATTTAGTACTCTTCACACATCTGCCCCGGAAAAATCTTTTTTGAACTCCAAAAAAAAAAAATTTTAGTTTTATGAAAGAACAAATTGGAATATGAAAGGCATGAGAATTCTAAATGTCTGGCTCATTTCCTCTCAAGAAATAAAAATCTTTCAACAACGTGTTTATAAGTTACAAGCCAGACACAAATACTAATTTCTCAGTCCAAAGATATCCAATTTCCATTATAATGCATTTAAATCTCTGCAAACTAAAGTGTTTTTAGAAACCATGCCAGTCAAAGATGTCTAAAACAATGTTGCCTGATTCTTTTCCGAAGTTAGCTTTATACCAATTAGCTATTATTTCTAGTGAGTACTCAGCCCCCGCAAAGATAACCATTCCACTCCCTTTATTCTTGACTATCTTATTAACTTTGACATTTTTTTCTTTTATGCATTAAGGTAGCAATAGCAGCACTATCAAATTCATCAAGTAGAGAAAGATACTTCCAACTTGAAATCTAATTAATTTTTCATGTTCATTATCTTTTAAGAGTGTTTCTTGCAAAAGGACATTATCTGCTCCTCTTCTCATGATAATTGATGCAGTTCTTCCCCCATCCTTTTATTTTTTCTAATAGGTGAGGAAAGACCTTTAATACTTACACTTACAATCTTGCCAATAACTTTTTAAAGGATAAGTATTAAATATGTCATTCAAGATGCATAATGTGTTACCAAAATCAGTTCCATTAGAATCAGAAACTCACTAAGGGGTAAGTTTAAAGAGTTTACCGAAGTATACTTGCCACTTTGTAAAGCACTGAATTATTAATATGAAACTCGGGGATGTGTATTCCTTTTCATAATTTTAAGAAATCATATAAACAAGAAAATTATTTTAGTGAAAATGTAACAAACAATATACTGAATATTTTTAAATGCAGGCTCCCAATTACAGATAGTAAACTAGCCTAAAGAATGAATGTAGGAAGAAAAGGGGTGTGTGTGTGTGTGTGTGTGTGTGTGTGTGTGTGTGTGTGTGTGTGTTTTGGGGAAGGAAAGGTAAATACTCCGGACCTACTTGATATACCTAAAGAACCAGCCGTGCATTAAAAAGAAATAAATAGTAAATAAATATTTTAAATATTTAAATAAATATTTTACATAAAATTTTAACAAATTTTAATGTTAGCATTAGAAAAGTAGAAGTAAGTGAAAGTTTGCCATTTGAAATTGGAACGATATACTTACCTAAGTACATCCACTAAAGGTACATCTGAGACTCTGAAGAGTCACTTCATTCATTCTCAGCTCATCTACCTGAAAGGGACAGACGCCTACCAGTCACTAAGAATGAGAGGACAGTCATAAATTGTCAACAAAAAGAAAAGAGACGTTTTCTATATCGGGAGAGAAGGGAGAAGTGGGACTGCTCTGTAAATAGGAACACATCACAAGTCATGTCCCTCCTCAGGATACACTGAGTCTCAGAGAAATTACTAGTCCAGACCAATGCAGGCTGCCTAGAAAGTCAGAAACAAAGAGAAGGTCAGAAGCAAAGCTTAATAAGACTTATTAAAGCATAAACAGAATTTTATTCACTTTTCATGCTCACTCTTTTTTAATCAACTATGATGTTGTAGATGCTAATCCTTTCCTTCCTTGGGTAGAATGTGTTGCCTTGAGTTACAGTCTCAGTAATGGAAGCACACTCACTCACACTTGGGAATCAACAGAGTATATTAACAAATTGAAACCATAGCTTTTGTCTAATGAGTGGAATTTTTCTCTGTGAAAATCGGGCTAGTTCATTAACTAGGATCGAAACCATATACTCAGCTCCATTAGGCACATGTCTATTCAACTGAAATATCCAGCCCCAAAAGACAGTGAAATGCATGTAATATGGACAGAACAATTCTGAGGTTTCATTTAAACATTTACCTTTGGTTCTCTACTCAGATATAGATTTTTAAATGTTAGAATATCAAAGGGAACAAGAAAACTCCTAACAATAAGAAAAGGAAAAAAATGGCAAAAGGAAACTAGAAAATTTGAAATTTTTACCTCAATTAATCCAAGTCTCATCATTGAAGGAGAACAGGGTGTTGCCAATTTTCTGGAGAATTTACATGGCAGGACCCCTGTGGATAATCCACAGTCCTATGCCTAAGAATTCACTTGAAAAACAAAACTGGCTCCCAGCAGGCATGCCTACATTTTAAAGCTGATTTAGAACATAATTTTAATGCTTTCTGAAATTACAGGTTTTTATGCATTTGTCCTAGCTTTAGCTATTTACATCTCAATTCTTTTTCTCTATCAGAGGGAAAAAAATGTAAGCAAAATTTGAAGAAGGAGGCTAAAAGGTGAGCTGTTTCACAGAGGTGCATATGCTAACATTGACCTGGTCATGACCCCCTGCGCTGTACAATTTGAAGAGCGAATAAAATGAGTCTCTTCTCAACAGATGAGCCTTCAAGTGCATTCTGAATAAACCCAATCATGACACTGTCATCTTCTCCACTTAGTCTCCGATTAGATACTCAGGGTTTAAATGATCACCTTTCCTTCGGAAGGTGCGTACTCTTTCCTCGTCTGTGTTTGTGGATACCTTCTTAAGGGGAGCTCATTTCTGTGTCCTACAAAAGGGGTTCTGCTTGCCTGATCACTATCATCATTAAGCATTTATGAGGCACTTTAGGCTTATTTACTAGAGCTCATGATATCCCTATAAGATAGGTTGGTGTAATGGTCTTCTTATAAATGAGAAAATAGAGGTTAAGTAACTTAGCCAAGGTCACACAGATAATTTGGCTGAAAGACTCAAAGTCCCTGACTTACTGTTTAGTACACAAGTGAAAACTCTTGAGTGGCATAAAAAGTTATCTGTTTCAGAACTTCACATCTCAACTGCCACTGAACATGAATAATGAGAGAGTTTTGGTTTTTGGCTTTTTGGTTTTTTGTTTTTGTTTTTGTTTTTGCTCTACCCCTGTGGCTGATGGCATTGCTTTGGTGGATCTGTGATGCCAGGGCCAGTATCTCTATAGTTCTTTTGGTCTTTCCTTCTTAGTCTCAAGATTATAGCTCCGGTTCCAGGCAATATGTCTGCATCCAAGACAATAGAAAGAGGAGAAAGTGTTTTACCAGTCTTGTCTTTCCCTGCCAGGAAAGCAAAAACTTTCTCAGAAAATCCCCAGTACAGTTCTACTAATAGAACTTTGGCAAGGAGGCTGATATGAACATCTAATATTCTATTGTCTTTCATGGGAAACAATAAAAAAGAAAGAGACTGAGAAGGACAATTGTGCCAGCCTACTAATGGCATCTGCCACAGTTATTTACAGTACAAAATTTTCTGTTGAATATTCATTTGCTAAGTATTGTTTGCTTCCACCACACTCTAGCATTTGTCAACAAGGCAGTGGAAGTCAACTCTTAATTAAAAAAAAAAAAAAAAAAACTGGGACAAAAACTTGTGAGTTGGGAAAATTTTATCCATTAATTTAATTTGGTGAAAGGGAAATTTTATGAAGCTAGCTAAATTTTGGTGGCTTAAACCTACAGTCCAGCTTATTGCATTCTAATGAAATTTGAAAATTACTATTGTAGTACGAGTAGCCACACATTTTCCAGAATCCATGCCTCATTCTTTGTGTTAGTCTCCAACAGATATGTCTCCTTCATTTTCCTCTTTGTTTATCCAAATCTTAGCACTTAACTCACAGCTCAGTAACTTATTTGGCATACCAAACAACTCTATCCTGCTGGGATATTCACCACCTGCTATTGGGAGCATTTACTGTGAAGACTCATGATATAATTTCTCATGTACATTTGTTACACATCCCCAAAATGTGTGACCTCTCTTCTGTTTTGTATGTATATAGAACAAAAGCTAACATTTATTGAGCACTCCATATGTGTCAGTTAAATAATTTACACATTTTATCTTCTTTAATTCTATGAGACCAGAATTATAATTATCCACAATTCATAGATGAGTAATTAAGTCCAGAGAGGTTAAGCAACTCACTCAAAGACAAATAGGTAGCAAGTGATCCAGCTGGGATGCAAACCCAAGCAGTCACTCTTAATAATTCTGGGGTTTTCCCCTCAGCTTTATGGAGATATTATTTACATATAAGCTATACAGTATGATGATTTGGTACACGCAAATACTGCAAAATGGTTACCAGAGTAAAGCTAACTAACACCTCATCCTTTCACATAATTATCATTTTTGTGTGTGTATGTATGTGTGTGGTGATAACATTTAAGATCTACTCTCTTAATAACTTTCAATTGTATAATATAATCTCATGAATTATAGTTAACATGCTGTATATCACATGTCAAGAACTTATTCATCTTCTAGCTGGAAGTTTGTACCCTTTGACCAACATCACCCCATTTCCCCCACTCCAAGCATTTTACAATGGAAGGAGGGAAGGAAGGAAGGGAGGGGGAAAGGGAAGAAAAAAAGAAATAGTTGGGTGGGGAAGTAGTAGGAAAGAGAAAGGCAAGCAGGCAGATGTGGATTTACTGTGGGGCTAATGAAATTTAAGCTTCAGAGCCTTCAATTTCCCAAGTACTTGAATGAGGTCCTAGAAATATGTGGGTTTTTTAACTTGGTGAAATTTTTAAGATATTTTAACTGCAATGAGTTGAGATCTCTCTTTTTATTCTTATTCTAACTTCATTATACTTGCCCTCTTGTTGAGGGACATTGGAGTGGCCATGGGTAATTTTGGATCCAGCTAAAGGTAAGCTGAGTTGAAGGAATACTGAGTTTGGATTCAGCAGGATATATTTATGTACTGTGTACTCACTTGCATTTGAGTTGTGATTTTTAGTGGTTACAGACTGAATGTATGTGCCCCACCCAACTTTGTATGTTGAAATCCTAACCCCAGTGTGATAGGATTAGGAGATGGGGCCTTTGGGAGATGATAAGGTCATGAGGGTGAAGAAGATCAATGTCATTGCAAGAAGAGACACAAGAGTGATGATCTCTCTCTGTTATGTGAGGACAGAAGGTGGCCATCTATAAACCAGGAAGAAAGTTCTCACCAGAACCCACCCTGCTGGAATGCTGACTGTCAGATTTCCCAGCTTCCAGGACTGAGACATAAATTTCTGTTGTTTACAAGCCACCCAGACTATGGTAGTTTGTTATAGCGACCTGGATAGACTAAGACAGAAATTGTTCTGAGCTGTCAATAAAAAGATACCAATTTCCATTAATTGTGCTAGAGAAAAGGACGAATTTTGTCCTCTCTGTCTATAGAACAATACTGCAAAACCTTTGTTGAATAAAGAGGCAATTAAAGAGCATGTAACCAAAAATGTAGGAAAAAAATGTTACAGAGGTGCATCAGAGGAACACTTTCATAATAAAAAAATCAAGTGTCAAAAAAAAACAGAGGATAAATTCATAAAGAGATATTTTTCTGAACCATATGATGATTGTGGGGGTTCCTAGCTTTCAAAAATTATAACTTGTTATAATTTGCTTTTTAATTTTGGAGAAATATTAATTTCATATTCACAGTATTTTTTATTCTTTTTCTTAAAGAGGCTCCAAAACTACCTAAGCTTCAGGACTCCATGGAACATGGTTCTGTCCCTGAAGGAAGCAAGGAAGTCAACACCATCCACCAGCAGCTCTTTAAACCACAAACAATACAAACAATGTGTACATTTGTATGAAAGACTACAGGTGTGAGCAGTGAAGACATCAGTCAGGGTGGTGAGAAAAGCAACCCTTCCGTGGGATGATCACTATGGAAACTTCTGTTTAAAGCCTCTGTGGATCTCAGGTTACCTAGTTCCATTATGGAGAAGCAGGGTCAGAAAGAAGGGGGCACAGAATATTTTATTCACTGAGCTTTTGAAGATACTGAATATTTGCCTATCTATAACTTTAAGTGCAGAATCAAATAGAGCAATATTAGTACAGTCATGACAATAGGCAGAATAAGAAACAAAAGTGTTAAAGCAGCTAAGAAGAGTTCAGCTTCTAAAGCAGGGATGATGAGCACTCTCAGCAAGACAAAATGGCATCAGTGATCAGAGCAGAGAACAACATGCGAAGATCAGACACAAAAGGACACGTGACAACAGGAGGGTGAGCAAGGAGGGCTCAGAGAAAGTTTGAAGGAATGAGAGCCTGACACTGATGTGGCCCCCATCGCTTAAGCATCGTTCTATCCTCACTTCCCATCTGAGGGTCTGTGGAGCTAAACAGAAGAATGGGAATGTTGCAGGGCTAAGTAACCCAGTTGGGTTGAGTTCATCGTCACTCTGGCTGATTCGAGAGCTAACTAGAAAAAAAAAAAAGGGATTAAAAAAAAAACAACAACAACTGCATTAGAAGGAATGGGAAAGACACTGGAAATGCTGAGGGAGAGATATCAGAGGAGAAGGACAAGTAAGAAAGAAAGCTGGGTCTGTGGCAAAGGGAGGAGGGAGAGACTCATGCACTGTTCCAGCTCCAGGGCTGGTCTCCTAGGGCTAGAGCCCACACCTCTGCTTCTACCATAGGACAATGGCTGGGTGAAGAAGAGTATTCATGAAGTTGGACTCCTGGATGAGCCAGAGCCCAGAGGCAACCAGTGATTTTCTACTAGAAGGCAGGGCAAAAGAAACCAGATAACTTGGAATGAGGTGTCGGCTTGGAGTGAGATGCCCCAATGATAAGGATAATAGTAATTGCTTGTGTGAACTGACTGTGTGTCATGGACCAGATGTTAGGTTAAGCACCTTACAAACATAATTGCATTTTATGTTCACAGTGCTCTGAAGCAGGTATAAATATAGTATTTCTATTGTAGAAGTAGAGAACATTCAGGCTTAGAAAACTTAAGGAATATGCCCAGGGTCTCAGAGCTGGTAATTGGTGAAATTTTTAGGGCGGTCTTTCTGAAAAGAGAGTTCGGGTTCTTTAAAACCACATCATAGTGCCTACTATTTGGAAATAAATACTCAACTCTAACTCAAATTAGAAGCAAATAACCTCCATTTGTGGTTTTGCTCACTTAAAGCTGCAGATAAGATGTCATTCCATCTCTTTTCATTTTTCTGCTTTTTTTTTTCATTCACCCACGTACATCTGTGTCTGCAGAGAAGGCATTTCACTGCCTTACTTCCTTCCTCAAGTAGAAAACATAGCAGTCAATTCTGATTACTTCTTTCTTTCAGGTCTCTTGTTAGAAGTATTCAGATCCCGGTACCAATCTCCTAAATTAGTGGTACAGCCAAAATGAGAGTCAGCTTGTTGACCATATTTTGTATCCCATTCTCAGAGGGTCATGAGCTGTGTTCCATCAGCGAGCACCCAGTGAATTTCAGCATTCCCTTAGAATCCATGTTTCAAATCATTCAGTATGCTCCTTTGCATGCAGACTAAAGATAACGGTGCTGTTGTTTAAATGTCAGTATCTTGCCAGTTGTGCACATTTACACACTTATAAAAAAATAGTTAAGGCACTAATTTCCCTTAGGAATTAATGGTCCACAAAATTTCTTGTTTTGGCTTGAAACAGTTTGAGTTAGAAGCCACTAAATTTCTCTTTATCCTTCTATAACTTCAATTATCTAACGTTGGCATATCATTTTTACCATATAATGTGTAGGTTATCTCCCAAGCAGAATACATTAAGAATTTTTATAATAAAGAATTTAAATTTCTTAAAAAATTAAAAATTTAGATTTTATTTATTTATTTGAGAGAGAAAGTAAAAGCATCAGTGGGGGGAAGGGCAGAGGGATAAGCAAACTCTCTGCTGAGTGGGGAGCTTAACATGGGGCTCAATCCCAGAACCCCAAGGATCATGACCTGAGCCAAGGTCAGATGCTTAACCAACTGAGCCACCCAGGCACCCCATGACATAACATTTTTAAGGGCTATCATAAAAGCAAGTTTAGATACATCCATGAAATCACTGTTTTGAAAACAGTATTGATCTCATGTTAAAAAAAAAAAAAGAAAGAAAGAAAGAAAAGAAATTTAGCAAACCTGGCAAATCATAAACCCTTGAAGCAGACAGTTCTTCTCCAAACTTCTGGTGAATTCTAACCTAGATGTTTCAACTATTTAGAATATATTTAAGATCGTGCTACATAGGAAATGTATTTTTTTACCATATGACTATTAAGTAGCACTTCTAGGCTCCCATGTTATTTTAGACATTAACACTATGGGAGCTCTTGTGAAGGGTTTGCTTTGTACAGTTTCCAGATCTGGGAGGAAGCAAGCCAACACAGGAAATGTATGTGTCCTAAGTAAAGAGCAATGGTCCCTGGCTGCCTTTGTCTTAGATCTGTGAGCAAGTGACTGGGACCATTTTTAATCCTTGGGTTTGGAATCACATAGGTCTGATACTGACATTGAACAAGATATTTCACCTCTGTGAGTTTCAATTTCTCATTTGTAAAATGGGGATCATAACTGCTAGTAGAGCACTAAATACTCTGTGTATAGAGCACAGAGCTATGGACCATCCTATAGGACATCTCTTCTTGAATGTCCCTCAGGCACTTCAAACCCCAAAGTGAATTTATCAACCCCACCACCACTCCTGTCCCATTCCAATCACTCAAATTGAAATCACAGGGACCATCACTGACTAACCCCTCTCCCCCAGCTTCCATATTTAATTGGACCTGCAAATGCTGCCTCAGCTACCTCCTTAATATATTGCATCTCATACAAAGATGGAGCAGGGTTTCCAAGGAATTCTTAGAAAAAACGTTAACATCTACTCCATTTCTTGGCCCCTTTTCTCACGCTATAAAAACCCAGGAACCTCATAAATTACAAAGTTCGCCACATACATTCATTCCCCAGCACAAAACTTCACTGATAGAGTTATTACCTCAAAGTGTCCCCTTGGTGACAGTATAAAAAAATGATAAGACAACTTCCAATTCCATTCAAAGCCACCAAAGATAATCATCCACAGAGCACTGACAGCCTCCTCACGCCACCCTAGCACACAGATATAATGTAGTAGGATAACAGAAACACTTTGAAAAGCTTACCAATGTGTTTTCTCCCCTTGGTAATTGTTATGGGTTGAATTGTGCCTTCACTATCCCCTCCAAATTCATACGTTGATATCCAAAACCCCAGTACTTCAGAATGTGACCTTATTTGCACATAGGGACATTAGAGAGGTAATCAAGTTACAAGGAGGTCATTAGGTGGGCCTTAATCCAATATGACAGGTATCCTCATAAGAAGAGGAAATTTTATGGGAAGAGGGAAATGATGGGAAGGCATAGGGAGAAGACTGCCCATCTACAAGCCAGGGAGAGAAGCGTGAAACAGATTCTCTCTCACAGCCTTCAAAAGGAACCAACACCACCCAATGTCTTGACTTCAGAGTTCTGGCCGCTAGAGATGAGAGATTTCTGTTGTTGAAGCCTCCTGGCTTGTGGGACTTTGTTATAGCAGCCCTAGCGAACTAACGCAGATCCTTCCCCTATAGCCCTTACTCCCTTCCTGCAGCCAGGGAAGGGGTAGGTAAGGACCTCCTAGGGAAGAGGAAGGTGGAATCTAGAGCCACTCATCAGGCTGAAAGGAAGGAGAGAGCCCACCAAGAGTCAAGGAAAGAGCTGAGTTGGGGAAGACAGAGAGGAGGAAAGAAAAAGAAAGAAGAGAGAGAAGAAAAAAAGAGGAGAAAATTCAGGAATATCTTAAATGTCTACCACCTCTCATCTCAGAGTTGAACTTCTATGGAGGGGTGCAGTAGAAACACCCCTTACAAGTGTTCTCCTCACTTCTCTAGAAATTTGCAAGCCCCTTACAGAAGCCTGAGGTTCTCACGATGCCAGATCACTATGAGATGGGAGAAGTGGATGGAATCGGCTGGTAGGTAGCTATCTAGGAAGCTGTCTAGCTTCTAGGTAGATGGATGGAGCTAGGAGTCCTGATTCTCCACAGTCCAGGGATCCAGAAGTCTGTATGCTCGGGGGGGGGGGGGTGAGGAGTGGGGGCAGTACACAAGTACTGAGCCAAGTTGTGGACTAGGAAAGGCCCGGGTCAGGACAGAGCCCACGGGGTGGGGAACCTCATCACCCCTGACTAAGCAGTGGCGGCCAACACAGTGCCCAAAGCACAAGGCAGCACCAGCCACACATCTGTGGACACCCACTTACTTGCTCAATGATCAGATGCAATGAAACATCTCAGAGAATGCAGACAGAATGGACACTAGATCAAACAAAGGTCCCTCCAGTGTTCCCATGCGGACGCTTAAGCGTCTACTTGTACGCATATGGCATCTTTGTAGAACAGAGGCAAGAGAGGCCTTTCTGTGTTGAAAGAAACAGATGGGAAGTTTGAACTTTGGACAAAGTGCTTACCAACATCATAAACCCTGTTCTTATACCCAACAATACTGAGCTGTATGTCACTGGCAAGTTGAAGTTTTTGCAGCCATCATTAGGAAGGGGGCTTTGAGGTAAAGCAAATGTGGCTATAAGATCATTACTACTTTTATCTTGCACATCTGAACTGTAGTTAGGCAAGTTCTACCCCGACCTCACCCCATTAGATAATGAGCCTGGCGTGACAGTCAGGGAACTTCAATTATATTTTTAAAAACCACACTAGAATGAGTGACTCTCTTTACTCATTGAATATAGTGCTGTCGTGTGCAAGCAGATGCCACATGAGGCTCTAGAGGGGACGGAAGGATTGCCTAAAGGAGCAGATCTGGAAGACTGGCCAACGCACAATGGTCACTGCTCGGTGGGTGCCCAGAGCAAAGTTCCCACTGCACAGGGTGACATTCTTCCTCCAACCCCGCTCTCTGGCGTAAAGTGCTGTTTTTCAGAGTCCTGAATCCTTCTTAAAAGGTTTCAAACCTAAGCTGGAAAGAGAAGTGTCCTGTACTGGGGGCAGGGGGCAGATAGGGTGGGATAAGCCAGACATGAGATAATCTCCACTGTCAGAGTCGATGGCGCTTACGGTTTGCAGCATTGTCCTAGCATCCTGTGCAGCAAGTGCGCATCTCATCTCTATTCAGGGAGTGATACTGAGTATTATGTAGCTTGAAAGCTTGAAGTGAATTTTCTGGGTGGTTAATAAGCTATCTGCACGAGTATTAATGAGCAGTGACCTTGCACGGAAACAAATGCTTCCTAAGTGTTTGTCTCTCCATGACGGCTCTCCTACTATAGAGTTTTGCCTCTGCACTTTCCCAGATGATTGTCATTGGCCGGCATGTCTACCTGGCAAAACCACACATGCTAAGCGGGTATGCCAGATGTGCGCTCAGATGGCCTTTAGAAGCCACGCGTGAAGGATGTGAACAATGGACACTAGATCAAACAAAGGTCCCTCCAGTGTTCCCATGCGGACGCTTAAGCATCCCTCTGGGAGGTGTGCTTTGACTTTCCTCACTGCTCAGCAGGTACCTACAGACCGCACGGCTGGTGTAGCTGCAGTGATTTTAAACCAGTGGGGGATGGGTGTTAAGGATTCTCCAACACTTGTTGTATTGAGCACTGGGTGTTCTTGTAAGTGATGAATCACTCAATTCTACTCCTGAAACCAATATTACACTCTATGTTCACTAACTAGAATTTAAGTAAAAATTGGAAGAAAAAAATAAATTTAAATAAACAGATGGGCCTGATTGTTTTAGTGAGCAGTCAATGTATGCCACGCACTGTCCTAAATGCCAACAAACTGAAACACAGCAGAGAACAACATAAAACTGGATACTCTCATATACTCTTTAGAGATTACTTACAGAAAATTCTGAAGAGCCCGGATGTAAAATGTCAAAGCTACATACTGCCCTGAAAAATTATCCACAGAAAATTCTGAGTCTACATTTATAGGAGACTGACAGAGGAGAATAAGAATATTTAGAATATGCAATGAACATATGCATACACACATTTATATGTAACATGTACATAAACACTCACACACTACAAATAACAATAGCCAACTTTTATTAAGTGCCATATTCCCTGAAGTGATTGCGCTGCATTTGTTTTTAAAATTGATCTCCACAGCAATCCTATTCATTAGGTGGTAGTATTAACTCCATCTTCTATACGAGGCTCTAAGAAAATTGCCTAAAGTCATGTTGCAGCTGAAACGTGGTGAATCTACTATTCAGACCCAGGACTATCTAACTGACATCAAAAGGAATGCTCTGATCCGCCCCCCTCATACATTTTTGTCTTTGAAAATACTGCACAAGAGACTCTGGAATATAGTATAATATAGACTTTAAACCAGCTAATTATCCAAATTTTCTGAGCACGTTTATAAAATTGGGCTTCACTCCTAGAGATTCTAACTGGGTGGACCTGGCCTGAGCTTGCAAATCTATAAGTTTAAAAAGCTACCCACCCAATTCTAATAACCATTCAAGTTAAGAAGTCATTGCTGGAAGAGCTGTAGAGACAGGGTTGACACAGACCAACAGGAGAACATGCTGGAAAATATCCACATTACTTAGAATCATTTGAACCATTAATTCAGAACACACACACACACACACACACACACACTTACACACAAGCCTAGAATCCTAAAATATCTTAACCAATAAAATTCACTAGGGGGAAAAGAAGTCACCTACCCAATCTGCTATATGATAAGCAGAAAGTCACTAAAAACTCATTGGCTCTTGGGCTATGAAAATAGTTGATCTCTTGTGCCTTGAATACTAAAAGGCATAGACTCATCAGATAGGTTTTTTTCCTAAATTGTTTTCTCCTGAGATTCTCCTGCTGAGAATCCCTAGGCTGGGTGTCCACAGACTGAGATGAACTTTAAGACTGTCAGTAAGGACAAGACTCTGCCAGAAGTTAGCGTTACAGGGGCACCCATACTATCTACATAAAACTGGAAGAACAGGAATTGCCTTTTGCATGTTTTTGCTACTAACCCCGATGCCTCAGGTAATGCCCTGCATGTGGTGAGTAATAAAGAATCCTTGTGCACTTGAAGTCTCACCCTCTTGCTTCTCTTGGAATTCATTCTCCTGAATCCACATTTCCCATCAAAGACTAGAGTAACACTTTACAAAGAAAGAGAACTGATTATCCAAGATTAAGACATGATTCTTCCTTAGCCGCAAAGCTGAGTCTCTGGTTTATTAACTGTGTCTAGTCCCCACCCACAGTGTTGCCCTTAAATCCCAGGATAACGTGGTATGGGTTCAAATCATTTTAGGGGTGGGAGGCAGTCTCTAGTTGCTTAATTGTCTATGTAGAAAAGATATCCAAAGTTCCTCGGTGTTGTCTATCATGTGCATAAAAGTAAGAAAATGAAATGCGTTTGTTGTCATAGCCACTGTCACTGAGCCACTTCCAGCGACACTGTTTCTCTTCGTGTGTCGCTGGAAGACAAGATAAAAACAAAAATGTATAAAGGTATTTTGAGTCTTTAGTTGAACTTAATTTGAGCGCTATTGTTTCTCTACTCAAACATCTCATTAACGAAAGCACCATAAACGTCAAATGTCAACTTTGAAAACTGTTATACAAGCACCAGTCATTGTTGTTCTAACTCCTTTGGCTTGTCAAACTCAGAAACCCTGCCGCTTACTCCCTTACTCTTTCCTCTCTGCTTCATTTGTCATGCGCGCGCACACACACACTCACAGCTCACTCCTCTGCAGTGCAACTTGTCACAGTGAAGGACTCTCCCATTCATAGAACACCCTTGTCCCTGTCTTCCCTCCACTTACTCTGCCTTCCCGTTCTGTCCCTTCTCCTCTTCCCAGTGAGACTGCAGAGTTCAAGGAGAGATGACACAAAACTCTGACTCTAATAGGAAGTGAATTTCTGAGACAGGGTAGCTTAAAAAACAGGTGCCTTTTGGTCACCAGATCTATGCGGGACCCATGGAAGAGTGTCTGACTCCATCTCCATAACTGTACCTAATGTGAAATCAGGGGTTGAAATCATTTTCTAGATGACGTAGTTGCCCTTTGGAGGAAAAAAAATAATCTTTTATATTAGAGAAAAATATCCCCTTGGAGTTAAGCGGATCACTATCCCAATTTTCTATTCCATAAGGCAAGGCTCCGAACTGATGGCATTACCTCTGGGGGCCTGGATGCTGATGGCTCTTGCCCAAACATGCTATGATAAATATATAAATGGACTTGAACCCCTCCCCTAGCATTATGTGACATGACAGAAAGAAGGCAACAGATGAAGCAAGTATAATTCCATTGCCAGAGAAAAGATCTACAATTATTATCTCTTGTCCTAAGAATATTCTAAAATTTACACCAGAGTTTATCACTGAACAAACGTATTGAGCACTGAGGATGGTCAGGAAACGTGCTGGGTCCTGGGGCTGCAGCAGAGGTTAATACAGAATAGACACCACACTTGTCCTTCTGGGGCACCTCCTAGCCGTTGACGAAGCAGAAGGACGATTACACAAATCATAAAGTTCAAGGGTGGTGAGTGTGGTAATGGGAAAGTTCGGGCAGTGACAGGCACAGAAGGCAACGGCAGCTGACCCAAGGCCTGAGGCGAGTGAAGTCTCTCAGCAGAAATGACCCCTGAGCCAAGACACAGGAGTTTACTGGGCACAGAGAAAAGCAACTGTGAAGGCCCAGAGGTCAAAATGAGCTTGGTGTCTCTGAGGGCCCAGAGAAAGCCAGCGTGGCTGGACGAGGAGAATAAGGGAAGGGCCGTGGACTTGTGGAGGGGCCCACCCCCCGCAGGAACAGGGGTCCTGTTGCTGGTCAGTCCCTCATTGATCTCTGGTTGAAATCCCTACCCGCCATTTCCCATCCCGGTGTTCCACACCCTTTCCTTACTTCCCAACATCTCCCTCACTCTCAGGGCAGTGAAGAGTCTTGCCTCTTCCTACACTGAGGCCCAAAATGGTTCTGTGTGTTCCTTTGACTCCCTGTCCTGGTCTCCCACCTGAGAAGAAGAGGAACAGACAGGCGGCCAGTCTGAGAAGCAGGCACTGAGCACCTACGGGTTCTAAGCCTTGTGCTCGGAACTAAGGGGGGACACGTGTGGGAGGACGTAGCAATGTTTAAAGCTACGACAAAGAGCCCTCATAGCTGCCTCTCCCCTGCAGTGGAGTCTCCCCTGCAGTCTTGGGAGGGATCACAACCCTGGATCCCCCAAGGGGGCAAGGATCCCCCGCAGATCTGTCCGGCACTAACTCTTTCTCCCTTTCCCCCCTTGTCAGACCTTCCCATTCTGAAGCGGCACGGGTCAGCGGAGCAAGGAGACACAAACATAAGGTGGAAGGAAGCGTGTGTTTTTTTATGAAAAGCAGCAAGACAGAAAAGGATGAGAGGCCAAGCACAGAGGACAGCAAGGGCAGACCTTGCCCTGGCCACTGAGGAGCTCTGAGGTCTCCCCTGCCCGGCACAGCAGAGTAGGGGAGTCACAGGAGCTCAGGGAGCCAACGATAACAAAAAAAACAAGCAAGCCAGGTAGCTTGGTTAGTGCTTTCCAGAATGGGGTTACAGTAACAGAAAAGATTTAGACAACTCACAGAATCGCCTGAAACAAGGGAGCAAGGGGTACCACCCATCCAACAGAGGGAAATATTAGTAGAAGTTGTATTGACTGACCCTTCCATTACAAATGGCCTGACAAGCCAACGCCAATGTCCTTAAGCAAATCAGAGACCTCATCGAGAGTCCGTATTTCTCCATCCTGCAGTGCAGTTCTCCTCCACATGGCTTTATTCTTGGCTTCCACGTGGTGGCAAGATGGCCCCTCAGCACGTCCAAGACTACAGCGTCTTGGCTTCGAATTCCACAGAAAAGAGCACTTGCCTTTCCTCACCAGATGATAACTTCCAGAACTCTTACTCTGTGCCAGCCACTGATCTCAGAGCTGTCCTTATGTTAACTCACTTGATCTGCACAACAATCCTATATTATCCTGAGACAGGGAGGAGGGAGGTTGCTTCCCCGAGGTATTCATCCAGCTAGTGATGGAGGAAGTGTTTGGGCCCAGGAGTCAAAACCCAGAGTCTGGACTCCTAACCACTGTGCACACTGCCTTCCGGTGCTATTGGTGGATGGAAGTGGGTCTCTTGGACTGGACGCTGTGACTAGCCAGACTTGAATCCCACATCACACAGTGCTGGGAGCCGACTGCCTGAACCCCGGGCTCACAGTGGAAGGGCAGTTGGTGACCCAGGGGAAAATCAGGGTGCCACCAGCAGGATGAACAGAACAACAAGATGCCCACCATGAAGTATACAGAGTGCTGCTTGCCCATGCCTCTGATCCCATTCCCCCCCCCAATCTTCCCTCTCTCTCTTCCATCTTCCGTCTTACCCTCTGTCACCTAATTCATAACAACACTAAGTACACTGTGTAACAAATACATGGACAGAGCATTAACTAAAACAAAGTCCTCAGTCTCACACAGCTTACCTTCTAGAAGGGGGAGCGACCCACAAAATGCAAATATATGATATTCATAGGTGCCATGAAGAAGCGTAAAACAGGGTAAGGGGACAGAGAATGTCAGAGGGAAGAAGGAGCGCCATTCTATATGGAGTGACCAGCGAATGTCTCTTGGCTGAGGGAACATTGAAGCAGAGGTCTGAATAAGGTGAAGGGGGTAGTGAGCCATGCAGATTCTGGAGGGAGAGAGATGGCCCATCTATCTGCGGGAAGGGCAAGTAGAAATAGGCCCTGATGTGGTTTTGATTTGTATTTCTCTGATGCCAAGTGATGTTGAGCATTTTTTTCACGTGTCTGTTGGCCATTTGTATGTCTTCTTCGGAGAAATGTCTGTTCCTGTCTTCTGCCCATTTCTTGACTGGATTATTTGTTCTTTGGGTGTTGAGTTTGATAAGTTCTTTATAGATTTTGGATACTAGCCCTTTATCTGATAAAATATTTGCAAAAATCTTCTCCCATTTTGTAGGTTGTCTTTTGGTTTTGTCGACTATTTCCTTTGCTGTGCAAAAGCTTTTCATCTTGATGAAGTCCCAAAAGCTCATTTTTGCCTTTGTTTCCCTTGCCTTTGGAGATGTGTCTAGCCAGAAGATGCCGCAGCTGAGGTCGAAGAGGTTGCTGCCTGTGTTCTCTTCTAGGATTTTGATGAATTCCTGTCTCACATTTAGGTCTTTCATCCACTTTGAGTTTATTTTTGTATATGGTGTAAGAAAACGGTCCAGTTTCATTCTTCTGCATGAGCCTGTCTAATTGTCCCACACCAGTGAGAACGGCTAAAATTAACAAGTCAGGAAACAATAAATGTTGGTGAGGATGCAGAGAAAGGGGAACCCTCTTACACTGCTAGGAATGCAAGCTGGTACAGCCACTCTGGAAAACAGTATGGAGAATCCTCAAAAAGTTGAAAATAGAGCTACCCTACGACCCAGCAATTGCACTACTAGGGATTTACCCCAAAGATACAAGTGTAGGGATCTGAAGGGGCACATGCACCCCAGTGTTTATAGCAGCAACGTCCACAAGAGCCAAACTATGGAAAGAGCCCTGATGTCCACTGACAGATGAATGGATAAAGAAGAAGTGGTGTACATATGCAATGCAATATTACGCAGCCATCAAAAACTGAAATCTTGCCACTTGCAACAATGTGGATGGAACTACTAAAGGGTATTATGCTAAGCAAAATAAGTCAATCAGAGAAAGACAGTTATTTGATTTCACTCATGTGGATTTAAGAAACAAAACAGAGGAGCATAGGGGAAGGGAGGGAAAAATAAAACAAGACGTAATCAGAGAGGGAGACAAACCATAAGAGACTCAACCATAAGGAACAAACTGAGGGTTATGGAGGGGATGGGGGTGGGGGGCTGAGGTAACTGGGTGATGGACATTAAGGAAGGCACTTGATGTGATGAGCACTGGGTGTTATATGCAATTGATGAGTCACTGAACCCTACCTCTAAGACTAGTAATACACTAGATGTTAATTAATTGAATTTAAATTTTAAAAAAAGGTAAAGACAATCCATTTTTAAAAATTCATATGGTACCACACTTCAAATATCTAAAATATGCTAAAAATAAAATATTACAAATATTTCACAAAAAAAAATGAAAGGATGCCTGACCGGTTCCCAGGGCAGAGGGGAGCCAGGGTGGCTGGAGGGCAGTGAGAAGGGGAAGAGGCACGAAGTGATGTCTGGAGAGCTTCTTCCAGGCTCACCTCAGCCACTGCTGCAGCCTCTGTATCTAAACTGATAGCCAGAACCCTGATCTCTTTCCAAAAGGGGTAATCCCTGTTTCCCGCTACCTCAATACAAAAGTCACAGCCACATCTCAAACTTAGCATGCTGAAATGAAAATCATCCCCGTTGGCTCAGACCTATTCCTCTTCCCATGATCTTCATTCACATTTGCTGGCAACTGTACAATCTCCTAGACGTCGAACGATTGGGAACTTCTCTCTCTTCTCCTTCACCCCACAAGACCCCCGTTCAAATGGTTTTCGTCTTTCTCCTCTTCCTGCAAGTCTCTCACATCTGTTCCTGGTTTTATCCGACATAAGACCGTCATCATTCCTAAGCACAGACAATTGCAAAAACTGCTCCCTGTTCTCCCAACTTCCACCACACCCACTTCCATGCTGGACACACGGAGGGGGAGAACGGTCTTCTGAGTGCACAGCTTTCATCACTGCTGGCAAACCTCAACACAGTCTAATGCCTTCTAGGTAAGATTTAAGCTCTCATCGTGGACCCAGTCAGGGTTCAAGGTCTTTGATAAGGCAGGCCCAGCCATATGTTCACAGCCTTGACTGTGACTGCTAATCAGCTAAGCCACATCACTTGTCCTTCTGGGCTTCCCTAACTTTCTTCCTTGGTTTGCTATTACCATCTGCTGGAATATATAATCCCAGCACTAGCTCTGGGAGTCTTTTCAACAAGGCTCGATTCAAACGCCTCCCTTCACGTGAGCCTGTTTGATTCTCCCAGCTGGAAGTGATTTCTCCCTCATCATTTCTCAAAACCATTTTATTCCGTTCCATCTTGCTTGACAATACAGTCTTTTCTCTCTCCGACCCTCTTCTTAATTTCCTCCCCCCAAAACTTCTCCTTCCCTATCTTTTCCCCTTTTAGGAAGTAACATCAGCATTTACTCAGTTTCTCACATAAAAAATCTGGATGACATTCTTGACCCTCCCCTTCCCTGGCACCTCCCATCTATCAGCAAATGCTGTTTGATCTGATCCTGATTGCCTCTTTCCCACCCTGTGGGTGAAGGAGGGAATCTCCTCCCTAATTAGTATGACATAACCAAACACATGGCACCCAACCCTGGACAGATGAGATTGGCAGCCCCTTCTTAGTCACATGCGCCCAACAGCCCGGGGCAGAAGGACAACACATACCAGGCAGGACCACGCGAGGGCTGTGTTCAGGAACAGAGTGAACAAGCAAGAGCTGTGGAAGACAGGCTTGGTAGGAGTAAGAGTGGGGGTAACCTCTTGTTCCAGCAGGGGCATATGATTGGCTTGGCTGAATAATTTTGCGGATGATAGAGAAGTGAAATCTGTTAAGCTGAGGCCCTGGTGCAGTGCAGCTGGTGCAGCTGATGTGGGAGCTAGCCAGGTGGGAAGCATATCTAGAAAGAACTGGGGTACTCGTGCTTCGGCCACTGGGACCCTGCGAAAGCTCAAGATGTCAAGGCAGCACTTAACCACTGCATCTTAATTTTAGTCCTTATACCACAACGGACCCTTTGAACACTTGACATCAGTTTAAACCTTGCTGATGACTGAGACTGTTGGGGAGTAGAAGTACCTCTCCAGGAAGCATCATGGGCATGTGACCAAGTGGGAGAGGACCATACGGTGGGGTGGTTGTCAAAAACATGAACTTGAGAGATATCCTCCTCTATGGTCAATACAGGCAATTGAGGGACGGGCATGGCATGAGTGTAGAGGTACATGTGCCTTGGGGGTGTGAATTTAGATTAATCAATGCCTGTGGCAGTAGTGACACCCAGTGGGAGGTTCACTGGCCACTTGATAACTTAAATAGGAGTTCTCTGAGGAACCACTGGGCCTCTCAATTAAAGCAGCTGCTTGGTCTGTAAGGGAAGTGAATGTTCCACTAAACACATTCTCCAAGAGCCTAGCTTTGCGTATTCTGATAAATGGAAATTAATGCCCTAGTCACTATCAATGATGTCTGAAACTACTCCAAAGAGGATGGGAGTGTCCTGGTGAAAGCCCTGTGTTGTGGCCTTACTATATGTAGAAACGTCTGTTACCATGACTTTTATCTTGGGTGTCTATGAGGTAGATGCCCAGAGCTCTTTACCCCAAATGGGGCAATACTTAGGTAATGACTCCAGTTTGTCAAAGGTGCAGATGAGGCCATTTGTTGGTCAAGGCACCCTGTGCTGAGATGGATGCCTGAAATTTGGGCATCTGTGCTAACCTTCAGATCCCATCCTTTATCAGGGACATCCTGGTTAAGGGATGGAAAACAGCAACATTCCACTGAGCTCCATCACATATGATGGCAGTGATTTCATTTATCAAGCCCATAAAATGTCATTTCTATTAATTCCTTTAATCTCAAGGGGCTTCCCTGATAGGCAAGGAGTCTGGGAAACTGGTATCCTCCTCTAGCACCATATTATATGGCAAGGGACTGAGGACAGGGGAGGCCACTGCCTCCTACAGGTAGAATATGCCCGAGGGCCCATTTTTGGCTCCATTCTGCATCAAGGTGGCCTCGGTAGTTGTGCCAAGCTTATGGGGTGTTGCTTTCATGAATGTAGACACAATGACATGGAGGGCCATAGATTCAGGGTCTGTTAGAGCCTCTATTTCCAAGAAAGCCCAGTAAGTGGCCTGCCATTTCCACTCTGATGATGTATGACACAGGGCCAAGGAAGGGCAATTTATGGCCATCACAAGCAACCCAGAGACTCTACAAGAGGAGTTGCTAAAGCCTCCGCAATGAAAGACTCTCTAAGAACACTACAGGAATTCTTGTTGATTTCAATTTGGACAGATTCTACAGCCTTTTTTTGGAGAAGGGTGCGCATCCAGGTTGGGGTGATTTGTAAGCAATGGCATCAATGCGTTAAGCAAAATTTTAAATTTTAAGGGCGGTATGTTGCCTTCAGAGCTCCAAAATGACTAAAAGATGTTGGACTTGTATTCATATTTGGGTGCTAGAAAGGTTAATAGCTGTGTTTTGATAGTCTCAGGAATGGAACATCTCTTCATTTACCAAATAATTTTCAAAAATTTAGCCAAGGTGACAAGGCATTACACTATGTGTGGGACAGTTGCCCACTAGACAGTAAGCTATTTTGTGTTTGTAGATCCTTAATGAGTGTGTCAAATAAATGTCTCCAGAGAATTTCAATGCAATGCCATACCTGTGCTCCTGAGAAAGGGGAATGCAGCTAAGAGCTTCCCTGCCGAGACTGTGCAATGGCAAAGCTCCTGGAACACTCCACAGGTAGCCTGGTAAAGGTGTATGTGGTCCTTCAGAGTTGAAGGTGAACGGCAGCTCGGAGGCTGTTGAAATAGACACCAAGAGGAACATATTAACCTAATGTGTAATCATAAATATTTACTGATTACTGATAGAATGGAGTCAGTAATTTCAATAATACTGGGTATTGGGTATGGGGCCTAAGTGCATGGAACCACAGCATGAAAGTTACAGTGATTTATATATATATATATATATATATATATATATATATATATATATATAAAGGTATATATTTAAGTATAAGTATATATATAACATATACTTATATATGTATAAGTATCAGTGTGTATATATATAAACTCATGTATACATTTATATATAATTCCAGTCATATATATACATAATGTTTCTTTAAGAAGTAGAAAAAATTTAAAACCATAAAAAAGTATATACATAATATATACTTATATATATATGAATATATATAAGTACAAGTATATATATAAACTCATGTATACATTTATATATAATTCCAGTTGTATATATATATAATGTTTCTTTAAGAAGTGGAAAAAGTTTAAAACCATAAAAAAAAAGTGCCAACTTGCCACCTTCCTAAAGGGGCTTCCTAAAGGGGCTCTGAGCCTGCGACCGAGCCGCACAGCTTTCCCCAGCCCACGCCCGCGCCGCCCGCTTGAAGGAGCTGATGGGAATGCAAGCAACGGACGCCCTCGGTCCCTTTCTCTGTGCGGAGAGTAGGGCCCTCCCCGGTGGCAATGGTTGTATGGCTCAAGGACCCCGGGCTTAAGTCAGGTTTGAATTAACCCCTCTCCTGTGCCCAGGGGTGTCATGGATGTCTTCTGTTTCTGTTTTTGTTCTGTAATTCTTGAGAATTAGGTTCTCTGCTGTGACGGAGCCAGAGGCAGCAGAAAATGGCTATGCCCGCAACCCAGACCTTGGGGGATAGAAACCATCTTCTGCCACAGCCCTGCCTTTCCCCTGCAGTGCAGGCCTCCCCCTCACTCTTCTCTCTTCTCTCTCTCTCTCTCTCTCTCTCTCTCTTTCTGTCGGTACAAACTCCTTCAGGGTATTTTGGATTTCTTTCAGTTTCTGTCTCCACCCAATCAGTCACGGCGCGGACCTTCTGGCCACCTGAGGCGCCAGGGAATGAGCCAAGAGCTGCGTATGAAAGCTGACGGGGGGGCCCTGGGTTGTGGCTGGGCCGTTGTGTCTGTGACGGCATTTGTTCCGATCGCCTCCTATTCACTCCACTGGTGAGGGAGGGATTCCCCTGCCAGAGATAGTAAGAGATGGCCCAACACGCCGCACCCACCCCTGGACAGATGGGACCAGCAGCTCCCCGGCCACAGGTTCGGCACAGCCCGGAGTAGACAGGCAGCGCATGCCACGCAGGGCCACGAGGGGGCGCGCTCAGGAACAGAATGAACAAGCCAGGAAGCCCCGGCCCCAGGCGCGGAAGGGGGGGGGGGGGGGGCTTCCTTCCCAGTGGGAGGATGTGATTGGCTTGTTTGAATAATTTCACAGGCTGGCAGGGAAGCGAAAACTGTTAGATAGGACGGGGTGGAGTGCCGCTGGACCCACCGAGGGAGGAAGTCCCAGGTGGGGAGGCTTTGAGGCTGGGTGGGGAGCATATCTGGAAACAGCCGGGGAACTCATACTTAGGCCTTTGAAACCTGTGAAGCTCAGAGATGTCAACGCACCGTGTGCATCTTAACTTCAGGCTTTATCCCACATCTCTCTCCTCCGAATCCGTTCTGTCACCCACGTCTCATGCCCTCCGTGCCCGTCACCGGCATGGCCGCCAGCGTCCTCCCTCACCTGTTCTACTCCAGGAGCTACTCTACACTTGCTGTGTTCACTCCTCTCTCCACTCCCACACTAGCAGAGCTCAGACTTTTCCCCGGCATCTACGATAAGCATCTGCATTTCCTACTTAAAATGCATCAACATTTTCCCATCACACTTCAAGTAAAATAAAACTCATCACGGCCTACAGGCTCTGTAAGGTCTGGGCTCCTCTGCCCTTCCCCGCCTCATTTCTTTACTGGCCTTCCCACTGCTCATTCAAACACAGCCACGGTGGGCTTCTTTATTTTCCTCCAATATGTCAAGATTATTCTCAATCTAAGGGCCTTCATACTTGCTGGGTTTGTTTGTTTGTTTTTTAAGATTTATTTATTTGAGAGAGATGGGTGGGGGGAGATGCAGAGGCAGAGGGAGAGGATCGCAAGCAGACTCCCTGCTGAGCATGGAGCCAGGCGCAGGGCTCAGTCTCATGACCCCGAGGTCACGACCTGAGCTGAAATCAAGAGTCAGAAGCTTAACCACAGGCGCCTCACACTTCCTGCTTTCTTATGTCAAGTCATCTTCCCCGAGATATTTGCAAAGCTGCTGCTTCAGGTCTCAGCTGAGGTGTCACCAGACCTGCCCTGCCCATTCTTACCATACTTTGTCCTTCTTCCTAGAACTTACCCATACTTGAAATTATATGACATATTTTTTTCATGTATGTATTTTTTGTAGTCCCTGCTAGAATATATATTACAAGGAGGCATATCCGTCCGATTTGTAGTCCTCGCTAGAATATATATTACAAGGAGGAAAATCTGATTTTCCACTATATCCTTAGCACCAAAACTATACCTAATATAGAACAGGAGCCCAACGAACGTTTGTTAAGTGAAATAATAGATGAACAAAGGAAGAATGAAAAAAACAAGCAAACGAAATTATGCCATACTTAGCATATAGTAGATAAATATTATCTATCCTCATTAGGAGTAGTATTAGCATTATAAGCCAACCTTTCCCTAATTATGAGTGTGTACTATGGTTACATTCTGATTGCATTTAATTGTGATTATGCCTTGTAAACCTCTGAGGAACGCATGCTTCTTAATGTCAAGCATTTCATCTTTATCACTCTTACTTCTCCCCAGCAGCTATTTTAAGCAAACAATAGATGCTTAGTAATTAAAAAGAGGACTTACTATGTGCCAATCCCTAGTCTCAGGACCTACATTTATTAACTCATTTAATCCTTGCCAGAAGCCCGTGAGATGGGTGCTCTTGCTACCCTAATTCTATAGATAAAGAAACTGAGGCACATGGACAATAAGGACCTTTCCCAAGGTCAGCTCAGTCCCTAGGTGTGTCAGCCAGGGTTTTACCAGACAAACAAAACTAAAAGATTATATATATATATACACACACACACCTATAAGCCTACTAGTGTGTATACAAACATTCTACTATAAATTCTACTCAGACTATATATAATGAGAGAGGGAGGGAGGTAAGAAGAAATTTCTAGGAACTGGCTTATACAGTTGTCAAGGTCTGGCTGGGCAAGTCTAAAAGCTTCAGGGCAGGCCGACAGCAGGCTGGAAACTCTCAAGCGAGAGTCGATGCTGCGGGTCACTGGTGGAATTTCTTCTCTCTCGGGGAAACCTCAGTTTTGCTCTTAAGTCCTTTCCCTGATTAGATGAGGCCCACCCAGATTATCAAGGATAATCTCCTTTATGTAAAGGCCACTGACTGCCTTTCATAGATGTCAAATCTACGAAATCCAAAATACCTTCACAGCAACGCCTAGATTCAAGTGTGATTGAATAACTTGGCCTCGCCAGGTCGACACATAAGACTAACCAGTGCAATAGGATTTAAAGAAAACCTGCTGCTGCCAAGCCTAAGTCCCACAGCATTGTGATGCACTGCCTTGCCAGGAAGATTTGTTAAATGAATAAAAGGGAAAGAACAAAGGCCCTGCGGTGACAGTGGGTAGCTGTTGTTCTTCCTGCAAGAACCGCCCGCCCTCCCTCTCACCTGTCCCCAGCCTTGTGGAGTACCCCTCCATTTGTAACTTGTTGCCAGGACTCTCCGAGCGGAGCTGTTTAAAATACATTCGAAAAGAGATTTGATGTGTGAAGCTTACTCATTTGCTAGCCAGAGGTCTCGGGCTATGTTAGGGATTTGTGGCAGAAAACCCCCAAATGGAATTTCAGCACTTTTGAATTCAAATGTCCTGGTTGCCTGACAATAGGATTGGCAGTCTAACAACTTGCAAGCTGACACGTCTTGCTTTCCTGGGGAGAGTGACTAAAAGCAATTTACACATTACAGAGGCCTGAGAGTGTCTTTTCTTTACCTGCTATGGAGAGCACAGTAACCAACACCACTGTAGAGATTTAGAAAGTTTTCCTATATTCTCCTTGGTCTGGCTTGAAAGTTGATTTTCTGAACATCAGTCTCCTTTTTATCATTCATTTCCTCTGCTTGTTCCTTTCCCCCTCTGCTTAAAGACTGATAGCTTTCTTCCGAACACCTCCGCTCCATGACCTTGCCTGTCTATTGTCAGGACATCATGCCATACAGTAGGTACTGATTAAACTTTTGAAGACATGAGCCTTTTTCTTTGCTCATCCATTTGCCAGTTCTGCTTCCTTTGCTTTTGAACCAATAGACCGATGGCAGGTTCTGCAGAAATAAATCCTACTGGAGAATGACTACCTGAAAATGAACAGCCTATGTGATAAGGGTTTGAGGCTGTGGCTAATTGTTTCTATTTCTCTCTGATACGCCAGCCTGCTACTGAACTTTGTTACTAGATTTCCTTTAAGAGTATAATTGAATTCAGTAAATATATACAAACAGCGCTCTGGAGGGTAACCATTTGAACCTAGCTCGGGGCCTGGAAAAGCTTCGACTCTAACAGGGAAACAAGTACATAACTGTAGGTAGGGGAGGTACCGTAGGAGGAGCTAATGAGCATTCATGAAGGAAGCAGCATTTCGGACTTCTTCCCTCAGACGGACAATATTTTTGTGCTGGCCTTGATTGAGGCACTGGGTACCCAGTGAGTGGTTAAGAAGAAAACAAATAGGGCGCCTGGGTGGCTCAGTTGGTTAAGCGACTGCCTTCGGCTCAGGTCATGATCCTGGAGTCCTGAGATCGAGTCCCACATCGGGCTCCCTGCTCGGCAGGGAGTCTGCTTCTCCCTCTGACCCTCTTCCCTCTCGTGCTTTGTATCTCTCATTCTCTCTCTCTCAAATAAATAAATAAAATCTTTAAAAAAAAAAGAAGAAAACAAATATCCATTTTGATGTGGGAGGGGCAGCTTAAGAAAATGATTATAGTAAGAATTTCAGTGAAAACAAAATAGCCTAATAGGACATAGAGTCACTGGGGTGTGGGGTTATTTTATGTATGGTGACTGAGGACACCCTCTCTAAGGAGGTCGCATTCACACTTAGACTTGAATTTTAAGCAGCAGAGATTTGCGGGTAAGTGGATTCCCTGTGGATGGAACAACAAATGTAAAGTCCCAGAGGAGAATGTGTTTCAGTTGTTCAAGGAACAGAAAGAAGGCCTGTGACGCAGGGATATAATGAACAAGGGAAGAGAAGTAAACGATGAAGCTGAGGAGGTACCAGAGACCAGATAACTACAGCCATTGGAGACCACTGTGGGGCTTCTCAGGGGGTGATACGGTCTGCTCTATACTTTCAAAAGATGTTAGGGGCACCTGGGTGGCTCAGTCGGTGAAGCCTCTGCCTCTGGCTCAGGTCATGATCTCAGGGTGCTGGGATCGAGGCCCAGATTGGGCTCCCTGCTCCGCGGGGAGTCTGGTTCTCTCTTTCCCTCTGCCCCTCCCCACCTCCCCTTGTGTGCGCATGTGCACTCTCTTTCAAATAAATAAAATCTTCTTTTAAAAATAAATAAATAAATAAAAGATCATGCTGGCTACTGAGTGGAGAATGTTTTGTGTGGGTCATATGTGGACATAGGGAGACCAGCTGGGGATCTGCTTTGGCCATCCAAGACAGGCGGTGGCTTGGATGACAATAGTCCTTGGGGAGATGGCTAGAGGTCCTTAGAATAGGGAATGTATTTGGGAATAGAAATGACAGGAGTTGCTGAAGGACAGATGACGGAGAGGGAGGGTAAGAAGGAATCAAGAACACCAGCTATGCCCTGGTCCCAGGCAATATGGTAGATGGTGATGCCATTCACTGAACTGGGAAGCTTCTCGGGATGTACTGATTCTCAGAGGTTCAGTGAAAATTAGAAGCACATTCCCAACAAGGGGAGGAGTGTGGACAAGGCCTGGAGTCAGGGTGGGGGTGGGCAAAACTTTCAGAAAACATTTTAGAAGGCAATGTACACATCAGGAGGCTAGGAGGCGCTGAGGCTGAAAAGGTCGAGATCCTCTATAGAGCCATTTTATATTGAGGGCCATAAATGCCTTGGGAATGCGGGGTGGGGATAAGAGGTATTGGACAAGGGAGCCACAAATAACTCAAAATTTAAGAGAAAAAACTAGAAAAGTCTCATGTACAGATTTAGTTGCTGCCTTAGTAAACCCAGAAGCCAAAGGGACCCAAGTGAGTAACACTTAAGCCACACAGGCTGAGCACAAAGAGTACCCAGAAACCATGAAGAACTACCAAAGCCTTGTCAGGATCCTTGGGGGTGCCATTTATGCCCTCATTTCCTCTGAGTGCGGTTCTATCTAGCAAGAGGATGGGGCCTACTTATTTAAAAGTAACAGAGTAAAAGGTCCCTTCCTGACAATCTTACTTGTGATCCAGAATTTTAGTGCATACCTTTGACAACAAAGATGGCTAAAAAGAATAAGCTGTTTGGAACTCTTAATAACTTCACAATATGCACCTAAAAGAGTTCAGTTCAAAGACAAGTCAGGAGTTATCTCATTCTTTCTCAACAGGTGCTACTGAAACATTGTCTCCATCATCGGGGCAATGATTTTCAAGGGAAGAAGGAGAAATAGCTTGTTCTTCGCCACAAGGATGTATGGGAATGACCCGAGAGCCATTCAGATCACACAGCCACCTTCCAGAATTGCTGAAATGCTATCTGGCTCCAGCCCCCACTAATGGCATGTGCCTCCCTGCTCTTAGAAACATCCATACAGAAAAAGAGAAAACAGAACCTCTGAGTTAGGGCTTCCTATAGGCGTTTGCTTTTTGCCCATTGGAGTCTCCGGTATGCAATTTTGTATCGGTTGGCAGAACTGGTTCTTGGAAAAGAAAAAGGATCAGACAGGTTTTTGAAACCAAATTATTGCTTTTCTGACAGATACTACTGCACTGCTTGTAAGTATTTTTCCTATTAAGTTTTAGTGAGTGCAAGGGCTATAGTAAATAACCTTTCATCTGCAGAAGCTTTTCAAGGAACAAATAAGGAGTAATGCAAAGTAATCCTGGGAGAAGTTTAAAGAGAGATCGTTATCGCCTGAATTTAAAGTAATAGAATAGAAGGAATGGTTAAAAACAACAACAAAAAACTATATACAATCACTTTCTGGGGGTATCCTTTCTAATATATAATTTATATGCAAATTTTGATGTTACTATAATAATAATTAAGCCTCCTTGTGTTGGCTATATATATATATATATATGGTGTGTGTGTGTATAGACATTTGAGGCAGCAAAAAAAATCTAAGATTAAGTAATGATGCCTCAAGACATTTAGGAGGGTTTTGATATCAAATAGTTAATGGATAATTCAGTTTTCAGTTTCTTATTTTGCATTTTTCTTTTTTTTCCTGGGCCAGATAAGAGAGAGAGAGATAATTTCTCTGGCATACGATGATAGACTTGTTGTGAGGTGGTATTTCCATTTTTTTAAGGCTCGACTAAAGTTTTTTCATGCACTAACAACCACATTTCCGGGAGAAGTTAGGAAACCACGTAACACTGCACATGAAAAAGAAACCAGAAGACCAGGAGAATGCTTGAGTTTGCACTGGTTTGAAACAAGCCATGCATAGCTAATCAGTCAGGAAACCCTGGATTACAACCAAACTATAACAGAAGAATATAAATGAACACAGGACATATGAGTGATTCTTGCTGGAAAAAAACTTGAATTATTAAGTAGTTTTCTGAAAATCGAAAAATAGAAGACACTCACTTATTGGCAGTACACATCCTCGATTAGGCAAATCTGTGTGTCAGTCAACCAGAATATACAATAGAATAATTTAGGTTCATTCTCTCTCAATCTACAAACATAATCATTTTCACATGGAAACTTGGCAATGTCACACCTCATTTCTCAGCAGACTTAAGAACAGTGTGCAGTCTTGAGGTGTTTTGGATCACCTTTCCAAAATGAATCCCAGTACATTTCCACTCCCTTTACAGATTATTATCACGTAAAATTAAAGCTAAACTGCACTTGTCAAAACAAAATAAATCACACTTTCTGGTGCGTCAGTCCTAGATTTCTTTTTAATCGTCCTTTGTCACCTGCTCACAAAGTTTACCAATTGAACCGCTGGCAGTACAATCCCAATCCTTATTAGTGATTTAGTCATAGTTATTGCCATAATTATAACTTTAAAACTTTAACAAATAAATAGTACTTCACAGCTTTAAATGGTGTTTAATGAAGCAGTAATGATTTACCAGAAGTAAAAATTCAGAAATCTAACAATTTTTTGTCTTTCTGTTTTCGGGACCCTTACGAAGAGAATATAAAACCAATACTAATTTGGAACTCCTGGTATTTAAAGGAAGAATATAGATTCACATATGCATTTGTGGACTGAATGACTTTGCTCTTTTCCAATACACCAGCCAGGATGGGCTGCATTCACAAACCTCTGTGGTTTAACACGACGAAGTTTGTACCTCGCTCATGCTAATGGTGATGCAAGGTAACAGTGGGGGCTCTGCCCCATGTATTCAGCCAGGGACCCATGCAGCGGAGGCAGCATCTCCACCACGACCATGTGCTTCCACAGGAGATAAAGGGAAACCCTGCATATCACTTCTGTTCACATCTCATTAGCAAAAGCAAGTCACAGGGCAAAGTTTATCTTCAAAGGGAGAATGGGAAAGTACAACCCTGCTCCATGCCCAGAAAGCGGAGAACCAGAATATTCCTCAACAGTGTGAGAGACTACTAAATCCAAGCATGCAGAAAGATGGCAAACCAGCCATGGAAGGGCAGGTTCCTTGACAATCTCAGAAGGAAAGATAAAGTGAATGTGATCATCTTTTGTTCTGTATCTTACCTCTCCACAGAGGCTACCTATTTCTATTACTGGGGTGATAGTTTTACCTAATGTTCAATATTCTATGTAGAGAAAAACTCCAATCACCAGTAACAAGGTAAATAAATGAATCACGGCAGAAAATCTTATATTTTGAGAAGAATCACGAATATCAATTTGCTCCTTGGGGTCTCCTACTTACACATTAATCAATGAACAACTATGTAACAGAGGTAGATTCTCACTCAGCCAGGGCTGTGTGGGAGATGCGGGTAACCAGGGATCAAGACAAGGAGCCCAGAAATGGCGTGTAAAGTGAGCTTGGCCATAATGTTCACAGCAGGAAGTCCTGCTGCTGCCCATTTGACACAGCTGATTCTTATGCAGTGGTTTTATCCAGGAAGGCAGAGAAAGCTATTTTGGCACAACCATATTGACACAGTCTCGTCAAAATTGCAGAGGCAAAATGTAATAACATTCTTTTCTTTTCTTTTCAGATGTTATTTATGTGAGAGAGAGAGAGAGCAGGGGGAGGGGCAGGAGCAGAGGGACAAGCAGACTCCCAGCTAAGCAGGAAGCCTGACATGGGGCTCGATCCCAGGACCCTGGGATCATGACCTGAGCCGAAGGCAGACTCTTCACTGACTGAGCCACCCAAGCGCCCCAGTAACATTCTTTTCTTGTCAACAATGTATGTAATGGACATTCCGGATCTTGCAAAGCCTCACTTCATTGCCAATCTACACCCTAGAAAATAGTATCAGAATGAAAACCCTCTGCTTGTGCATTATTTTTGTGTAATAATTTATGCAATACTATCCTTGACCTACATCCTATTTGGAGTATCTCTCTGTTCTTTAATGTCAACTCTTTGCTTGTTGTGTGTGTTATTACGTTTAAATGTAACTGTCTAGGCATTTCATCCCCAGGTCCCCTCCATCGTGTGCTTTTCTTCACCACAGTCATCTAGACTCAACACTCACGGCCACTGAAAATGATCTGTAATGAATTTTTATTTCTTGTAAATCCCTGTTTTGCCCCCACAGGAGATTTAGTAAAGTATTAACAATAAATGGTACTCCTTAAAAACTAGACCAAAGATCATTAGGATAATTTCACAACTGATCCGCAAGGAAGTTGAGAGCCACCCTTCGCAGGTGTTTGAGGAGAGTTCCATATTTGTATCCGCTTTCCACACTCAAGATTTTTCTATCACTTTTAACATGTAAACAAGGCCATCTGGTCTTTCTCTCTTTTGTATTGCTTGTGCCCTTTGTCTCTTCCAGATTTGACTCTAGATTCCATCGACAAGTTTCCAAATGCCTGTACAATCTATAAATGCATTCTGCTAGGAGATCATTTTTTTATCATTATTCATTACCTTATGAAATGACTTAAGATGACATGGAAATAATGGAACTTGACAGTGTCCTTGATCCTGTGTGTGTGTGTGTGTGTGTGTGTGTGTGTCCACAGAGTATGTGCATATGCATGTAAAAGACAGATGGATAGAAAGAGAGAGAGAATCTTCCAACCAGTTGTAAATTGGATGCAGTTGCTCCATTCCATTATCTTCCAAAACTTTAAATGTAAATTTCAGTTGATAATAAAAATACAGTGTTTATTTTCTAAAAAGACCCTAAAAGGATATCGCATATAGGGTGATGCTGAGAAGTAGCAGAGATATCCATTTCAAAACATTACCTAGCAATAAAAAATAGAGCTAAAAATAAGAAAAAAAATTAGCAATGGGACAAAGGCCCAAAGGAATGGAATATATACTGTCTTTGTGCACATTATTCATTAGGTATATAAATGAGTTCAGTAGTTTTTTACTTTCTTGTACATTAAAACATCTCCAAGTCAAATTTCTGCTCCAAAATTGTGGTTCATATTTCCCGTCTAAGGTTTTATATCTCTATAACAATTCCTTCACTTATTTCAAATTATCCATGGTCGAGCTTCAGTATGTTTAAGTGTTTTAGGGGATATTAAAAAAATGACACAGACCCTGACCTAAAGATCTCATCAGTTGAAGAGGGAGGCAAGTACCATACAAGCAGAGAGTCCCTGGGCCAGACTGGTGGTTCTTGGGTTTCCAAGAGCAGAAAATTAAGTTAATGGACTTTTGCCAATGATCTCGAAGTTCACAGCCTCAAAATGAAATTTATGTCCTGTCTTATATCTGATTATTCTTTGGAGGTGGGACTTGGACTCATCATTCAGAAAAATTTGAAAGCTAGATCTACCAGGCAAGTTTAGGTGTGAATTCCTCCAAGTTCATTTTCTGAGCACATGAAATTTGATCTTCAAAATATCAAATTTATGCAGAAGACAGTCTGTGCTGAGTTGCATGCATATGTTGAAGTGCCAACAGGTCTGGCCAAAGAAAAGAATGGCTGCCTGGGACCAGACATTGATGGGTTGGAGACATCTCAGCCTCCAAGGCTAGTTGACTCAAAACATGGTTGGCAGGAAGAAAATTTCTACTATATCGCTATCCTCTGCCTTCAGCATCTGTGTTCTATTTCCTAAGTTGTCAGTGGGCAGTCTTCTGGAACGAGATCCTAGTCTTCAAAAGGAATATGAAAAATTAGCATGCCAAATAACTGCCTCATTCCAAACAGAGGGCACTTTGTGTATTTTGTAAGACAAGCTTCCTTCTCGAGTCATGGGCCTGAGAAGAGTGCTCTACTCTGCTAGGTAAATACCTGGAAGTTAATGCTTCAGTTACATCCCCAGGTATGTTATCTTGGGCTCCTTTTTTGCTAGTGTTCTTGTCTGTAATACATAGTTAATCAGTATATGTTGCATAAGTAAAGGGCGTTTAGGGAAGAGGAATTGTCAAGAAGGTCCTCTAAGTAGGTTCTCTGTCGATAGCTACAAAAATGCACTGCACAATTAAGAGCGTATGGTCATAACTGTTAAGGACTTGGTAGAATATTTAAGTGTGTTGAAGCCCACTACTGTGTCAAGGGAGTGCCTCCTTGAAATGTGTGCAAATAGAGTGGTCCTAAACATAATGACTTTCCAGAGTTTCGACCTATAATACTCAGTCTCCCAGTGGAAGGAAGACCAGGCTGCCATGGGAAGCACATGGGGCATCAGTTACCCAGACTGTGTGGGAGGCCTTCTGAAACTGGTGATGATTGGGCTTACTCTGGAGGAAACGTAGGTGCTTTTGAATACAAAAATGTGCAGAGTCATGGAGATGAGAAAGGCGATGACCACTGAATGTGTACCCCCCTCCAAGACAAGAGCGCTCACCTACAGCCAGCCAGGCACAGTCCGCTGGAGTCCAGGCACCGGATTCTGGCCCGGAGTTCTGGGCGCCACACATTACCCACAGACCAGATGCCTAGGCCTGACCTCAGTCACCGGCTGTCCCAGCGGCTCATATGTCCTTCTGGAGAAGGCCCCATCTCTCCTTTTTCTCCTCCACTGATTCGGTTAAAGTGAAGTCCACTATTTACAGTCATTTGAATTCTTTGAATGAGCAGCATATCAGAAAAAGAAAAATGTAATGATGATGAAATAATAAACACTCCTGAGTACTATAGGAGACTGCATGCATTAAGTACCTCTTTGGATCCTCCACCGATAGGAGGGAAGTGTGCTGATTCGGCCTGTTCCATCATGCAGAGAGATGGTGATAGTGAGAGGTCTAACTAGCCTTCTGAGTCTCAGGCCCGCCTCCCACGCCTTGCAAGCAATCATTTCTCTGCTTTGAGCTGAAGTTTCCAAGATTATATGGTTGAATGCTACTCACTGCCTGACTGCAAAATCCCAACTCTAGACTTCCTGATGGCAAGAGAGGAAGGAGATACAGACTTTAAGAAACATTTTTTTTTATTCCTCATTTCCACGAATTGACCTCCGTGATCCTCGTGATGTCCCTAGAGAGATATGTATCATTTTCCCATTTTAGAAAGTTTGAGAACCACTGTGCTGTGAGACCTGGGGGTTGTGAAAGTGGGGGGCTAGATGTTGAGGGTGACAGGAAAAAAGACCGTGTAAAAGCACTGGGGCAGGGAGGAGGAGCATGTTGAGAAGTGGGCAGAGCCTCTTGTGACTGGAGCCTAGAGGGGCGGGAGAGCGGGCAGCTGAAGCTGGGGAGGCAGAAAAGGGCCAAGCCAGTGCAGGCTTCATGGAGTGAAGGATGTTGACTTTATCCTACAAGCAATGGGCAGCCACTGCAGGTTTCTAAGCAGGAGTGGAAGAACACCAAGTTTGCGTTGTGCAAAGATCGCTCTAGCCGCAGTGTGTCGGCTGCATTACATGGAGGAAGTACGGATATGAAGAGACAGTCAGGGAGCGATTGCCGTCAGCGAAGAAAAAGGACACGGTGGCCAAGACTCAGTGGTGGCAGTGAAGAGGAGAAAATGAGCACATCCATGAACCCTTTAGGACGCAGGACCCTCCGTCCATCCTCCATGCAGCAGCAAGATTTGAAAGCTGAATCAGATCCTGTCCGTCCTCAACTTCTAATTCTTCAGTCTTCCCAGTGCCGATGGGATGAAATCCAGAACTCTTAACACGACTGGCTCCTGGGGCTTCTCCTCACCCTCCGCACTCCAACCCCAGGATCTCTCTGTGCTCCAGGCTCAGGGTTTTTCACATGCTGTTCCAGCAACTTCCACATAGAGGGCTCCTCCTTGTCTTTTGAGGCTCAGCCTGAAAGTCCCCTCTGCAGAGCAGACTTCCTGGACCATCCAGGGGAGGTAGGGGGCCCTTCTATTATCAACCTCAGCACCTCATGTGTGCCTCTCCCAGGCCTTAGAGCAATTTATCATTCTTTATTTTTTATTGCCTATCTTTTGTTTGTCTCTTCATGAAGAATTCATGAGAGCAGGAACAATGCCCATCTTATTTACCCAGCACAGCACCTGCCCTGACTGTAGTATCCACTCAATAAATACTTAGCACATTAACAAATGAACTCATATGGACATCTTGGGGCGCTCCAAGTTTCCGGCAGGCACAGGAGGCTCAGTGGTGGTGACCTTCTCCAAGGACCCCATTAGGTGGAAAATAATCTTATTTTAGATGTAAAAGCTATAGGTCAGCCTTATCGTTACTTCTCCTTTCTTCTTTCATTACTTCCCTGAGATTTTTTTCCGAGGGTAACAAGGTCAGAGCCAGTGGCCTGTAAACTCCCAGGCAATGCACACAGTTTGTCAAATTGTCTTTCTCCAGCATTGTTTGTTATAGCCCTGTTTTGTTTCAACTTCTTAAAAGTTGCCAGGACAATGGAAAGACCACCACATTTAACCAGATGACCGAAACACTAGAAGGTCAAATTCAGTTGCATTTTTATTATTGAGGAGATTTTGTAGATCATGAAGGAACAGATCCCCTCCTGTATATATGGTTTTAATTAGTATCATTTCCTTTCACATTCTGAAGCACTTTCTATTTGCAACCTCACTTCCAGTGAGTAAGCTTTATTGTCCTCCACAGGAGCCAAGGTTTAGAAAGTTGTATAATCCCTATATTCTAACTCAGGCGATTGAAGCAGAGAGAGATTACCTTTGCCAAGAAAAAGAGTGGTTTTATGGCTGAATCGGTTTCAGATTCAGAGCGTATTCCAAGCTTTCAACACTCCACTAATGAACTGTGTACTATTTTCATTTCTGTTTGCTTATGTGAGTATTTACCAAGCCACCGGCATCATATAAGATCGGTATCCAAGCTACAAAGGCTTTTTCAAATTGCTAACACCAGACATAGTTCAGACTTTAAGTACCGGAGGCAACTGGGAACAGCTGTTTTTGAATCAGACATAAATCTTAGCAATGCTCCAATACAGCAAAAGCGGGGGGAAAAGACCTTGTCTCATTAAATAGCTAACAGGAGAGTGTTTCTGATAGTAAAACCTTGGCAGAACATAAGATACCTGTTTACTGCCAAATTCTAGTCACACAACATTAAGGTTACCTATTTAAGCACAGAGCACTGGCTTCTCATCATATATAATTCTATCAAGGAGTCTCCCTTGTGAATCTTAGTTGCCTTTAGAGTGAGCAGAAATACTATTGCCAAGATAACCAGGACCCAACCTCACAGGGATTTGTGGATAAAAATTAATCCCTCGAATGGTGCCCAGAAGCAAATCAGTGACTAATGGAGACTAGCAAGCAAAGGCATAACTAACCTCTTGGCGCCTATGGCAGCCAAAGCTTCTGAATAATTTTCCAGGGTAGCTCCTTAGTAGAGCACATAGACAAAATCCCATCCGAGCATTAGAAACAGGAACGATACAGGAATAGTCTGCTTATTTTTCCTTTATCCTTTGTCATGGCCCTCCTCCAATTATTGTGTTGGAGTGTCTCGAGATTGTTATAGAGTGACCAACTCCTGCCCAGTGAAAAGGTAATTTTTTACTTTTACACAGCCAAAAGGTGATTTTAAGAAAAATTCTGGGGAAAAATATACCCCATGGGGATATTTTTAATCAAGAAGCACATTTCCCATATAAATGTTGCATAGGGACTGCCATGAGAATAACCCATTAAATAAAATATTCCAAAATTGAATCTAATAAAGCTGGATAGAAAAATCCATTCTTCTGCTTTGGAATAGAATGTATAATAAAACCAGGGAAATGTTCACATGGCATTAAAGGCTACAAGCCTAGCGTAATCCAGAGCATTCACAGAAAAGCAGGCAGTTAGGAAACGGGAAAATAGAAGGGTGATAGCATTCTAACATGGCCACAATTAACAGATCCACCTTTAAATAAAAGAAAAAGAAAATCAATTCAGTTAGAGAGATGTGAGGACAGAACAATTATTTGTGGCTAATTACTTTTTAAAAGATGATGACAATAAGTGAGTTTTCCCTGATATTGATGAAGGAAAACCTTTGGGGAAATCATTAGCAAAGGTGAGTGAGGATATGAATTATTCTCTGGGATGTTGGAAAGCAACGAAGAGGGAAGAATAAGCAAAATACTAGTACAGTCTAGCAAAGGTCATCAAGACAACAGCTGAGACTAAAAAGTACCGTTTTCTAAAATCCAAACCTGTCATCAATATGTCCCACAGTGAATTACTTCCTCGAACAGATGATTTGTTATGAAATGTTCAGTAACTCACCAGACAAATGTCTTTAAATAATTTGATTCAGTGGTACATTCCAAAAGGCAAGATTACATGTAGTTGTTCTACCTGTAAATGAAGAATCCTTTTAAAACAATTACTGCAGCACCATTTTAACGTGTGCTCTTAGGTTTGGCCTTAGGTTGGGGATGTTCAGGGTTACCTGCTCATAGAACAGAGTTTGCCTGGAAAAAAAACAAACAACCTTGGTGGTATTCACAGGCCATCTCTGAATGTAGGTTAATTATAGATTATAGCCTAGAGCCGTGATCAAAGACCATGCACCTTTGTAAGAAATGAACAGACTACAACATGGATGGTCCATTCATTCCCATCATCATTAAATGCCTGAAAATAACAGGAGCGGATACATATCAAAGAAAATTCTTCCCCTGGTTATGGTGAGGCACGGGCTGTTTACCCTACACAAGAGTGTTCAGCAACCGCTATGTAAGTTCTCTGTCCAAAATACACATACATGTATATAAATGAACCTGCTTATGGGCAAGTGTGTATCTATGAACCCATGTGTAAGGCCACGTGCTCCCCCTATGAAAGGAGGTCCCGCCAAGAACCATCAACGTTGACTGGTATGTAGACACACTTTGAACAGAAAGTATGTGTTTATTTGCTCTGGCCAAAAGCATGGTGAACAAAATAAAGACCATTAGCTAGCTGCTCCGTCATCCAGTCTTTGATACTAAAACTCGAATCAATTACTGAGACAACAGGGTTAATTCCCACTTGGATGGGAATCTATGTATCCTGACTGGCTGAGGTCCCAGCTGAAAATCCTAGTTTGAGTAACCGTTAAGTGAGCTGATCCAGCATTTGAGCACCGCCTGCTGTCTGGTCTGCCTCTCCTCTGTTCGCTCCCCACTCCTCCAGGTTGACTGACCTGCTGGCCGTCCTCCCACTCAATCCTGACACTTAGCCATGTTCTGCTGACGCATTCTTAATTGTACCAATAGCTCCACCTGCAGGGGCTCCCTCTCCCTGCTCCCCCATATAGATCTCTTACACACGTGCACGTGCTTCTCCCTCACTCGTAGGTACCAGAGCTTATTTAGACCTCATTTATCCCACACAACTCGGGAAGTCTGGAATGCAGCCGCCCATGGTGAGATCACCAGCCTCTGAGAGTTTGTACTGTCCGACTTGACATTCTCTTACTAGTCATGTGATTATGTGTCTTTAATAATCATGTTAGCTGTAAACTGCTTAAAAGCGGGCCAACGCGTAACCTATCTCTGTGTCCCTAAAAATGATAGCACCCTATCTTCTTTATGGCAGGTACTTAAAACAGTGTTTTGATTGATGAATGGATTGAGTGTAAATGGCCCTGTTTCTTCAGATTTTATGCGGGGATATTAGCCTGTAAGCAGATGACATCCAATAAGCAAACAAAGATGAATTTCTGTTAACCATAACGTATATGCCAGAATTCTACAGCATGATGTCGCTAGACAATAGAATTAATCTTAGTGAAGTAAACAGTGTGAAAAACAAAATATAGAAAACAATTTTCATTATCTTAGTTAAAATTCCTCCTTATTAGAATTATTTTCAGTTTGGAAATTTGATAATCAATAAGATGGTAACTACGAGTGAATTCTCCTTCTGTTATTCGTATTTAGGAATTTTCATTCATTGCTTTCTAGGAAAGCTGTTAAAAGGAGAAGTTGAAGACAGAAGCAGAAAAAAGTCTTTCAGTGAGAGAGAATTGCAACGAGACCACTCTCGCCTTTTTAAAAACGCATCTGGAGATTGGAAGAAAAAAACGGAAGAGACAGGAGAAGGGGGTGTCAGACTCAAACATTCCCGAACATGGATACAGAGTATAATGAAACAGCTAACTGCAATCACAGAGTCTCAGCAAACATTTTTGGAAATATCCACTAGCCCCTCCCCTCCTTGAATATGTGACTGTTCTGCCTGAGCACTGCTTCATGGAAGGACATTATAAATCAACAACGAGAAAAAGGCCTCTTTTACATTCCTAACAGAGTCAAGGCATCAGTGGGATTAAATTGTCATCGTCGGCACAGATTCCCAAAACTGGCACTCTATAAGAAAATGCATCATGTCTATTTGTGAATGTGTATTGTAAACGCTCCCAACATCTTCTGTGAAAATGCCATATAACTAGCTATTTTCAGACCTTTGGAAGTGATGAGAAGACCTTGGGCAGCCTCTCTCCCGAACAAAGGAATGATTACTCTGATGATCATTCCAACAGAATATTTTAAGATTATACATGCATTGTTTCATGTGTGTTTGAACTCAACTCAACTATTTATATGGACATCTTGAGGGCTCTTAACAATACAATAAAACTTGAACTAAAATTCCACCAGCATTCAGATAAAAGAAAATTACCTATCCTCTTTGGAGAGTGTTTTTAGAGAGTTTGAAAAAGGACATTAATGGATTCCTCCAGACGAAGGCTTAAGAAGTAATAGTATCTGAGCCGGGTGGAAAAAAAGACAAGAAGATGCTGAAGTGTTCCCAACGTATTCTGCTGATGCTTTAAGTTCTACCCTGTAGTAATTGGAATGGGATTTCATTACAAGAAGTTTTTACCCACTCACACCAACTGCATCCTTGTAAGAGTGATGGAGACTAAGTGTACCTGTTATGACCATTACCATCACCGTCTCCAGGGAAACAGCCCCAGAAAGTTATCAAAGCAGTAAAAGTAGGGGAGGAAAGAATACAGTGCTGCCAGCAAACTCAACACTCCAAAATACTTGAAGCTTTAAAATAAATAAATAACAAACTCATACAATTCCACTTAAATAATCATGAGGGGGAGTAAAAGCCTTATTTCCTTTTCTATTTCAAAGATTTTAACACACACACACACACACACACACACACACACAAAACCCAGCCAATTTCCCTTGAAAAACATTATTCATATTCCTTATTTCTTCAAATAATATAGAGCCCCAAAAACATTGTCAAGCACAGTGCATTTTAAGGTGTAGGTAAAGTCAAAATTTGCCACAAACACAAATAATTCATCCATCATAAATCCCATCCCCGATCCCCACGTGAGATGTACATTTCCTTCTTGCGCAGGGCTGTCTGAAATTCAGGGGCTCTCATTGCAATGTGGTAAGTAATTTTAAGGGCAAAGGGGTAAAGGGTGGTTTTAGCTGGTGGATTTTTTCTAGTCTCTTTGTCCTCGGTCTGACTTAATCTGAGACAGTCAGTCTCCAACTTTATAGTCCCTGTTTAATGAGGAAAGAGAGAGCTCTCTAAATCTATACCACTCAGGTCAAGAGTATGTGTGGGGAAGCACAGCCGATTCTAGCCTACATCCTCCAGATCCAGTATTTCCCAACATCCACCGTGTTGCTCCCAGGGCTTCATGGAATTAGCCAAGCCTAAGCAATTCCAGATCTAGTTGCCGTTGACCAATTGCACCTGGTTTGTACTTCCCAGCTTAAATTTCTAAATTAGATAATAACAATTAAAAAAAAAAAAAAAACAAGCTTAAACGCTAGCAGAGCCACAAGACGATGGAGAGGAATAAAATAGGGGTTGTTTTAAAAACTCTAAGTTACACGTGGTTCTGAGTACTGATTCCATAACCTGCACAAGTTGAGATCCGATTTGATAGACTCCCCTTCTCTGCCCAGCCCCCACCCAACCCAGGCAAATGGAAGCTCTGATCTTCCGTGAGGGATGGGAAAGGTGAAGACCCTCTTGCCTCTGAGATGATAAAGAGGAACCCTGTCTAGGGGAGAGGGAGAGAGAGGGCAAGGACAGGTCTCTGCATCTCTGAACCCTCTGAGCCTAGAGCTCATTCCTTCTCCATGGTCTAGAGTATTCTTCCTCTTTAAATACCCACACTCTCAGATGCTACCCTGAGCCCATTCTCTTCTCACTCCCCTAACTATCCTCGGAACAAGTCCAGACCCTTGGCTCCAACTACCAGGGAAGATTCAGGTTTTGGGAGGGCAGACACTTACACAACTAAGAAAAAGGATACAAAATTGCAAATACAAAACTAGGTATGAAAGTGAATGGCTCTTACAAATGAATAAACACGAAAATAAAAAGCAGATATAAACCCATAAATACAGAGAACAATCTGACGCGACAGGGTTAGGGGGATGAGTGAAGGGCCGTGGGAGAGAAGGCTTCCGGTTATGAGATGAATAAGTCACGGGGATGAAGGGCAGAGCATCAGGAATATAGCCAATGGCACTGTGGTGACAGATGGGAGCTACACTTGTGGTGAGCACAGCATCATGTATAGAGTTGTGGAATCACTATGTTATTCACTTGCAACTAATATAACATGGTGTGTCAACTACACTTCGATAAAAAATTTTTGGAAAAGAAAGTGAATGTTTATTAAGAATATGAAAAAACCTAGAGCATATTAACAGGTAGAACACAGTGGTCCCCGGAGCACCCCGTCAGGTCCCCTCCACCATCACAGCCTATAGATCTGCCACGGTCACAGCTAACTGGGACTCCGGTCCTCCTCCCACCGCTGCCAATTTCCATTTTCATGGAACTGTCCTTTGGAAAATTACCTCTTTCACAAATAAGGTGCCTGGTCAGTTGAGAGATTTCACTGATGCTTATGAGTCTTTTGTGCAATATTTCATTAAGCTTTTGCATATTCTGGTTCATACCTAGAAGAGGAAATGAAACCAGTTACATCTGGTATAACAACGGAAAAAAATTATTAAAAAGTAAAAACGCTTTAGACAAATCTTCAGTTTCTTTTTTTCCCCCAAGGGTTTTGATTTGGTTCCTTTTACGTGTGTATCTTAATGATAACCCTATGTAAAAACAAATTTTATTTTAATGGCCCCACCACTGCTCTTTAAAATGCACATAGATTTGCAAGATAGACAAAATAGAGGCTACAAATTACTCTCAGTAGTTAAAATTCAATTGCACTGATGAAATTATGGAAAAGGGTTCATTTTCTGGTGCTGTCTTTGGACTTTTTGAAATCCTGGTTGCTGGCTTACTCACTAATTTGGTAATTTGCAATAGGTTTCCCAGTCATTAGTGCAAATTAGCGAGGTTTAGCTATAATGTGAATATTAATATCTTCATTTAGAACCATTCCACGTGCCCTCACTGGGCTTCTAAGGACAAGTTTTTGTTTTTTAAACCTTGGAGAAAGGCGATATGAAATACATGAATATGATGTTTATGAAAAGGCATTTGATAACCAATGCATTATTTTTCACCTTCTATGAATAAAATGTCAGTGACCTTGGTAATATTGTATTTTAAAAGCCCCAAGGACTAGCAGACAACCCCATGCACATACTGTGCTATATTAAAGGAATATTGGTCCTTGGCTAGAAAAGATTTTCTAGCCCACTCTGAGCAATAACCACTTGATCACACATCTCGCCTGTGTCTAAGCTCCCGACAGCAGAATATGTGCCTCTCATTTGCTGGCTCCAAGCCCTCCACTCAGCATCCTGCACAGTCACTGGGGCCGTGTGCCTTCAGCTCCATGACCTCGGGGGCATGCTGGAGAAATGTTGCCTTCTGTCCATGACCCTTTTAAGACCTTTTAATGTCTTCCCAAGTTGTCACCATGGCACTCACTTGCTTTCATAATTCTCCCTGACAACCACTGCTCCTGACGCTGGCTTTCACTGCGGGGCTCTAATTCAAGCGCAGGCTGGAGCCCACCACTGTCAGTGTCTTTTTTCCCAATACAAGCCCCACTGGGACTTCGCCTGGGAACATGCCAACCCAGCAACTTACTAGCTAAGGATGACCCTCTCAGCCCTGGTAGCTGGTCTGCTGCCTTGCCCGACCCAGGCCACAGAGAACTCCAAAGCTTCCTTCCCCTCTCTTTCCTAAACATGGCATTATTTAAATTTAACACTTGTCATCCATCAGCGGGGAGGCAAGAATGGGTCACATGAAATGGTGTCCTCGTGAAAAAGAAAGACACATTTATCAGTTGAGACCTCAAAACAAGACAGCAAGATGGATGGTGGGATGAGAAATCAGTGTTCCTTATTTTTCCGAATGATACCACCTCTCACTTACAGTTGTAATATTCCCGAAAGAATCCCGAGTGTTGGATTTGAATCTGTGAGCCTCTGACACATCTTGGCGTCTCAGTTCCCTTATTTGTAAAATGAGGGTAATAAGATTACCTCACAAGGCTATAGTAAGGACTAAAACATAAAATATGTACAAATACCTAGCACAGAGCCTGGCACAGAGTCGGACTCAAATAGATAACGACATTAGTACCCCAATTGAAATCATTATTAAAATGGCACGTGTCTGAACATCGAGGCCCTTGCTGGGGCCCTGGGGTTGATTACCAGTGAGTGGTCACTGACACAGGTTGGGCTCCAAATCCAAGAGGGATTCTGACCAGAAGGAGCATGGTCTACGAAGGGCCAGAGGGAGAAGCCAACTCTGGGTTCTTTCAGAAAAGACAAGATTCAAAAAACAGGAGGATCATCCAATACTGAATCCAAAGGACCAGGCTCAGGAAATTTTAGGGCCAAGACTTTTGAGTCAAGATGGAGATGGGGTTAGGACACGAGCAGGTGGGGAGCAGGGAGCAGCCATCCTGAACCCCAGACGCAGGTGGCTATTTCCAGCTCACCCCTCTGAGCCAGAAGTGCTTGGGAACATGAAGTGGACGAAAAGGGTCTGAAACAGAACACAGAGCATAGGATGTAAGGGAGCAGAATGCCTTTAACCCATTTGAGCTATTTTTAAAATGCTGCATAAATACTCTTCTAATACTACCACCTTGGAAAAATACCTGGGTTCAAAGCCTGTCTACCTGAAAGACCACATTTTCTGAACAGCAGTTCTATTTCCTGAAAATCAGGCACCTGTTACCCGAAGTGACAGTGTCTGGCGTGTGGAAGCAGCCATCAGATCCAACAGCTGTGTCTGCTAGAACTGTGCGGCAAAATGACCCTGTGGGGGCAGTGGGACTCTGTAGGGTGCCCTCTGAATCATCTTGGTGACCCTCTCCAGCTGCAGTCAGTCTGTCACCAGTCTTTAGTGGGCACTTGTCCTCAGAGCGGTGGGCAGTCCTGGGAACCAATGTGTGTCTCTTTCCAAGAGGGAACAAGATGTTATCTCCTCGAGGCTAATGTGCGTGGGCGCCCCCTCACAGAGTTAAAGACCCTCCTCCCCACCCGATCTCTTTTGAGTACGTTTCACCACTTCCCTACAGCCACCATCCCGGTGCATCTGCAAATTCTTAATACTTTAGCATAACACGACGTCTTTTTAGACTCCTCATGCCGGTTCTTGGAATTCATTGAACCCTTTCCCCTTGAGTTAACGCACATTTTCTCCTGGTCAATGTGTACCCACTTCAAAACTTCATTTCCAGTGTAAGTGTTTAACAGCTTAGTCTGGGGATGAAAAAAGAGAGAGAGAGAGAGAGAGAGAGAGAGAAGCAAAAGTGTGAGCCTTATGAAAAGGGAAAATCAGAACAGATTGCAATGAAGCTAAACTGTCTATTCATTTGAATCAAATGCTATAAATTTCTAAGCATAATGTTTGACAGTAAACTGTCATCAAAGCAACAGACTCATTATAAAAATGCTAAGGGTATATAAATCTCATTGACTGCTTATCATTAACTGTGCAGGGTGCTGATAGGAAATGCCTGGTTATAATTTATATTTCACTAATAAGGTCCATTTTAGAGTAGAGCTGTCAAATCTATTACTCACCTTTCCCCAGTTTTATAGTTGTTCTGGACAGCACTGAAATTGAATGTTAAAAGTGTGGTTTCAAGCATTATCTTTTGCTCTAATATCTCAGCCCTGAATATTGAAGCTTGCCTCACCTCTAATCAGAACTCAACAGCTAGATTGTTTTTCAGAAAGTAAACCAGATAGAGAGAGACAGACACAGAAACATTCTCCAGAAAAGGAAAGATGTAACAGAGGATTATTTGCCCACTTTCAAACTTTAATAGGTAAAAAGCAATTAAAATATTGGCAGTCCAATTATTCCATTATTCTAACATGTTATCGGCATTAATGATGCCCCCCCCACCGGTTTGGGGTTTTTTGTTTGTTTGTTTTTTGGCCTGTGATGAAGAAACTTGCCAGTAAGTTACTATGACATGGTAGGTGCCAGATTAGACACTTCCACTAAGGTTGTCACATTTCTCTTTAGGCTGATATTCAAGGGGCAGCATTACTTACAAGCTATCCCAGACACAGAGGACTGTGTGTGAGAGAGTGAACCAGCAAAGCTGCAGCATCACACACAGCAGCACATTCTCGGAGTCTGCCCCCCCGGACTCCTTCTCACGTCTCTAGTAACTAATGCCAGTGTTTGGAGGACAAGCTAGAACCGTGTTATACTGAAATCTGCTACAATGGGCCTGGGTTCCCAGCCCCCCAACTAGACCATTCAGTTCCCAAACCACTATGCTAGATTATGGATAAACTAGTTGTCAGAGTCATCAATGCATAGTGTCTGTAACCCTACCTCTAGTTCCTTCTGAAATTTGCTCTAACTCTCCAGATGCTTCCCCTTTGATGACCGCTCTTTAACCAGAAACCTAAGGATGTCTACCAGATGCCCATCTATTATTTTCTCTAATCTTTTGACAGTTCTTCCTCTCTGTTCCGTGCAACCACCCGGCACTCAGCTTGTCATTCCCTCGTCTGCTGTAAATCGTCATCTACCCCGTCCCGTTCAGTCTTCTCTTCAGCTTTTCAGTGAGATGAAAATCGCTCCGGGGCACTGAGTCAAGCTGAATGAAATCCTGCCTCATACTTCACGAGATCTGTAACCTGGGAAGAAGTCACTTAACCTCTCTGAGCTGATTTCCGCATTAGGAAAGTGAACACGGAAACCTGACCCAGGATGCCCCTTCTCAGATACATTCAGCAGTTGGCAAGCGCTAACGCAGGTGGTCCCGGCTCTTTCCCACTCACGTCTGACATAGTGTCAAGGGCACACCAGCTTTCACAGGCACAAGGGAAAGCACGGCTACACTGCGGAGATGTGTAATGGCTGCTCCCCCTGCCCTTTGTCACAACCTCTGTCTTGATTTAAAAACAAACAGAAAGCCAAAACCAAAGACAAAAAGGCTCCTGTACAATATAAAAGCTAAGTTCTTTTGCCCTCGCCCAAGACCCTTTGTGATCAGCCTGACCCTGACTACCTGTGTCCCACCCAGCCCACAGCCTCCTCCCGACACCTCCATTCTCAACGAACCCCAGGCCGGAATCCCTTGCAATACTGAGCAGTCACCCTCTCTCTTGCTGCAGACTATGGGACATTGTTCCCTTCCTCCGGTGCTTCTATTTTGTTGTTTATACTTCTAATCATCTGTCAAGTCTCAATTCAAATTCTATCCCATCGAGGAAACTCCCCTGACCCATCTGGGCAAAGTGTGGTTCTCCTAGACCCATGTTCTCTCCACAGTTTAAACAGCCAGTTACGGCAGTTGGCATCGGTAAGTGTGTATCTACAAGTCTGCATAGCTGCTCAATAAATGCTAGAAGAATAAGCAGATGTGGGGCACCTGGGTGGCGCAGTCGGTTAAGCGTCTAACTCTTGGTTTGGGCTCAGGTTGTGGTCTTGGAGTCGTGGGATCAAGCCCTGCACTGGGCTCCGCACTCAGCACAGAGTCTATTAGTGACTCTCTCACCCTCTCCCTCTGCCCCTCCCGCACCCTCGCTTGCTCTGTCTCTCTCTCAGATAAATAAATAAATCTTAAAAAAAAGAATAAATGAATGTTACCATTCTCTTCTACAAAACCTCTCCAAAAACTCCATAAAGAATCAGCTCTTGTCCAATTTTGTGGCCATATATGTATGGTTCTGGTTTCATACTTTCTTCTGGCACTCTGTCTACAGTGAGGGCTGAATAACAATTTGCACAAACCAACCTACACTAAATGCAACTTCACCTAGAAACATATCGAAATTGACCATATGCATGAGGTCCACCCAAACTTTATGGAGTTACAGAGGACCGAACTGTGCAACCCTCTAATACACATTCACTGGAGTAACTAACTCCTCCAGGAGGGAATAGAGATAAAAAGATGAAAACAGTGGGGCGCCTGGGTGGCTCAGTCATTAAGCATCTGCCTTGGGTTCAGGTCATGGTCCCAGGGTCCTGGGATTGAGCCCCGCATCGGGCTCCCTGTTCGGCAGGAAGCCTGCTTCTCCCTCTCCCACTCCCTCTGCTTGTGTTCCCTCTCTCGCTGTGTCTCTCTCTGTCAAATAAATAAATAAAATCTAAAAAAAAAAAAAAGAGAGAGAGAGAGAGAAAACAGCAATTCAGAGGCACTCCGAATCACTGAGCTTTATGCAGGGCAAAACTCTGCTGTTTAATATCTGGCCGTATTCCTAATTTTAGCCAGATATTTCACTGAGGTGAGAAAGCACATACCATAAATCCATCTCCATGGTGGGGAAAAAAAACCTCAAAGCATATATATCATGGATGGAGGAGTGATGGCATGATTTTGTTAATAGAAGCAAACACATATAGGGGTGTCTGAGTGGCTCAGTCGGCTGAGTGTCTGACTTTTGGTTTTGGCTTCAGGTCATGATCTCAGGGTCATGAGACTGAGCCCCGCATGGGGTTCCACACTCAGCGGAGAGTCTGCTTGAAGATTCTCTCCCTCTGACCCTCCCCTGCAACTTGCATGAACTCTCTCTCTCAAATAAATAAATCTTTTTTAAAAAAGGTAAATACATATATAAACTATACAACTAAATGCTTATAGATGGTCAATCTAGCCAGCAGTACCGTCGGAATTAATAAGCAGTGTTAATGTGACAAACAGTGCAAGCAGAATAAACAATCTTCCTCCTAATTTAAGTTCACCTCCGCGTTATCATAAACTCGTAAGAGTACGCAGCTCAACCACAAACGTCAAGGTAACAGTAGCCCCACAAAGCACTCCTGAATCTCCAGACATACTGAGCAAAGAAAAGCAATTCTTATTTTTTGCTGATAAATGGTTTAATCAAACCTAACAGATGAGGCAATACATTTTGAGAACACTTTGTGTTCAGATCATGGGGTCAGTAATTTTCTTTGTTGCAAACACATCACAGTGGAACTGAGTGTGTGTTGGGGGATGAGGTGGTGAGGAGGAATGACATAAATTTTCTGCAACAGGTAGTATATTATGTTCTATCTAGAAAATATTTTATATTTCAAACATGCTACAAGAGGAGAGAGGCATAGGAATTGATAGTTTTCCTGTGATTTTGCAGAAAGGTAATAAAATGGCAATGCAAAAATCACACCTTTCAAAAAAAATCAAAGCATTAAAGCAATAAAGGAGTAGATGTTAAATTTCAATATAGCATTCCTAATTCAACTTATCCTATATGCAGTCTGGGGCCGATTTGGGCAAATGTCTCTAAAAATATGGACCAGATAGTCAGGTCACTGATGCGTAATTTGTACAATTCATTTCTGTAAAAGAAATGATTCCAGGCTACATTTTAGGAAGACACCACTTTCTGTGGCCAGCCAGCCCTGCATCCCAGCCAGGAACTTCCAACATTTGCAGCTGGGTATCATGCACTTGCAGATTTGCTTCATGTTTCTGCACAGGTCTTTTTAATATGCTTGAGAGCAGACACTTTTAGAACTATACCAACTATAACTTTTAGTGGAAAAATTCAGTCTGTGTTCACGTAACAGTGCCACGGGATAATGGTAATCATTCACATTTGCAGAACACTAGTGCCTTTCAAATTGCTCTCATACCCACTACCCTTCTGAATCTGCAACAACCTTGGAATGCAGAAAGGCAAGGCCCTGTCTCATTCTACAGATGAAGACACTGAGGTCTTCAGAGGGATGAAACAGCTGGTCGGGGCCAGCTAACTTTGGGAATTCTCTAAGGCCATTCGAGGTCCTCCAGCTCCCAGTTTAGGAATCCCGTCTCCTCACAGCTGCAGGAGAAGGAGCTCTGCAGACATTTGGTCCTGGGTTTGAATTTCAGCTCCCCCGGTTGCCTCACAGAGCTACTGCAAGGACACTGCTAAGTTCTCTACCTCCGGGTCTTACGGAAAGCTGGCATGACCTCATAGAGCCCCAGCTCACGCTGCCATTTGTAAGTTTCTCACAGGGCTGCATCCCCTGGGGCTGCTGGCGGTGCTGTAACTCAGTGGGGGAGAAGTCCTGGGGAGATGACCTCCAAAGCCTCAGACTTCTAGGGAAAATAACTGTCCGAGTGTGCCCGGTGAGCCCTGGGACTGAGGGCCTTCCCAGCCTGAGAGACTTGCAGGGTAAAGCCAGAAATAAGGGCTTCCCTGGGAAGTAGGACTGTTAAGTACAAAAACCAGGGCAGTCCCAGGCAAACCAGGGCAGTGGGTCATCCCAGTTTTCAAAATTTTAATGAAATATCTTCAGAAACATCAAAGAGGTTTGAAATATTCTGCCCTTCTAGTTCCCATTTGCCCATCAAAAAAAATTTACCAAGAATTTGAAATGAGTCCAATTATGAAAGACCCAGTTCGGCCAAAAGTTAGAACTGAATTGACCCTTCACTGAGCCTTTGTGTTACTTTCAGTTATTTACTTCTCTTCATTGCTAAGTGTTTTTTGCCTAATAAAAGCTAAGTATTAGAGAATGCATTGTAAAGCAAGCATTTGCCACCAAAAAACTAGAGAGAGAGAGAGAGAGAAACAAAGAAGCATATCTATTCCTTAGCATGAAAAGGACACGGGATGCTATGTGAAGACAAAGGAACGACTTGGCGCCCACATGTGTTTGGGGAGGGGCAGGCAGGGAGTGGACATTCAGCAAAGGAATTTTGAATGAAGATATGTTTATGCTGATAGAACTTAGTTGAGGATACAGAGGGAAGGGGGTGGCCCTTGGGTTGCACTAGAACAGGACAGTCCCACCAAAGAACAAGCGGCACAAAGGCCAGGAGGCAAGAGGGAGCGTGGCACCTTCATAGGACAAAGCAGTCAACAGAGAAGCACCAGAAGGTGAACATGAAGGACTTTGCATGCCATGCTAATGAGTTCAGACTTTATCCTGTATGTAACTGTGAGCCATTGAAGGTCTTAGGCAAGCCAAAGGCATAATCACATACACTTTAGAAAGGCATTCTAACATCAGGATGGGGAACAGATGTGAGGCAGGAAGGAGCAAGACTGGAATCTAGCAAGACTGGAGCAGTTTCTATGAACAAAGTGAGAAAAGATGGTGGCCTGTGTTATGGTTTGTGGCAATGAGGATGGAGAGAACTGGACAGAGTTTAAAGATATGAAGGTGATGAAATCAACAGGATGTTGAGACTGACTGACTATAATTCATAAGGTAAAGGAAACAATCCAGGATGCCATTATACATATAGCATAGCTGTGTGTGTGTGTGTATATATATATATATATAAAACCGTGATGAATTCATACTTCTCATTCTGAAAGCAGTTGTATGACAAATTTTAAATTTTGCCTAAGCCAGAAATAGGACAGCTTGGGATTCTGTGGCTGTTCCCAACTATTACCTCTTAAAAATAGTCAGGCAATAGGTGGCTATATGTGTAGCTCAAAACCATGCCTGGTATAGCTCAGTTAACAGCCAAAATACTGTTATCTTCATCCATCAATGGACATTTATTGAGCCCTTCTCAGAACCAGTGAGTACACACTGGGGAGAAAAATCATAAAATGATGAATGAAACAGTGTCCTTGCCCTCAAGGAATCCACAGCATAGTAGGGGAAACAGACAATAAAAAGACAATTCCAGCACAATATGATCAGTGAAGAATACAGGGAAACATGGAGTCATGTGGGAGGACACAAAGGGAGCAGCTTACCCAGCCAGTGGGAGAACGTTGGTCCACAAGGGCTTCTGGAGGAGATGACGATCATTGACTAAAGGCCTCTCCTAAAGTTGGTTATATACTTCTACCTCATTCCATCTCCTTCTTCCAGTAAGTTCTTTACAGAGAACGACTGTGTCTTATTTATCACAGAACCTTGGGCAGTAGGTGTTCAATAAGACGGATGGATAAGTGGATGGATGGATGGATGGATGGATGGATGGATGGATGGATGGATGGATGGATGAATGGATGGATGGCAGATGGTGGATGAAATGAGTGAAGGGAACAAATGGATATTGATCTGACCTCAAAGGATTAAGGAAGAATGGTCATCAATCCATGGAAATTACCAGGCAAATAGTGCTTTATGGTAAAAGGGGATTTATTGAGAAGGTACTGGATTAAATGGACCATTGGTTCAATTTTGTTTTGTGGAGTTTGACCCTTAGCAGTTGATTCTTGTTGTTTAGTATTTATTGAGCCAGATTTTCTCTGTACTTAAGCTACTCCCTGGGAGAAGGTTAGACACTTCTGGAAACTGCATTAACTCTTTCAAGCCACTAGGGTACTATTCAGTGAATTACTTTTTGGTAATTAAAGATGCTGCAACACAGAAACACAATGTACAGGGATATGGAGAGCTAATCTCTCTGCCTGCCTTCTCCAGCTGCCTGTTTCTGATTACTGAAGAGATAGGGCGCAAATATGTGGGGATTACACAATGACAGTCCTGATTTCATATAAGAACCTACAGAAGTCTCTTCCTGACGCTCACGAATTCTTCATATTAGAGAACAAAGATTAGCAAGATCAAGTGACTAAAGCACTTAACGGCTCTAATCCTCATTCCGGCACAAATTCACTCTGTGGTTTTGTACTTATCTCCTTCTAACTCTTTACCGTCTTTGCCCCTCTCTGTGCATCTGCAGGATGATAAGAGCAGTTGTGGGCTCTGGACAACCTATATCTGTCATCTTTTTTCTTCTAATACAAAAAGAAAAAAGTAGAGCTAGGTTTGAATGACTGCCTGTCTTTCTTTCGAGCCCATATATAAGCCTGAAATCTACTCATTAAATAGAAATGGTCCTTCCCTCCTGCCCCCACCTCCCCTAACCTGTCTCATCCCTTCAAAGCCAGTGATACGTACTTACCATTTGCAAACATCTTATGCTGCAAGTTTGCATCTTTAATTACCCAGCGCACTGGTCTTGTTTTATATGACTTACAACATACAGTTTTGCCCTTAGTTCATTTAAGCAAAATCATCCCTGGTTTGAGCCAAGACATATTCAATATACAATTACCTGGTGGGTCAGGGCTCTACCGTTTTGTCATTTTTACTGGCATTTTCTCCATTATTGCTAAGTACTGAGCAGTATAAGCTGTCAGAGCCACATGGCTGGCCTGAAACTTAATTTTCCTAAATTGCACAATTCTTCAGAAACAACTTATACCCCCCCCTCCCGTCACCCCACCACAGTTCCCTTGAGGGAGAACTAGGGGCAAATAGGGTTAAACTTCAAACCGAGTTATGTAGAGCTTACCAAGAGCAACAGTGGGAGGAAGTAATTAAGCAGAAGTTGGGTTTGCAGGCTGCAGGAGACTTTTGGAGACAATGCAGAATTCTGTGTCAAAGTGGCTGCTCAAAATCCTCTGAGGAGCAAAAAATTCTTAGAACAGGACATCCTGGGTAAAAAGCAGCAGGCAAGATGAGGTAAAGCGTGCTTACCGAGTACCCACCACATGGAAGACAGCACACTAGATGTTGTTATACGCATTAGGGCATTAATTCTAATAATAACCTATTAAGAGGGATATTTTTATTCCCATTTTACAGGTGAGAAAAGAAAGGCAGAAAGCTTAGTGGACTGACCAAGGATACACAGCTAGTAAGTGGGGCAGTCTTGGTCAAACCTAGTTCTCCTCAAACCATCCCCAGCGTCTGTTGCAGGAACCCACCCTCCAGAGGGTGGAAGGCAGTTTCCTTGTAACAGAAGACTGGTAGTCTAGAATGACAGTCTCTCTGACTAAAAGTCCTGAGAAGTAACAGAGAAGCACAAAATGCCCAGAGCCTGTCATTCCTCCCCCAACTAGCCTCAGTGTTGCACATCTGCTTCCTACCATCCCTCCAGGTGATCTGAGAGAAACATCACCTTGGTCTCTTCCTATTCTGGGTAACTCTTAACTCCCTGCACTTACTTCTCATGAAGAGAAGCCCTTTGAAGTCCAGTAGGTCACCCAGTCCCTATCACCCGGAGAGTTTGAAAAAATCTGACTCAGCTTAGCCTCTTCCTTTGTATTAACCTCAAAGAGAAACCGTCTGTTCCAGCTTCTAAGGAAGAGCAGAACGAGATTACTGCCTGTCCCCTTCATCGGAGGGTCTTAGTGAGCAAATGCAAACCTTGGAGCACCTTAAAACACAAACACTAATTGAATTTGGAGACAGATTGACAATTTTCCCATACCTATCCTCGGTCAGGCAGACTGTAAAGGACTGAGAGTTTGGAGAGTCAGTCTGAACCAGGTTTATTGGTTTACTGACACCCTTAGGTATTTCTGTTCTCAGTCGAGGCTGGAAACTGAGACCACAGATTTATAGCCACTAGTGACCTATTAGAATATAAAAAGTAGGGCAAGTCCAGAGATGGAAGAAGCATCCTGACCACATATGCTCCGTATCTTTCACGTCTACTCAGAGGGCACCTCCCTGCTGGGCTCTTGGCGAGCACAGTTCAACAGCGCACAGCTCCCGAGGTCCTGGGCCGTGGTAGGTGAAGTGTTGAGATCCTACCACCCATTCCCGTCCTCTGCGCCACCCCCTTTCACAAGTATACACATACATGTGCTTTGGGTCAACCTGCAGTGCCAAGCTGTGTACTAAAGAATCCATTCTACTGGGCGCCTGGGTGGCTCAGTCGTTAAGCGTCTGCCTTTGGCTCAGGTCATGATCCCAGGGTCCTGGGATCGAGCCCTGCATCGGGCTCCCTGCTCCGCGGGAAGCCTGCTTCTCCCTCTCCCACTCCCCCTGCTTGTGTCCCCTCTCTGGCTGTGTCTCCCTCTGTCAAATAAATAAATGGAATCTTTAAAAAAAAAAAAAAAAAAAAGAATCCATTCTCCCTAAAGAAACGTCGAACCTTTGTCCCAACTCCTTAGGAGGTAACTTCACAAGCCTGGGAGTTCCCTGAGGGACCAGCATGTCTTCCTTTTGGGTGATGGGCTTGTCAGACCACACAAGAATAGTGTATGCTCATGCAAGACATCTCATAGTTTATGCTAAAGAGATGATGCAGATGGGGCCAGCCACGCAGACCAGCTTAGGGTCGGGGCTGACTATACCCGAAAGACTAACCGTGTGGCTAGAGAGTTGGGGCTTGGGCCACATGAAATCAACTGACCTTTGGGAGGGATGAACGAGAAACCGAGTTCAACCCTGTTTGTAAATAACTCAATTAATCATGCCTACATAACGAACTTCAATAAAAACCGTGGACACAAAGCTACTGTGAGCTTCCTGGGTTGACAATTCTTTGCCTATCGCCACACGCAGATGCCAAGAAGATACTGTGTCCTTGAGGACACGGAAGCTTAAAGTTTAGAACCCTCCCAGTCCCAGATGCTGCCCTAGGCAACTCTTCTTTTGACCAGGAACGATTTGTATCCTTTTGCTCTAATAATCTTGCAATGGTAAGCATGGAACTTTTCTGAATTCTGTGTGTTGTCCTAGTGAATTAACAAACCTCAGGGATTCTACGGGGACCCCCAAATTTGTAGCCAGCTGGTCTGAAGTGAGGGTAGCCCACAGGCCCCAAAGCTTGCTGCTGCTCTCAGAAACCTCAGGCCACCTTGGCACGACTTCTCTATACCTTTACCTCATCTGGATGACTCTGGGCCTCACCACACTCTCTTCAAGTAGCTGTTTAAACCTCATTCCCCTTGTTTCTCCTACCGGCCCTGAGTCATGCCTCACATCTTTCTTACTTTCTAGTTACCTCATCACAGCACTCCATGTAGTGTCCCGAGATGGGTCTTTCCCCGGGGCATCCTAAAAGTCAGAGATAAAAACCTTTTATTTAGGATCACAACTCCCTCTGTCAAAAGAAAATTGTTTGTTTGTTTGAGAGAGAGAGAGTGCATGCAAGCAGGGTAGGGGGTACTGTGGAGGGGGCAGAGGAAGAGAGAGAGAATCTTAAGCAGGCTCCATGCTGAGCACGGAGCACCACTCAGGGCTCGGTCTCACGAGAGACCATGACCTGAGTCGAAATCAAGAGTAGGATGCTCAGCAGACTGAGCCACCCAGGTGCCCCAAAAGAAAATTGTTTGGATGACTCAAATAGCGATTAACAGCCTTATTCATCCCACGCGCATCAATAAGCATCTGAAGACAAGGGTATCTCTGAGTGCAAAAGAAGCAGGATTGAGTTTGACAGGGTGAAGGGAAGAGTGTATGTCTCGGTGTCTTGCTCAGGGAGCAGTTTTCATCTTTAACTGCTCTGAAACTCACAACTGGAGTGCAGCTCAGGATCACTGATACAAACCCGTCCCAATAACTGTCTGAACAGTGCTCTTAATCGATGCTTTTGCAAGCTCTGCAGTTTGCGGGTCAGTTAGGCTTGGGGGACAGGATGAGTAACATAAAGGGGAAAAGGGAAAAAGGAAAGGTGACGGGGTCAAAGGCAAGGTCAAACTGCGGCACCTCCATCATGTCTGGTTTCGTCTTTTTAAGCTTCCTGCACGTGGACCTTCAACATCTAGACACTTTGAAGCTGAGGTCCTCCCCCCAGTATCCTCCAAGCAGGCATAGATTCCACTGGTGGTTCTGAGTGGGGCTAGCTCTTCCCACCATGAGCCTGCAGCCAAAGTCCCCGTGGGTCTCTGGGAACAGAAGAGATGCATGGCTTGTCCTCAGGGACCTCTGATGTGACATGCAGTGCCTTGTTGACATTTTACTTGGAGTCTTAGAAATAGGTCTTGTTGGCTGCCAGGCTCTCTGAGCGTTAGGGACAGTGATTCTGCATTTCTGTATTTTCTGAAAAACTAAACCTATTGCAGTGGCCAAGGCTGCTCCTCACCCCCTCCCTCCCTCACTCACGGCAACACTACTCCTCGGCCGGTGCCCAGGCCTCTGAACACAGCTTCTTCTCCCCCCCACCTTCCTCTCCCTCGCCAATCAGGACAAGCACGCTTACTGGGCTATTGGAAGCTGGGAGCACGAAGGACTTGAATGTCCCTAAATACTTGTGCTACTTGCTTTCTACTGTTGATTTTGCAGGAAGTGGTCAGTTCTCTGCACAAGATGTCAGATTAGCCTTCCATGGAGGGCTCCATGCTGAGCACGGAGCCCCACTCAGGGCTCTATCTCACGACCCTGAGACCATGACCTGAGTCGAAGTGAAGAAATTTCACGTCCACACACCCACACGTAAAACAAGAGAGAAAAATCTGAAGTGAAATTCTTGCTATTATAAAATACAGTATGGAATCTAATGCTTTTACTGCCACTGCCCCTTTTCAAGCCAAATAGAAGAGTCCAAAGAGCTGGAGTTCAGGTCCAGCCTTCCCTTAAACAGCTGTGTGACCTCGAGCAGGTTGCGTGACCTCCCCCAGACCCCAGCGTCCTCATCCATCAAACTTAACAAATAATCTGTGAGGTCTCTTTCAGCTCCAGGTTTTTATGACAAAGAACAGGCCTCCACCCCAAGAGCAGGAGTGAGGAGCAGCCGTGGAACACAAAACACGAGCAAGGGAAGGGGGCCCTCTGATGCATGGCTGGCATTGAAGAGAACCAGAGCCCCGCTACCTTTTCTCATGATGGGCTGCCTTGCCTAGATGGATCCTGATCACCTTGGCTCTGAGGAATCTATTAAATATCTGAGCACTGCTATTACTCTAAGTGATGAAATGAACCACTAGATGAAATGGGAAGTAAGTGATGAAATGCACCCCTAGAGTAGACTTCCTATTGCAACCGACCAGACTGGCCATGCTGTCCTTAATGGCAGGCTGTCAAGCAACCGCCTGAGTAGGCACAATGCCCCCTGAGAAAGAAGAGATGGTTTTTACTTAACGATGAAATAAACAATTATAAACCGTTAGAGGTCATTGTAATAGTGGAAGGGCAATTGGAGCTGATTCTATTAAAATTATCTTTCTTCATTGACATTTCATGACCTGAGCCGAAGGCAGTCTTTTAACCAACTGAGCCACCCAGGCGCCCATCTTCATTGACATTTCAAAGTGCAGTCATCAGATACTAAGATTTACATGAAATATGAAATTTGATACGTCAGTTGCAAATATCACTCGGGCACTGAAAAACCCAAAAGGACATTCGGAAGTTTCCTCTGTAGTGTCCTGGCTGTAGTTAAGTTCTGTTGTAAGTTTCATGGCTGATAAACCCCTTCTGGATCAAATCCTTACTTTTGAGTATTCTGGGAAGCAAAGAGAACATCAGATCTGCGAAATATGAAGAATAAAGCAAAATAAAAGGAATAAATACCTTATGCCAAAGATGCTGAAAAGTTTTAAGCTTGAAAGGATCCCTGAGATCCACCCAACTTCCTCGTCTACAGAACAGAAATCAGCAGTGGGAAGGTTTTTACACCCTAAAAGCAGGCATCTCTTTCTTGTGAGGGTCTGAAATAAAGTTTTGCTTCACTTTTCTAAGAAATTAAACATGATTTCTGCATTCCTTCCCACTTGAGCATCACATAGACTCAGTTCTAAGGCCCACACTCACATTAGCCAATATTCTGTATTTGAACTCTTAATCAGATTTTTCCAGATTTTAATCCTCAGCCCCCAAGGTAGGTGTGGCAAATTGGGTATTTCACAAAACTGCTTACTATGTGCCAGACCTTATGCTAGATACTGGCAGGAATTCCCATCCTGGTCAACGAGACGAACACGCAAACAAGTGACAGAGGAATGTTGGTTGAAAGGGTACCAAGTGTACAGAGACAGAAGCAACCGAGTCTGCTTAAAGCAACTAAAGGCTTTTCCAGCAGAACTCTGTATTATTCTATGAACAGAACACTTGCTGCATTCAATTCCTAGCCACCACAGACATACAGCTGTGGAAAGCCCGCTGCAAAGACATGCTGTCTCTATGTACCACGCAAAGCCCTCATGACCTCTCAGAAGCAGAAACATTAGGAAAAAGTCCCATTCTGGGAGCTGATCCACAGGTACAAGGTCATGAGGGCACAAGATGCATTGTAGAAGGCCGAGTAGGTTGCATTACAAGTACCTACCGACTTTCCGCCAATTACTATCTCACTCAAAAGCAACACACATGAATAACCCCCACTTTGGAAACACGTTTCTCCGCACGTCCCAGTGGCGCAACTTGCCAGGCATCAAAGGTCTTGTCTGCCTCCTTTGGCTGTCTGGCCAGTAGCAGAGGCGCAGCAGACCCAAAAGGAAGAAAAGAGTGAGAATAAACCACGTTTCTGTCAGCCAGATGGTGCAGCTTTCCCTGAATCCACAGGACTGCTGAGAGGCAGTGGAGAACTTTAAAAATCAGGTTGACACTTGCTATTTAGGATTGTGATAGAAAGTCCATTATATTAGTTGTTAACATTCTGAAGAATACTTAAAAACAGTAATCTATTTATAATTTCTCTCCTAATATAGCACCGTTATTTCTGGAAAGCTTGCAGCAAGACAAAAATGGCCTTATTCCAACCACCCAAATCAATTCTTCTGTACAAATTTGATATAGGCAGCCTTGTGTACCATTTGAAACAGCTCACTGGCCTGTGAAGCCTGGCATTTGCACCGTAAAATTTAGACCTTATTTGATGAAGTTATTGAACACTGTACTTACCTCATCTAAGGTTTAAAAGCAATCGTACATACCTTTGCTTTTTCTCCTTAGGAGGAAGTTCTGGATAAGTGGCAAATCAAGTTGTTGGTTCAGATTTGAGTAAAGACACAGACAGTCTAGACTAGACTTAATGAAAACCATAAGTTAATTTTGAGTGTGATACTGGAGGTTCATTGCCAAGTAGAAATGATGGGAGATTATTTTTAAAAGGCGATAGAAATGGGGGAAAAAAGACATAATGCAGTATCTGAATAGAAAATAGAAGGCTATTTTCTTCACCAGATTGCTAATTAAAAGTTTATTTTCATATACTCTCATCTTAAAACTTAGGGGCAATGAATGATGCACACAATCTAGCTGCCCTGTTTCACGGGGATAACAAAGAAATAGGAATATCTACCCTTGTTAAGATCTCGCTCTACAGTGATCTATACACGAGTGAATCTCTGCATTTTTCACTGCTATACTGCAGCCAATCATGGACATCGACTTTTAATAGTAAAACAAAAGCAATCCCAAAACAGCTCTATCTACTTTGTTCATAAAAAGAACAAGCTTAGTTGTAGCCGTTCAACATTATTCAATAAGATCATAAAAATCCTATCTTGTAACAGGCTGGAACCATGGGAGAGAATTGACGTGCACACCTCTAATCTCACCACAGGGTCACATCACTGAACACGACTCCCAGATATAAGGTGATTGTGGTCCCAAGTCCAGAAAACCCAAACATTGGCCAGAGTCTGGCAAAAGAGTCAAAATTTTTAGGATAAAGCTGAGATTCCCATGTGGTGGGCATGATTTTCTTTAAGCCTAATCCCCCTTTTTTTTTTTTTTTTTTTTAGAAATGTGACCGAATTAATGGAAATTTGACCAAAACAGACACTTGGTAATTTGGATAAATCCTAGGGTTTCAATTCAATAGGCAACTGCAGAAATGTGATTGCATTCAATAAAACCCATAGATCATTTCTGAAAGTGTACCTTTGTTTCTGCAAATCCTCAAACTGAGCCATTCTTTTAAGTAGAGGCTGCTTGCTGATAGGAGAATTCTCAGTCTTCACTATTAGAATCACTTTGAATCTCGGTACGTGCATCTATCACAGGAAGTTGTACGTGGTGGGGCAACAGTGAGATAATCTCTGAGACCACGGCAGTAACAAGGGTGTCCTCTTAGATCTACATTCTAAAATTAGCAAATAGAAGAATCAGAACACTGGCTTACAGATCACCAGGAAGAGGCAGAACATCTCTCAGGAGAGCAACGTTGCCCATCACCTACTTACTGGAAGCTGTTAGCCCGCTGCATCCTTGAACCTGACAGGGACTGTCTCTCCTTGCTGACTCTCAGGGCGCTGAAATGAATGCATCATGTGGTCACAGCCTAACACTAAAGAACATGCAGACAGAAGTAACTCCTTCCAGTGTTGTGATTCCTAAGCAGCTGCTGAAAATTTGGCTTCCTATGTATCTTGCCAACGAGGTGAGATAAGCTAATCAAGACAATTTGAATATATAGTCCACTTGACATTGCAATTATTTACATAAATTATAATAGCTAACCATTATTCATTGCTTACTGCATGCCATACAGCATTCTAAGCACCTTGCATCTATTATCTCGTTCAGTCCCCTAACAGAACTAAGACCTTAGTCACTTATCCGGGGTCGCATGACTAGTTAGTGGGGGAAGCCAGGATCTGAACCTAAGAAACCTGCCTCTGGCACATGTACTCTTCACAGATATGCTCTTAATAATCTGATTTTCATCATTAGTGTTGTTGTGAGCTTTGATGTCACTAATTAGCATCTAATACTTGTCATTGCGGAGGCACTGATATGATCACGTGTCCACCACGGAAGGGCTACAGCTAACCCCCAGATCATAAAGAATTACCCAAGGAAACAGCACACTGTTGGGTGTTGGGGACCCCATGGTCCCCAGGAAACAGCTCCACCACACACTGCCACACCTGGGCACCTTTACTTTTGCATTCCTCACTTAAAGGAATGAACTATGTTCTTGTTTCTTTGTTGCAGTTTCAATCTGATTGTATTCAGGCTGTCACTTGACACAGTTGTGATCCCCTCTATTATTGGAAATCCAAGAAGTTGGATTTCTTGTGTGGATTCAGAATGTCAGTGATCAGCCTCCTGTTTGTGTGAACCAAATCTCCAGACTTTGCTTTGAGATTTTCCAAATATCACCCAAACTGTAGAGAGTTACAGACACGGGCATGAACATGAGGGGAAGTCACAGCATGAGTGTCAGCCCCAACGTACCCTGCATGGAGACTGGGCTCAGTGGCCTTCTACTTTGATATAAATAAACAATCAAAATCTTCCTCCCCCATCCTTTTGATTTCTTATTCCTTATCTAAAATAAAATTTGTTCATCCTTACATGGATTAACTCTCTCAAATACCTTGAAGGTATGTGAATAGACACCACTAGTTTTCAAGTCCTAGTTAAATAACTAAAAGAGACATTTCCGAAAATGTTACGTAGCATCATGTTAGTGTGTGATATTTGCCTACTGACTCCATTTTTTTGTATGTTTTTGATAATACATTACTGTGCTTTCAAAAATCTAAAGTGCCCTACAAACAGTGCTCATCATAATTCAACACTTGTTCCCAAAATGTGTTCTGTAGAACATTAATTACATATAATGTTAGTAGAGCCAAACCAAAAGAAAAAAAAAGTTTTAAAGCCCAGTACACGTTGGAAACATTGAGTTAAGTGGGCCTCTTTACTGCATGACTTCTAAGGGCCTTAATTTATTGTATATTACATATTATATATCATCTATTGTGAATCTCTAAGGGAGGACGACAGAACATACCGGTATTTCTCTAACTATCTGGTGAAAGATGGGTTCTGGGTTCTTATCCCAGTTCAGAGAAGAGCGTGACTTTACTAAACTCTCATAAAAATAATAAAATTAGTTTACTAGAAAACTGAAGCAAAAATAACAAATGCAATTAATTCTTATTATTAGATTCAACAGAGGTGAGATTCTGTCAAATTTCTACTTATATCTCTAAATGCTTATTCTCAGCTTTTATTTGTATCACATCACAGACAGGAAACAGTGTAGACAAGCATTGGTTCTGGACCACATGTGAAGTAGCACTGGACATAGAAGTCACCACACATATGTGATCACAAATCTTTGAGCCAGATAATATAGTGAGTCTGGTGTTCAAAGAAACAGGTGTTGAAAATGCTGCTCTATTTTCAAAATCTGTTTTGTTGCTTATCCCAGTTTAATTGCTGTAAGAGGAAAAGCATCTGAATTAATTGCCCAAGAGGTAAGGTTCAATTTTGTTCTCTTAAGACAAAGAGGTAAACATGGTCAAAATGAATTAATGGTTGGGCTTGGCATGGGAAGGTGTAGAAGACGGGGTGGGGTAAGGAGGAATGAAAAGGCAGCTACCTGGTCAATTGTTCTCTACTGATACCTGCAAAGTCCAACCAAAGCAAAAGCTAGTTAGAAGGGAAAAAAAAGTGTGAGGCACCTGCTTGCCTTAGAGTTTATTTAAATAAATTTCCATGATAAGGAGATATTCTCCCCTCCTAGAGGTAACAGCATTCTGTACAAACCCAAGGGGGTCGTGCAAATTTCAACTAACCTGATTCTACTTTCTCCTCTAATCACTTTGGATCAATCAATCACATTTTGAGTCAACTACTTTGTACCTACTAACGTGTCAGATTCTATATCTTTCAGATTCTCAGCTTGCTTTGTAATATAAAAGTCAAATAAAAGGTTTCTTAAGAGCTGCTGGTGTGGGCGCCGGGGTGGCTCAGTTGGTTAAGCGACTGCCTTCGGCTCAGGTCATGATCCTGGAGTCCCGGGATCGAGTCCCACAGCTGGCTCCCTGCGCAGCAGGGAGTCTGCTCCTCCCTCTGACCCTCTTCCCTCTCGTGCTTACTATCTCTCATTCTCTCTCTCTTAAATAAATAAAATTTAAAAAAAAAAAAAAAAGAGCTGCTGGTGTTTTGCCTAAGGTTTTGTTCCTCGTCAGAAGTACTAAAATTATAAAATCATAAAACACAGTTTTAAGAAATGTGCCCTTGTCTAGGAAAAAAAGATTAATTGAGAAACTCAACTCCAAGTTGGAGCCAGTGCAAGAGTCCTAAAACAAAAAAGCAAATAAATTCTGTGGATGTTGTACTTTGACACTGTTGCTGAAACCCAAACCCAATTACTTGAATGTAGTTTCAGGTCATAAAAATGAACACTTCCTACAGCAAAATGTTTTAACCAGAACTTCAACATAGAGGAAAGGTGTTTGTGGTTGTCTCTCAGTCTTCCCGATGGTTTTTAAGAAAGTGGAACCTTGTGCTGTACATACATGGAAAAGGCACTGAAGTAATGATGATCAAAATTGAAATATGTAACACAGTAGATGAAATGCATTATTCAGCTTTAGAATCCTTTTAGAGAGAAAAAACATTCTTGAAACCTAAATGAATGAGTCTAAGACAGGGACAGCACCGTCAAAATTTGAGGTCAGAATTGTCATTCATTATCCTTTTACCAAGGACTGCCTCAGTAGGCTGGAAATCCAGAGCCAATAATTGAGTCGGGGTGGAGGGGGGAAAATACTATTATTGAGACTATTTCCACTTACCTAGAAACCTAGGGAACTCACAAGTAAAATGTTGTTGGTTTCAAGTAACATTTTCTCCCCAGTACTCCTCTTACTTTTGCTAATGTCCCATTTTAACACCTGAAAAGGTCATTGTCTTACCACCCTCAGACACTGGAGAACTGATAACGATGATGGAAATTTCTCCTTCCCCATAGAGTCAAACTATACCACAAGTTGCTTGACATTACGATGTAAGCAGAGGAAGCCCTGTAGAAAAAGTATGATCTGGCCTGTCACCTGAGAAGTAGCAGCATACCCACTTTGTCCTCCAAATCTCTCTCCCCCTGAATGCCAACACCTGAAATTCTCAGCTTTAAAATTACTATTTGAATTAAGATACAAAGTCCTCATAATATCAGTATCTTTCGCTAATACCTCCACAGGGATGACATTTTTAAATAGAGAAGCCTGACTCATTGCGAGGTGAAAAGGCATGGGATACAGAAGGTGTAGGGATGGCAAGGAAGGAGGCGAGAACGCTTGCATCCCTTGTGCGCTGAGTGGTGAGAAAAGACAAAGGGAAAAGAACTTCCTAGAGGCTCCAAGGGCATCACAAGGGGAAAATGAGGGACCAAAGACAAGACGCATCCACACGCGGCTGGGCCCGAAGGTCACTCACGTTGAAGGGCCTCACCCATGCTGGTACGGAGCGGACGCTCAGTAAACAGTCATCTCTCGCTCTTTCTTCTCCCAGGGAAGACCCTCGTCTAGGGGATTGCTTTATATCATAATAAACCTGAGCTGGACTTCGCGGTTTTGTAATTTGAGATTAACATGCACTTTATAAATATTCCCTTCAACGTCTCAAAATTGGAGTGAACAAAAGGGAGATCTAGGTACTGTAAAACATCCCAGTTGTATTTTTCTTTCACCTGTTTATTCACACCTCCAAAGCGAGTGCGTTGGCAGTGCTACTCGGAGCCTGTCTAATGTGTCGCCTACACGGACATTACCTCATCTTGTCCTCCCAACATAGTGCCCAAGTAGGAAAAGGCGTGGCGTAACTCTATTCACAATGTGAGGAAATCCAGGGACAGAGTGGGTAAGAAAGTTCAGGCTTCAGATTTAAGATTAAGAATGCTTGGTCTCCATCACCCCAGCCAGCGTTCCAATAAACCACAATTTCCAGCCTTAAACATTATGTGCAACGCATTAAAGCCATTTACGCAGCATTGGGTCCGGATCGGATACTTTTGAAGCTCTCTGAAGGGCAAGAACAAGGGTCTTATCACTGCAGTATCACAAGAAACTGTCAATAAAGTCTCACATGTAATAGATGCTGAATATTTATTTGTTACGTCTTTGAGTATGTAAGAAGAGAAGCTGCTGAGGAAGAGTTGGGGAAGAACATGAAAAGCATGGAACTTAGCGAGATATTTTTAAACTTTTATCGTCTGCTTGCTTCCCACATGCCAGGCATAATTCATTTATTTGTGTGAAGTCATTTAATCCTCACAACCAACCTGTGAATTAGGCCCTATTATCATCCCTGCTTCACAGGTGGGGAAGCAAAGTCAGAGAGAGGTGAAGAGATTCCGCCAAAGCTACAGTGCTAGCAAGTGGCTGAGCTGGCTAATGAATTCCCAAGTTTTACACCATAGAGAGACTAATCCGATTTCAAATTAAGGACATGAAATTCAGAAGCTGTTCTACACAGTGTTTTTCTCACAGCTGGAGCAGGGTTTCAGCAGAGTGTATCTATCCAGATTAATAATGAGTGAACAGAAACCCAAGGGTCAATTATAGGAGCTTGAGTCTAAAACCACATCATGTTGGGTCAGCGAATCCCAATGCCAGTGATGGGTTTCCCCACATCGTAAATATATAATGTACAGAAAATAGAAGAAAACTCAATGGCCAGTCAATGATTGACATTATAAAGAACGTATTTGGGATTTGGAGAAAAAGTGGAGAAGAAAAGGGTGAAATATTTATAGATCTCAACTTCTCATTTACCTGTGAATGCAAGTGTGAGCGATTCGAACATCCTTAGCAGGTACCACAATTGCAGAAGATACAAAAAAGTAGGAATCATGCTTCCAAAATATGGGAGACATGCTTCCCAATCCCTAGAAGTTTATAGTTTTTAACAGAAAGTGAAGATGTTTGCACAAATAACTTCAACATAAGGCAGGATGTGATAAATGCTGTGAGACAGCCCGAATGAAGGACCAGGGACCCGTGGAGGGCAGAATCAGGGAGAGCAGCATACAGAACCTAGACTTTGAGGGGGGTCTTGAAGGTAGAGATGGGGAAGATGAAAACATTCCACAGAGAGAGAGGGGCAGACGCCAGAATAAGGAGGTAGGAAATACTGCTTCATAATTGAGAAAATAGTAAATAATTCAGATTGACTCAGTGTAGAATTATAGAGTGAAGAACATTCATTCATTCATTCATTCAATATATTTTTATCTGATGTCATCCACATCTCAAACATTGTGTTAGATAGGTATTGTGGATGAACATATTAGTGGATGACCACTTCCAGTGGAAGGGGCAGACACTAAAGAAGAAAAACAAAGTGATTAAGTTGAGTTAAGTGGCCTGAAGACTGCAAAGGTATACAGGTTTTGTAGCGTGGAGAGCCTGCAATGCCAGACAAAGGCATTTAGACTTCCTTCTACAGGCAATGAGGAATCACTGAGGGTTTCTGGTCAGAAGTGTGAGGGGTGGCGACAAAGTGGATTTTCAAGACACTTGATCTCAGGATGGAACATAGGAGAACAGATTGGAGCAAGGGAATTAATCAGGAGACTACCGCTCTGGGCCGGGCGAGAGTTAATGAGGGGCTGAAGGAAGGCACTGGAGGCGGAAATTGAAGAGTATGTATGGGAGAAAATGCAAAGGAAATAAACACAAGCCTCGGTGGAGAACTGAATGTGGTAAATGAAGGGCCGGGTGGAGCCACAGTTACCACCTGCTCAGCCAAGGAAAACCAGCAACGTGTGGCACCAGAAGAAGATGACTTGGAGGTTAAAACAAATTTAAAATTCTGATAGAGTCTCTATTCAGAAATGTCTAGTAGCCTATCAAGAGCAATATCTCTGAGTTCCTATTTTCTATTAAGCACTGCTGTAGGTGCTTCCAAAAAGTAGAAAAAGTCTGCAGTTTGAGGGGCACCTGGGTGGCTCAGTCGGTTAAGCGTCCGACTCCTGATTTCAGCTCAGGTCATGGTCTCAGGGTCCTGGGACTGGGCGCTGTGTTGGGCTCCAGGCTCAGCGGGGAGTCTGCTGGAGGATTCTCTCTCTCTCCCTGTCCCTCTACTCCTCCCCCCACTCATGCATGTGCACACTCTCTCTCCCTAAAATAAATACACAAATCTTAAAAAAAAAAAAAAAAGCCTGCAATTTGAGTAACAAATCTGAGCTGAAAAGAGAGCTATATGGGAATTGCCCATACAGACATGATAGTTGAAAGCTTTAAGAAAACATGATGATACTGAGACACATCTGACAGTACACATGTCATTGGGATCTCTTTGTGTTCTTAGATAAAATTATTTTTCTAGGCCAGAGACAAAGGATAATGCTCGCTGCCTTCAGAAATATTTTCCATCAGGGCCACACTTGGCTTTTCGGGTGACTCTCTATCTAATGCCTTTGCCTTAGGAGCCTTCGGCTTGCACCGGGCCTGCATCCTCCGGCCTCTTTTGTATTCCCTCCTCCTGCATGCAGTACCAGAAGCCCAGAGAAAAATAACAGTTTTACTGCCAGGGGATGAGAAGCAGCTTTATGTATCTTTTTAAGGCTATTACATTCTACTTAACTGCTTTTGGTATTTATAAATATGAATTGAATAACTTACCCTTTCATTTAAAAAAATTAATTAGCATTAGGGGGGAAAATCCATTTTCAGCTAGCCATGTGATTGCTGGTGTCTCTCCAGGTAAAGGGGAGCACCCAGGACATCAGGGTCCACATGAGGTTGTTCATGCAATAGCAGACAGGACTCGGAAGGGGCGAACGGAGCCTCTGAAGTGTGGCTTGAAAATCTCTTCCCATACCGCCAGGCTCTATTCGGATGTAACGTGTAAGATTTGCTTGCAAGTAATTGCACGTGGGGACTCCAGCGGATAGAGGGGAAGAAGAAACAAGATTGCTTGCAAGATACTGGTCGCAGCTGGGTCGTGACCAAATGGGGGTTCATCCTATTTCCTACTTTTGTCTGTGCTCACAATTTCCATAATAAAAAAGTACCATTTTCATTTTAAATGTATTCCTAGAAGTAGATTCTGAGATTTGGTGCTGTACCCCTCTGAAGGAATCAGGAAGAGACTGCAGAAAAGCCAGTGTTCCCCAGAGCTGCATCCCGGGTTGGTCAGTCAGTGGTACCTACTTCATGGGAGACTTCTGAGGGTAGACTGAGTGTGCACCTGCACCCCCACGTTCTCGAAAAGAATCATAATGCATAACATGAGGCCCGGGACAAAAGGAAAATTGATCTATAAGTGCACTGCGAACAGGAGGTCAATCTTCATTACTTGGGGACACTGCTGAATTTCTGAAAGATAAACGAAGCATACTGAAGTTTAACCTGAGCAGAGGAAGGCGTAGGGGAGGGCTGCCATAGAAGGAGAAGGCACTCTTTGTCAAAGAAAGCTGGGGAGGCCTGGACTCCGAAAGCATGAGAAGGGGCAGACCATCAGTCAGGATAATTACACGTCTGCTCAGCACACTCGTCTCCCCATAACTCTGCACAGAGAAGCTAACACTCGTGGCGTTGGCTCTGGAGGGAAGCAGGAGATCAGTCATCTGAAGAACCTGACTAAGCCATGTGGGCAGGACAGAGGCTAACTCACCTTGCCCCCAGACACTGAATTTGCAGACACCCCTTTGGAAGAACAGCCCTCTTGGGGAAGCACAGCCCCACGATGCCAGGGGAAGCCCTTGACAGCTGCTTAGCTGTGAGAACATCAATATCGGCAGTCAAGGAACTCCATGTAGAAAACAATGTAGAAAAAGATAAATGGAAACACACTGGAAAAATGATCCCAGAGAAAATGGAGATAATTTAGGAAATAAAAAAATAACATTTTAAGTGCAACTAATACCCTCAGAGAGATTTGAAAAGATAATTCAGCCATAAATTAGGAGAGGATACCATGAACAATAGAAATCTGAGAGAACTCAAAATGAACATTTTGATCATTAGAATGAAAAAATCAGGGGAAGATGTGGAAGATAAAGGTGAGGCAATCTCCCAAAACACAGAGCGAAATTGCCAAAAGATGAAAACCTCACTCTAAGAGATCCAATATTCACGTAATCAAAGTTCCAGAGGAGAAACTAGGAAAAAAATGAAAGATAAATAATAATTTTCAGAAAATAAAAATAAAATTTCCAAATGCTGAAAAAATAAAGTCTTGTTTGAAAGAAAACCACTGACCTTAAAAAAAAAGAAACAACCCTATACCTAAAAACAGCCTCCTACAGTTGAAATGTTATAACTCTACAATGTAAAAATAACGGTCTAGCTGATAGAAGTTGGGAAAAGAAAAACACAAATCTTATTTTATGGAATAAGGAGTCAAGAGACTATTGGTTTGAAATCTCCTCAGAAGCTTCCCTGATGCAATCTGAAACCAGCTTTCCCAGGCCCAGAGGGCAGGGAGAGCCTGAAGGAAGAAACAAACCACTCAGATGGGTAGGTGGCAGGCTGAATGAGCAAGCGAACTTTGCAAGACTTGTCTTGGGCGGCAGCAAGATCATAGATCTATCTGCATATCTGCCAGCCAGAAATCTTTAAGTTTATACAGAGGCCTTAAGTGAGTGCCGGAACGTACCCAGTCCAGATGGTTTCAACAACACATTACTATCTCGACGCTGTATCCTTGGAGCAGCTTTTGGTAATGGGGCAGACAAGGGGAACACACATTCCAGGGACAAGGGAGGGGTTAGGGAGCCTCCTGTTGCTGGGGACCAACTAACTGGTCAATTGGTGGGTACATCTTCCTGATGACCTCCTCCAACAGAGACACTGCTTACATTTACTCGATGTATCGAAAAGTAGACTTGAAAAAAAAAAAATAGACTTGAAATCATACAGAGAGCCAGCAGAAGATCTAAAAATAAAAAATAAGTAACAAATTGATAGGAGTAAAAGGAGAGAAACACACAGGCTTGGGTAAGCAGGCTGTATTCCTCATCTTTCACAGCAGGGAGGTCATAGATACTGTCCGAAATCCGTAAATCAAGGAATTGAAGTGTAAAAGCACAATATTCTAAGTTATAGAGATAACCACCTGAAAACTAGAAACAGCCAGAAGAATTATTAATAGAAACAGAAACAGGGGGCATGTCCACCTCAGTCCTTCCCAATGCCTTGTTCCTCTTCTTCAGACTGCTGATCTCCTCTTTCTCCTGGGGGCCAACATCATGGCCTTTAGGAGCTCTGCGCAAAGTCCTGGGGAGGTGGTTTGAGGTGGTTACCTCCGGGGGATAAACCTGGGGATGGGGGGTTTAGGAAGGGGTGGGAGAGCACAAAAAGAGCTCTACACAATGAAAAATATTTTACTTTATAACCAGATTTTGTGTGCCTGAAATATAATGTATATGTCCAATTTAAATGGAAAAGCTCTCACCACTGGATCAAAAATATCTGAGCTTAAGAACCTTTTTCAAATATCTGAACATATCACTGAGATAGGCTGTGCCAGGCATAGGCAGAATATCACCATTATTCAAGAAAATGCTAAGCTCATGACAGCCATGACTACAAAAACCACTACAAATACTCACAAGGGAGACTAGTGTTGCCAGTGGTTGTGGGCAGGAGTCATAGGTAATGCAGTTGAATATTTGCTAGTGATTTTTGGTTGGTTGTTTTGTGAATAATTTTTTATATTTGTGATGCATAAAAATAAATTATGTTTTGAAAATAAAATGTGTACATCTTAACTAATAGCAAACATCACCATAAAATATATAAATATATGAAAATACAGTGACAGCCTATTAGTGAGCAGAGAAAAAATGCATATGCAAACAGAAACAGATTAATACATTAAAATACACTGACCTCCTATTACTGAGAAGAAATAATATATGCATATGCAAACAAACACAGACTTTAACAAAATTATACAACATATGCAGAAGACGACAATTAGCAGCTTATAAAATACCAATGCTGAATCACTAAGACACATCTGAAATAAGATTGCTAACCTTGAACAATCAATGCTTTAAAGGCACAATCTAAAATGTTAGTGAGAAGAGGAAAACAATAGTAATATTAATGTCAACATATTTGATTTTTCCAACACTGGAGCTATTGATTATTTCCCACGGCACATGGGTTGGAAACAATCATTTGTCTGATATAATTTTATTTCAGTTATTATTCCCAACAGCTACTTTTTCAAACAACGAGTACAAAATAAAACCGTATCTGAAAAGTTTGGCTGGCTTTCTTCCAGTGGGCTGCCATAGACAAAAACTTCAAAATAGAAACCCATAAAGATCAATTTGGGTAAGAAAGGCCACTGATGTCAGAAAACCATACCTTAAATTTGGGTCAGTATTTATTTAAACATCTCTGAGTCCCTCCCGAATTGGCAAGCCGAAGTCCACAAACACAGCTCTGGCCGCCCATAAAAGGGTTGCATGCAGAGACTTATGACAAGCCCCCGAGAAGGCATTCCATTTGTCTGGGTCCACTAAGTTCCACTGGAGTCCAAGCAGCCTTTTGAAAGATAAATGCCTTATTTGAGATAGGGAGGCTGGCTGATGGAGGCTGATAGAGATGACAGATCTGGACCAGCTATCATTCCGGCGTTAGAAAGCAACAAAGCCTCACAAATCCTGACAGCTCGGAGCTAGCTACCCAGTGTCTGCCTCTCTCCCTCCCTCAGCACAGTGGAGTTTCTAGCAGCCAAATAGCCTACCATAGAAATTAGCAAGACCCATCTTCTTGGTGGTTCTCTCTCACTCTTCTCAGGTGTGGACCCCCACTTACCACTTGCATATCCTTGAGAACGTGTTATTTTAGAGCCATCAAAAGGTTAATATTCTTTCACCTATTCAAAAGGATGCTGGTCTCAGTAACGCAGGCTTGCAGCCAGGCAGCCCACACTGCTTATTTGCTGCCTATTTTAATAATAGAATCAGGCCATAATGAAACCTTTTTAATGTATGGTAATTTAATTGCAGAAACCCCGTCTGTTTCAACAAAAGCCTTCTATAAGTAGCTTTAAAGATTAAGTTATGGGAGGCGACTCTCACGCTATCTCCCAGTGGATGTGTATTACATTGCATTACATCCCTGCCATTCTACACGGGCACAATGGCAGTCTGGGATCTCCTTAACTCAGCTCTGAAATTAAAACTTGGGTTTATAAACCAATGAATCATTCCGCACAGTTGAGGGAGTCAGCTTTCAACTAACACCAGAACTTAATATTCTAACTGTGTTGAGAGTCACAGGAGAGGGAATAGGAAGGATCTTCAAACAGATCCAATGATATATAATAATTATGTAATAACAGTAACAATTATGCAGCTTCAAGTGTGTGTCCTAAACCATACTAAGTATTTGACTTTGTCCATCAAAGCAACTCAGGAGAAGGTCTCTATTGTCCCAGTTTTACAGGTTTGGCTTGTACTTGTACAGTAGTACTTGTACTTGTATAGTAGTACCCCCCCACCCCTTATCAGCAGTTTTACTTCCCAAGGTTTCAGTTACCCGAAGTCAGCCACAGCCCAGAAGCCGATGATTCCCTTTCTGACAACATCCGACCACCACGTCACAACGCCTGTGTCATTCACTTCATTTCATCTCATCACATAGGCATTCTGTCATCATGCATCATCACAAGAAGGGTGAGTACAGTACAATAAGATCTTTTGAGAGACAGACCACATTCACATAACTTTCTTTACAGATTATTGGTGTAATTAGTCTCTGTTATTATTGGTTTTTGTTGATAATCTCCTAATGCAACTAACATATACATTAAAGTTTATCATAAGTACGTACAGGAAAAAAACACAGCCTTTATAGGGTTTGGAACTATCTGGGTTCCAGACTGGTTGGTTCCTTCTGCGAGGAAGAATCTGCTCCATGCTTCTCCCTTAACTTCTGGTGGTTTGAGGGCAATCTTTGGTGTCCCTTGGATTATAAAAGCATCACCTCGATCTCCACATTTATCTTCACATGGCATTCCCTCTGTGTACATGTCTGTGTCGAAATTTCCCCTTTTTTTAAGAATGTCAGTCATACTGGACTAGGCCTAATGACCTCATTTTAACCAATTACATCTGCAAGGACCCTATTTCCAACTAAGGTCGAATTCGTAGGTACTGGGGTGGGGGTAGGACTTCAACATATGAATTTGTAGGGGAACACAATTCAACCGCCGGACAAGCTCTGTTCTAGGTAATGGGGTGGCCATTCCCAGTCCTCATCTTTGCTTTTACGTGCTTTCCCTACGGTTTGCCCTTGCTGATGTTCTGAAGTTTACTCTAGAAGTCCACTTTCCTACCTATACTTTAGACTTACCAATGCCAAGGAAGGGGTCTTTGTGGCTCTGAGTGAGCCAGCCTCACTCACCGGGAAACTATGATTTTCTTGGAGTAGCCACAAGGCACCTATTCCCTTGAAATTCCGATCAAAGTAAGCAGCTGATAAAGATTCTGAGAGTCCCAGTTCAGTTTGAGCAGATACCAGCTGCCTCCTGCCTTCTCCCTAGCATGGGGTATGAGCTAGCATTCTAGGTCATTCACGGGAGGTCCGGTTATGAATAGAGTATGTTCCAGGGGTTCCTTGTGATGACAGCATGCCCCCAGATTTCCTTAACATCCAACATGAGCTACAAAGTGTAACACACGAGGGCAACTGCAGAGAGGAGAGGGAGGATTTGAAGGGAAGGCAGGCCGCAGGGGAAGCTGGAGAGAGAAAATAATATGTAGAGAAGGAAGTAATCTACAAGCAATGAGAAACAATGTATTTACTGCCTCTCGACCTTCCGGTAATCTTGTAACAACTGTATTCTCCCTACAAACAGAGATCCCCTCACTTTTCCTGCTTTCCCAGAGATCTAAAATGGAATCAGCCTCTGAATGCATGAATGTTTAGATAGGTGCCTTCCAGGGCAAGCAGCCTCTGGAGCACATTTTGTGATTTATTAACATCATTACTGAATCTCAACACAGAACTGTTAAAATCAAACAACAATCTTTATGGCCTTTTTCCTTGGACTGAAGGACCATCACTGGATGTCTCCAGGAAACAGCAAGCTCCAACCTTGCTATTACCCACAATGCATCAGAGAAAGGGCTTTACAACAAAACAATATTTGTACAGGGCTGCCTTATGCTACCTTCCCAAATCACAAGAGCTTGCTAGGGAAAATATTTTAAGGCGATAGCTCATTTCTCTATAACTAGTGGTCACAATTCTGCTCAAAGTAACATGGCATGTCTTGAGTCTTTCCCAGCACCACCAAAAGGAAAATGCTCAGCATTTATTGGACGATTCCAGAAATGGTGAGATGGATTCTTCCTGATTTAACATGCCTAAGTGATTTGCTTAAGATGGTCCAAAACACTGTGATCCCTGGAAAGGCTCGGAGTCACTCATTCCCAGGCCACTGCTGGAAACATCAGCCCATGCACTCCATCACCCCTGACAGGACGACGTGTGCCTGCCCTGGGACTTGGGACTTGCCTCCCCATCGCACTCACTGAGTTCAGTTCTACTCACTATTCTTTAAGAATGGATTGTTTAAATGGCTGATACCTTATGATTATAATTCGGCAGGGCACTGTTACCTTATTAATTAGGTGAGCACCGTGTAATTTATTAGCACAGGAGAATGGGGTGTTTTCTTTACTTATAATTGCTCTGAGAACACCCAGGGAATCGAAAATTGGAGGGGCTAGGGAATTTCTGGCCCTGCCTGAGGGGAGAGAATGTAATAATCCCTTCTTGCTTATTCAGACCCATCCTCGAGGTAGACCAGGTGACTAAAGAAGGACAGGAGCTGACACAGCAGCCCGCCCTACCTGACTGCCCCTCACCGGCCCCCCGCCCAGCAGGCTCAGGGAGCTCCAGGAAGCCGTGCTGCTAAAGAAGTAACTTTGGTGGTACTAACTGACTTTTGAGCAGCCCACGAGGTTGAGGAAAAATGCAGTGCCTTGCCACCTTCACAATTTATCTCACTTGGGGAGAAGGGCTAAGTGGATTCAGACCCTGAACAATCCAGCAAGCATTGTGTAAATGTTGACCTTTTATTTTGAAGGGGAGACTGATGATAGCACAACTTCTTTGCAAAGGACCCCAGCAGGAGCAGCCTTCAGCTTGTGTGTGGTCAAAGAGGATATGAGATGCGTGCCTGGAGAAAGGCAGGGCGGAGGGAAGCCAGGGATCCTGAAGGACATGGGAGAGCAGAGAGGTGGGCATGCGTACGGTAAGATGTCTGGTGCCTGCAGGCTCAGGCGGGCTCAAGGCTAGCTTATAAAGGGGTTCTTCTTTAACTTGACCAAATTCAAATTTATTTCCCACACTGATAACCTTGTCAATATCTGCAGTTACATGGGAGAATATCTGCTCTTAACTCTAGGAAATGAATTCAGGCCACACCACTATCTGTTTCACCTAAAACATCTTCCTAGCCTCCATATGTGTAGTTGTTCTCTAGAAGGGCAGTGAAAATCTATTCTTAAGGCTCTAGGTGTGTGGGCCAATCTTATTTGCATTATAAACAATATTCCTGGGCACCTGGGTGGCTCAGTCAGTTAAGTGTCTGCCTTCAGCTCAGCTCATGATCCCAGTGGCCTAGGATGGAGCCCTGAATTGAGCTCCCTGCTCAGTGGAGGGTCTGCATCTCCCCTTCTCTCTCCCTCTGCCTCTCCCCCTGCTTGTGCTCATGCTCTCACCCTCTCTCTCTCTCTCAAATAAATAAAATCTTTAAAAAAAATAAATAAATAAATAAATAAAAATTAAAAAAACCTCTAAATGTTTTTGTGTACCTGCAATAGGCCAAATTCTGTACTCTTATTTATAGCCACCCCCCCCACACACACACACACGCAAAAAAAAAATCTGTATAGGATAGAGGTTAAATGCTTCAGTTTTGTAATCAAACAGACCAGATCACTATCTCTGTGAGCTTAAGCAAGTAGATTTGGGAATTTGTGTAGGATTAAGAAAATTAGGAAAGCAGATAGCACAATGCTTGACACACAGTAACCAAGTCCTTAAAGAATACCTGGGGATAGTTTCTTTGTCAGAAGCCAAAAGGTAGATGGACAAAGTACAGGACAGACTGAAAGTACAGAAATTCTTACCTATGCACCTAGAAAGCTGAGCTTGTCTGTAAACTTACTTCTTTGCCCAATCCTCATTTCCCCAACACAAACTTGGAAATGTAAATGAGCCCCAGGAATAAAAATGAAGCAATAAATCCACCCCAGATCATCACTGGATCATGTAAGGAGTGGGAGGGGAATCCTATAAATCTTTCCCAGGCAATTTCTAAAGATCTCCGTCCTGCTCAGCATGGCTCCTCGTAATAGCCCTGACATTTCTCGATATTTCCAGGATTGGCCTTATCTTAATTGTTCTCCCAACACGCACTGTACACACCCACCTATCACCCCGTGCCCCAGAACTGCATTATCTTCTATACAAAGCCAGAGGACAGAGGGGAATTTTACCCTTGGTGCTTCCAGCCACTCTAGGCTGACTCACTTCTGATTACTGCCTCTCTCCTTATGAGCCTGGCATACCTTTCTAAAGAGCCAGGATCACACACAATTTGAGGGTACTCCCTTGTTATAGTCAATATCAACCACTCATAAGCCACAGACCAATCTCATGGCCCTGATTCTCTCTCCACTTAATGTAAATTCCGTCTTCCTCAGATACTCCACCTGGGAGGTTAGACAGTGGTGCTTGTTCCCCCAAGCGCTTAGAAATCTATCCCCAGGTGAGAGAGATGATGGACTCTGAAAAACAAACTGAGGGTTCTAGAGGGGAGGGGAGTGGGGGGATGGGTTAGCCTGGTGATGGGTATTAAAGAGGGCACATTCTGCATGGAGCACTGGGTGTTATGCACAAACAATGAATCATGGAGCACTACATCAAAAACTAATGATGCAATGTATGGTGATTAACAGAACAATAAACAAATTTAAGAAAAAAGAAATCTATCCCTAGGGATGCCTGGGTGGCTCAGTCGGTTAAGCATCTGCCTTTGGTTCAAGTCATGATCCCAGGGTCCTGGGATCGAGTCCCACATTGGGCTCCTTACTTCCTCTCCCCCTGTTTGTGCTCTCTCTCTCTCTCTCTGACAAATAAATAAAATCTTCAAGAAAAAAGAAAAGAAATCTATCCCCTTGCCTTCTAGAAGCTGTCTCATTTCATCTGTTTCTTTGTGTTGTTTTATTGTTCTTGTTGGCAAGATTCTTTGTTTTCCTGAGTTCTTATTAAGGGATCTTTTTGGATATCTTGATTTAAAATCAAAGGAATTCAAGTTAGAGGATCAACATGGCCCAAGTCTGGATGATGGAAGCTATCCCTGCTCCGAATTCTGCAACAACCAAAGAGGAATGAGAGAGGGCGAAGAGAACTAGGAATCAAGAAATGGCAGAACAACAGAAGCTGGAACAGAAGGTGGACTTCTTCCTCCTGGGGTTTTCCTCCCAACCTGTCCTGATATATTTGTCAGAGATTATTTGGAAGAGTTATCCAAAAGGAGTCCCCCATTTCAAAAGATGCACAGTTTTTTTCTAGCATTTGCTAGAAAACTCCTCTCTCCAAAGCCATTACAGAAATTCTGCATTTGGGGCTGATTTGATAGTTTCTAAATTAACAATAGCTCATAAGATGCTATGACTTCTCTGAGCTTTTCTCTATTACTTAGTCATGTCACTGCCTCACCCCTTCCAGAATAGCTCTGCCTTCTGATGCCTCAACGTCCTCTTGGTGATAGAGTACTGAGCGGGATCAGAGATTAAGAAACAAGAAGGAAGCAATTAGATCTCAGATGAGATTGGAAACTAGATGGAAAGCTGATGTGAGAGAGTTGATGAAGTGAAGCCAGGGGCCAATAAAGGAGGTCCAGCAAGAAGGAGACTGGTCAGGAAAAAAGAAAAGGGCTGTTTTAGCAGTGACAGGGGCAAGAAATAGAAAAATCAAAAGTCGTTCAGCCTCATTCCTTAAATTGCTTTCCAACTTTGTGATTTTCAAAGCAAGTTAATATGCAAACCCCCGTGTCCTTTCATTTATTCAATAAATTGATATTGAATGCCTGCCATGCACCAGTCACAGTTCTCAGTGCTGGGAAGCTAGCAGTAAATACAATAAACAAAAATCTTATCCTCAGGGTGCTTAAATTCTAAGGGGTAGGCAGACAACAATAAATAAACATAGAAGATTAGTAATGACAGCACTGTGATGAAAAACAAAACAGGGGACGAGGTTGCAAAATGATCAACAGTGACAGTTTAAATAGGATGGTCAAGGAAGTCCTTTTGGGGGAATTGACAACTAAGCAGAGACCTGAAAGAAGAAAACATTTGGGGGAAGAGCCTTTCAGGCAGAAAGAACAGAAAGTGCAAAAGCCCTGAGGTAGAAACTCGACTGCACATTGGATCACACCCTGGAGGCATTGGGATGACAAATCAAGCCAGAGGGAGAGAGGCAGACACGATCAGAGGTAACCAAAGCACATCACACAGGACCTGTAAGCTAGCGGAAAGCCTTTGGATTTTAGTCGTAGTTGTTGAAAACACCCCATGAGACAGAGCAGCTTTATAGCTGAGGAAACAGAAGTAAAACTTGAATTCAGGACTCCCTTACTATAAGCTGGGAGAGTTAGTAGGACAAGAAGAGGCAGTGGTTGGGAATGCTACCAAATGAACCTGAAGAAAAATGTAAAGTTGAGGAATGTACTCTAATTTAGGAGGGAAAAAAAACAAAATCATTCTATGTTCCCCACCGCCACCATTATGCATGAAATTCCACCATTAGTAATTTATTCCTTTGAACGTTGCAAGGTTTTCCATACATATGGTATCCAATATTGGTTATCAACAAACAGAGAAAGTCCTCACTAAAATGGAACGCAAAATAATAAAATATCAGGAAGGGGTAGGGCAGTGCTGAAAATAAAATGGACAAGAGGTCAACATCTCCTAATAGAATATTCTGAGCGTTCATTGTTGTAGGTCACAGGATTGCTTAGGCAATAATTACCAAGGTGGTTCTTTACCCTTCTCCATCAAAGAGAGATTCTGTCTATAGAAATGTCTATACTGCATATAATGGCTAAGACATATATGTAGTACTACTAATAATGGCTGATACATACATGATGACAACTGAGTATTTACATTTGCTAACTCATGTAAGTCCTTTAAGGACCCATGATTTATCTCTGTTTTACAGATGAGGAAACAGACACAGAGAAGTTACTAGCAAACTGACTTGTCACCCAGCTAGTGAATAGTAATGCCACATTTCAAAGCCAGGCTGAACATCTGGCTCTAAAACCCATAGTAAAAACCATCAGGCTATGCTGTTTGTCCATCTACTGAATTGCAATGATAAGCAAATGTACTTTTATTCCCCTTGGAAAGAAAACATTGTATTAATGCAGTTTTACTAACAGATGATGTAAACCAGGGGTGAGTACACTTTTAGTTTTTTATAAAGGGCTACATAATAAATATTTTAAGCTTGCAGGGCCTTACCGTCTCTGTCACAACTACTCAACTCTGCCACAGGAGCATGAAAATAACCAGACAATACAAAAATGAATTATCATGGCTGATGGCCAATAAACCTTTATTTACAAAACAGGCGGGGGCCAGTTTGACCCCTGGGTCTTAGTTTGCTGACCCTTTGACATAAGTAATTTTGGAGAGAGACACACATCTCCCCAACATATTACAGTTATAGACATGTTGTGCCTAAATCAGAAAGTTCACACATGAGGTATCAGAGATATCTATGAATTGAGGATTTCAGATTACACCTGACTGTGCTACATCATCTCATTTCAACTGCCATTCAGTATCCTAGAGAAATTTTATCTGATAGCTCAGTAGGAGAGCATAACCATGCTGATCACAGACATGTTAGACAAAAGATATGTTTTTAAAAATAAACATTATGTATTGCTCAACAAAACTGCAAAATTTTCGTCTCTCCATATCTTCACTGAGTTTTCCCAAGATTACATATGGTCCTCTGGAAGTAATTCCATCTTCCAAAGTTCTCCTCTCAACTCCCCTCACTACTCTGATCCCTGGCCTGGCTAAGCCATGCTCTCTTAGCTGCATAAAGATCTTTTCCTGATATAAAAGAAAAATTTCACTGGACACTTGTTAAAAACAGCAAGGAAGACTTCACTCAAGACTATTAAGTAGGGGTCAAGACTATTACAACTGGAGAGATTAAACTCAACTCTGCTGAAACAAAAGGAGGGAGGGTTTTTAAACACTGGTGTGAGCTAGAGAAGAAGTACAAGACATTGGGGGTTGTTTGCCAAATGTCCCTTATCAAAGTCAGACTCGTATCCTCACAAAGAGACCGGGAGATAGGGGCCCTACGTTCCCTGATTATTACGTTTCAAAGGGATGGTTCCCAGGTCCTTGAGAAAAACATTCCTGCCTTGTAGAAAATTTACAACTCAAAGGGACAAAGAAATAATTTACAATTGCATGTATTCTAAAGAGTATTTTCTCAGATTTCAATATATACTACAAAGCTATAGTAATCAAAACAGCATGGTACTGACACAAAAATAGACACATAGACTAATAGAACAGAATAGAGAGCCTGGAAATAAACCCATGCTTATACAACCAATTAATCTACAACAAAGGAGGCGAGAATACACAATGGGGAAAAAACAATCTCCTCAACAAATGGTGTTAGAAAAACTGGATAGCTACGTGCAAAAGAATGAAACTGGGCAAATTTCTTAGACCATATACAAAAACTCAAAATGGATTAAAGACTGAAATGTGAGACCTGAAACCATAAAACTCTTAAGAGAAAACAGAGGCAATTATACTTGGACATTGGCCTTAGCAACATTTTTCTAGATATGTCTCCTCGGGCAAGAGAAACAAAAGCAAAATTAAACTATTGGGACTACACCAAAATAAAAAGCCTTTGAATAGTGAAGGAAAGCATTGATGAAACAAAAAGGTAACCTACTGAATGGGAGAAGATATTTGCAAATGCTATATATTATAAGGAATTAAAACCCAAAATATATAAAGAACTTATACAACTCAAGACTAAACAAACAAACAAAAAACCCAACAAATAATCTGGTTAAAAATGGGTAGAGGACCTGAATGACATTTTTCCAAAGAAGACATATGGATAGCCAAAAATCACATGAAAGATACTCAACTTCACTCATCATCAAGGAAATGCAAATCAAAACCACAGTGACATATCACCTTACACCTGTCAGAACGGCTAATAACAAAAAGACAGAACTAACAAGTGTTGGCAAGGATATAAAGAAAAGGGAACTCTTGTACACTGTCAGTGGGATGTAAATTGGTGCGGCCACTGTGGAAAACAGTATGGAGGTTCCTCAAAAAATTAAAAATAAAGCTACCACATGATCCAGTAATTCTACCCCTGGGTATTTACCCAAAGTAAACAAAAACACTAATTCAAAAAGATACATGCACCCCTATGTTTACTGTATTATTGTTTACAATAGCTAAGATATAGAAGCAACCTAAGTGTTCATCAATAGATGAATAGATGAATGGATAAAGGAGATGTCACACACACACACACACACACACACACACACAAAACACAATGGAACATTACTCAGTCATAGAAAAAAATGAGATCTGGCCATTTGCAACACCATGGATGGACCTAGAGTCTGTAATGCTAAGTGAAATAAGTTAAAGAAAGACACATATCATATCAACTCAATGTTTTACACCTCAAAAGTAGGGGGAAAATTATACTAGCATGAGAAACAATAAAGTCGAGATGCATAACTGAATTCTGATAAACAACAGTAGATGTGTATTTTCTTAAATTTGAGATGTGGGTCAGACTAATTTGTCCTGTCAGTAATTAGACTTTCTCTGTCTCCTTGGTGGAGGGCTACAAATGCATCATGTAAGTGGCAAAATTCTATATAACTTAACTTTTCTGTCCTAACTTTGGATTTACTGTCTTGCTCTAAAACTCTCTAAAAATTGCCATATCGAACAATCAGCCAAGGCGCAACCCTCTTTGTTACAGTGAAAATCAAAGAGCTCTTCAGCAGCATGTCAGATAGCTCACGTGTTAATAACGTTGGATGTTCAACATTATTATCAAGAGTTCCCATCAGAAACAAAAGACTAAAAACATCTACATCACTTGCGGTTCTTTTCCATGAAGCTACAATGCCATTAACGTTTTCTGGGTTGGTGCTAAAAGAGTATGCATTTCTCAGTGCCAATCTTTATGAGGTACAGACCCTCCACCCATGAACCAGAATGCAGTCCTCTGGTTGGAATCCGAAAGATTCTGGAGATAAACCGTCTATCAGCATTATGACTTATAAAGTAAAAATAACAGCCTTTGTTTATACCAGAAGAAATTCTAAATTTAAGGAACATTAGCACCTCTGAAGTTAATGAATTTGAGGATCAAAGACCAGAAGCCAAATGATATGATGTAGCTGACAGTAGTCCACTGTCAATGCTGAATTGCTTATTTCCCAGGGTATATTCAAGCATTTGCTACAATCTCTAAAATAGGATGCTATATCTAAAAAATGCATTTGCCTATGGCCACAGCCTGGCAAACTTTTACCGAGTGTCTTTCCTTTCCTTTCCCATCATTACTGATTACCTAGACACATATGTGTATAGAGAGGAGCACTCCCATTTGTAATTATCTTGCTCCTTCTGCTTAATTCAGTTGGATGCATCAATTCAAATTTTGTGACATCACAATTTCACCAGAATGAAAGGAAATGTCATATCTCAAGCTGTGGGTTGCAACATCAGTGAATGAATCAGACAGCAGGGGAAGGCTTAATTTTAAAAAGGAATTTTTATTTACACCAAAAAAAGTCCTGTGTAATCAAATGGAAAAGAAAAGACATAGGCCATTCTGAAAGGATTTTTGGATTGGCACAAAGTCTGACCATTGTTTACTTGAACAATCTGGAATTTCATAGAGTTTTGCCAGGAGCCATTTTATATTTCCATTTCAAGAATTACAAACTAATAAAATCATAGACCCAGAACAGATCGTAGAGGTCATCCAATGTAAGTCTCTGATTTTCTGCATGAGAAAGTGGAGGTCTAGAGAAGCTAAGTGACTTTCCCAGTGGCCCACAGTGAACAGAGCCAGACCAAAGCCGAAGGCTCCTACTTACTTATTCCGGGAGTATTTGCAAACTTCCACTTTACCTGGATGTGCAAATTCCTTGAATGAGAACCCAGAACGCCTTTGTACCAGAGATTCTGGTGGTTTAACCAAGGGGCTAATAAAATCCACAGTAAATAAAGAACAAATTGCTGTTGTTCTATTTTTTAAAGTACAAATGTTTTTCATACATGCTTTGTCCACATGTTCTACATGAAGTCTCAGTAGTTATAAATTTGCATTTCTGTGGGATGGCCCTTTGTTTAAAACCCTAACATGTCTGGAAGTGACTTGGGTAATTTTCGCAAAAGGACAATTTGCCCAACTCAACTTACATTTCTCAGAATTACTGCTCCACCGCTGAGCTGGGTTTTGACGAGCGTGCTCTAATGTTCAAGCCATAGCTTCCAATGATTGCACTGTATTGTCTGCAAAATGGATGTCTTCAAGTACAAAGGGGAAGCTCTCATGGTAACTCCTTAAGACTGCATGTTTTTCAAAGGATAGCGGACAGGACTACTAAATTATATAAAAATATATCTAAATTACATAAAAAATATATACTGTGATATATCTCTTTTTCCTCTATAAAGATGAACCAAATTCTCTTGTCACCCTAATTGTTAGGCTCCTGATGTGTGCACGTGTCAGCAACTCTGATTTAGAGATAGAAAACACAGGTTAATCTTCAACACCTGTCTGTCCTTTACTTTCACAGTGAATCAGTAGCCAACTTCTGCTTGATCTCAAAGTAAAGCATTCCTTTCATCAGCTCTTTCTACAGCCTTCTTCAACAGAAGAGGTAGTCTTCTAGATGGAATGTTCAGGATCCAAGAACACTACGATCCCAAACATCTCTTCTCTGCTGTCTCATGCAGACATCACAGTCTAAAGTCTACCCGTTACAGATGGAGAAGCTCCAAGGGGCCAGAGGGCTCTAAAGGTTAAATGTCCAACCATTAAGCTACCACAAGACTTCCAATTTGAGGCATTTGCCATGTATCCCTCCAACTTTGGTTGTCTTCCTCAAATGTAACTTTGAAAAGTCCCAAGATCAAGGCTTTTAATGTAGGTCCAAACCTTTTGCCCAAGTTCCTGCTCATCCCTGCCCCACCCTTTTCTTCTAGCTCCAACCCAGCCTGTTCAGCCAGGCTTTTTCCCAACCAGTTTTGTGAGACACTAATTCATTCTTATCCCCCACCCTGACAATCTACCTTCCACTTGCATAACTAGTAAAACCTTGTCTCCACTCATACCTCATTGGTCCATTTAACATTTCAGCTCCTTGTGTATATGCCCTATAAATGTGATTCGTTTTACAGTTTGGCATTGTAGCCTACCAGAGCAGAAGTTCCCAAATACTAGATCACAAAAGTTATCAGGAAGGTAAAGAAGAAAATAAAAGCAACATTGAGTTTTTCCTAAAGTTAGATGTATCTGAAGAACCAGTGTTTGGTCTGAGATTATATGCTTCTTGCATTTGATGAATTCTCATAATTTTATAACTCCTGAATTTTCTTTTATAAAATGATGGCCATATGCAACCCTCTGTAAACCACTCCCCTCTCCCATTAAAAGAATTGTCTGTCTGCGAAGTCTAGAAGTTTGGGAACCAATGTTCCAGTTGGAAGATATAGAATAAATCTATAATTCTCTTTTGGCTATGCATGCCCAGAACAGCACTACTATAAATATTCAGAAATAAAGCTGGATAATTTAAGAAAGCATTGGTAGTCATTATTGCTGCTCAACAAATGTTGGCTATTCTCCTAGACATGTGATAGAATTGCATCTTCTTACCCTTTAAAATTATATGTGCCCATGTGGCTTTCTTTGGCTAATAAAATGTTAGCAGAAGGGACATATCTCACTTCGGAGAGGAAGCTCTAAGAGCTGGGCATAATTCTACCACTTCCTCTTTCCCCTCATCCACAGGAACTGGCCACATGGAGGGTGGCCCGGGGAAGAGGATGACAGAGATCAGCTATCCCAGCCAATCCATGTCACGTCGGCAAGAAATAAACCTTGTTGGTTTAAGCTACTACTTAGATCCTGACAAGCATAAATGCACTGTGAATGAGTTAGAAAAAGCGTATCAATGAAAGATATTATGATTATTTTCCTTAAAACTGAATGCTAGGAAACAGACTCAAAAGAAAATTAGAAGCAAGGAAGGAATTCATCTTAAGTGAGAGCCTTTCACGTATTTCCCCAAGTGGGCGATCTGACTATTGGCAGATCAATTAGCACTACAACAGGGGTGAACACTGTGAAGGGGTGGGATGGAATTACACCATCCATATCAGAGCTGTTTGATCTATTCAAAATGAGATGTTATCTGAACCTCCCTCTTCCTGTGAGTCTAAGAAAACTAAATAAGGAGAAAAATAGCTTTATTTGCTCCAATGGCTAAGGCTTAAGTGCTGTACAACACAGAATCGTTGGCACAAAGATTTGCATTGCCCTTGGTTTCCATCTAAGCAGAGAAACCCCGAATTTATTCCCTTATCTGCTGGCCCTCGTGCCAAAACATATTCCCCTAACTTGATAGCAGATGAAATTATTTTCGTGGAGTTTCAGGTCCCTTTATACCCCAGGCTTAATGTAGAGTCTGAGAAGTAGTTGTGGGCAGGCGAGGGCAAAGCAGACCAAAGAGAAATCTCTCCAGCCCATGTCTGCTGTAGGTGCCGCATTCCCCATAGCTGTGTGGTCAAAAATACTGCCTCCATCTTGCATTTCATGATGGCAGTTTGCTGGGTGAAGGGATGCTTATCTTTTAGAGCCAGGCAGCTTCAAAGACTGCTCTAACCAAGCTACTGCCCAAGGGATTCTCCAAAAAGATAAATTTGTAAATGCGGGAGACCACTGGCTGGGGCCCCCCGCATTTGTTCTGCTCTAACATCTCAGACACCAGTGTTTGTATGTATTCATGAACACGTAACACCAATTCTGTTGAAACTTTAACTGTGATTTCCTTGTTATGAACTGCCCAAAAATCCTCATGCACTTTTCACCAGCATGAGCTTAGCACAATTATGAGATGAGTGGATTGCCAAGGCCCAATAATACAGAGTTAATGAAATTGTCATCGGTGTGAGTGGCAGCTCCATCTTGTACTTCGTGGTTAGCATATGAAAAGCAAAAGCAAGGGGAGTCTGTTATGTTTTAATTGCTGAGCAATGGTATGTCCAGCCTGAGCAGGCACGTCAATCTAGACTCCCAGGGAGATAAATGGAATTCATACAAGTATAAATCATCCCAAGAGAGCACAACCTAGAAATATAAGGTGATGCAGGAGGCCGGGGTCCCAGGCGCAGCTCTGTTACTGAGCAGCCATGTGACCTTGAGAAGGTCGTGTGATTTCTGTGTCTGCTTCCTTCTCAGGAAAATAAGATTGGACTAGATGATGGCCAAGGCCCATTCCTTTTCTCACATCCTATGATTGTCTGTGAAATAGTTATTGGATCAGGCTGTATGAAGAAGCATTAAAATGGCTACTGCTCTGGATTAACTGAAAGTCCCAACCTAATGGGATGAGTATCTTCACATCAACACAGTCCTCACCCCCATTCCCTGTGAAGATTGGGGTCTGGGGGGAGTATGGTGTTAGAATCCAGGGCTAATGTGATAACCCAAACATCATTTGGCTTGGCTGGATCTCTTGGCTTCAGGCATTATTCTTGGTCTAAAAAAAATTACCCACAGTCCCCTCAATTCTTCTCAGAGTCAGGATCCTCCATCCTCCATCTCTGGCTCCATGGCATTACCAGCCCTTCATCTACACTTGAATTTCTAGTGGGCCTAAGATGATCTAGAGTCATTATTAGCATGATCCTCAATAGCTCTCCAACCTCCAACTTTGCTCTCCCATGGCCTTATCACCACAGCCAGCTCTATCTGCACCTCTGAGGGGTCCTAGCTCTTTTGACTCTTAAGTTATAAATCTCTCTCTCAGAGCATGGGAGCTTTTTGTAGGTCCCAGAGCCCACTGTCCAATAGTTCTGTCTGGTAGCCAGCAAAGATTTCTCTGTGGTCCCAGCAAGGCTGCAGACTAGATCTGGATCTGAACGAGTTCTCTGGAACTGGCCTGAAATGTACTAAGGAAAGATTCCTGTCAGTGGTGCTACCATCTCTCTTCTATAGGCCATAACCCTAATTATGTCCTGAAGTGGAGTTGATGCCCTTGGTTCTCCCCTATATTCATTTTTCACCCAAAGTTCATTCTTGACCATTCCAGAGAACCTTCTTCAGAGATTTGAGGGCAGCATTTCTCTCCCATCTTTGGTGTAAGACACTTCAACCCCAGATCCAGATCTTATCTTTAGACCCCAAGCAATTATAATTTCTGGTGGCCTGAGGTGACATCTCAGAGTTCCTGGGCTGGTGAGTCAATTATACATCACCAGAGCCTTCGGTTAAAAACACAGACAACTAGCAATGCAATTTAATCAATACAAAGAGTCAGATAGGTGGCATAGATTATAGACATCATTAATATTTTTTCAAATTAGAAATAACTCAAAAGCTAAAGCCACCTGTGTTATCCTCCCAATTAGATTATTGAGGGGGAGAGTAAGAAAACACGTGTATTATGTTTCTAGAATATTCCAGGAATTGTGCTAATTTTTATCGCATTTAATTCTTAGAGTACTACCAGGAGAAAGGCATCATTATTGTGATTACAGATAAGGAAATAAAGGTTGAAAAATGTAAATATCCTAATCTAAGTCACTTGGCTAATAAGTAGCAGGGTAAATCTTTAAACAGAAGGTCTTTCTGATTCATGAAGTTAAGTCCATTCTACTAGTATCTTTCAAAGCCTGGGTCGTGGACTTCCTGAATCAGATTCTCCTGGCTTACCTCTTAATATGTAGATTCTAGGGCCTCCTCCTAGACCTATAGAATCAGAATCTCCAGGCATGGCTCCTATTTGATGACCCCTGCAGGAGACTCAAATACACTACAGTTTATTTACTTGCACTCGATAACATGCTGGCACCCTCTAAAGTCAAAGGCTCTGTCTCATAAATCTTCTATATCCCCAGCAGCATCAACCACAGAACTGGGCACCAGGTAGGTGCCTAATTAAATTCATGTACAAACAAATTTGTTCAGATGCAGCCTTCTTCTTCAACTGAGCAAGTGTCTGTGCACAGGTTAAGGTGACAAGAGCCTTCTTCACACAAACACAGCGCTACAAAACCAAATGCAAAGTGAGATACGTGGAAGGAAAATTGTCAAGGGAAGTCCCAGGGCTTTCCCACTTTGGTTCCCTCCCTTGCTCCCACGCTGGTTCCTGGGGTTGGGGGGGAAGGGGGGCCGGGGAACAGGGAGGGGGGACTTCCTGAACCCCTCTGGGTCAAAACTTTTCTCCTCAGCTCCCCTGCTAAAGGAAAACTCCTGAAACTTGCTCAAAATTCAAGAAGTAACTTGACCAAGTACAACATAAAGGTGCAAAGAAAATACCGAAAATACAAACAACATGAAAACAGACTCTTATCTAGGATCCATGTATTACCGTGCCATTGGCCTTGAGATTCCATCACACAGGGAGACAGTGAAGGGCTTACTGAGTCCAAATCCCCCTCTGGAAAGCAACTGCATTTCTGAGTCCAAAACCCCCTCTGGAAAGTAACTGCATTTCTGCCCCAAGGGACTCGTCTAACCACAAGGAGCCCTCCTTCCTCTCTCAGTTCTTTGTTTCTACAGGAATTTAAGGTTCAGCCCTGACTCATTTCACAGCCCCCAAGTAAAGTCTTATTCCCTCACGACAAAAAGAGAAGGGTAGGAAAGCGGTTTGTTTAACACGTGCCTCCTATTCAAACAAGAAAACAGACCATCTGAGTTTTGCGTGGCAGGAATGCAACGGCCAGGTCTGCCCCATCTCCTAAAATCAGAGTGCCCACCAGAGGGAAAGCACTGATTTTCTCTCTTGAGTGGTGTTTAAATTTACATGTCAGCGCGGCCTAAGTAATATATTCAATTAAAATTCAGCCTGATTATTTATTGATTTTGCATTTTCCTGCCCTGCTACTGTCTGGGCAATTTTCTAACCACTCTCAAAATACCTCTCATGCTTCCTGGGAAAAGGCTGATACACACCAGGAATTCCCAAACAAGAGCTGAAGTAGAAAGCTAATTATTTCAAGCATGCCTCTGCTACCGCAGCAGGTCTTTATGGGTTCAAGAGGTGTCTTAGGTCTGGTACAAAGGCCAGATTTCAATTTGGGTAATTAGACTTTGCCCTACCCTTGAGAGTTGCCCTGACACACTTTTCTTCCTTTCCTTCCTGTGTCTCCACACATCTGGTTTTTTGGTTTTTGTTTTTTTAATCTTGGTTCCTCACACTCTACTAGTCTTTTTTTGAGTAGATGCCTCTGACTGCATACTCCTGGGTTTTTCTCATCAATGGGATGGGAGACAACTATTTCGAATCTCTCAGGACCTGTGTTAACGTTGCCGGCCCCAAAAAGTCTTCCCAGCCCAATTCTCAGCAAAATTACTCATATCTTTTTTCCCCTCCATCCTTTTATATCATTCTCTTATCAACACACCTATTTCATTCGATCCCATATGACAGTCAGTTGTGTGCATGTCTTTCTTTCCCACTGGAACGCAGACCCTTTAAGACCACTAACACATCTGACTTTACAACTCCCCCACTGCCCCTAAGTAGAGAAGGGGGACAAAAAGCTAACATTTAGTAAAGCTTCTCATGGACTTGGCAAATGTCGATAATATGATCTCACCAAGTCCTCAAAACAACAACTAATCCCGTTTTATAGGGGAAATTAAAATGGATACTAAACAAGGTGCCATATTCTAACTCAAGGTGGCAGGGCTAGTAGGTGCTAGAAAGGAGCCAGGTTTCCAGGGCTGTTGGAGCCCTGACTCATTTCACAGCCCAGCATTGCGTCCCTAACCTTACCCGGAGCCTGAATACGAGGGGCTCTCCAGGTTGTTGATGAACAGGTGAACGAGAGCTTCTACCTAATATCTTTCTGCACCTGATGCCTTTCTGCTCCTATGTCCATGCTGATAACCAAGTCCACCAGCTCTCTGTGAGGCTTGAAGGGGCCCTTCTTGTAGGTTCCCTGCCACCACCCCTGTCTAATAAGACTTCGATAGAATCCTATTAATTTCACCCACAGTTTTGGGGGGTTTGTTTTGTTTTTTGAGAAAGACAGTGCCAGTGGTGGGGGTAGGGACAGAGGGAGAGGGAGAGAATCACACTGACCATGGAGCCCGACGCGGGGCTCCATCTCATGGCCCTGAGATCATGACCTGAGCCGAAACCAAGAGTCAGACCCTTAACCGGCTGAGCCACCCAGGCGCCCCTCACCCACAGTTATTTGAAGGATCTCTAAACGGTGATATAACACCCCTCTCACACTCCCTTCTTACTACTACATGATTGGTTTTGAAATAAGGTATCAGACCAATTTCCCCCATTTCCGGATCATGTGGATTGACCTTTCCCCCTATTTTTAGGGTTCCCGAAGCAAAATCACAATCTCACAATTAGCAATAGGGAATTGATTATGTGTAAAATAATAGATTGTCCTATATCAGGAGTGGTGCACATATCTGCCCAGCCATGAATATGAGTGAACCTCACAAACACACCTTCTTCCCCAACGGGTGCACCTCAGGCGTCCGAAGTACAGCCAAAGGTGTGAATCAGAGGCTCAGTGCTTCACTCTCAGATCCAACCCCTCTGAAGAGGGCCTCAGCTCCAGCAGAGCATTCTTTTTTTTTTATGTTATGTTAATCACCATACATTACATCATTAGTTTTTGTTGTAGTGTTCCATGATTCATTGCACGTTCTGCATGGAGCACTGGGTGTTACACACAAACAATGAATCATGGAACACTACAACAAAAACTAATGACATAATGTATGGTGATTAATATAACATAATAATAAAAAAAAAAAGACAGTATGGTACTGGCACAAAAACAGACACATAGATCAATGGAACAGAGTAGAGAGCCCAGAAATGGACCCTCAACTCTATGGTCAACTAATCTTCGACAAAGCAGGAAAGAATGTCGAATGGAAAAAAGACAGTCTCTTCAACAAATGGTGTCGGGAAAATTGGACAGCCACATGCAGAAGAATGAAACTGGACTATTTCCTTACACCACACACAAAAATAGACTCCAAATGGTTGAAAGTCCTAAATGTGAGACAGGAGTCCATCAAAATCCTAAAGGAGAACACAGGCAGCAACCTCTTCGACCTCAGCCGCAGCAACTTCTTCCTAGAAATATCGCCAAAGGCAAAGGAAGCAAGGGCAAAAATGAACTACTGGGACCTCATCAAGATAAAAAGCAAGCTTTTGCACAGCAAAAGAAACAGTCAACAAAACCAAAGATACCATACTGTCTTGATGATTACAGTTTTGTAATAAGAGTTTGAAGTCCGGAATGATGATGCCACCAGCTTTGCTTTTCTTTTTCAACATTCCTCTGGCTATTCGGGGTCGTTTCTGGTTCCATACAAATTTTAGGATTATTTGTTCCACTTCTTTGAAAAAAGTGGATGGTATTTTGATAGGGATTGCATTAAATGTGTAGACTGCTCTAGGTAGCATTGACATCTTCACAATATTTGTTCTTCTAATCCATGAGCATTGAATGTTTTTCCATTTCTTTGTGTCTTCCTCAGTTTCTTTCATGAGTATTTTATAGTTTTCTGAGTACAGATTCTTTGCCTCTTTGGTTAGATTTATTCCTAGGTATCTTATGGTTTTGGGTGCAATTGTAAATGGGATCGACTCCTTAATTTCTCTTTCTTCTGTCTTGTTGTTGATGTATAGGAATGCCACTGATTTCTGTGCATTGATTTTATATCCTGCCACTTTACTGAATTCCTGTATGAGTTCTAGCAGTTTTGGGGTGGAGTCTTTTGGATTTTCCACGTAAAGTATCATCATCTGCAAAGAGTGAGAGTTTGACTTCTTCTTTGCTGATTCGGATGCCTTTTATTTCTTTTTGTTGTCTGATTCTGTGGCTAGGACTTCTAGTACTATGTTGAATAGCAGTGGTGATAGTGGACATCCCTGCCGTGTTCCTGACCTTAGGGGGAAAGCTCCCAGCTTTTCCCCACTGAGAATGATATTCGCTGTAGGTTTTCCATAGATGGCTTTTATGATGCTGACGTATGTCCCCTCTATCCCTATACTCTGAAGAGTTTATAAGGCCACCATTATCTTGATCCCAAAACCAGACAAAGACCCTATCAAAAAGAAGAATTACAGGGGGCGCCTGGGTGGCTCAGTTGGTTAAGCGACTGCCTTCGGCTCGGGTCATGATCCCGGAGTCCCAGGATCCAGTCCCGCATCGGGCTCCCTGCTCAGCGGGGAGTCTGCTTCTCCCTCTGCCCCTCCCCCCTCTCATGTGCTCTCTCTCTCACATTCTCTCTCTCAAATAAAATCTTTTAAAAAAGAAGAAGAAGAATTACAGACCAATATCCTTGATGAACATGGATGCAAAAATTCTCACCAAAGTACTAGCCAATAGGATCCAACAGTACATTAAAAGGATTATTCACCACGACCAAGTGGGATTTATTCCTGGGCTGCAAGGTTGGTTCGTGGGATTTATTCCTGGGCTGCAAGGTTGGTTCAACATCCGCAAATCAATCAATGTGATACAATACATTGATAAAAGAAAGAACAAGAACCATATGATCCTCTCAATAGACGCAGAAAAAGCATTTGACAAAGTACAGCATCTTTTCTTGACCAGCACAGCATTCTGTCCCTCCCAGATTCCTCAATGTTAATTAATGCAGCCGCTCTCTCTCCTCTCTGACCACCTAGCAATTGAGGGGTTGATGCATGCACTACACACCACATTAAAAACCATAAAGTGCAAGTGATCTTTGCCATTTGCCTCGTCCACAAGAAAGATCTAAGAAATGGTATAGCAAATAAATACTAAAGAGGCAGGAGCAAGTAGGAAACCATGGCCCTCTTTGGGAAAGATTCTTCTCCAAAGCCATTAATTCATCTAGTTGAGGAGAAGATAATCCAGAGGTTTTATTTCAAGTTAGACAAAGACTAGAGATATTATTAACATTCCTTATGTCTTTTGAATTCAGATCCCGTATTATCTGAATTCCATATTGAATATTACCTTTACTGATAATATTGTCCAGTATTATCCCTGGAATCTTTTCCCTACAAACCATGAAATCTACTCCCTTACTGGGTGAAAAGTCAAGGGGTCTCTCTGCTGAGGATAAGTAACAGCAAGAGAATGTCTCTCAGCCCATCCCAGTTGCTGGAGTTTTCTTTGGATTTCCCTCTATCATTGCATGAGAGAGCGTGCCCCAGGGGGCCAGAACATGAGACTGATAATTCCAACCCACTTTTAGGAGGGGAAAAACCCTGGTTAAAGAAAAAAAGTGAACAGTTATTGGGGTACTATGAGGTACACATGTCAGAGAGGCAAGCAGGAGTCCTGGACTTGGGTTGTCTTATGGTTCTCTTCAGATATGACTTTCGTTGGAAATATTTTTTGCCACCCAGACTGAGTGTTTCTGTTTCTAAAAACCTGGCTGGTAGGCTGTCATCAGTTTGCATTAATTTGGAAGTATTTAAACCAATAACCCAAACTCAGTGGTTCTGAAATTCCTTTTCATGATTCTTTTGTACTGCTCCTGTGAGGTATGAGATTTGGAAGTTCATTGTTGGACATCATCATCAGTGAAAGAGAAATATGTTGGAGAAGCAAACATGTGTTGGAGGAAGGAGTTAGAGAATGAATCCCTACCAGGTGAGACAAAGAGGGCAAAAGACGCAGGGAGCGATAAGAAGCAAGATGACAGGTCAGAGAGCAGAAGGGTGGGCCCCCGGATAGACAGTCAATCCCTATCTCATCTAGAAGAGCCCCCTCTTTTCCATCTTTGGTGTTGGTGGCTGGATAGAAGTCTCTGGCTAAAGGGACTCGGAAACCCTCTGGGAGAAAGAGTGCTTTTTATTCCATAGTAAGGATTCAGAAAAGGGGAAAGAGCTTCACTTGATCAATGATAATTGCATCTATAAACGTAAATGAAGAGACTTATATGGAAAGACTGGCATTGGTGATCAGCATATTAATAATGGCACAAACGCTGTTATAAATATATGGCAGAGACCATAATAACAGTCTGGACAAAGTGAGGACTATGTTTCAAATTAATTGTCCTATAAATTGCATATGTCTGTGTTTATTTCATAATAAATCTCAAGTGAGTTGACTAATTTTGACAAAATTTGGTTCATTTATCAAGGGAATAAATTTACATCACATGAAACCTATGAGTCAATGCATCAAATGACAGCCAATAAAAGCTTTCAAAGAGCTCTATTTTCTATAATTTGTAATGACTTGCAAAGCCCCCATTCTCTTACCCTCTTTAACCACACTGCAGAACACCACAAGATAAATCTCCCAATTTCAGCTAATTTCACATTTTCTACATGTCACTCACATGCTTAAAAACCTAGCCCATAAAGACTAAATTCCTCTACCTGACTTCTGATTGACTGATTAATAGGTAATTGTACGGAGTAAGACCTATGATTCACACGATCACAAATATCCAGGCATTTTTCACAGTGCAGAGTGCAAGAAAGGTTATTAAAATGTATATTTAGAAAGTCAGAGAAGGGATCGCATAGACGAGCTTTTCAGAATTCTGGAGAAGTGTTTGAAAGGTAGAGAGTCAAAGGCATCCTGGGCCTATGTTTCTGTTTGGGACAAAAGTTCTGATGCAGTCAGGAGAACTATATAGAGAGATGTCATGAAAAGGAGGAATTCAACCAGCTGTGTGTGCTCTAGATAGTAATCTTCAAACCTCAGTGTGCATATGGATCACTGGGGATCTTGCTGAATGTAGATTCTGAGTCATAGCCTGGGGTGGGGTCCAGTTTCTCCATTTCAAACCAGCCGCTGATGAGGCCCATTGATGCTGGTCCATGGACCACGCTTTGAGTAGCCAGCTCTGAGCTGTAAGGAATAGCTTTGTTTGTTTTAACAGTTAGAGCCATCAAAAGATGGGGGGGTGGGGTGGATCTGTCCATGGAGAGAAGTTTCTCAGGAAATGCTATATCTGGCATATGGACAAAGTCAGATCTTTAGTCTTAGCCCAACTCTATCACTGAGTGACTCAGTTTCTTCATGCAATTAACCTCTTTAGACTCGATCTCCTCATCTTTAAAATGGGGATAATAAAAATCAACCTGTAGACATGGTGATAAGAATGCAATGAGCCAAGGGGGCATCGAGCACCTCTCACTGACTCTGCGCAAAGCAGGCTGTTCAATACTGTATGGCTCCTCCTCACCTCAATTACCCCCTTCATCACTGGTGATGTTCAAGCAGAGTTTCAATAGACCCCTGTGAAGGAAGCTACAAAGAGCATGCTCACCTCAGGGTTGAGGGCACTGATGACCCTGAGATTCTACAATACCTGGCACTGATCAGTGGGACTTTAAGGCAGTGATTTCTGGGATGTAAGCCCCAGATGCATGAGTAGTATTCAGGTCCGTTATTGTTGTGAACACATCTATTATGCTCATATGATAGACCAACAGTCTGGACTCAGAAGCTAATGACAGCTAATAACTGAATAAACAGTTCAATAATGAAGTGCGTGTGTGCATAAAGATGCTTCCATCAATATACTTTAGAAAGGGCCTTTTCTACTAATACTTTCCACTTACACGGTCTTTTGAGAGCTTTCAGGTCTGTTATCTCCTTTGAGCCTTAAAAGAACCTGAGGAGTGAGGCTTATAATCCCCATTTTATAAACAGGGAAGCTGTTTTGTGATTTCCCCGAGGTACCCACACCAGGGAGGCCCAGGACCAACCCCAGAACCCAGTCTCCGCTTGCTCTCCGCTGTGCTCCGCTGTGCTCTGCTGTCCCTCTGAATAGGCGTCAACTCTGTGGAATCCAACAAATGCTTAAGTGACCTTTGTTAGCAGGCCCTGTGAGGGGGGGTAAGGGCACACTTAAAGACTTTAGAGCATCCAGGAGCACCTGCTTGCATCTGTCAAAGCTCCTTCCTGTCAAAGATCAGGTCACTAAAGTTCAAAGAAATGTAGCAACTTGCCTAAGGTCCCCAGTGGGTTCTTAGAGCCCAAAATAGAAAGCATGTTGTCAACAGTCCATTAATCTGGACTAGCAGCTTTTACTCTTCCACACTCCAAGACACCCAGGGTTATCATTTTGTTCCAGGCTCTTTCTGACCTGCTTCAATTACCAATGAATCTGGGGCTGTAACATACTTGCTTTAACAAACATGTAAAGCCTTGGGGTTCTGAGCCCATTATCTTTGCCCTCTTTAAGTCAAATATTCTTACGTGATTCTATGTTAATATTTAAGGGTAAGATATATGGCTAACATGCCAAAGCCAACCAGGCTGGTGTTGCAAAGTTCCAGCTCTGAACAGGTGGGAGAGCCCACGTCCAACCATCTTCTCAAGAATGAATTCACCAAGGACTGGCCACTCGCCATTCCATTTCTGCTATTTCTTTAATCAAAGCTGAACAAAATGAATTGCAAATAAAAAGGGAAAAAGAAAACATTAAATATGAAAGGCCAACTTGCTCGCCTATATTTTTAGTTCAAGTGACAGTTTTAAAATTACAAAGGTAAAAACCCTTTGCTAAATCGGGTTTTAAATGTGCCATTTGTCAAGCCAGTACGTTTTTATGATTTTTAAAACTACTGTTTTATCACGAAAGGTAAAAATACAAAGTGGTGGTATTATTCTTCATCTCTACCACCACTATGCCCCATTTGCATTTGGGGGTGGTTTGTTTTTTATAGGCAGGAAACAGGGCTGTTCTCAGCAAATCTCCGAGACACATTTTCATTCATGTCGCAGTGCTGTTAGATCATTTTCCAATCTCAGAGCTGTTGTTTCACAGAAATAGGGAAAATGATCCTCGCAGTGATCACAGAAATCCATAGCTGAAAGAGACCTGAGAGGTCATCGTCAACAGTGCCCTCCTTTACAGATGAGCAGACTGAGGCCAGAAAGGTGAATGGACCCACCTGCCTGTGTTGCTCCAGCCCAACAGTGGCAGAACCTGCCTAGATTCTAATTCTCCTCACACCCGATGAGTTACTCGGCATCGTGTCACAATGCCCTTCCTGACACGGTCCCCACAAACGGTCAGTGCTTTCTGAGGCTGCCCCCCAGGTCACTTCTCTTCCAGTCAGAGTCTGTGGCTTGACTTACAGAGTGACCCTAACCTGAAGGCTTGTGGAGTCCTTGTAGAGATAGCCGAGAGAAAAATACCTTTTCTGCAAGGTCAAGGGAAGGGCCAAATCGTTGTTTCATTATAAAAGGGACGTGGGAATCTGGGAATGAGAGGTGACGACATAATACTCCCTCGAAGAGGGAAGGAAGGGCATAAGAGAACCTCTTCTATACCCTAGACGAGTCCGCATCCTGTCCGTGATTATCCTCGACAACAACTTTGTAAATATTCCCTAAGAGAAAGGGAGAAGAAACTCTGATTTCAGAGTCACTCAGAGGCACTCTCTGTACAGCTGTGGGATCTGTGCCTCTGAATATAAATAGCCATGGCTGATAGGAAGTGGGCTGAAACCATCATCAAGCAGAGAAAACTGCATCCAAGAAGAGTTCTCGGACCAGTTTCCGCCTCAGATCTTGCATGGATCTCTGACCAAAGCCCCTGGCTCTCTTCAATCTCCCAAGCCTACTTCTAAAATGGGAGCCTCGGTAATGCATTTGTAGATTGCCTTATTTAATCCCATCCACAGCGCCCAGTTCCACCATGTCCTGTAAGGACAGCCATCCCGAGAGTCCGGCCAGCCTCGCCTCAGTCTGGGCACGAGGAGACACCACGGGATGAACGAGCACTTCTAAATATAAAGTGCCACATAATGCAATTGCAGCTCTCAGTCCAAAATGGCAATTTTTATTTTGCTAAAAATAGGTTATCACCATATGATTCATTATTAATGAAAAAAAAGCATGTATTCACATTTCCTAATTATCTTTTACCCACTTATGGCAAAAAAAAAAGTGCTTTAAAACCTATAATTTGGTCACCAATTAGTCTTTGATTTACCCTGATGTATGCGGAGGTTTTTTTTTTTTTTAATTAAAAAAAGATTGCAGCTGAAAATTTACATTTAAAAAGTAATTAATGCCAATTCAATGAAGAAATCCTCAGTTTCCTATAGAATTATAGTGAACCTCAAGCCCTTTTTAAGGATGGAAAGAACTGGTCATCAGTAAGAGCTCCTTCATCCATGCAATCCTAGGCAAAATTCAATGGCACCTTTTTCCAGGGGAACTGGTATCAGACCCCTTCCCACTTTTCCACTTCGTCTCCTTCACTCTTCATATCTATGGGTGTCGTTACTCAGGAGAGAGCCTTTGACTGACAGCTCCCCCCGAGTGCCATTCCTTCTTGTTCTGGCTGAGGGTTTCTGAGGCACAGACCCGGTCCTGCTGCCCAGGAACCAGGAAGACTCAGGCAGAGGGCTCCCCTCTCCCATTAGGTGGATTTCCCACCATCTCCCTTCTGCTCTCCCAGCTGCCCTGACACCTCATATACATACTCATCTCCCCAGTGTCAACTCATCATCCCATCCTTCCTTTTCCTTTGTCACCCCCCAAATCAAAAGCCCCTTTTTGGCATGGTGGTGGGGGGGGTATGGTGACTGGAAGGAGCCATTATTCAGGGAGCAGCGGCCTAGCTTGCAATAATCATTCTGCTGTTGTAAGAACCATAATTGTTAGTAAATTAACCTCTGCAAGGTTTTCTGAGCTAGATAAAAGAGGATATTTGAAAATCCTTTTTCCGCTACTGGACCAAGGAGAAGTTCCATCTTATTTTCTGAGCTGACTCTTTCTGGCTTTTGTGTTGGCGTACACTTGAGCCAAATGCAATTTAATGAATTTTCCCCTTAAAAAGAAAATAAAGGGGATATAGTATCTCTGGGTGTTTCCAGCATGTACGGCGTATATCAGTGATTCTCAACCTTTCATTCCATCCTGGTAGCCCTGAGATGGAAAGAAACACTCTGCTATCACTAACAGGTCTCCTTACACCCAACTGGGGGGGGAGGGGACAAGGATGGGGGGGCAAAACTCACTAGTGCCTCCAGTCTGTAATATAATCCAAAACGGGTGCCAGGCCTAAAATGGAGAGTCTCCATGTGGTTTTTGATCAGCGGCAAAGGGCCAAAATGAATAAAATCATTTGATCATTGTTTCTGACATTCTCAAATCACTACAAGTGTAGTCCAACACCCCATGGGCTGGCTTCCTGAGGGATGCATGTACACTCCACTTCTCGTTATTAAGCAGCAACTCTGTGCCAGGCTTCTTCTACACATTATCTCCAATTCGCCCAAGGACAATCTTATCATTCCCATTTTATTGATGAGGAATCTGAGATTCAAAGAAATCATTTGCCCAATGGCCTTTAGCTACTGAGTGGCAAAGCTAAAATTCAGACCAGTTCTGTCAAACTTGAGATGCTACACTGCATAAAGACCTGAAAATAGGATTTATTCAGAGTTACAAAGTTTACATCTGGGATTGGAACATATGGCCAGTAACTTCTGTATGTATTGTTTACATGTGAGTGCCTAGGCTGAGACAGGTTATCTAAAGACATCGGTGATGGAAAGGATTCCGGTGTTGCTTTTGGCATGTTAATTGGGTAGCTGTTTGCTAGGTGCCTAAATGGGTGTCAAGGCCTTGGCCGGTGGAAGGGGTAGGCTTTATGGGACCTGGAAGAACTTCCCTAGTAACTGGGCAGCAGTCCCCTCTCTGCCCATCAATTCGCAGCAGCATGAGTTTCTGGAAAAACCTGCTCCTGGCCCAGATCCCCCCCTGCTCTTATGCCGACACAGGCCAGGGGCTCTCAGAGCAGTGGCCTCTATTCTGTCTGCTCTCAGCGGCCTCCAGTCAAAAGCATGGGTTCCAGACCTGAGGTCTGAGGAGTCTTTATAATTGCCAGGTTCCCGTATCACCCTTCCAACAGATTTCTATCAAATCCAGCAGTCTCAAAATGTGGAATGCCCACAGTGAGCCCTAGATGGCCAGGTGACTCCATTTTACAGTCCTATTAGCTGTTCCCATGTTGGTACATCCATAATACAGAGCTTTCCCTTCATTCCCTCCGTCAAATATAGTTTGCACCAACTTCTAAGCAGAAGTCTGGAGACCTGCTCTGAAACCCGGCGTGATAGAGCCCCAGTGTTCTATTTGCTTTGCCAGCCTTTTTCCCAGGAAGCTGGACCATTTCTCTTGTACTCAGGGTAGCTGGCGCCTTGCCAGGTGTGAACAGACCTTCCTGCCCCCACTGCCTTCCACCTGGCTCATACCTGTCCAACCACTGGGCACCAGGGCCCTGCCTCCATGAGCAGACCAACCCAGCTTCACTGATTACTATACATCAGACACCATCCTTGGATAATCCAGCAGCTCTCATCGGATGACGACTGGCCAACCCCTCATTCCCAGACCTCATGAAAGATTCTCTCCCGGGGCCAGCTCACTTCCCTCCCTCAGCCCTTGAATTGCTGCCTAAGCTGTCCCCACCCCCAAACACTTGGCTTTGGAGCTTCCCCAATTTACAACAGTTCCCATCTGTTTACCGCTTTCTTCAGGCGGCCTGTAACGACTCAAGGAGCCCTTTATTAATTAAAGCTATTCAAAGTGACCCTATCATAGCCAGGTCAGTCTCACCGGGTCTCACTAATTAAACATCGGAGGGGACTCAGATCCAGGTATTCGGAGACATATTTGGAAATATTCAAGTAATGGCCAATGTCTTAATGGTTTAATTTCAGCGACTGCCTCCACGTAAACCCAGTGAGAGTCCCAGCCAAGAGCACGCTGGAACAGAGGTCCAGTGATGGTGTCCTGGGGTCAGTGTACAAGGAACTGGGGGGGCATCGAGCTAGCCTCCCCCAGTTTGCACAGAGAGAAACAGCACAGTCTTCACCTCTAAAGAAAACATGAGCTATGAAAATGACATTCTTTCTCTGGCAATTCCGTCCTCTGCTAGAATGAAAACCAGCACAGCACCACACACCACCAAAAGCAGATTTTTCAACCTCTGTAAGCCTCAAAGGCAGGAACCTGATTGCTCACAAGCCTCACTTGGGCTGAGTTGCAGATCCATGGTGGCGCCTGATTCTAACAGCCTCCTTCCCGAGTCGAAGGCTGCCTCCCACACAGCCAACCTAATGAGTGATACTAAGAGCACTGTTAACTATATCACTTCATTAATTGCTCAATCTAACTTAATCAGATATTCAGAAATTTCTCTTGTTTTTCCAAAGGCTCTTGTTAGAACAGACTTAAAAGAATCAGGGTCTCTCTTAATGAGAGCAATAACAATATTCTGTTTTTATGTACTGCTCTACCGTCTACTAACTCAAAAGCTTACTGTGTCCACACAGGCAAAGGGAAGTACAGGGCCAAGCAATTGCCTGTAAATATAATTGCTATAGAGATTTAACCTGGTTCAACCAAGCCGAAGGAATATTTTTCCACAAATAGCAATTTAAAATCTGAATTATATTCATAATGACCTTGGTTCTCAGTGCGTTCCTTGTTTCATTATATCTCAGCACCCCAGAATGATAATGCCAAAGAACCATAATGCTTCTTTTTAAAAGTCCCTTTGCTGCCTCTGTGCCAGCCAAAATCATATCTCCAGGAAAATTTCTTCTCCTGAAGAGGTGCCAGAAGGAACAGTCTGAAGTCAGGGATAGTCTTACAGATTTCGGCAATGATTGGGATTGGATTTAAGAATAGGCCAAGCAGCTGACCCTGCATTCAAATAGGATGATGGAGGAGGCCAGATGAGAGCCCCCAACCAGAAAACCGGTCTCCATAACTTCATTTGATCCTGAAGTTATATAATTACTTGAAGGTATTGTAGTCTCTGGGCCAGAGAACGTAAGAGGAAAAGCCTGGGTGAGGAATCAAAAGACCTTGGTCCAAGTCCCATCTCTGTCACTTACCAGCTGTGTGACATTGGCAAGATGCTTCACCACGCTGAGCCTTAATTCTCATATGTAAATAGCAATGGTACTAACTTCACGTTAATGCCATTTCAAGCATTAAATGAAATTGCACTTACAAAGCCCTTAGCTAAGTTCATGGAACATCAGAAGCAACCCAGAAATGTTAACGCTTTTGTTTTTGATGGTGACAGCATCGATATCATTGTTACAAATAAACAAAGGCAGAGTAAGAGGTTAATCCTTGGCTGCTTACTCACAGGTGGGGAGACTGAGAACAGGATCAAGGGTGGTTCACAGGCTCAGTACCCTGGACAGCTGCCCGAATCGGTAGAGAATGAACAGTACTAGCTGCAAATATTGCCCACCCCTAAGGTTTTGCCTACGGCCAAACTTATAGGACCATTTCAGGGACAGAGATGAACTATTTCTACTGCAGGTCACTCTTACAATCCACTCTGATCTCCCTGTGTCCTACTCCAAAACAGCAAGAACAGCACAATCAACAGAGGGGAGGCCCTAGTGGATGCAGGACCAGAGATCAAGAGGCGGTGGGGGAAGCCATCTCCCAGAACGAGGGCTTGTAGTGGTCCCACAGCAGAGCCGAAGGTGGAAAGTCAGAGGTGTGACCCATCCCCTCTCTGGCTGTGAAATCAATGGTGCACATCTGGGCTATTGTCCCTTACCCACCAAAACACTCTCATTTTGGCCAATGTAGAGAAAAGAAGCACAGGGGGAGGAAAAAAAAAGGCAGAATACAGGTGAAAAAAAAATCCAGATTCCATATTCATTAAGTACCCTTCTCTATCACTCATGTTATTTTTTTAAAATATGGCATTTGTGATTAGTTATATGCTGGAATCAAATGATAAAGATACAAGAAAATGTCACATAGAGAGACATCCCAGAAAAGGCAATTACAACACAATGTTTAAATACTGATAAAGATGGCACAGGTGCTTGGGCATAAAGAAGGAGCCGTCAAAAAAAGTCAAGGAAGATGTCTCTGTAAAGGTGATGTCTCAGCCAGGACCTAAATGATAGGTGGGCGATAGTGAGAGAAGCTGGAGGAGACGAGTGTGCCAGGAAGATAGAACATACGTGCCAAGGGCCAATGAAGTTCTCCTTAACAGAAGAACACCATTAGTCAAAGGCAGAGAAAAGAGAAATAATAAAGGCCACATAACGTAGAACCTTGTAAACATATCAGAAAACCTCAGAAACATATCATTGCCTTCTGAGCCTATAGGAAAAAAGTCAGAATATAATCCCCATGCATCACTCAGAAGAGGTGAGGTTTTGCAGTGGTAAAAAAAAAATAATCCCAAGATCTCAGAGTCTCGGTACACAAAAGTTTGCTTCTTACCTCTGCAAAATGCCCCACCTGGGGTTAAATACGCAACATGAGGTGGGAAGAGGGCTTTGCTCATCATGACCCTTTCAGGGACTCAGGCTGATGAAAGTTCCATCTCGAAAAATTCTTCAGAGTGACTCAGGTAAGGGGAGCAGAAAATAGCCATTCAGACCAGGTTCCTAAAGCATCAGCCTCAAAGTGACACTCATGTTTCTCGAGCCACAGGCAATCATAATAGCCACATCTAACTTGCAAAAGGCAGGAGTGGGCACCCTACCTTGAGCCGGCAGGGAAACAAACCAGAAATACACGGTGAACTGTACTAAGGACATCTACACCTCCCTTCTCCCTCCTCGTGGTTAATCATAAGCGAATACATCCTCACTTTGGGTATAGTAAATAGTTCTTATCAAAATGCTCTCACAAATTTCGTTGACCCACGAGGTGCCCCCAGTGAGAGAGGGCAAGCATTATCATGCCCATTCGATCAACAAGGAAAGTAAAGAGCGAAGAGTTTGGGGAGTCCTTGCCAATCCTGTTCAGAGGTGGAAGAGAGCCAAACTCCTGGGCTCCTACCTGTTGATTTACCCACTTTACAACTATCGCAAAGAGCAAGTAAACAGAACCAAACAAAGCAAATTCCTGCAGAGACCAGAGATGCCCTTTTTCCTGCCCCAGCAATGAGAAAAACACCCGGTGCCGGCACCCCATTCTCCCAGCCTGTACACGGGCAAACAAACACGGAGTCCCTGGCTCTGAAGCGTGCTAATGAGATGAAGTTCTGCAGGGCTACTGGGAAAGGTCTGAGTCCTCCGGAAATGAAAGCAGTTAGAAGAGCTGATTCTTTGCAGGTTCACCACCCTGAAAGTGATTCACTGGAGTTTCCCCGTCTACTTACGATTGCAAAGTTTGAAATGGACGCATTTGCAAGGATAACTAACCCACACCAGTAGGATTCCCTGACATGGCACTTTACCAGTGAATGCCAGAGGCAGACTAAGTCAGCTGACTGGAGGACTGAAGTATTTTCCAGACATTCAAGGAAACTCACAGCACATCAATTCCAGTGCATTGGTTCGGCTATGATGGGGCTTACAGGATTATTAGGACCGACGCAGATAGTGGACTTCACGTTTCACAAGCTAGTGACTACCAAAGCACTTCCTGAGTCCCTTTTCACTTCTTCAGTCATAGACCCTCTTTGTGGGGAAGGAACAGGCAGTAACTGAACACAGAACACCGTATAATGTGCAATGGACTCCTTCCTTTTGGGCACCAGAGTTTTGTTCTCATCATTCCAACAATGATTACTCCCAACTATTCAAAGCCCGCTGCGGGGATGACTAACTTTAAAAAAAAGAATCAGGTAATCCGAAAGACTGTGTGGGTAGTAGGGACGTAGACTCACACATATATGAGCAGGCATCTGAAACATGAGGGGATTAAAAAAAAAATGAATATTCTAACATGGTTTTCTGAGGAAGGAATTAGGCTGCAGACAATACCACCCACCCACCCACCACTGACAAGAGATTTCAGACAGTAAATCCAAGTACAAGTCCAGCGATTCTTCCTGAATAAAAACTGCAATCCAGAATCTTTGTCTGGACCCAAACATTTTACAGCCATTTCTGTATACCAACTGAACTCAGGGTGTGACTCAGAAAAATTTGAAAAAACAGAGAGAGAGAGAGAGAGAGAGAGAGAGAGAGAAATGATTGCAGCCAGTGGCCTGCTCTCTGAAATCTCATGGGTAGCTTGAAGCAGTCTTCATTTCCTACTTTCCTCTCAGGGTGATTTAGCCTTAGGTATTTCTAAAGGCTTGGGAACAGAGATAAAGATTATCTCTTTTCCTGCCCATTTCTCTATCAGTTCTGAGCTATATATCTGGGGTCCAAGACATATGTGTCCTCGTCCTGGATCTTGAATTCTGTGTTCACCTTATATATCACTCACTGGCTGCATTTCCTCACCATTTTTTTTCTTTCTCCCTTCCTTCCTTCCTTTCTTTCTTTCTTTTTTTTTTTTTCTTTCCCCTCCCTCCATTTGTGAGAGGCTGCCAGGCCCTTTTAGAGCATGAAGATGAAAATGAATCTAACTGGAGTCGGGAGGCTACTCTCTCTGGAATATTTAAATGAGATAAATGACGCCAGTCAGAACACCAGTTTGCTGACATATTGGAGTGCCAAGAGCCGTGTAGAGCTGTCACTCAGAAGAATGACTTCCCAGCTGCCATCCTGCCGTCCTGCAGTCCTGCCACCCTCCAGCACCTTCTCATGAATGTGTATTTCCTGCAGGAGGTGAGGAGGCGAGCCCATCCGGATGGCCGGGGGGGGGGGGGGGGGGGGCAAACTAAGAAACGGATATTCCCTTAGAAGAAGCTAGCCCGCACTTACCCAAGGTGTGAGGTGATGAATGAAAACTAGCCATGCCTTCCACAGAATAGATGTGGTTTTGTATTCATTGCCAATGCCCCTGGTAGCCAGCAAAGCTGTCTAGGGTACATGGTCCCTCTCTAAATTGGACGATTGTATTCAAGCTGTCATTTTTCATTTTTTAAAAAACCAGGATCCCTTCAGGTAATCAGTAACCTTGAAGACAACTGAACTCTCAAGCACAGGTCTGCCAAAAGTCCTCCGGGAGCTCTGGAAAAGTTGGTGAAAATATATAAACATCAGCGCCCACACTGCGGTCGGCCGCGTCCTCCGGTGTCCCTCGCTATCTCTTTCCATCTTCGCCTTCAATGTTCCACAAAGTTTAGACAGGCTAAGGTTATCACTCACATACTATGACTCAGACTCGGGGAAATTGTTCCTGTAATGGAGTTCTCAATTTATTGGTCAATTTCACCTTGATTTTGTGTCACCGGTAGCTTTGCTGGTCCTTCAGCTTGTATTACATACTCTGAAACTGTGAAACATTTTCGAATATTTTAAATATCACAGATAATTTTATTCAGATCATAATCTCTCCTTCTGGAAAGATAAATAAAAATAATTTTTCTAAAAGGCAAGATTGTTCTCTGCACTTGTGCTTTCATAAATAGCTAAAATCTGCCACCTTCTGGATTTTCCAGGATGCCAACGACATCAACTGGTCCTATTTTCTTTATCCCCGACCTGATATTCTTCAGCTATGCAGTGATACTGCCATCTAGTGGGCATTTTCTAGAAGGCTCATTCAGCCGAAATGGGTAAAAAGAACGTGGCTTTTCTAAGCGGGAAGCAAATACCCACTTGGAGAAATTTACTCCAACTACAGTTACGAAAAGAAAACGAACCTTATACAGACTATTGATGTTCGAATTGAAAAGCCAGCAATTACGAAATAAATTTGCAAAATTAAAATAAAAGGATCCATTATGCTCAAACCAGGACAGCCTCACATGAAAAATGCATTTTCACTTCAAATGGCAATACAAATGGGACAATACACCCACGTCAGAGCCACAGCAACATCATTCATCCTCCACAGTCACCTGAAAGAAGATGAAGACACTGAGCTATTTCTGTCTTTTTTACCTCCTTCGTCTGAGGAACGGATGAAAACGTACCGGTTACGTAATACTCAGCCCTGATGCTACAACGAAAATAAGGTCGATACTTTTGCATTTTTAACAGTTTCTTGGCTCTGCACCTTAAATGCTTCTTGGAATTTCTTCCGTGCCCAAGGAGCATGCATTTTGGAGCGCAGTGGAGACCCCACTGACACTGTGTTCATTTCCCAGTCTCGTCCCGGGCACGGGCCTCAGCGAAAGCAGAATGCAGGATCTGACAGGTCCCTGCTTGTGATGTTTCAAGGATGTCATTTCATTGCTCTCTCCTCTGCTATGTTTTGAAATCTCCCCAGAGTCCTCGGTTGGGAAGACGAAGGGGCTTGGGGGGGGCTTCCCCCCCCCCCCCCCCCCCCCCCCCCCCCGGTGTCAGAAACAGTCCCTGCAGCTGTGAGCTCCACTTGGGAGGTTGTCAGGAAGTTGACAAACTATCTCAGCTGCTGGAAATCTACTTTGTGCTGAAACACAGGAAAGTGTGTACTATAGATTCGCAATGTGGGACCAAATTAACTTTCGAAAAATCAAAATCAGTTTAAAGTTTTTTACTGACTGAGAGGAAGGGGCACCACATCATCCCATCCTTCACTTCCTCTTTCCCGTCCATTGGCAGTCTCTGCCCACAGCCCACAGCTTCCCACGGGCTCCAGCCCTAAAAAGCCACCTGGGGGCTTTGCCCCTCCCCATCATCATTTGATGCAGGAGGTGAGCACTTTGTGGACGCAAACCGGTAGCCTCAGGTCAACCCCACAAAGGCAGCTCAAGAGAAGCCTTTCTCCCTGGTGCTGGCGCATCAACCCTTGTTGTCTGGTTCGCCGGTTGGCTGGTTGTTTCTTTGGGGGGTAGGAAAGGATCAGGGGTTGAACGTAGCAAAGATCAGATCAGGGGATCTGATCACCCCAGATAAAGAAATTCTACATCTGAAGCCAACCCCCAACCTCAGGGCACTTTAAAAACCTGGCAACAAGAACCACAGAGGCCTGGGCTGGCCCAACTCCCAAGCTGTCTGGGAACCGGAGCAGAGGATTTCGGTAATGCTTCTGGCCAGGTTATTATTAGTGAGGCCATCTTCAGGCGGCGACTGATCACAGGAACTACCACCTGGTGTTAATTCCTGTCTGTCTTCTCTCTCCCCGTGGCAAGTATCATGCCCCACAGCCATTATGGCCAATCCAGGGCCAACTTGAAAGGGGACAGAAGTTCCAGCAGCCTGGGGTGGGAGGCTAAGGATTGGGAGCACTGTGGCTAGACGAGCAGGCAAGCAGCCTCGGCGCTTTGGTAGCATTTGAATCACACATAGATGAGGTCCAGGCTTGAGCTTCTGCCTCAGTTGCCCTCCCGGAGATGGCTCTACCTTTCCGACCTCTGGGGCCATAAAGGGTGTCCTTACAAATCTGTATGTAATCATAAATTAAATACGTACATAAACAAACAGATACGATACATAAAATAAAACAGAGGTCCAACGATCATTTCAGTTTGCCAGGTCTGGGGTGCTACTCTATTAGCTATTGGCTACCGGGTAAATTGGCTGTTGTACCAGATACCAGGGGGCAGACTGGAGGCAGGAATGTGTTCTGTGGATGGCGTGGCACAATGGCAGCTGTCCACAGCGGACCAGGCTGGTGGCAAGAAGGGAAGGCAAGTGCTTCTTAGAAAGGGCCTTTGCTGGAGGGCAGCATGATGGTGAGGGTTAGCCATTTCAGATGTATAATGTGCCCTGATAACTCTATACCAAACTCTGTGCCAACAAGCAAGAACTCAAAAAAAAAAAAAAAAAAAAAGTCCTAGGTTCAAAGGGCTCTCAGGCTAGAAGGAGACACAGTATTTATATAACTAACTACACAACAACGTGGTAAGTGGAAAGAACAAAGACTATGGAAGTAAAAAGGACAGGGGAATTAATTTGGGGGGGAAGGGTCAGGGGACACCTCATGGAGGAGAGGGTCTCTGGAGAGCCTTGACTGACAAGAAAGGGCACGAGGGAGATGATGGTAACCCAGGAAAAGGGCCTGAGCAAAAGCGGCCGAGCAGGTGCAGGGAGCTGAGGCAGAAGGGTAGCCAAGTCCGTGGTAGATGTCAAGGCTGCAGAAGGCAGGTGATCCATATCCACTGGAAACAGAAATGTCTTGCCAAGGAGTGTGGCAATGGGGAGCTGGCAGAATTCTTCAAGCAAGAAAGTCATCTAGAGACTAACTTTGGCAGTAGTGATGAGAAAGGATGGAAGAGAAGAAGAAAGAGGGCAGAGATGGGCGGACCAGGTAAGGGGCTACTGCCCTGGTCCCGGGGAGAGATGGTGAGAGCCTCACCTGTGGCCAGAGAATTAGAAATGGAGAGTAAACCAGATGTTCTGGAGAGAAATCTAAGGCAAACTTGAAAGAATCTGATTGGAAATGAAGGGAAAGGACAAGATGACATAAGGTGGGTAAAACTGGGGGGTGCTGGTGCCATGTCTGACAAGGGACAGAAGTGTTTGGGGTTTGGGTTCCAGTGAATTTGGGTTCAGATGTCTTACGCTTGTGGGGCTTGTGGGAACGCCCAGTGGGAAACCACAACTACAACTCTGGAGATCCAGCAAAGAGCTAATAGCATAGACTGGATCCCCCAACAATGTAAGCTCCATAAGGGCGTGAATCTTTGAGTACTTGTTCACTAGTACATCCCACGCCTACAACAGTGCATGGCGCACATTAGGTGCTCCGTAAATATTTGTCGGTATTTATTCCTTGGATGAATTTGATGACCATCAATCTGTGGGGGATAGCCCAGTGCGCTGGAGATGGGTGAGATTTCTCAGAAAGTGAAGAGCAAGGATGTAGTACGACCCTTACAAAGGACTTCCTCTAAGTATTTAGAGGACACTTTCAGAAAGTTTGCTGTGAAGAAAAGTTAAGAAAAACGACAGGACCCTGAGGGTTCTCTAGGGTAGGCACCTTTGTAGGGGTCCTCAGTCAGTGTGCTAGCGGGCAACAGAATTCCCTTCAGATAGTTCGAATGAAGAGGCTGAATGAAGGCACTGTTTGTAGAGGTCCAGGCACAGGAAAAAGAACTACAGAGTGGCATGGCCCCCGGAGGCTGACCACGGCAGGAAACCATCTCCATCCCCAGGTCGAACAGGGCAATGGGAGGAAACAGTGTTACCAGAGTCCAAAGAGCGCTGGAGCCTTGAAGCAGGGTTATCAGAGGCAGAGGCATAAAGCCAAATCACGGGGGCGCCGATGGGGAAGAAAAACCCTGATCTACCTTTTCCTCCACACTCTGATCTCTTGCCAATGCCTCCCATAGGCAGAATCCAACAGGAAACCAAAGGGCAAGGGGGCGGGAGGGTACAGTGCGGGGGGGCCAATCTCGTGAGGCACAGTGTAGGACAGAGAAGGGAGGGAAAGGCACCTCGTAGGGAGTGGGCGGGGGGGGGGAGAGAATTACCAACACAGAGAAAAAAAAAAAAAAAAAAAAGCAGCCAGAAAGGATGGAAGGCTTGCAGGTGCAAGATGAGTGGAGATATTGCCAGAGATGGGGGTTTAACTGTGAGGTGGCAGGGCAAAGCTCAGGAGGACAGGGAATTCAGAATAAGGTAGATTTTGATGACACCAAGGACATGACCATCCAGAAGGCCCCTTCTCCAGACTCCAGAAGGAACTGCTCCTTGAGATCACCCTCCTTGTGTCCCGGGATGACCCTGAAGCTGTGAGTTTCAGGTATTTGGTTCAACTGGCCCATTCCATAGCCCCTCTGGGCATATGCTAAGAGTCTTCCCTTCCCTCTGATACCACCACCGCCTGCTATCTTTCCAGAGGCGCCACACATGATGAATCTTCAGATTGAGGCAGGGAGAAGCAGAGACCTCCAGAAGGCATTTCTGCTGCCGCAGATCCTGAAAGCTGAGAGTCTCCTAGCACACCCACTCCAAACAGCTGTCTGTGGAGCCCAGTGTCCCGGATACGGAAATCGGGGCTGTGCTTTAGATGTCCTAACAAGAACGCCAGAAAACCGTTGTATTATTATCATCCCTATCTTGGGGATGAGAGAACTGCTGCTGAAAACTACTGAGAAACTTGTCCAAGGTCACATTTAGCAATCTGCCCGCAGAGCCCATGCTTGGAACCATCTCTGTCGTAGAACTCCCATTCACGGAGCACCCAGCACGGATGTGCTGGGAATGAAGGGGTCAACAAGGCAGACAGATTCCCGCCCTCCTGGAGCTCACCCTCCAAGTGCTGTGGACAGACAGCAAGCGCATAAGCAAGCACAAATCAATCTGATCATCCCCGATAGCGATAGTGACTTTTCCCAGAGCCTCGCTGTACAGCTTTTGGACACCCTCCAAAGCCGAGCTCCAAAAATCCATGATCACAACACAAAACCCTGATTGTTAGGAAGGCAACACACCCACACAGCGGGTCTGTCTGCTGTGTTTGTGCGGCACCTTCCCACCAAGCACTTGAAACGTGTTAAATAATCATTGCCATTCCACGGCAAGTGCATTTCTCTCTTATTTTAATCCTATTATAGAATTTTTTGATGGCAACCTGCTGTTAGAGTACATCTAACTATGTTAAAGCTCCCCAGGCCCTGAGCATGAAAGAACCTCTTCAGAACACATGCTAGGACAGGTCTACCTTGTTAGCATGGAAATGAAAATAAAAAGCACTGCTCCAGGGCAGCGAGGAGGTGGACGGGTGTTCTAATACCAGCGCTTAGGAGGTGATCTCCCCTGTTCTCTCCTTCGTGCTTCAGGCGGTGGGGGCCTGATGGTGAGGATCCTTTTCTGTATTCTGCCCAGTGCCTGGTGCTTGGTGTTTGAGCAGCAACGACTAGTAATATAACTTGCAACCCCTTAGCGAAAGGTCATCTCTGCTGCTCTTAAGCTCCGGTTGCTTTTTGGTGGAAGGGAATCAGTAGTCAGGATAACCTACAGGCTCACTCCTGAACTTTGGAGATGTTTCATTAACGAAATGGAAATATATATAATTTAAATATGCAGGTGAACATCTCCCTCCACCTGCAATTATGTAAATGAAGAGCAGCCCTGGCGTGGTACCAATAGCAGCTTCCTAGAGAATATCGAGTTCACATTCCTTAAACAAAGTTACATTTATGGGTTGCTGCAAGAATTTGTATTTTGATTATTTCACTCTAGAGAATAACAACACATGGGGAATACTATGGATGGCAGTAAAAATTAGAAATTATCCAGGGCACCTCAGCTTTCTGGGCCTCGTGTATGCCCAGGAGAATATATAATGGATGCTGTGAAGAAAATGAATCACTGAAGTCCATTTGAATAAAAGATGGATAGATACGGTGGCTCTCCTTAGTAGTGGTGGGGGGGGGTTACAGTCATGAGTCATCCTTCACGTGTTCTGAAAGGCCAGTTCCTAGATAAACCTTACAGGACAACTGGGTTCTCCTGTAAGGAGAATGCCTTATTGTGATCTCTGGGGCCCGGGGTACAATGTTAGGGCACAAGGTATTGTTCAGGAATCAATATGAAGAGTTAGAAGTATTAATACCTCACAGATGTTGGTTATGGATTCTTTTTATATCAGCAACAAAAGTTGCACCAAGGAAAGAAGGGCAGATTATTTTAAAGAGAGTTTGGCCCAATCATTCCCCTGTCAGTGCGGGGCTGTATATGTTCGGATGCACCCATAAGATTGCTCACTAATATGGGAGAGTGATATGTAATTCACCCCCTTAAGGAACAGTCGAGAAAACCACACTGGATGAATCCCTCAACTCAGGGGTTATGTGTAAAATATTTAACTGCCAGCCAGACATGAGGTATCACGATGGACCCTGGCTTTACCAATGCATTTGTCATGCACAGAAGTCCTGATGCAGCCCGCGTGAGGCTCTCCTGCAGATGGGGGCACCTATTTACTTACATGCTACGGGCGTGATCGTCAGGGACTCTGGCTAAAGGTTAGTGATTCATATAGTAAGAAGTTAATGGCCCCTGCCCTCAAGGACCTCAGAATCTAGTAAAGAAAACAAACCACATACAAAACATAATACACAACAGAATGCAATAAATGTCCTAGGAGGGGTGTACACAAAGGGTTATAGGAATTGAAAAGAGGGGACATTATTTATAGCTGGAGGAAACTGGAATCTCCTCTGCATGGAAGAGACTGTATTTTTTTTTTTAAGAGACTGTGTTTTAAATGAAGCTTGAAGAATAGATGGGATTTAGACATCATTAGGGACTAGATGTTTGTGTTCCTCCAGAATTCCTACATTGAAGCCCTAACCCCCGATGTGATGGTAATTGGAGGCGGGGCCTTCGGGAGGGAAGGAGGTCTTGAGGAGGCATGAGGATAAGGCTGCCATGATGGGATTCGCACCCTTCTAAGAAGGGGAAGAGACCAGAGCTCCCTCTCTCCACCTGGGGGGGATGGAGCAGGAAGGCAGGAAGAGGGCCCTCACTGGGGAACAGAATCTGCTGGAAACTTGCTCTTGGATTTGCCAGCCTCCAGAACTGCCAAGAGTAAATGTCTACAGCCTAAGCCAGCCCCAGCTTATGGTGCTTTGTTATAGCAGCCCCCGACTGTCTAAGACAGACATGGACGGCCAGGTAAATGAGAATCTCCGAGGAAGGAAACATGTAAGTGACTGCAGGGGAGGGGAAGTGAGGGGCAGATTCAGAGAGCCGTTCAGCTTGTCCGCATCACAGGACTCATGAAGTCCGGTAATAAGAGCCACAACTGGGACGGCAGATTGGGGTCAGACCATGACAAGCCATGAATGTCAGAGGAAGGTATTTGGATCTGACTCTGTGGCACATGGAGCGCAGTCAAAAATTATTTCAGTAGGAGAGTAACACGATCAGAGCTTCATCATCAATCAACTCAACAATATTTTAACCTTAACAGGTAACGGCGGCAGCGAGCTGGCCCCAGAATGCCAAGCTCAGCTGAACAAGGTCAGGCAGTGGGCTGCATGCGCCTCTCACACATGAGCCTGGAAAAGTAACCTCTTATTCAGGCTGTCAGTCACCAAGTGGCTTGAAGCACCCTCTGTGTGGGACGACGATGAACTTCATACTTAGCAGCAGGAATCCGCCCTGCCCCACAGCTGTCATCTGGGACCAGGACAAAGAAGAGGCTTAAGAGGATCTGAGAGAGGAGCCTGTAGGCGCTCCCATTTGTACTGTATAGTTCTGTGAGCTTGGCTGATGAGGCCGGTCAATGTTCATTTTTCTGCATGAAATAGAAAAGCAGAACTCTGTTGATTTTATGTTTTCTGGCTGATCGATGGGGGTCAGAGTGAGGGCTTTGAGACCTGCTGAGGGGAGGGACTGTGGCACTTTTGATGGCCTCCTTTGTGTTGTCTTCTTCTGGGAAAAAGGAAGGTCATGGTGAATCCCTCTTTCAGACTCGGGTGGCTCCAGTGGCAGCAACCCTGGAATGAAGAGGCAATGGTGGGGACGTTGCCAGCCAGGCCAAGCAAGGAGAGGTGATGCTGAAGGGCTTTGAAGAAATGCTGCACTTTTGGCAAAGGGACCCCAAACAGCACCTGCATTTCTGCAGGCTCTTCACTTGCTTTTTATATCCTCGCAGGCTGTCTCTGGAATTGCTGAAAGGTGGAAAATCTGCACACTCCTTGGGGGTTCAGAGAGACAGCAAGGGCAGGGAAGAAAGTGGTAGGAACTCAGGAGACCTGGCTCTCCGGGAACCAGGGATGTGTCCTTCTAGCCCTAACCATGGTGCCTTCAGCCAAGCCCCATTGTCTTTGTTTCTGTAATACCACCACTAATAATAATAGCTACCAAGTGTTAAACACCCTCTGTATGAAATGCTTTACCTCTATATGATTGCATTTAACCCTGGGAATAACCTCCAAGCATGTGATTATTGCCCTTACTTTACAGAAGGAGTCAAAGCTCTGACAGGTTAGGTAGCTGGCCCTAGAAATAAGCAATAGAACAGACTGGAGCCCTGGTCCCACCCTCTTAGTAACTGGCCGTGGGGTCTCCTCTACCTTACTTTTCTCACCTGTGTTATGGGGAAAACCATCATGAACATCAAAGCCCAGCTAAGCCTCAATGTGCATAGATAGGCGTTGCAAATCCTGAAGGGCTGGGCAAATAGAAGACACCACCGCTATCAAATCCACTCTGCTTCTCCTTTGTTAGGGACATACAGGATTTAGATGCAAATGTGTTTCCAAAGGCCAAAATGTCCCATAAACGAAGTGTTAATTATCATGAAAATTTCCAAGAGTCTGCGAGCCCCGCCCTACATTATATGTAGGCATCAGGGAAGGAGAGAAAACAGGAGGGGCTACCCTGGGATCCACAGGAAACATTTGGCTAGGTAAGGAGGTTAAGTGGCCACTTGAGCAAAAGCAAGAGGCAAGAGACACACGCGGAGATACATCTGCTCCATTCCACAGAGCGGAGACGGACATGGTCTCTCAACCGGCGTCGCCCTCCTCTCTTCCACCAATTTAAGCTCTTTTTTCCATTGTTCTGCTCCCACACGCTTTGCATGTGAAAGCAGCACAGCGTGGACATCATTAAAAGCCTCGTGACTGGAGGCTGAAATGAGACACTGATCGTCCTATTAAGCAACAGATTTCATAAACAAATGCAATTCATTCTGCCTGCAGCCTGACAACGCCGTCTGAGGAGCCCTGCTGCAAATAATGTAGCGGTTCCCGTTCTGCTTAAAGTTTCAGAGGCGGGGGAGCCCCACCAAATCACAAAGAAGGAGCTCTGCAAAGGGCCTGCTGCGGCTGAGCGGTGCCAAATGAGCCCCCTGCCCCACCCCCGGAAAGCCCCAGCGCCCCGGTTCCGTGAAACTGCGCCGGCTACTAAGCCTTCGGAGCAGCCAACCGGAGCCATGGCCTCCCGAGAAATGACAGATTTACAGGAAGAAATACTGTGCACTTGCTGGAGGCGAGTTATTTTAATATAATGCAGAGATGACAGCTCTCCACATTTAATCATCAGACTCCTGATTTTCTTTGCCACGACGTTAGAATTTCTCACAATTTGGAAAATGTTTCTTTTCTACCCATGCCTGACAGTTGCATGTTTGCAAAAAAAAAAAAAAAAAAGCAAACTTCTCCAATTATTTTTAATAAAATGTAAATGATGGTCTGCAGAAGCCCTCTCTCTGCCCACAGACCCCGCCCACAACCAGTCCAAGCAGGGGCCACGCATGCCCCCCAGGCAAGGCCTCTGCCACTTTGTGATCCCCCCTGCCCCCCACCCCGTGCTATGAACCTGCCACTCAGAAGGCTCGCTTCTCTCTTTGTCACCTACATTATGACCATTTCTTTTTTAATGGGGTCTGTGATCAGCTCTGTCAGAGAGACTGTGCATTTGATTATCTCTGCCTAAGTGGGCTGAAGCAGGCTGGCTGGCTCCCTGATCATAAGCTCAGCCACATTTCAACGTTTGGCAGCCACTAAAATGGACATCAGCTTTAAGTCTCTAGTTTGCTAATTCATAACAAGGTAGGTCTGTATCATTCTCACACCTGTTTCTTAATAGGTAAGAAGCTGAAAGAGAGACACGTTATATCTTAATGGAAGATGCACACCATGATGGCACTCCAGCCAGGACCCACACCCCGGGTACAAGCGACTGTGTACATTTCTTCTTTCACAAAACTTTCAGTGAGTGTCTACTGTCTGGAGGCCCTGGGGATGTGAAAATAAACAAGAGACGGGTCCTTCTCTAGAAGAGTTAACGAGGCAATAGAGCAGGGAGATGGGTAAATAAATAATTTGAGCACAATGTGAGAGGCAGCACAATCCAGGTAAGCTCAGAGAGAAAGGGAGAAGGGCATCTGCCTGCTGACAGAACCGCACAGGTGACAGGAAAGAGCATGGAGTGTTTCCAGAGCTGAGCATTTTTGGGGAGGAAAGAGTATAGGCCACTAAATGGAGGCAACATCTGGAAGTGCAGCTGGAAAGGACCATGGTGGTAAGAAGAGGGATGATTTTAGTGGTCTTCTAAGGATCGAGGGTCTAATGCCTATCCCAAAGCAGGCGGGAATAAGTGCTTACATGTCCATCATCCTTCTGCCCCTGCCCCTGCCCCTCCCCCCGCGAGAGAGGGCAATCCAAAATAAACAGCCCTCTTGGGGCAACACCAACTCCACTGCATGATAAACCAACCAGGGTACCTTTCAAAGGACAAAGGAGCCCTGAGACTAAGGATCCCACTTCCGGGGCCTGAGTTCCCAGAGTCAACTCTGCTTTCCTTAGAGGAAGCTGCAGAAACTCAGCTTGTTCCTGGCCTCATGGGCAAGAACTCCTCACCTGCCCAGCAGCGCTCTGTCCCTCCTGCAGCCACAGCCCCGTCTCTACTGGGTCACCCAGTGGCACCTCATTAACTGTGGGGGGGCTCTCAGAGAGAACGAGGCCGTCATTAATCCCCCCTCCCCGTCTCCTGAAGGAGAAGTGCAGCTCTGCGTTCCACTGGAAGAGTGATGAGCCACCGCCAGGAAACCTGAGCCAGGAGCCCCTAGAGCCGCCACCTCCCTCTGAGCTCATTTTCATCTATTCTGAAGGGCAAAGCGGGGACTCGGGAATTGGTAGTTTTGAGAATAACAGGAGGCATTTTGCAGATCTGGGTTAGCTTCTGGATTGTATGCAGGGTAAATAATTGGTGCTGCTTTTCAGCGATCTGAGCTCCAAAGTTCTGTTCACTCACCAGAGACAAGAAGCCGGGGACACTGCAGTCCTACCAAGGATGTCCATGGAGATGAGTAGCATTGCCTGCTTCGTCCCCAGGATTTGGGGACTGTATTTGACACTGGGCATCCCGCCTAGCACCACTGGCAGTGCTAAGGGGATAATTCCTGTACGTGGCCCTCCCAGAACACCTGGGCAGGTCACTGCCTTGTAAATGCAAAGCACCATTCCCCAAAAAGGCAGGTGCCTGCTTCTCGGCCACGTAAAAAAATCAGGCTACGAACCCCCTAGCTCGGGTGCTGTCTTTGCAACCTCTCTTCCTTCTCCTGCAATGCGCTACATTGAGATACAAATGAAGCTAACAAGAGCCCAGACTCTTTTAGACGCTGTACACTTTAAAGGAGAAATAACCTCTCTGGAGGTGATTGCATTTATGCTACCACAGCTCAGTATAACCACCACCATACCACCTCATCACAGGTTCCAAATGAAAACTTTTGAGGGCTATTAAACACACGGCAAGTTTTCAGAGCAAATTGTGAAAAGTTACTTATCTCGGTCGTCTCCGTAATTGTGATACATTAGAGAAGTGCGTGGCATTCAGCAGCCCTCAGCTTGCCCGGGAGGTGGGGCGGCAGGGCTTAGGATCCTGCTCCACAGTCCATTAACACCAGCAGGGAGACGGGCTGCCCGACAGACAACCGCATCCCAGCCAGGCTCTGCAGCTTAATCCTATTTGGTTTAATGGACTTGTTTCCAGTATCAGAGGGTCATGAATAGACGAGGGTGAAACCAGTACCACACCGATGCCTTTGAACGGGCCTGGTGCACTTATCGAGTGGGCTGTCTTCCTCTCTCCCATCCACATGTCCAGAATGCTGGATTGCAGCATCCTCCAGGATCCTTCTTAGCCTGGAAGCACCTAGAGTGTTTCCCCTCTGCCGCCTTCACGGCCCCGTGTCCCCGTGCCCGTGCCCTGCCCCCCGGTGTCATGATCCAAGTCATCAGCAAAGCCCCTGGACAGAAATGGGATTGAAGCTGTTCTAACATTACACATTTTTTTCCTCAGTTCTTCATTCAGCTATGCATGTGCGAATGCCCTTGTGCTCCCTCATTTACTTATGGAAGAGTAAGGCGTGGGATGACAAGAAGAATCAAAAGTGATCATAAATCTCATGCTAACTATGTGTCAGGCAGACAAAAAGTGCAGAACTTGTCATTGCTTTTATATTCTTCATAACAACCCTGTGAGGGAGCTCTGATTATTATCCCCATTTTGCAGATAAGCAAACTGAGGCCAGAGGGGGAAATTATTTAAGTAGACACTATTGCCTGCAGAACTATGGTACTGTTAAAAAAAAAAAGAGAGAGAAAAAAAAAAAGAACTATGGTACTGTTATAACAACACAATAGTCACAGCGGTAGTGGCCAGAGTTGAAGGCCTGGACGTTATCTTCCGGAGCAGAGAAAAGAACTCAAATTCCAGAATCAGGCAGACCTGGGTTAAAATTCCAGCTTCACTACTGATTAGCTCTGCAATCTTATGCCATTTTCTTAATGTATCTGGGCTTCAAGATAACTGCACCTAAGATTGGTTTTTGTAAGAATTGCATATGACAAAATTTATGATGGGCTTACCACAGGGGAGGCCCTCAGCATATGCATCTGTCCTGTCCTCTCTCTGTCCCTAACTCAGTTACACAGCTCATGACCTGCAACACTGGCTGGTGAGTTGCTTGTGGTCACCCAGTGCCACCTTATGGTTATTATGGATCTCATTATTAAGATGTACAAATGAAAGTGGTGGGGGAAATATGCCTACCTTCATTTCTACTCGAGAAAGGGCATAAAATAACTACATGAATCACCAAAATACCTGGACTGATTATCTGTGCCTAAAAAAAATTTACAGAGAAAAATCTCAATCAGAATTAGCCAGAACCCAAAGTGGAATTAGTTAGCTAATATTTCTTCTCTCTCGACCTAAAGAATTATGAAACAAGAACAACAAAACAAACTTTCCTAAAATAGAATGCACTACCTGGTAAAGTAATAAGCTCCCTGTCACTGGATATAACCAAGCAAAGCCTGGACAATCAACTGGAAGACATGTTGTCAAGAGGATTAATGCATGGGCCAAGGGTTAGATGAGATCAGTGATTTTCAAACTTTTTAGCAGAACATAAAAGGATAAAAATGGAGTTGCTTGGGGTAAAGAGAGAGATGGGAGGCTCTGAGCCCACCACCCCCCACCCCGCCAATGAAGGGGCTGAGGAATCCCTGTGAAATCTTAGGGCTCAGGAATTAAGCCAGTAAGAAAAGCCAGCATTTTGCGTAATACCTTGCAGTTTACAAAGTCTTCCTGTGCGCGCACGTGTTCTCTTATGGCAGAGTATGGGACGATGTGAGTTCAGATGTGCTCTATGGGACTACACGCTTGGTCGCCCAAATAAGGTGAGCAGTGAAATGATCCAGTTGTAACCAGAGTGATATCCTGGGGCCAAGGAGAAAGCTGCTGGAGGGTGTGGATGGAGGGGTTGACACAAGAAACACTGGCCTCCTAGAACTCCTGCCCAGGAGGAGGCATATGTTTCCCGGAACAACTCTTTGAGGTGCAGAAAATGCAGTCTTTAAACTCTCCACCAGTTCCAAGGCCCCAATTAGGCAAACAGCCCAGAAAAAGATAATGCAGAACACAGAAGTCATTTTTTGGCAATAAACACCCACAACTAGAATTTTGCAGTGTGCACCCTGTAGGAAAGGGATGTCTTAGAGTCCAGCATTACTAATAAATCTGTGCAATAATAAAGCTGAATCACAAAAGTGGCAAGAATTATAGCAATTTGGTTCACAGAAGCTCACACTTGAAGTGGAAATTTTGTGCAACCACCAACGGAGAAGCTGAGATTTCTCTGCAATTTGCAAATTAGCCCTTCTTATATAAGGAACTTCTCATTCTTCTAAAAACAGGCCTAGGACTCCGAACTGCAAAAAAGCTCTTAATTGCAACCACATAATCCAGTAGGATTAAGCAAAAATAAATTTCCTATTGCATACACATATTGTTCACAGAATCACTGGAAGGCTGAAGAAACAGGTAAACAGATGATTCTGGGCTTAGCTTTCAGGAATTACTCTCAAAATTCATAGCCCAGAACAGGGCCACCAAGGCACCTGCTGTGACAGCAACCCACTCCTGAACCATGAAGCCTCCGCCATGATCAGTGACAGTAAAATGGATCAATTCCAAATGAAAGCCTCACAGAGCCCAGCTGCAAGAGAGTCTGGAAAATGTGACCATTAGTGTTCCATTCTCTTAAAGACAAGAAAGTACTTTTAGAAGGAGTTTGGAGCGAGTATAGAGTCCATAGTATCCTCCACTGAACCAAGACAAAAATCCAAACAAAAAGGATCTGGGCAAGGACTGAGAAACAATTCTCTTCACCACTTTTCACTAAGAGTTTCAGTTGTCGGTTACTGAAAAGGGATTGGAATTAACACAAAGTCACACCTTGGACTATATCTAGTTTGCTATATTATGTATGTTTGCTCCAATTTTGATAATGAGCTGCAAATATTTTGCTCTAGAATGTAGATTTATCGATTCTTATCTGGTCCTTCTGCTGCCGTTATGAGATCCCGAAATGAAAGAGCCCTTCCAGATGGAGGCAGCATGGCGAGTTTGAAAAGAGAAGGCCTTTGGAGTCAGAAAACCCGAAGTCTTCATCAGCACTTATATAACCTAAAGACAGTTTATTACGAACTCTGTAGAAAGTTCTATTTCTTCTTCTGTAAAAATAAAGATGTTGTAGCCCACCTTTGAAGTCATGGTGGTAACTGAGTGAGATGTGGTCAAGAGGTTTTGTTTGTTGGTTTGTTTTTTATTTGACACAGAGAGAGACAGCTAGAGAGGGAACACAAGCAGGGGGAGTGGGAGAGGGAGAAGCAGGCTCCCCGCCGAGCAGCGAGCCCTATGCAGGGCTCAATCCCAGGACCCTAAGATCATGACCCGAGCCGAAGGCAGACGCTTAACAGACTGAGCCACCCAAGCGCCCCTGATTAAGAGTTTTTAAAACTGTCTGGCACAGAGCAAGTTCTCAGTAAATGTTTGGTGTTTTCCCCACCCCTGTTCTTATTAGTTAACTAAAGAACTCCTGACTAACAGTTGTACAAAAGTTCTGTGTGGCCCTACATAAACTAAGCTGGCAAGTGGTATTCCTTATGAAATGATACCTGAATTAAACCTCTTCCCAGTTGAATGTGTCTCTGACTGACAAACAATCCCTTCTGTCCACAATGAACACCCAAAGGCTGAGATCTTTTAGGTAACAAGAAGACTTCAAGTAACCTTTTTTTTTTCTACAATGGCAAAATGGCTCCCATTATTTTTACAAAGAATTCCAACAAGAGCGTGGACCCTCTGGAAAGCAGACCATAGGACAGGGTAGGAAGGGTGGAGGTTTAATTGGGAAATTGCACCTAGGAAAGGTAAAAGGGGGAGGAAGCAGGGTAGGGCAGGCAAAGCTTTCAGTCTATGATGGAGATCTGACCTCTCAGAGGAAAGGGCAGAAGAAGCAGGATTGGGCAGGGAGAGCCTCAGAACATGGTGCATTCCTGACAAGATCTTGGCCCACATCAACTCCAAAGCGAGGATTTCCTGGTAAATGTGACCCGGTATTCCCACCATACTTAGTCCTTGGTTGGGGGCTGCTCAGGAAGAGTCAGCCTCACTTTTCCAAGCTGAGGAGACCCTAATGGCACTAACAATGGAAATCGGTCAGCTAACTTCCTGCCTTCAACTCAAGAGCTAGGTTTTTCTTTTTCTTTTTTTTTTTTAAAGATTTTATTTATTTGAGAGAGAAAGAATGAGAGATAGAGAGCATGAGAGGGGGGAGGGTCAGAGGGAGAAGCAGACTCCCCGCCCAGCAGGGAGTCCGATGCGGGACTCGATCCCAGGACCCCAGGATCATGACCTGAGCTGAAGGCAGTCACTTAACCAACTGAGCCACCCAGATGCCCAAGAGCTAGGTTTTTCTTGAAGGGACATCCAAGTAGCCCATCTCCATGACTGCCACACTTAAAAGTGACTGAACATTGATTAGGCAAACACCACCGTAGACAAACACTGCCACCATATTCAAACACTATCACATGAGAACTGAAGGGTTACTATAAATGGAAGTTGTTGATTTGTTCACTCAGTAAATACTGTAATGAACATTTACTCTGAGCCGGGTTCTGGTCTGAGCACTAGAGTTATGACAGGGATTAAGAATAAGACCCTTGCTCTCACGAGGCTTACATTTTTGTGAGGAAGAAGCAGAGAAACTGAACAATGCTAGGTACTAACAGTGACTGTGTGAATACTTCCATTTAGTTAACTTTAAATTGGTTGGTGATGAAAGGCCTCTGGGAGGAGGTGATATTTGAATAATGAAAGGAGGCCAACCATGCAAAGCTCTTCAGGGAGCTTAATGCCAACAGAGTTCACAGCTGGCATTTGGAGCAGGAAGATCCATTCACCAATTCCCAGTGAGGATTTCTGCCACGTGGGCACCACAAACCCTGGCCTACTGCATCTTCTATGGGTTCCAAGTTGCCAAAAAGGACTCAACATACAAGGCACTGGTTGGGACAACACTTTACTCACAGAAAGAAGAGTTGCAGCAAGACCAGCATCTGCAGTGTGCCCCATCTCCCTGAGCTGACACAGGGTGATGGACTGCACGCACCCCTCTTGTGCTACAGGTGAAGACCCCCTTCCCTTCTCACAGGTAGACAGGGCCGATACACTAGTGGGACTGGCCAGGTACCATATGAAGCATATACCTGAGCAATACAAGGAAGTTCACTGCAAACCCATAACAGGGGAAGCTTTCTCCTAATAGGAAAGAAGAATCTGGAGCTAAGTGACAGCTTGGAACCTAGCTTCCATATAAGGGAATGTTCCAGGCCCAAAGTGCTGATCGAGCAATACCAGAGAGGGGTGGAGGTGCAAAACTGTAAGGTAAGAATAAGCATAGACAGAGGACTTTCAAGATCTCTGAATCTGAATGTGCAGGGGTTTGAAATCATTTAAACTAAGGTTAAGGTCTAGATTTTTGGCTTCGGTAACTAAGAAGTAACTAAGAAATGGTTATTGAGATGGGAACAACTAATATATTCAATGGAGGGAGGATTAAGAATTCTGTTTTATAAATATAATAGATCAGGCATCTACTGGATACTCAAAAGCATAAATGATATAATATATGGGAAGAGGAAGGAAGGAAGGTGGGCAAGAAGTAGAAACTTATTTGACCTGATTTCTTCTTTCCTTCCTTCCTTCCTTCCTTCTCTCCCTCCCTCCTGTTTTTCTCTCTCAAACTACTTAGAAGCCATCCTCCAAAGGCCATCATTTTTGGATAGGGGCTAAAACTAAGGACCCATATACCAAGTGATTCTAAAAGATACTCTGGCACCTCAATCAAAACTATTCCTTTAGACACGGGCGCTAACAGGAAATACGCTGAATGCCTAGTTGAAGACTTGGAAGTTGCCGTGTCCACCTATAGCTCTTCCATTCTTCCGAGGTTCAGATTTGGGGGAAATGTATCAATCCCACCAGGACTGCTAAACCACAGGCAGCCACATACTGCGGCAGTCACTCATCCTATGAAGACATGAGGCAAAGTTGGTAGCAGGCTCAAATATCAGCCACAGCTTTGCTCTCCACAGAAACGGCTAGTAAGCACAGCTCCGAAGACTGGTCAGCCATATCCCTTCCCATTGCTACCCATGTATACTCAGTGTGCCAGAGGATTACCTGCCTTACCCTTGGGATTATGATGCAGAGATGCACATGAGCCATGAATAGGTAAACCTGAACTTGCCCCGCCTGTAACTAGCCAAGGGATATGTCTTTCTGATTAAGAAAGTATTTGTTATATTTAGGTATTTGGAGAGAGATATATATGTGGCATGTTGAAGTATTCCCCACGTCCCCCTTCTCCTTATGCTTATTTTCATGATGTGAGTCCATATGAATGAAGAGCCCATAATAGAAACCACTGATGGATGAAGATTAGTGCTTCTCAAGTGCATCAGCTCCACAAACTCTGAATTAAATACGTGGGAGAAAAATACTGTACTTACTCCATTCTAGGAGAATGATTTGACCAGCCTGTTGAAATGCATAAACCCTGCGAACATGAAAGTCACAGGCACCTATCTTTGTGGTCATCTACAGTGGACTTGAAGTTATTTATAAACCCAAACCAATCCAAGTGATGACCAGACTGCTCCTTTCCACAGCAACATTTCAGGCTTTTTTCCCAACCTTTTCCAAGATGTGCGTTTCTTAAATTCCTGTGTGCTCAGGTTACTCATGACAGAGGATTATTAATTCTGATCCCTTTACAATTTGGAACTTCAATGAAATCTTCCCATTTGTCACCTCTTTAACCCAGCACAGATTTGACGCCTCTCAGATTAATTTTGGTGATGAATCCGATTTCAAAGAACATTCATCCGAAGTTGAACCCATGCACCTGCTAATGTATTTCACTACTTTTACTAATAGCTTTAGAGAGCTTTTTAATTTATATTTCACTGTATATTAAGATATCCTCCTTCAGTTCGCCTGCCTTTCCGTGAGAACATTTTTCATATTTCAGATTAGGATGCCAAACACTAGAACTAAATGGATGAGATCATTTTAAATATTATGCAGCTACCCACGCAGGTCAGGTATTTTAATATTTTCTCATCTCTAATTTATTTCTGTACTTGTTGAATGTGGCTTCTCATATGTCCTTTTAAGTATCTTCTTAATTTTAATGACATTTTAGAAAACTATTTGAGTATGTTCCGTGCGAAGAAGTTTTTATGCAATGGGAAAAGGCCATGGGGGGTAATGAAGTAGAAACCATTCTGGTTTGGAGCTTTTAGCACAATAAGGACACATAATGCTGCTATCAGTATGTCCGCTGGCCTTGGGCAAATCACTTAACCTCCGTGTAAAATGGGTCAGTTGATGTGCATCTCTTCGCCATCTTTGAGACAAACCTCAGGGTCATCATCTACTCTGCAATCTCCCACATCTCGTGTGTCTTCAACTTCCCCTGTCCCCGCTGTTTTTCAGTTCTGTCCCCATCATTTCATCCCTATGGTCCCTTTCCTGTTCAAGCCTCTATCACCCGGATTGTAGCTACAGCTCCTATTCAGGCTTCCCATTACAGATTCCGTCTCCTAAAACCCACAGGGGTTCCCGTAAGACTCAGATCTGACCATACCATTCACTTGCCTACAAAACAAACCAACCAACCCACCCTTCGTGGCTTCCTTCCCTACAGGAGGGTCAATTCAATTCAATAACTACTTCTCGAATATCTCAAATGCCTGGAGCTCCTCAGCTAGACGATGGAAGACCTTCAAAAGCTACTGGCTGGACCAAAGCTGAGAGAATCAGATGCACAGGTGCTGGGAAGAGACCCTCCAATCAAGTATCCGTTCTCATTAATTTATATGTATTCAGGGATTTTTTTCTTAATTGACGAAAGAAAGGGGAAGAAAATGGAGCATAATAATGGGCCTGTGTAATAGTGGAAGATAAAGTCAGGGGAGAGAAAGGGATGGCAAATGTCTCCCCTTTGGGCCCGGGGATAACTCTGAGGCCTAATGAGGAAAGAGTTTAGGATATAAGCTGAACCGTGTTCAGAGGCGTCTGTAAGATTCTGGTCTCTCTCATGCACAAATACACACTCACGTGGGGTGGAATGAAGAAATGTTCTTAGAAAGAGAGCTTGGGCTATCCACACTGCCCCATTCCCAGTCGCAGATCCTGGAACAGATTTGGCACCCTGAGAATTGAGTGTGGCCACCAGCCAAGGTGTCTTGGCTAGGCAGAGAATATTCTGGTGGAGGACAGAGTCAGCAATGGCAAGCTCAAAGAACCTAGATGAAGACACCAGAGCAGAAGAATGGAAGCCATTGATCCTGAGCCCACGGGAGGCAGATGCCATGCTGGAGGAGAGGACAGGGTGCCCAGAAACGCCTGGGAGATACTTCATGAGTACCCAGAAGGATTGGATAACAATAAAAAATCATCAGAATCAAGACGGTAAATGCTAACATGACCCCACTGTACTCACCAGCAGGAAAGGTCTGGAACATTCCCATGGCAGGCTGGTCTCCCTCCACACTCCTTCCCCAGTCTCTTGTGGATAACCTGTGTCCCCAGTACCTGGAACCCTGTGCTCACAGGCTTTTTTCCTAGAATACCATTTCCTCCCTTCCCTGGGTTGGGATAGCCCACTCATCCTCCAAGGCTTACCTCCATTAAGACCTCCCTTCTCCCAACTTCATCACCTCTCCCACAACCCTCCAGGCAGAATCAATCACTCTCCACTGGCCACCCTACCACTGGTACATACACTGTGCTTTCCAGTTATATTCTCAGTCGCTGTTTATGTGGCAATCCTGGCCCTAGGTTGAAAGGCAGAGGCCAGGCTTATTCAGTTTTATGCAAAGGGCTACCTGGAGTCTGGCCACATACTGTCCCCAGTGCTCCATACTTCCTGACCCTGCAGGTCTGGGTTAGGCACCTCTCCTGTTGGCTCCCGTGCTCTCTGTCAGTTTATCCCCTCTGGCACACTTAGCACACTTGCCCACCTCCTCCACATCGTTGCATGTCCCCAGTGCCCATGAGTGGTTATCAACGTGACAGGCACTGGATGATTATTCAGTACATGAAGGAACTCATTGAATGACTAAATGATAGAACAAATAAATAAGAAGTGCGGGGGGGGGTATTCACCATGTTTCTTCCTAGCATGAGTTTCTGCAAACATTCCTAAAGGACTAGTAAAGTTTCAATGAGAGAAAGTCGATTTGAAAAAAAAAAAAATCCCTCACATTCTTTTTTAAATAGAAATCGAACGCCAGCATTGTGGCTTTGTTTGTGTGATCTAAGGCAAGTCACTTTCCCTTCTAAGGTTCACCTTCCTTACCTGCAAAGTGAGGACACTGGACTATTGGCTAGAATTTATCGTGTCTTCCCTGTATACAAGGAACCATGTTAACCACTTTAATTGCATTGTCTTATTTAATCTTCAGTAAGCCCATGAACTCCTACTATATTTTATATTCAAGAATGTAAATAATCTGCCAGAGCCCAAATGCTCAAGTTCTACCCCTACCTCTTTTTAAGATGCCTTCCGTTTCCAAATTTCATAAATTCTATCACGTTAAGAAATGTCTATAGCCTTAAACATCATATGCCAGACCAGTTGTGAGTCTCTTTTCTCATCCCACAGCTATCTAAGTTTGAGGAGAAAAGGTATCATATTCCATTATGTTTGTAAAATAACGTGCAGTTTACTCCTTTCTAACATTGGGGTCACACACGGAACAGTAACGGTTCCAATCTTATCTTGAACATGCACCTTGGAACAACCTGTGCACATCCAAAATGGCTAACTAAAATGAGAATGGATGGAAACAATCCAAGTGTCCCTTGACAAATGAATGGATAAACAAAATGGAATTTTTCTTGGCTTTAAAAGGAAGGAAATCCTGTCACATGCTACAATGTAGATGAACGTTGAGGACATTACGCTAAGTGAAATAAGCCAGTCACAAAAAGACAAAGAAGGTATGATTCCACTTATACAAGGTACCCCGAGTAGTCAAATCCATAGAGACAGAAAGTAGAAATGGTTCTCAAAGGTTGGGTGGAGGAGGAAATGGAGAGTTGTCATTTAAGGGGTATAGAGTTTCATATTTGCAAGATGCAAAGAGTTCTGGAGATGGATGTTGGTGATGGTTGCACAATAATGTGAATGTACTTAACGCTACTGAACTATACACTTAAAAATGGAAAAATGGTAAATGCATATTTTACCACAATTAAAAATATTAAAAAAAAAAAACAAGTGTACCAATGAGTCGAAAAAAGAAGGGGGGAATAAAAACCGTCTCCAAAATTCCAATCATCTATTTAGCAGATAACCTCGCTGTAAGGGCCTGGATGAGGGGCAGGTGAGTTTTTTGACCACCGGGACAGATCTTCTTCACAAAATGAGTCCAGGCAGATGCAGGAGCAGCAGGAAGGACCCCGGGAGGAGGGACACAATTTCCCCTTGTGTGTTTTGTGGTTTCTTTCTTTCTTTTCTTTTTTTTTTTTTAAATTTAGAATTGCATCAGTTACTTCAGTACCATGTACATACAATCTAAACAAAGTTAATTGGTTCAGGAGCTAGGTTTTCTTTCTACTTTTCCATTCTTCTCAGTAAATAACTAGATGTGTGATCCCAAGCAAGCCACCTAACCTCTCTGGAGCTTCATTTCTTTATGTGAAACAAGAGGGAACAGGACATGAGGGCATCTCATTTTCCTCCCAGCCATAAAATCCTGATGCTCTGCCAATTTACCCGATTTCACTCCCCTCCCCCACCCAACCAGCTCACCCCCACCCAAAATATAATTTGACTTATCTTTCTTCCTTTCAGTATTTCAAGTTTTCCTCAAGCAAATTGTCTCATTAAATGGAAAATATTTTTCTACATTGTGATGGGTGCATTTTTTTTTTTTTTTGGCCTAAGACCCATTCTTTTCATTAACACAACCACATACTTTGTTTCCATTTAAATGATAAAAGAGAAAACCAGATTACTTCCTTGCTCCTATTCCTCTTCCTCAAAAGTCACCAAATGTTTCATTACCCTGGAGACTTCCTTCAAGAAAAACCAAGGAGGGTGATAAGATGAGAAATGTTTTCTTTCTAAATTCTTTTGTAACTTGAAAGGAAAGAAATTGTGTTAAGAAAGCCGTTTGCTTACGGTCTCTGTTTTAAACATCTTGCAAAAGAAAAAAAATAAAATAAAATAAACTTTTAAGACAAAGAAAAATATAGTCTGTTCCATAATAATAGGATCTATAAGGCAACAGACTATATAGGAGAACGGGGTTTCAGCTTTTTCCTTTCTTTTTTTTTCCCTATAAAATAAAAAAAATAAAACAAAATCAGAAAACACAGTGGCCATAACCAGAACTGGTATTCAGTGGCTCTGCAGAGGTTCAGCCTTGTCTTGTTCCCAGCCGGCCCCTGTTCCATGATTGAGTCACCGGTCCTGTTTGATCGCAGGGCTGTTCGGATTGATTAGTACCCATGCCATACAGTTGTTCAATATTTCCTTACTGCCCCTGTCTGTAACTCAGCAATAGAAATACTGTGGCTGCTGACTTGTTTGTCTGGAATAAGTAACAGAGTGATACATGATGAGCCAAGGAAATGGAGAAGGAAAACAGAAGGAAGGCATAAGAAGAGTTACTGCTGGCACACTTGCTATTTCACATACAGATTCTAGGAATTCGATTTTCAAATGAACATGCTTTGTAAGCTGCTATGCACAGGACTCTAGTCCCTAGACAAATAAACGGAATTAAATAATACCTTGTTCTCATTCTGTTTACACTACAGTTTACTGTATTTGAACTAAAACAGCATGGTTGTCAAAAACCTAAACAGTAGAGTGCTCGGGATAGCATCAACCTCCCTTCTGTCAGTGAATTGTTTGTCCCTGATATTTAAAGAGCATTTTCCAGGGCATCAGTGAACCCTTTGGTGTCTGGGAAGGAGTCATTTATTACCTGGAAATCCAGATTTATTTACCTCCCACAGATGATGATTTTGCATTTAGGAAGTAGTGTAGGTCGTTCATCAAAAGATCTGACCAACATTACTTTCATTTTGTTTAAAAGATTTCTCATGATTATGTAAAACATCAACTTTGACACATTGCTTAATCTGTAAGAAAGAGTCCTCTGTTGCCAGAGGGGAGGCGGGGAGGTGGATGGGTGAAATAGATAAAGGAGATTAAAAGGTACAAACTTACAGTTATAAAATAAATAAGTCACAGAGATTAAAAGTATAGCATAGGGTTCACATTATGCATGTATCTAATATCACTGAACTATACCAAGAATTGTTTAAAATTGTAAATTTTATGTCATATATATTTTATTAGAATAAAAAATTTAATTCTGTAAAAAAAAGTATAGCATAGGGAATATAGCAAATAATATTGTAAAAATAACACTGTATGGTGACAGATGGTGACCACACTTATAATGGTAAGCACTGAGTAACGTATAGAACTGTCAAATCGCTATGTTGTACACCTGAAACTAATATAACACTTGTATGTCAGTTATATTTCAATAATAAAAGAAAAAAAAAAAAGACAGAGTCCTCTGTAACTGCTGAGCTTCTATGCACTTCCCCAACTTCCAAATTAAAAAATTTATCATTATGTCTTAATTCACATACTACCTCATTCCCAAATAAATGTTTAAAAGATTACAAAAATACAGTCAGTGAGCAATGAGAACAAGGCCATATGGAAAGCCATCCCCCAGCCCCCAAGGAAAACAAATGTATCTAATAAAATCCCATATATTTGTTAGAAATAAAACAGAAATGGAAAAGAAGGAAACAAAATCAGTGACATATTTCATTTTGTCTGTTTGATAAAAATGCACTAGCTGATTAGAAGAAGCACTCTTCTTGGAACTGAGGCTAGAGAGAAATTCTTTGGGGGATCTTTTAAAAGACAGCACTGTGTAAGTGAACCACATTCTTGAAAAACACCCTCATGAAAGACTTGGACTTCTTGGACTATGACAGAGTAGCTTGCACCAGACCAAACTTCCTACCGAGAACTTTTATAAAATGGATGAAATGCAAAAACATCTGCTTGCTGGCATCAAAAGCAACTGGAGTGGCCACAGCAGGATCTTGGACAAAAAAAGATGTATAAGGAAAGAAGCCAACATTTTGCCACATTCCCCCTAAAATGTTTGCTGATTTCTAAATTTCTCACGATGAGAAGCCAAGCATATGGCAGTATTTAAATCAGACCCAAACGCAGGTAAGCTTGGGCAAATACACATCTTCACGGCCAACCCCCTGAGTACAGCTCCTCTCAGTCTGACTGACGACCTGTGAACTAAAGGCACAAATTATCTGCTCCCACCTCCTCCACATACAACGTAGTACCAAAGTACTATAACTATAGTAGACACTGACATTCAAAAGTGACAGCCAGAGGCTCAGGGTGAGAGACACAAGGGGACGAGAGTACATAGCAGCCGCTGGTTCAAAGCAATTCTGAAATCCATTTGGGCATATGTTGCCAGTTCCTTGATTACAGCTCAGTTGTGGGAGTTGTTTTCCAAGGTTCTTGGTTCCACCCTCTGGACTTTTGTCTCCTCCCTCTTGGGTATTGATTCAAAACTTCCTTTTCCACAAGAAATGGTCCCTACTTGCAGCTAAGTAACTGTCTTGGTCTGCTTCCTACCTATATAAGGTTAAAGACCCAAAGGCTCTTTCCATCTTGAACTACCTCCAACCTTTTTAGTCCAAGCTCATGATGCTCTATCAACACAATTCTCATTGGGCTTCCCATGAATAATAGTGGGATTCACTCCACTAGACAAAAAGCCCACTCTCAGGTCTTTCTGATATAGACCCCAGTCTGTCTTGTGTTGAAAGTCAGGGTGCTGAGGAACAACACCCTTAAGATTCTCAGAAAATTTTTGTCCAGTTCTAACAGTCACCCTTGTCCAGTTCTAACACACACCCTTGAGTCTTTGTGAAATCTTAACAATGTGTCTTACAGCTGCACCCTTGAGATAATGTTTATCCTGAGATCAGGTCTTGTATTAAGAGCCTTCGCAATAAGGGGAGGCTGGGAATGAGATATGGCTTTATTTTTAAAATAAATAAAGGCTTAGTAAGCCCTGGATCCTTTATATTTTCTCTAATTTCTGCTTGAAGCTAGAAAAGTTCCTCCTTAGCATCTCTTTCTCTTTCTCTCTCTTGTATAAAACTTTATCATACATGCCTAAAAATAATCAATTAGCACTTTCTTTTTTTCCAATTAGCACTTTTGACATTCTTTCTGGAAATTTCCTTACACAGGTTCACTATTTCATTAAGTACATTTTCTTTTGTCCATGTTACCTCAGGCAACAGTTTCCTATATTTTCTACCACATTACACGGGTTGCCTTTCCTCTAGCCTCTTGTAATAGCCTCCTCACTGTCCTTCCCAGTCCATCAACAATTCCTGTGAGGATCTTCTAGTGCCCTCCTACATCCTGGTCCCAAAGCTGATGCCACACACTTTAAGGTTTTATTTCAACCATACCCTACTTCAAGGTATTTCTTTCTTTTGCATCTATTTACATCCTAAAATGATTTATTCTCAGCCCTCCTAGTTCAGTGGATTGACCAACTTCAGCTACACAGTTCTTGCTTGGGGTCTCCTAAGGTTACAGGCAGACAGTGGTAGAGCTACAGTCATCTGACAGCTTGACTGGGCTAGATTTCCAATGGCTTATTCACTCTTATATCTGCATCCCAGACAGTCTCTTTCTCTCATTCTCGCCCTCTCTCCAATGGAAACTCACCTTCCAGTACCATTCAGGGCCCTCCATGTGGCTCAACTGTCTTAGCGTGGTGGTCTCAGAGTACTTGCAAGATTCTCACAGGGAGCATCCCGAGAGTGAGTGTTCCAAGAGGCCGAGGGAACGGCAAGACTTATGATTCAGCTTCAGAAGCCAAATAGTGTCAGGCATGATCTATCTATCGGTCCGAAGTGAGTCACAGGGCTATCCTAGATTAAAGGGGAGGGACTGACACGAGGGCAAAAATACCAGAGGCACGATTCATTAGAAGGACATCTTTGGAGACTAACTCATAGAGTAAAACCATTGAAAAACAAAGACAAAACTGAGAAAAGCAGTCAAATAAAATAGGACATATTACCTTCAAAGGAGCAACAATACAACTGACGCTGACTTTTCAAAAATGAAATGATGGCATCCAGAAGATAATGGGATTACACTTATAAGGGCTGGAAGAAAATAACTGCCAGCCTGGAGTTGTATTTCTAACAAAAATGTCTTACAAAAATAAAAAATGTAAACAGATATATTTTACAATAGCATCAAAGAACATCAAATTCCTAGAATTAAATCTAAAGAAATATGTGCAAGACTTCAACACTGAATAAGAGACATTTGAAGAGACTTAGAGATTCAGAGCAATCAAACTGAAAATTCAAGTCAATACTTGATAAAATTCACTGATTCTTTTTATGGAAATGAAAAGAGCCAAAAATACACAGAGTAATCTAAAGAATACAGCTGGGGTCTTATTCAACGATATATCAACTCCTATTATAAGTTCAGGGCAGTAATGATGCAGGAATACACAAACTGACCTGTGGAACTTAAGAGAGACGTAAGAAACAGACCTGCACACACATGGTCACGTGGTTAATAACAATCACAAAACTGCAAATTCAGTAGGAAAAGATTTATTTTTTCAATAAATTGTACCAGATCCATTGGATGTCTATATGGGGAAAAATAATATGACTTGAGCTGTGTTGTTGACTGAATTGCTTTCCCCCAAATTTCTATATTGAAGCCCTAATCCCCAATGTGACTGTATTTGGAAACAGGGCCTTTAAGGAGATAATTAAGGTTAAATGAGGTGACAAGGGTGGGACCCTCATCCAATGGGATTAGTGTCCTTAGAAGAAGAGGAAGAGACATGAGGAGTGCACATGCACAGAGAAAAAGCCCTGTGAGTACACAGCAAGAATGTAGCCATCTGTAAGCCATGAAGAGAGACCTCAGGAGAAAGCCAAGGCTGGCTTGATCTCAGACTTCCAGCCTCCAGAACAGTGAAGGAATACATTTCTGTTGTTTAAGCTGCCCAGTCTGTGGCATTTGTAATGGCGGCCCTGGCAGACTAATATGGATTTTGGTGCCACGTAGTGGGGTGCTACTGAAACAAATACCACAATATGTGGAAGCAGCTTTGGGGGTGGGTACTGGGTGGAGGCTGGAAAAGTTTTGAGGCATGAGTTAGGATCACCCTGGTGACTGTTGGTAAGAATGTGGACATTCATGGTAGTTCTGGCGAGGACCCAGAGAGAAATGAGGGACATATCACTGGACAATGGAGAAAAGGTGATCCCTGTCACAAAGTGGCAAAGGACTTGGCTGGGTCATGTTCTAATGTCTTGTGTAAATTTAAGAGGATGACGTTGGATATTCAGCTGAGGAGTTTTCTAAGCCAAGTGCTGCAGGTGTGGTCTGGCGTCCCCTTACTGCTTATGGTAAAATGTGGCAGGACAGAGGGCCATTTAAGTAGATGGAAGGAATTGCTCACCAAAATGGAACCGGAAGTGAGGATTTGGGAAATTCTCATGCTATCCACATTTCAAAAAAGGAGAAAGCACATTCTGAAGAGGCCACCGAGGCTATGGCGGGACAATCACCCTATTAGGAGCTTATCCACGAAGCTGAGCAGCCATTTCAGTAGAAGCCAGGACCAGAGAGGGGGTTATACCAGGAGAAACACTGCCGGCTTGGACTAAAGGGGACAGATTTCACACAAAATGAAGGAATGTTTTCAGCCTCCTGGGATTTTACAGGATGGGACAATAGAGCAATTTGGCTGTAAACACCCATTATCCTTCAAGAAAAGGGATGAATGGGCCCCAGGGGTGATTCAGAGGTAGGCAGACCTGCCACTGTCATCACAGGCTCAGAGGGCACCAGGCCAAGGGGACAGGCTGTCTTCTCCTTGGCTTTGGAGGCCCAGGGTGCTGCACTTAGTGCCTCGGAGAGGAGCTTGCTACTCAGAACCCTGGAGGCCTGTGAGGGGGATGCTGCTGCCCCAGGGGACGCAGAGGGCAGAGCATCAAACCAAAGATGATTGTTTTCGAGCCCTAAGGTCTAATGGAATTTGCCTTGCTAGGTTTTGGACTTAATTTAGGATATGTTATCCCCTTCTTCTTACTAATTTCTCCCTTTTGGAATGGAAATGTGTCTACCTCATGCCTATCCCACCATTTATTTTGGAAGCACATAACTTGCCTGGTTTCACAGGTCCACAGCTATACAGGAATTTTGTCTCGGGATGAATCCTATCCCAAGACTCACCCACCCCTGATGTAGATGATATTTAGATGACACTTTGGACTTGGAGTGGATGCTGGAATGGGTTAAGACTTTTGGAGCTGTTGGGATGGAGTGAACGTATTCTGCATGTGAAAGGGATGTGAATTCTGTGTTAAAAAAAAATATTCATAGCTGCACTGTATGTAATCAACCAAAATTGGCAACTACCCAAATGTCTATCAATAGTAAAATGGATAAATGAATGTTGGTATCTCCACACAACACAATACTATGCAGGATAGCATCCACTGTCTATAACTCCATGCAACGACATGAGTGAATGTCACAAATGTAGCTGAGTAAAAGAAGTCAATCACAAAATAGCACATAACACGATTCCATATACAGAAAATACAAAAATAGTCAAATGTAATCTATGATGTTAGGGGTCAGGAGAGTGGACAGCCTTTGATGAGACAGGAGGGGCTCCTGGAAGGCTGGTCACCTTCTGTTTCTTGGGCTGGGCACTGGTTACACAGGTGTAGTCCATTTGTAAAAATTCACTGTGCTGTATTCTTATTATGTGTGCACTTTTCTGTAAGTATTTAATATTTTGATAAAGTTCTTCTTAATCAAGAAGAAAAAATATTTTTTCAGATAAATTAAATACAGAGAATTCATAACCAGCAGATACAGAGGTAAAAAAAATTATTATTATGAGCTCTTCAGGCAGAAGAAAATGGTCCCAGGTGAAAGTATGGAAATAAAAGAAAGTTTGAAGAATAACAGAAGATAAATAGGAATGTCAAGCTAAATAAGCATCGACTATATAAAACAATAAAAATATTATCTCATGAAGTATACAGTTTATGCAGAATTAATATATGTAACAATAACACAAAAGATAACAAGGCAAACTGTTCTACATTCTTCCATTTTCCAGGAAATGATAAAAAGTATTAATTTGTAATAGATTCTTATAATTCCAGTGTATATGTTGTAATCCCTAAGGCAAACAATAAAATAACATAACCAAAGGCAAATAAATAAAAGGAGGAAAATGGAATAGTAATAAATTAAAGACTTGATTAGTTCAAAAGAAGGCATGAAAGAAGAAAAAGGAACAAAGGAAAGAAATAGTAAAATAATAGGACATAAGTACATGAAATAGCAATTTCATCAATATAAATGAACTAAATCATCTAAGACTAAAATTTTCAGACTAGATTTTAAGAAAACAAAACGATGCTGCTTATGACAGACATACTTGTAATGTATGGACACAAAAATATTGAAAGTAAAAAAAAGGAAAACAGATATGCCATACACATGCTCACCAAAAGAAATCTGTGTGCTCTACTAACGTCAAAGTAGAAGACGTTTTAAGAAAGAGCATAACACTACCGCACCGTACACTTAAAAATGGTTATGATGGTGGGGCGCCTGGGTGGCTCAGTCGGTTAAGCGTCTGCCTTCGGCTCAGGTCCTGACCCCAGAGTCCTGCGATCGAGCCCCGCATCGGGCTCCCAGCTCAGCAGGAAGCCTGCTTCTCCCTCTGCCCTTCCCCCTCCTCATGCTTTCACTCTCCCTCTCTCTCTCTGAAATAAATAAATAAAATATTTTTTTAATGGTTATGATGGTAAATTTTATGTTATGGGTTTTTTTTACCCACAGTTAAAGTTTGTAAAAATTTTAAAAAGAGAAAGCAGCATTGCTAGAGATAAATCAGGATTTTGTGATAAATGGGTCAATCCACAGGAAAATAAAGTAATCCTAAATTTGCATTTACATAGCATAGCCTCAAAATACATAACTCAGAGACTGAAAGAATTAACAGGAGAAATAGACAAGAGCACCCTCATGATAAACACAACTGAATTTCCTAATTCTGCCTCTTATAATGTTCTCCCCATGTGGCCTCTGGAATAAACCCAAAGCTTAGTTCTGCAAAAGCAAGTGCGTGGGAGGACAGAGTAATTAATTTCAGGTATGCAGATCAATAGTGGCTTGGCTTGGTCTAGAGATACTTTTTAGGGTATCTAGAAGAATGAACAGCCTGCATATCCATCAGATAACCAAAATCCTCTACAAGGAGAGAAGTAAATCTTTTTTTTTTAAAGATTTTATTTATTTATTCATGAGAGACAGAGAGAGAGAGAGAGAGAGAGAGGCAGAGGGAGAAGCAGGCTCCCAAGGAGCAGGGAGCCCGATGTGGGACTCGATCCCAGGACTCTGGGATCGTGACCTGAGCCGAAGGCAGACGCTTAACCATCTGAGCCACCCAGGCACCCTGGAGAGAAGTAAATCTTAAAATGAATCACATCCAGCTTGCCAGGAGCCTACTGACATAGAAGCTTTCTTTTTTGTTGCTGGTGTGTTTTTTTTGTTGTTGTTTTTTATACCTGACCATTTGAAACACAACTGGCCATGATCCAAGAACAGACCCTTAGTCACTGGGGGCATACTGCGTTTAGTAATATTTATGTGAGAAACTGTGGCTAGCAGCTCACAGTTGATGTGTAACTGTGTTCAATGATATATGTGTGAAGCACTTTGTTTAATGGTGCATGGTACATTCCCTACTGTGTTTATTGATATATGTCGGAAACACTACCAGATCAAAAGAGTGTGACTATTGGCTTTATCAAAAAGGCAGAAAGGCGTAGTGAAAAACATTTGGGCTTTCCAATCAAACATACATGGATTAAAATCCCAATCTGGCAATTTTATAACTTGTATCCCAGGGTAAATCACTTAACTTCACTAAGTATGTTTCCTGTCTTAAAACGGGGTAATAATGTCTCCTTTCAGATATCTTCAAGGATTAGAGATAAGGAACATAAAGCATCAAGTCTGAGCCTGGTGCACACACGCATTCACCACCCAAAGTCACTTCTCCTTGTGCAAGATCTCAATGTTTCCAAGTCAAGCTCATCCCATCCAAATTCAAGCACATCTGATTGACTCCTAACACAAACTCTGTAGGCCTTCAGAACAAGGTCTTCACAGAAGTGAATTTATGTCTAAGTTTTTGTAACACCAACAATGGTCTTCAAACACACTGGTATTCAAAGAGGGGCTTAACTATAGAAGATGTCGCTTATATTTTCCTTTATCCTTTGCTGAAGAAACAGAAAAGCTTGACTCTTCCTTTTACCAGAATTAAAAGGAAAGAATGTAAACATTCCGCATACTTCTACCGCTTTGAAAATAAAAGGAATTTGGGTATATTCTATCAGGTGCCACCCTAAATAAATATTTTGCAAATTTCAAACCAACTATGTCGCCAATATCGTTGAACAATCCAGTTCAGATTGATTTCTGTTCAGACTGATTTGTCAGACTGACTTATGAAGTCCCCTTTCATACACATACATTAAAATCATGTGTGGGATGAGGAGGGTGTGTATGTGGGGTGTGTGTGTGTGTGTGTGTGTGTGTGTGTGTGTGTTGGGGTCTATTTCTGATGAAGTTCTTTTGTAAATATTAACCTCTCTCTCCTATGTTAAGAACAAAAATAAAAAGAGTTTTCTTCCCCCCCGAAAAAATATATATAGATATAACAGTGTGCTAACTCTACTTAAGTGAAATTTTCATTTATGTAACACTTTTCTCTGATAAGTCCTCTCATTATGTAATGAGCATTTCCTGAGAGTCTACTGGTGTCAAACAAGATGCTCCCTAAGGCCCTCTATATGGGAGGAAGGGAAAAGTTGCTCTGCTTTCATTTTAGATTGGCTGCATAAATACCAGGCTTTTGATATTTCACCAGATCTTAAATATTAAAAGAAAAAGGTGAGGGAAGTATGAGTAAAATAGGATCATAGTACATATTTCCTATTTCCCAAATCACCTAGCCCAGGACCCTACAAAACTAAAGGTGAGAAACTATCTCAACCATAAGGGACTATCATGCCCAGGATCAGTGACAGTGGGAAATTCATCATCTTCTCAGGCCACTGTGCACTCGGGTGTTTCAAACAGAGCTCACCAAACAAAGAGCAGATGGCTCCAGAAGAGAACCCTTCTGACAGACAACGGGGCCCCAACCGTCCCCACGCTCAGCTGTCTTATTCCCCTCAGGGCAGAGCAGATGCTCAGCAAGAAGGAAAGTTTTATGAAGTGGGTTCCCAAGTACAAACCGATGTGGACAAGCTGCAGGCCTGGCCCAGTAGGCATTTTATGACTTTTTTTCATAAAGTAATCTTAGTAACTAAAATTATTAACCCCAAGTCTATGAAACTTTTTTTTTCATTAAATTCCTTCTTTGGTTTGCTTTAGAAAGCATGAGTTCTAGCTAAGGTAACTTTAAAAGAACAACAACAAAAACTAGATTCTTTTAGTTTTCCACATATTTATGGTTAAGTGAAGTCTATAAATGTGACTCTTGTAGTCAATAATCTTGAAACTCTTTTAGCACACAAACTTGGATATCTAGCTCATTCATTTTCCAAGTTTTATCTTAGTCTTTCTGAGGAAATGTGGACAACTAACTGGTGGTACAACATTATAACTATGACAGTGTGGGATCCCAGAAAATAAAGAATGGCCTTATGGAAGCAAGTCATATTAGGAGTAGAAAGGTAATACTTATACATACAGTCTATTCCAATTTACACCCAGTCTCCAAATATATATATATATGTATATTATTAGGAACTACAGCTCCAAGCTTTATACTGGTTGTTCAATTTCCTGGACCACTTGTCCCAAACACTGGTTTGGTCAAATCACAAAATAAGTCTGATTTATGTCTGACTTTCCTCACTCCCCTATCCTTGTTCCAACACCAGAAAAGTCTTAATGAGGAGAAACAAGTGAACCATATTCATGTGGCAGAGAAAGGGCATTGGGGGTGAGGAAGAGATTCAGACAATCCACAAAACTGAAATAAGTCCCAGAATATGAATGAATGTAAATTATATATGTACATTGAGCTAGGTGAAGACTGGTGCAATAAGATATAGATAGATGTAGATAGATGATAGATAGATAGATAGATAGTTAGACAGACAGATAGATATGGACACAGTATCACTGGAAGCATTATAAAGCTGCTCAGGTATATAATACACTATCTTAACATAAGTTATTGTGCGCTGAGCATTTTCAAAATACATTTTCATAGTTTCTTTGCTTCTAGAAGGTTTTGTTACCTTTAGGGAAATTATAAAAATAAGTTAGATGGCACTGTTATAACCAGAGGGAGGAGGGCAAAGGAATGCTGAGTACTTTAGGTGCTTTATATTTTTAAGACTTCTAATGTAAAATTAGAAAGCTAGTTGCCCTGACAAATAACTGAACTCTACATCTGAAACTAATGATGTATTATATGTTGGCTAATTAAATTAAAATCAAATAAAATTTTAAAAAAGAAAGCTAGTTGCCCGAAGAGGAGAATAGTTTAGAAAAAGGTTAAAGTTACCTTTAAGGATCACTGAACTACAAGCACAGCCCCTGACCAGGCCACTAACTGTTTTCTAGTGTTTTATTTTTTTTTTAAGATTTTATTTATTTATTTGAGAGAGAGAGAATGAGAGATAGAGAGCACAAGAGGAAAGAGGGTCAGAGGGAGAAGCAGACTCCTTGCTGAGCAAGGGAGCCCAATGTGGGACTCGATCCCGGGACTCCAGGATCATGACCTGAGCCGAAGTCAGTTGCTTAACCAACTGAGCCACCCAGGCACCCTGTTTTCTAGTGTTTTATGTAAAACTCAAAATTGAATTTGCCAACAGACATGGAAAATTAAATTCCCCTGAGAAAGTTGCAAGAGCCTACATTTTGCTACGGGAGAAATAGAACATTAATGGAAGTTGCACAATATTTGTCTTTTTAATCAAAATCTCAACAGGGCCCTGAACAGTAGCATGCCTCAAAGGAAGCACCACTGAGAGTAGAAGAAAAGCTCCCCTTTGTGCAAGACCTGCCACGTCTAGTAGGAACATGCATGGTGGATGAGGGACGCTCAGCCAGAGAACAGAGCACATCTTTGAGTGGTTGAACATGCATTTAGATTGTTCATGTGCTCCTGGTGACTTGAGCAAAGAAATTACCAAATGGGTTTTTAAGTACTTTGATTTCTAGACCTGTAGACCCAGTAAAATGAAGAACTAATAAGCTAAAGGAAGGGCAGTAAGGCAGGGAGTAACATGCACTGAACCCAGTTCGGCACTGAAGCTTCATCGCCAACTATTCTCTGACTTATGTAAGTAATTTAACCTTGATCTTATGTGTAGAAGAAAGATAATAATATTACCCGCTTTGCAGGATTGCAGTGTCACTGTACCCATGAAGATCTAGACTGACATTAATTATCACTACACCATCATGCCTGATGCCAACATTTAATGAGGAAATGCTCTGGCATGTCCAGTGCAGGAATTGTGGTGTCATGTTGCCTGGGGAGGGACTAGAAGGTTGTCCCCTAGGAGGCCACAGGAACTTGTGTTCATTGTCTTTGTCAATTTATTATAATACAGGGGCCAGTCCTCAGAGAGGCAGATTCAGATCCCTGATTTTTTAGCACCATGAAAATACATCTTTTCCTGAGTAGCAGAATCATTTCAACCAACTTCATGACACCGATGTATAAATCCAAAATCCCTCTCTTTGACAAATGGTGTTGGAAAACTGGACAGCCACATACGAAAGAATGAAACTGGACCACTTTCTTTCACCATACACAAAACTAAACTGAAAATGGGTTAAAGAACTAAATAAAAATAAAAATAAATAAATAAAAATCCTAAAAGAGGGTACAGGCAGTAAGGTCTCTGACATCATCTATAGCAACTTTTTTCTAGATGTCTCCTGAGGCAAGGGAAATATGAAAGTAAAAATAAAGTATAGGGACTACATCAAAATAAAGTTTCTGTGCAGCAAAGGAAACAATCAACAAATCTAAAAGGCAATGTACTGAATGGGAGAAGATATTTGCAAATGACTTCCAATAAAGGGTTAGCATCCAAAATATATAAAGAACTGATACAACTCAACACCCAAAAAATGAATTACCCAACTAAAAAACTGGCAGAAGACATAAACAGAGATTTCTCCAAGGAAGACATGGTCAACAGATGGCCAACAGACACAGATGGCCAACAGAAACATGAAAAGATGTTCAACATCACTCATGATCAGGGAAATGCAAATCAAAACCACAATGAGATATCACCTCACACATATCAGAAGGGCTAAAATCAAAAATACAAGAAACAACAAGTGTTGGTGCAGATGTAGAGACAAAGGCACTCTTGTGCACTGTTGGTGGGAATGCAAACTGGTGCAGCCACTCTGGAAAACAGCATGGAGTTTCCTCAAAAAATTAACAATAGAACTACTATACAATCCAGTAATTCCACTACTGGGTATTTACCTAAAGAAATAGAGCTACCCTACGACCCAGCAATTGCACTACTGGGTATACAAAGATACAAATGTAGTGATCTGAAGGGGCACATGCACACCAATGTTTATAGCAGCAATGTCCACAATAGCCAAACTATGGAAAGAGCCTAGATGTCCATCAGCAGATGAATGGATAAAGAAGATGTGGTACACACACACACACACACACACACACACACACACACACACACACAATGGAATATTATGCAGCCATCACAAAAATGAAATCTTGCCATTTGCAACGACATGGATGGAACTAGAGGGTATTATGCTAAGCAAAATAAGTCAATCAGAGAAAGACAATTATCATATGATCTCACTGATATGAGGAATTTGAGAAACAAGACAGAGGATCATAGGGGAAGGGAGGGAAAAACGAAACAAGACAAAACCAGAGAGGGAGACAAACCATAAGAGACTCTTAATCTCAGGAAACAAACTGAGGGCTGCTGGAGTCAAGGGGGGTGGGAGGGATGGGGTGGCGGGGGGATGAACGGGGGGGGGGGGTATGTGCTATGGTGAGCGCTGTGAATTGTGTAAGACTAATGAATCACAGAGCTGTACCCCTGAAACAAATAATACATTATTTGTTAATTAAAAAAATAAAAATACATTTTAAAAAAAGAACATGAAAACACTAATTCAAAAAGGTATATGCACCTCTATGTTTATTGTAGCATTATTTACAATAGGGTTAAATTATGGAAGCTGCCCAAGTATCCATCGATAGACAAATGGCTAAAGAAGGTGCGATACACACACACACACACACACACACACACACACACACTGGAATATTAGTCATAAAAAGAATAAAATTTGCCATTTGCAACAACATGGATAGAGCTAGAGAGTGCAATAAGTCATTCAGAGAAAGACAAATACCATATGATCTCACTCATATGTGGAATTTAAGAAACAAAACAAATGAGCAAAGGAAAAAAAAAGAGCGAGAGAGACAAACCAAGAAACATATTCTTAACTATAGAGAACAAACTGATGGTCACCAGAGGGGAGGTGGATGGGGGATGGGGGAAACAGGGGTTGGGGATTAAAGAGCACACTTACCATGATTTAAAAAAAAATCCCAATTTAAGTAATTTACAATGAAAATTCTAATTTGCATAGGAACAGAATGCATGCTTCTATTCTGTCCAGCCCATTTTCTCCCTGAAAACAGACCTACATGGAAAACCAAGTCATAGGCAGAGGGAGGGAGGTTGCTTGTGGACAAGGACTCGGGTGAGTAGGTGTTTGGCATATTTTAGGGGTCCCTCTCTCTAAAGGCCCTCAGGTGCATTCTGGCCTCAGGGCTATCTGAGAGGTAGGCCGGCCTGAGATCAGGGCTTGGGCTTATAGTCTCTGTGGATGTCCCTTCTCCATTTTAAGGAGTCAGATCATTGACACTGGTGTAGGGAATGCAGAAAGAAAGGTGGCAGGAGACAGAACTGAAAAGTAAGCCTGCACTAGAGCATATGCCTTTTACTTAAAACATCCAAAATATCTATGAATGTAAACGCTTTCAGGTCCTTAAGTGGGAGAAGTCCTATTGGTTTTTCTGGCTTCAGGCTGGAAAGAAAATACCTTTCAGGTTGTGTCCTTTCGGGCTCTCTCCCATTATTTAGAAATGCCTCACTATCAATCATCTCCCCAGCTACAGTGGCCTGAGCTAGAAGCTGATCAATTACCATTTTATTATTTCATGCCACTTGTGGGATATTACAACAGCAGCATGGGCTGATAGTAACACACCGGGAGCAGCACAGGTGGTCTACAGTCTCGATTAAGTGGCGTATTAACATTCAACCAAAGCAGGTAGAAGTGGGATACCAAGTTTCTGTGAGTTTTCCCAAGGATTCTTGAACTAAAGAACCAGTGCACTTATTATTAATGGACTCCCACATTTCCATTTAAATATCCTCACATAACTGTCAAGTCCACTGCTGGCTTGAAATGTAGCCATAAGACAAAATGACCAACTGGTCAGACTTTACAAGAACTACTGTAAAAAATGTTTCTACAGAAGGGTCTTCTTTTTTAAATCAGAGGCTCATACCATTGTCAAAAATACTGTAATCCCTAGGGGACTTTATTATTGTTCGCCTATTTGAAAAGCTAGTTTATAAAAAATAATGGCCAACCAAAAGAGATGGAAAAAAAAATACTGATCACACCAAACAAAAAGACAAGAAGAGAAACATTTAGTAATATTTGTAGTAACAAACTTACATCACTTTAAACAAGGCAGAGGGAAATAAGAAATGTTTCTGTTGGTAATACAAAATATATTTATTAAGTGACTTCTCTGTGCAAGGCATTGCTCTAAGCATTTTATATGTACTATCTCATTTACCTATCCCCAAATTCTTATGAAGTAGGTACTAATTACCCCACCATAGGTGAGGAAACCAAAAACAAAGAGATTATGGTATTTCCTTTGAAAAAGAAGACATTATTTTAGCTGTTACATCAGGCCATGTTTTAAATGAACAGTTGGATTCAAGTCCGGTACAAGATTACTCATCCTGTGCTATGCCAGGTCAGAAGGCATCACAACTTGTCAAACTGTATACAAATCCTGTGCGACCAAGGCAGCATGGGTTACTCTTTCGAAAAACCAAACACTGTGGAAGGCTATTCTATAACACATGGGCCAAGTCATTCCCCTAAAATGTGATGCTGCGCCATCAAGAGTTCAAGAAAGCTTGAGAGAATTCAGTTAGCCTGTAAAGTCAGTTTTCACCCAATCTTCCAGCACCCTGTTACAAAAGGGCTCCTTTGTACCACATCCAACAATAAGGATCAATGGACATTAAATTAAGATAAGTAAGCGTCTGAAAGAGTGAGAGAACAGGAAGCTGGCTGAGGTTTTTCCTTCCACTATGGCTAAATATTTCATCTTCCTCATGCAAGCGAAATGACTAGCCCACACCTAATTAAACTGCACAGCGATTATACTGTGCTACCTTTAAAGAATGACAGACATAGGGCCTCACCAGTCGTAAGCCACAGAAATCAATAGCTGACATCTACTCGATGAAATACAAATTGAGATTAGCTAGCTTCACTTTTTATTCAGCAAATTCAAGTCTGCAATCAATTCCCGTGCATGTGTAGACTATGGAAATTGGTTTTAAATTGATTTGTTGCTTCCTTAGCTAATTATAGTATACAAGCAAATGAACAATCAATTGCTAACTCTACTTCTACTGTATATGTTTCAATGAGCAAAACAAGTCTGTCAAAGATAGATATTATTATGGTCTTTTCAAAGAGAACCTAAGCATTCCACATACACGGTAATACATCTGCTATTTAGTAATAATTTAAAAGACTGTCTTATTTGTTGAGCAAATATAAAACTTCCCCTGCTGTTATTAGTTAAGCTTATAGAAAGTTCTCAATTAATCAAGAGCCTGCTTAGAAAAATAGAGCTTATCAGAGTATCTAGCACATAGAGAGTTCTCGGTCAATGTTAGCTGTTAATGAGGTAGTGGGTATTGCACAATGGGGACCAGTGGACTCAGAAAACCCGAGGTTCGAATCCTAGGTCCATCACCCTTTGACCCAGCAATCCTACTCCTTGTTATAAGGCCTTATTTCTGTTGAAATAAGTGTTTATGTGTACCAAAAAATGTATAAATTAATTCACCATTCACAAAAGCTAAAAACTTGGAATCACCCTAATGTCCCTCAACTGTAGAATGGATAAATAAACTGTGGCAAGTTCATAAATGAAATACCATACAGCAGTGAGAAGGAACCAACTACTGGTCCATGCAGTGTGGCTGTGTGTAATGGAAGCTCATAGACATAATATTGAGTCAGGCACCAAAGAGGATATATGGTATGATTTTATTTATATGAAGTTCAAGGACAAGAAAATGCACTAGATGGTCAAAGAGGCTTCAGTAGTGGTTACTCTGAGAAGAGTTATTACCTGGGAAGGTACACAAAGGAGTCTTCTGGGGACCTGGAGATGTTCTAGATTTTGATCTGGGTGGTGGTCACATGAGCATATGCATACACAATTTCATCCAGCTGTCAACCTAAAATCCGGGTACTTTAATGTTATATCACAATTCCTTCACTTACTGTAGGACCTCAGACAAATTATCCTCTCTAAACCTCCATTTCCTCGTCTATGAAATGGAGATGATAATATAACTACTTCCTAGGATGGTTACGAGATATAAATATGATAACTCACATAAAGCATTTACCAAGGAGCCTTGTTTGCACTAAGTATTTGATAAATGTAGCCAGTTATTATTTCTCCCTGAGAATGCAATCATAAACAGGCAGGATTCCAGAGTTATAAACTGCTTGAGGAATCATAATTAAGGTAGAAGCGACCATTACAAAAACATGTGAACCTGGTTTTAAGAAAAACAAATACATCTTATACTATGTTTATAAACTTGAGGGAAAGTTCTAGATTCTTGGCTTCTATAAACATTTCCCACAGAATTCCCTTTAAAACAAATTACTCTGATGAAGTTGAAATATTACATAACCCAAAAGGTAGGTGTATATTTTATTTTTAAGGCACATCTCATGTAAAACTGGGTACATTCTTGTTTGCTGCAGTCTCTCTGGGGGCTAGACCACCCATTCTGGAAAGCTGATGCTTGGAAAAGCATTCTGACTCTGAAGACACCACTGGACCTGGAAATCAATTTCCACAGCAGTGATTTTCTATGGGAGGCCAGTGACCAAAGTTTAAAGTACTTACGAGCTTCTTGCCTGAGCATAGCTAAAGAATGAATTACTGGTCTTAAAAACTGCTGCATTATTTCTTGGGAGAGCTCAGGAGTATGAATGGGTTGGTTTTATCACGAATATTGCTGCAAAACCTCTAAGGTTATAGGACTGAATATGAGGGCTATAAATTTGAGGTGCTAGCTAGAATAGCAGAAGAGCCTTCAGAAATTCCCCAGGCATGCAGAAAAGCTTGTACTATTGGAATTCTTGTCTTGAGATATTTTTCAAATATTTTATAATAAATAATACAATGTGTCAATCCATTTTGAAATACTTATATGAACCAATAAAAGACTTACTGTCTTTGACCAGAGAAATGTACAGTGTGGAGAAAAGAGAACACACAGTCCCCCTTATACGTGCTGAGAAAGGAGGGTAGGTCACTGGCTGCTCTCACCAGCCCCAGCCCATGGAGGTGGTCCTCTGGCTTGTCCCTCCATCCAGATCAGTGCTGTTCACTGGAATGGTAATGATGGAATGTTTTTTATAGCTGCTCTGTCCAACACTGTAGCCACTAGCCATGTGTGGTTATTGAGCAACTGAGAGGTGGCTAATGTGACCAAGGAACTAAATTTTTCATTGTATTGAATAATAATTCATTTAAATTTAAACATTTAAACATCCACGTGTGGCTGGTGGCTATTGTGTTAGGAAGACAGTTCTTGCCCATTGGATCTTGATAAGCCAAGATGCTTCTATTTGGGAAGACATTAGTATCCTGCACTTGCAGACTCAATTCTTCCCATAGTCTGAACTAATTTTAGAGAAAAGAAGACACAATCCAGCTGCTTCCATCCCATCACCCAGCTTGGCTGGCCCTAGGATCTGGTAGCCGTAGATGAGGCCCAGCTGCTCACATAGCCTGTGTGAGTCACTGCAATCTGGGTCCAATCCCTTCTTTTGCCCCTGGTCTTCTATCCCAATTTTCTACCTAGCCTCCTGTTCAGGGCTGGAGCAGGGTTCTGCTGGGAATGCTAGTCCAGGGGGCTAAGGCCTTAAGACTCTCTCTAGCTCTTCCCACTGCTCCTCCCCGCAGCTCCACCTCTGAATGAGCTACTATTATGAATGGGTTGAGGGGCACCTGGGTGGCTTAGTCAGTTAAGCCTCTGCCTTCAGCCCAGGTCATGATCCCAGGGTCCTGGGCCCCTCCCTCCTGCTCATGCTCTCTCTCTCTCTCTCAAATAAATAAATAAACAAATAATCTTTAAAAAAAAAAAAATGAATGGGTTGTGTGCTCAGAAGCACAAGACCAGCCACCTCCATTTGATTTTCACTCATTATCAGAATCTGCCACCACTCTACCCACTAAGCACCCAGCAGCCCTGTCAGATGTCAGGCTAGAGAAATGATTCTGGGATCATTTCACCCCAGTGCTGCCTGAACTTCCTCCTTCACCCAATGCTGTTTCCTCTTTCTCCCCATTGGGCCTATGGTTACAGTTGGAGTCCAGATTCTTTTTTTTTTTTTTTTTTTAGGATTTATTTATTTGACAGAGAAAGAGTGTGTGTGGAGGGAGGGCCAGAGGAAAGAAGGAGACAAGCAGACTCCCCACTGAGCACAGAGCCTCATGTGGGGTTCGATCCCACGACCCTGAGATCATGACCCGATCCAAAATCAAGAGTTGGATGCTTAACCGACTGAACCACCCAGGCGCCCCCAGTCGGGGTCCAGATTCTTAATGCAGCCTAAAGTTATTCAAAGTTAAATTGTGTTCCCAGTAGAATTGCAAACACCCAAACATCAATGTACAGCTAGATTGAATATTTTATTTAAATTCACAAGTGATCCTAGAATATAAAATAGATGTTCATTTATTATTCTTGTGGCAAAAAAGGCTACATCTAAGACTTTTTGGTAAAATATCCTGGATTATATAAAATCATCACATGCTCTGACATTGACTGTTGACATAATTTAGGGAAATGTCTATCAAAACTAGGAGGCTCATGTATGCAACTTGACTTATAAACACTTGCCAGAAACATAAATGTGTATATTCCCAAAATATAACTGTCCATATGATTTGCAGCATTTCAGAATGAAGTGGCTCTTTCTGAAGTATGTGAAGGTGATCCATCCACTGAAGGATGATTTAATTCATCATTCTGTCTGAGAAGGGGGGGGAGGTGACATTGCTGGCCTGTAGTTCTGAACTCTGTCATATACACTTGGCAGCCCTTCACTTTGGGATTCACAGACTTGAAAATAACATCCTTTGAGTTCTGAGTGTGCCGGTTGGAAATTCATATTTCTCAGCTGGGAAATGTGAGGGTAAAGGATACTTGAAGAAAATGCAATCCTGTGCCTATTTTCATGAAGCGATGAAAGAGTCTTGCTGTTTGAGATTCCTCGATTAATCTTTCAGGATTCTTAAGTGTTTTTCATTCTGAATGATCTGAAGCAACTTGGAAATAAAATGGAAGAGTGTAAAATATTTATAATGTCAGAATGCTATGTGGCAATATACTTAAAAATGCAAACAACATTCAGTTGTTCAGGGACTAGCTTTTTAGCTGTTTATTTTCTTTTTCTTCCTTTGGATTTTCTGGCAATGACTTGTACCTCCACCTGCTGGTGCACTGATGAAATGAAATGGAAATGAAATTCAAGCAACAAAATTAAATAATTTGCTGGAATCTCGGATATAGCTTTGGTGAGAGGAATGGTAAAAATTACAGTCTAAAATGAAATTTCTCAACAGATATTGGTAAGGATGCAGAGAAAGGGGAACCCTCTTGCTCTGCTGGTGGGAATGCACACTGGTGCAGCCACTCGAGAACAGTATGGAGGTTGCTCAAAAAGTTAAAAATACAACTACCCTACTATCCAGCAATTGTACTACTAGGTATTTACCCAAAGGATACAAACATACTGATTCAAGGGAATACATGCACCCCAATGTTTATAGCAGCATTATCAACAATAGCCAAATTATGGAAACAGCCCAAATGTCCATCGACTAATGAATGGATAAAGATGGTGGTGTACATATACAATGGAATATTACTCAGCCAATAAAAAAGAATGAAATCCGGCCACTTGCATGAAATGGATGGAGCTAGAGAGTATTATGCTAAACAAAATAAGTTACTCAGAGAACAACAAATGCCATATGATTTCACTCATATGTAGAATTTAAGAAACAAAACAGATAAACACGGGGAAAAAAAGAGAGAGACAGAGAGAGCAAACCATAAAGCAGACTCTTGACTATAGAGAACAAACTGAGGGTTGCTGGAGGGGAGCTGGGTGGGGGATGGGTTAAATGGGTGATGGGCATTAGGGAGGGCACTTGTGATGAGCACTGGGTGTTGTATGTAAGTGATGGATCACTAAATCCTACGTGTGAAACTAATATTATACTGTATGTTAACTAATTGGAATTTAAATAAAAACTGGGAAGAAAAGTAAATACAAAAATAAAATGAAGGTTCAGAAGAATATCAGTGTTGTTTATTAATCCATTTATTCTCTGTGTTAACTATTAAAAGTGAGATGAAAAAATAATAAAAATAATTTCACTAAACTTCTTAATTCCAGCTATCAACAACTAATTCAATTATCTTGCCATCACCCATGTGTCTTCCTTTCAATAATCCCACTAAAAGTTTTACAAGAAAATGCAGCAGAGAGCTGGAGCATAAACCAAACCATAAATCAGAACATCTCATTTAAAGTCAAAGACAGAAACATCCTCAGGAATGTAAATCGGTCCTAAACCTTTAGAAGACCCATAAAATAAGCATTTAAAAACCCACTGAAAATGCACTACAGCAGAATATTAAAAGCATGAACTCTGGAGCCAGACTTCTGGAATTGAAAACCCAGCTCAGCCCCTACAGCTGGGTAGTCTTGATCAAAACCCTCTTAAAAACTCTTGCTTCAGTTTCCCTTCTGTGAAATGTGGTTAAATGATAGCACCTACTTAATAACATTGTGAGGATTAAGTGAGTTAAGATTTGTGGAGCACCTAGCACAGTTCTTGGTACATAGTAAGTGCTGTGTAAATATTTAATAAATAAAAAAATAAAATGTTGCCATTGAATATAGGTAAGAGGAAATGTTGTGATTATTATTACCAAGTAACTATATCCTCCCAGATTGAATGCATCCCCTTGATCACCCTACTGTTTGCTATAGCAGCCCCCTGAGCTACCAACCGATTCAGAGAGCCTGCCCTATTATTATGAAGTTGAAACTAAGTTAAGACAAGAATAAGCTGGTCATTCTCTAAGCAGAGAATAAACAGTAGGAGTCCCAGGAATTTGATCTTTTTTAGAAAAGGATAATTTAATATTAAATGATCCGAAAAGATAAACTTACTGCAAAATCTTCAAGTTTTGAGATGACACTAAAATCTTCTAGAAAGTAATGCAGCACAATGGAACTTCTAAAAAACACCAGCACAATTTTACCCTAATCTAAAATGCAATATGATAAGAAATAGTCATACAGTTGTGATGTATAAGCTGGCTGGACTACACCTTTCATCATTCATTTATTCAGTCATTCATTTTTTTAGTACATATTTGATGCTTGATGACTCAACAGGGAACAGGGAACAAATGATAAATACATAAAGTAATGTCAGGTAGTGATAAATGATAAGAAGGAAAATAAAGCTGGAGGAAACAGCTTGAGGTATGGAAGGTATGGAAGATCTCTTTGAGAGGATAGACTTTTGAACAAAGTCATAAATGAAGGCAGAAGCAGACAATATGGATATCTCAACAAAAAGCATACCAAGCAGAAAGAACAGCAAGACCCTGAGGTCTGAGATGAAATATGTTTGGTCTATTCAAGAACAGCAAGAGAGCCAATACAATAATCTAAATTATCAAGGGGAAGAGTAATAAGAAATCATCTGGGAGAAGCAACCAGGGGCCATATAATATAGGACTTTATGGGCCATGTGTGGCTTATTTACAAACATGGCTCCAAAAGTTTCTAGTAATTTTTCAATGTAGAGGAGGGGTCTTTTGTCCCCTCCCTTTGAATCTGGATAGGCTTAAGACTGCTCGGACCAGTAGAACTTGAATGACGGTACCATTTCTGAGTCTGGTTCATAAAAGAGGATATGCCTTCTGTCTTATTTAGTGGAACATTCATGCTTGCAACCCTGAGCCCCCACGTGACTTTCCTAAGGCTGCCATGCCTAAAAGGGCACATGTAGCCCCCACTTCCCACCCCCTAGTGAGCAATCCTAGACTTCGAATAATCCTAATTCACAAGCCAGACATGCGTCTAACAGCCTTCCAGATGATTCCAGCCCTCAACCATTACATCTTCTCAGCTAAGGCCTCAAACACTTTGGAGCGGAAACAAGGATATGTCCTGTCCAAAATGACCCACAGAATCCATGGGCATAATAAAGTAGTTGTTTTAAACTGCTGCATTTTGAGTCACATTTTGTGACACAGAGCAGTAGTAACTGGGACACCATGATGAGGAATTTTTTTTTTTTTTTGGATTTCATTTTAAGCGAGAACTCTTTAGAGAGTTGAGTTATGTGACCTGATTTGGAAAAGAGACTGCAAGAGGGCAAGTATGGAAGCCGAGAGTCCCGTTTGGAGTTATCTAGGCAAGACAGGATGGTGCCTGGAGTAGGACAGCCGCAAAGAAGGTAGTGAGAAGAGCACTAATTGGGAGCATATCTTCAAAGTAAATCCAATCAGATTTGCTGATGGATTGGAAGTTGAGTGTGGAAAGACACAAACCAAGAATGACCCAGGGATTTGGCCATGGCAGCAACTGAGTGAATAGAGTTGTCATTTACTGAGATACAAACATTAGAGAAAGAACAGGTTTGTAGAATGGGAATCAAGAGTTCAGTTTTGCACATGTAGCATGTCTATTAGATACCCAAATGGAGATGTTGAGTAGGCAACTGGAAATATTAATTTGGAACTCAGGAGATAGGCCGGTTCTGCAGTGCTGTATCCAACTTTAAGGGTCTAATTTTAGGAAAGATATTTGCAAACTAGAGGATATTCCGAAAGGGACCAGGATGCAGATGCTTCTAGAAGTCATCTTGTTTAAAAAAAAAAATGTTGAAGGAACTAAACACAGATTGGACAAAAATATCTATAATGTGAAGAGATATTTGAATCACTACGACATACCATTAGGACTCATCTTTGAGAGTAAGGTCTCTTCTTTGAGGGACCAAAGATCTCGTGCCCACTTTCATGGAAACTAACACAAAGCTCCCTTAATTGATTTCCCCACAGAACTAGACACCATTACTGAGATTTCGACCTAAATCAAAACTCCCAGACATTACAGGAGGTTAGGTTGAAGAGCATGATGTTGTGTGGGTGCAAGATTCTCGAGACAAAGCACAGCCAAACAAAACCACATATTCATATGCTCCTAGCAAATGGCATCCTAGCCTATAAAAAATTTACCTATTCATATGCTATCCACTTCTGAAATCCTCATGAATGGGAAGTTCTCCTTAGTGCTTGTGGTACAAAATTATTTTTGTATTACTAACCACAATATTCTGGGTTTTTTAGTGTTTTAATCTTTTTGCATTAATATAGGCAGCTTAATACATGATTAAGAGGAGGAAATCTATAGCTGGAATTACTGAGCTAAGCTCTTAACTCCGATACTTGGGCAAGTTATTTAAACTCTGTGCCTTGGTCTCCTACCTCCTTGGAGTTCTTACAGGGAATAAATAAGTCCATAAGTGTTAAGTATTTAAAATATGTAGAAACAGCTAAATAAGAAGTGGTCCAAAAAAAACTGTTAGCTCTGTTCAGCAGCACTCAGCATACTCCCCTCTATGAACGCCCATTTGAGATCACTTGTTTAGTTTTTTAAAATTCATTCAGCCATACAGAATTATGATGACTTTGTGAGGAAGAGCTTCAAAGTCACAGGTCTGAACTTACCCTCTCGCTTTGTAATCACTGGAAAAGATGCTTTCTTGAAGCCCCCTCTCTACTGATGTCAGAACTGGTATCATTCAATTCACTGTCTCCTATTCCGTTATCTTCCACACTAAATTATTCTGGATTTGAATGTGTCCTAGAAATGAAAAGGACAGACTCACTCTGTTATCCATAAAAACGTACAAAACGTCAAACACATTGCTTAGAGAGAACGATTCATACTCTGAAATTACCTTGAACTCGCAGATTTATCCTCTCCACACGGGGATGGGGAATGGAGGGGACCTGAGCCTGAATCCTGTTTAAAAAGAGGGGTGAGAGTAGCAGTTAATATTTCACACTCAGATATCAAAACTGACGGAACAGGCACAATATCCCTCATGGGGAGTGCTTCGCGAAGACAGCATTTAAACCCTGAGGGACGGAGATGTTCCAACTGGATCCACAAGGAAGTTACCAGGGGCAAAACCAGCCAAAACTGACCTGGGCCTCCACGAACACACGACAATCGTGCCTCTTTCTGCCTTCATCTGTGAAGAAATTTTCCTCTCAAATAAAAAATAAACAAGTCCTGAAAAATTAGTCCTTTGAACTCCCAAACCTGAGCAGGCGCTGAATTTTCATAACGCTCTCGCCACGAAAATCTACTAAATGTTAATGAGGACACTAAGACTGCTAGGGTGGTCTACCTGGGCCCGCAGGATCCCGCTCCTCTCCCCAAGCAAGGAGAACAAGAACACCCCACTACCCCCAGACTGGAAAATCTCCGCAGCCTCACCCTCCTGGGCCTCTGCATAAATGGAAAGGGGCACTGTCTTCGGGAAGAACCTCAGCTGGAAGCCCTCGGAGGCAGCCCCCACCGCTCTGCGACTTGGGCCAGCCTGGCCACTGTCGTGGGGGCCAGCTCGGGCTATGCTCACAAAGTGTCCTCCTTCGAGTCCTAGCCTCGCCTTGGCTGGAACAAGTCACAGTGGCAATGGCCACCAGCAGAAGGCCGCAGCCACTGGCCAAAACACCCATCAACACGACGGGGAAGCCAGGCTGCCGCCCTGCTCCCTGCACTGTGCGCCGCCAGGAGGGTCCCTCTGCTCCCTCTTTTGGCAGCGACCGAGGCGGCGGCGGCACCAGCCCCAGCACCAGCACCACTTTTCCGCCAGGTGGCGCCGAGTCCGTCGGCGCTAGGAGCGAAGTGTGGGTGCAGGACAGGGCCGGCTGGCCTCCGTTCAGCACCACGACGACCGCCGTCAGCGGGCCGGTGAGCTGTGGGGACAGGCGGCGCTGAAGAGACAGCTCACCCGTCGCCGCAGTCGCTGCGGAGAAGTGTGTAAGTTAGCTCGGCGTTGGGGCCTTAGTCCGCAGTCGGATCACCCCAGGGGTGCGCCCTGGGGCAGAAGCACCTGGGCTGAACCACTGAAGAGTGGCAGTATGACCAGCCGAGGTGCGTGGTAGTTCTAGTCCTCCACATGCTGCCACACCACGGCCCGGCGCGGGGCGGCGGAGAGCCGCCGTCGAGTGCTTCCAGCCCCAGCGGCAGCTCGGCCAGTTCACCGCGGTCAAAGCACCGTCGTGCGCTCAGCTCCCCAGTGGTGGGGTCTACCGAGACGTAGGGCGCGACCCACTGCAGCCTCCAGCAGCCGGTAGGTGACCTGGCCGTTGCGGCCCAGGTCCGGGTCCCGGGCGGCCACCGTGACCAAGTAGGCGCCGGGCGGGTTGTTCTCACGCACCGACACCTCGTAGACCGGCCGTGTGAGGAAGAGTGGCACGTTGTCGTTCTCGTCACTCACGCGCACCGTGTAAGCGGGGTGCGTAGCGGGGGCGCGCCGCGGTCCTCGGCCACCAGCATCAGGTTGTACTCGGCGATGCGCTCGCGGTCCAGCGACGCCGCAGTCACCACCAGGTAGCTGCCCGCGTAGGCCGGCTGCAGCCGGAAGTGCTCGTGCAGGTAGAGGGCGCCGCGCACCTGCCCGTTGGCGCCCGAGTCTCTGTCCGAGGTGCTGACCAGCGCCACCAGGCTCTCGCGCGCCGCCCCCTCTGGCACCAGAGACTGGGCGCCGGCCTCAGGCGTCCCGGACCGGGTTGGAGGTCGCGTGTGCACCCGCGAAAGCGGTGGCTGCGAAGGGAGAGGGGCAGGTGCGCCCGGGGCGGCCAACGGGGTGATGGTGATGTCCGGAGCGTCGTCACTGACGTCGCGGATGCGCACGATGACCTTGCAGGTGGAGGCCCGGGGCCCTGGACCGCGGTCCTGGGCCCGCACGTCCAGCTCATAGGTGTCCTGGCGCTCGTAGTCCACCGGTCCTGCCAGGGTGAGGCGGCCCGAGCGCGGGTCCAGGCGGAAGAGGTGGCGCGCCTCGGGCGGGGTACGGGCCCCGAAGCCGAACACCACGTCGCCGTTGGAGCCCTCGTCGGGGTCGGCCGGGTCCAGGTCGAGCAGCAGCGAGCCCACGGGAGCGTCCTCCGCCAGCTCCACTTCGGCCACCGCGCCCTGCGGGAAGGCCGGGCTGTGGTCGTTGGCGTCCAGCACTCGCACGCTGAGGGCGGCGGTGGCGGAGTGCGGCGGGCGGCCGCCGTCCTGGGCCACGAGCTCCAGACTGTAGGCGGCCTGGCTCTCGCGGTCCAGCTCCTGTAGCAGCACCAGGTCCGCGCACTGGGCGCCGTCCACGCGCGTCTGCAGTTCCACGCGGAAGGGGATGCGAGTCCCCGCCAGGCACACGCTCTGCAGCCCGCTGGCCCCCAAGTCCTCCTCCAAAGACGCCTCCAGCAGGATGCACGTGCCCACTGCTGCGCCCTCAGATACATCCACAGAGATCTAGGCCCGGGGGAAGCTTGGCGCATGGTCGTTGATGTCCCTCACCTCCACCTCCACGTGCACCAGCCGGAACTGCTCCTGCGAGAAGCTGACCACATCGAAGACCAGCACACACTGTGGTGCCTGGCTGCGCAGCCACTCGTGGTCCAAGCTCGCCTCCCCAACGGTCACCTGCCCGTCGCCCTCGCACACCCCGAACAGTGAGCTATTGAACTTCATCAGGCAGAACTGGCGTAGTACCTCGAACTGGTAATTACACAGGACACAGTCAGACAGAACACCGATATCGGTGTCGTGGGCTTCCTCTCATAGGTGTGGAAATTGACAGTTTTTGTGCAAAACCCTGACACCAGCTGCAGCCACAGAACTTGCAAGAATTCCAGTCTGACCCAGCATAACGTGTCAACGGGAAATCTGAGCCTCCAGCAAGACATCTTTGTTCCTCAAAGAGAAAAAAGCCAATCAGAGGCTCTGTGCCCAGACTTCCAGCCTCTCATGCCCTCCTGAGTAGGCAATCAGGAGACACTTGCCCTCTAAATACATTGATCACTAAACCATCTCTGCTGTGTGATGGCTTTTCTGTGCTCCAGGCCTAAGCTTGCTTCTTCTGAACCCTATTGAAGAGGTTACATAGAGAAAAATGTGCAAATAAGCATCCATCTGGGCCAATCCGCAAGTCTCTGGGTCTTGGGTCATGTTGTTCCCCAAAAAGAGTTCACGGAAGAGCCTGCAGAGATGAACAAGAGCTAGAGCAGTGCAGGGGGTCATTAAGATCCCTATAGAAGTTTGCGCTATAAGAATGCATCCCCCCTTGTTTTTCCACTGTGCTTGATTTCCACTTTGATGGTAGGAGCAGGGAATCTGCAGCCTCTGTGTCCCTTCCTGAACACATTTACATATTCCTCAGACAGAGATACAATTACTCTTCTCTGCCATTTTTAAACCAATGCTTATATGCATCTTTTGCCACCCACAGTTATCCATCTATGTTGGGGTATCATTTACTGTATTGAAAGATTCTGGGGGAACAGCTTTCCCAGAGTCAGGCAGTGTCTAATCAGGGAAGAACTGTTTTCCAAAGTAATCATTTCTAAATAGCTCTTCTGTAGCAAAGAAACCATTAATGATGAAATTTCAGCCCCTTCATCTCCTTTTATGTCAGTAATTACTTATATGTGAGGAATCGGTGTCAGGGAGGTTTGTCTACTGCAAACTACTGTAAGGGATAGTTAAGTGCAGGAAAAATATTTAGGGAAATATGCTGCAGTCAGTCTTGCTAGAAAATTGCTATACACCATTTATTTTTAAAAAGCCCTTGGCTGAAGAAAACCATAGGTGGCCTGATAGGCTGAAGGCTAAAGAAACATTAAACCATCTGTCTAAAGCACAATAAATAGTCTTGTGTTAAGTTCTCTTTATGTGTGAAATGTTCTAAATGCTAAACGGTCCACATGTTAATGATGACATTGTTCCTCATGCCATGGAGTCATCATCAGTGCAGTGTTCTTTAACTAGTCATCTTGAGTAAAATCAGTGAGCAGACTGAGTTATTAATATGCCCCAGCTATTCTTGGCTCCCCCATGACCTGTAATGTTATTGATTCCTGCGGGGACATGTCAGTAAATGACTATTTTTGCTTTCACTCTTAGGAGGGAGTTGCATCTATTTTAGCACCAGGATCTATGAATCCAGTTCTGAAACTGAGCCACCTTTGATGAGATAATTAATTTGCAGGGTTTTAATTCAGTGGAGCATTCGGCAATGACTCTAATTATAAGTACCAATAACCCAATGTCAGAGAAGTTTGCAGTAGGAAGCATGAATTGATTTGGGTTGGGTAGATCCTAAAAGGAGAAAGTGCTTTATATTGTTTACTTTAGATTTGTCATTTTGCCTGATGAGGCATTAAATCTAAGGGAGGGAAACTCTACTACAGTTTAGCTGGACCAGATTCCTTTGAAGCCTGTATCCTCACTAGCATAAAGACAGTTAGCTTTCTTCCTTGGAAGTGGCTATCCTAAAGAAGGACCTGGTTATTCAGCCTCTGAGTATCAAGGAAAACAAGAGGAGCTGACCCTTCCACCTTCTTAATTCCTAGTTGCCCCTTAACTGAAGCGTGAAAACTGATTCAGCCAATGCCTTTTAAAAGGCACATGCTTCCATACACATTAGCCAGGAGAGGGACCCATTTAACCATAGTCTGAGTCTCATTTCTTCCTCTTCTCCCATATCTTGAGCAATCCAGACCAGGCTTGGCTTCTGCCAGTCTTCAGCATTATTGTTGCTATTCAGGACGAACAAAGCTGCTCAGCATACTGAAAATGAAGAATAGTCATGACTCTATCTACAGAACATCAAAAGATCCAGATAAAATATGAAAAAGGCAAGCAATCAAACACATTACCTCTACAATGCTAAACATCTGGACACTTATGTTTGGAAACATCCAGCTATGATATTTAAATGCTTGATTGCATTTTTCCTCCAGCTGTTTGGCAGCAAGTAGACCATCTACAATAAGGAATATGCTATATTGCTAATGATTCATTATTAACATTAGCATTGTTTTCCTAGTAAACAACCACCTTATTAAAAGGCTGCTTTATGAATGAAGGACAGCTGGAGTTTCAGGAAAGAGACATTTTCTGAGGCAAAAATCAGTTCTGTGCCAGTAGAGTGACAAGCTGAATAATATAGAAACTGTATGATCTGTCCCCCTGGGGACGTGTCATCAGGAAACTGTGTTTACAGCCCTGAGCTGCTGGTGCTTTCATGTTCCATTCTGTTGGCTCTGTTAGATAAAAATCTGTCTCAATATTAAAAGCACTGTGGCAGAAATTTGGTTTATGTTGCTTGTTTTCCCATTTGCCAGCATATTGCCAAACTAGAAGTCCATAAAAGGTAGTTTTGATCTCTGTTGGCGTCCAACATAAAGTAAAACAAACAATGGGAGCAGAGGTCTACCACCACCACAGGAAGACCAAATTCTGAATAAAACAACAATTTGGTCCTCTTGCTCAGTTTGGTTTTAAAAGGGGTGAGGTGGCAGGGTTTTGGTAAACTCCCTACTGTTTATTTTTGTTTCTAATGAAAGCACCAGATACACTAGCATTCTCCCCACAACGGGCCAGGACACCAGATCTATAAAATAGTATTTGCATTCTAATCATTTCAAGGAAAGATTTTCTGTTTTGCTTAGCACACAACACCAGTGTGTCCCTTTACACACTAAAGCACACTGTACAGAAACATCATAAACACCGGGAAAAAATTGGTCCCCTAATTCAGAATGGTGTCTGTGCTTTTGCATATTTCCTCTTTCCTATTACACAAAACTAATAATGTATGTTGGGGGGTGGGGATGAAGGCACAGGAAATTCCCTAATATGCAGATTTCACTAGACCATGGTGTCCATGCATCAGAGTAAGCATCAACTCTCACAGGATGTTGAACTAACACTGTCCTGACCCAGAAACAGTTTTTGTGCCATTTAGAACAAATCACTCTATGTAATCTACTGAGACCCATTTTCATTTCTCAACTGAACAAACATCCTATAGAGGAATGAGAAAAATATTATCAAGTGCAATGTTGCTGTCTTCAAGGAGTTAAGTTCCAAAAATTGAAGCTATTAAGACTGTTTGAAAGAAAACAAATCAACCTAACAGCTCTTTTTTTGCTTTTTAAAAATCACACCTCAAAAAAACTAAAATTAATCTTCAGCAGTATGAGCCCCCAAAACGGGGTAATTGTTTTAAGTTATCACACAAGAAGTACCATTATCTCATTCCTGTTACTCCATTGTGTAATCAATGTGTTATTATGCCTTGACCTTACAGTCATTGCTAAGAAACTATCAGCAAATTGCTGGTCCTTTTTGTGAAATGATTTCAGGGAAAATAATTCAGCCCTGAAGTCAACCAAAATACTGTCTACAAGCACAGAATAGGAACAAGATGATATTTTATCAACTATTTAAGTGCTTTAACCTAGAGAAAATCAGAGAGAACCACAATAGTGTATCAACACTAATCACAAATTCCCCTTAACATAAAATAAGGATTTAAATGATATAATCCTTTCTTAGAAAAAAGTTTCCCATAGGATCATTATTTTTTTTAAATATTTTTATTTTTTATTTTTATTTATTTATTTGAGAGAGAGAGAATGAGGGATAGAGAGCACGAGAGGGAAGAGGGTCAGAGGGAGAAGCAGACTCCCTGCCGAGCGGGGAGCCCGATGTGGGACTCGATCCCGGGACTCTAGGATCATGACCTGAGCCGAAGGCAGTCGCTTAACCAACTGAGCCACCCAGGCGCCCAGGATCATTATGTTAATAAAGATATCATCAAAACTATATAATCTTAAGATACTACATAAAACTCATTTTTAAACTGCTTATTTTATTAGTCTAGCAGTATGAAGGACATTAAATCAATGAATAATGAAAAATATCTTACCTTTTTTGTCTCAGGGATGCCTCAAACCCCAAGTGAGCCAGTGAAATGGACTTTGGTACTTCAGTCATTGGCCCAAGGATCATACTTTGTATTCTTGCCACCGGATAGAGAGGAAACCTGCTCCCCCACCAGAGATTGTAGCAAAGTGAGAGAAGAATAAAAGAATAAAGACTGAGAAACAACTTTTTAATCTGTGCTTTATATTATCTACATCTCTCTTCCTCTTAGCTGATCCTCTCTATTCCTCTTCTACACAGAAGGTCATGTCCCCCAGTAGTCAGAGCATTTTCAGGGCCTTGATCAACAAATATCTGATCAAGTATGGTGATATAATAAAGCTCACAGCCCTGTAGAAGAAACTGTTTAAACGTTTAAAAAAAAAAATCAGGGACGGCTGGGTGGCTCAGTCGACTAAGCATCTGCCTTCACCTTGGGTCATTCATGGTCCTGGGGTCCTGGAATCAAGTCCCGCATCAGGCTCCCTGCTCAGCAGGGAATCTGCTTCTCCCTCTCCCACCCCCCTGCTTGTGTGCTCTCTCTCTCTCTCTCTCTCTCTCTCTCTGACAAATAAATAAATAAAATCTAAAAAAAAAAAAATCAGAGTTCAGAGGTCACAAGTGCCAAACAACATGGAGAAAATTGTATCAAGTGCAAACAAGAAGTGATCTCAGAGTTTCCAGGTAAAATCACAGGCAGCCAGAACTGCCAAGGACAGGTAAAGCCTGGGAATGACGTGAACAAGCTGTGAAGGAGGACCGTCCCAGAGCCTTTTACAGAGACCTAGTAGAGTTGGTTAGAGTAGGTGATTTGAGGACACTACGGGGATAAGTTTGAATGGGTGGCATAGTTGAAGACCTTGTTGCTAAGCTAAAGAGTTCAGATATTTTTTTGGAAGGGGTAAAAATTATTTTTATTAAATCTCAACTCTTGAATACATTTTTAAGTATAACTAACATACAGTGTCATAACATACAGTTTTAGGTATACAATGTAATGATTCAATAATTTTATACATTACTCAGTGCTCATCATGATTCATGAACTTTTAATTTCCTTTATCAATTTCACCCATCCTCTCACCAACCTTCCCTCTGAAAACCACTTGTTTGTTCTCTGTGTTTAGGAATCTGATTTTCTTTCTTTCTTTCTTTCCTTTTTCCTGATTATATTTTATTATTATGTTAATCACCATACATTACATCATTAGTTTTTGATGTAGTGTTCCATGATTCATTGTTTGCGTATAACACCCAGTGCTCCATGCAGAACGTGCCCTCTTTAATACCCATCACCAGGCTAACCCATCCCCCACCCTCTCCCCTTCTTTCCTTTCTTTCTTTTTCTTTCTTCTTTCTTTCTTTCTTTCTTTCTTTCTTTCTTTCTTTCTTTCTTTCTTTCTTTCTTTCTTTCTTTTTTTTCTTTCTTTCTTTCTTTTTCTTTCTTTCTTTCTCTTTCTTTCTTTCTTTCTTTCTGCCTGTTTCTTGTTTTTCTCTGTTCATTTGCTTTGTTTCTTAAATTCCACATATGAGTGAAATCATGGTATTTGTCTTTCTCTGACTAACTTATTTCACTTAGCATTAGACCCCCTAGGTCCATACATGTTGTTGCAAATGGTAAGATCTCATTCTTTTCTATGGCTGAGTAATATTCCATTGTATATATACCATTTCTTTATCCATTCATCTATCAGTGGATATTTGGGTGGCTTCCATATCTTGAATATTATATTAAATGCTGCAATAAATATTGGGGTGCATATATCTTTTCATACTAGTGTTTTCATTTTCTTTGGATAAATACCTAGTCGTGGAAATACTGGATCATATGGTAATTCTATTTTTAATTTTTTGAGGAAACTTCATACTGTTTTTCACAGTGGCTGCATCAGTTTACATTCCCACCAACAATGCACAGGGTTCCTTTTTCTCCACATCTTCACCAACACTTATTTCTTGTATTTTTTTATTTTAGCCATTCTGACAGGTGTGACATCTCACTGTGGTTTTTATTTGCATTTCCCTGATGATCAGTGATATCAAGCATCTTGTCATGTGTCTATTGACCATTTATATGTCTTCTTTGGAAAAAATCTCTATAGTCAGGTCCTCTGCCCACTTTTAATCAGATTATTTGGGGGTTTTCTTGGGTGCTGAGTTATATTAGTTCTTTATATATTTTGTATATTAGCCCCTTATCAGATATATCACTTGAAAATATCTTCTCCCATTCAGTAGGTTGCTTTGTCATTTTGTTAATGGTTTCCTTCACTGTGCAAAAGCTTTTTATTTTGGTATAGTCCCACTAATCTAATTTTGCTTTTGTTTTCCTTGCCTGGGAAGACATGAGAGTTTAAACACTTTTAAGGCAGCAGTAAGAAAGCATTGAGGGTTTGTGGAGCAAAGAATTGGTGATGTGTATTCCGTTATGACAAATAAGGGAGATGATTGCCTTCCCTCAACATTAGTAAAATCCTCAAAAAGGATTGTGTTTTAATTGAAGATTTAAACTGTGATCCCACATGATGACTTACTTATCATAAATATTTGCCAAATAAACGACTGAGGCAGTGTGGTTTACAACCTCCGCCCACCTCAAAACCCACCTGTAGCATAATGAATTAAAGGGAGACTAGAAGCAAGGAGAAGACCAGTCACAGGCTCCCTGCAATCCAGGTACAAGATGTTAAAGACCTGAACAATGAGTTGGAAGGACCATAGGGTGAAAACCTGATAAAGACTGCAAAGGAATAATTGGTAGGACTTCCTGACAGATAAGCTCTAAGGGATGGAGAAGATGGAAAAAAATAAATGATTCTAAAGTTATTGGATGGCTTAAAGAATGATTATGCTTTCCCAGTATTCCCAAATACAGAAGTATAGTGTTCCCAAATAGGATTTCCCCAAGGCTCCTGCTACTTGCCAGCTGAATGGACCAACCACAGAAAACTTTCTCTCTACAAATCTCAATGTTTTTAGGGAATAATGCCTACCTTGAGCGGTTGCTTTGAGGTTTAAGTGAGAAAATGTGGGGAGAGCAAAAAGCCCAGTGCCTACCACCTTGTGAGTATTAAAAGACAACTCTATCCTTTGTTATATGCATTCGCCTATCATGTTGTGATTTATTTGTTCAAGGGTATACTTCCTACCCCCCTTATGAGCCTTTCCACCTATTAACCATGTCTTTATCAAATGTGAATCCCACTGTCCAGTACATAGCTTACCACATGAAAGGAGTTCATTAATATTTGTGGAATATTTGTGAGGGTCTCACCACCATATGCCACTTCTGCATAATTCTTAACCCTATTACATCATCTGAATTCTAAACTAGAAAACTTGCTAAAGCTTAGTATATGGAACTTGATATTATGTGAGACTTCTGCAATGAGACTCATTGAGTAATATGCAAGACTTGGTGCAGCCACGTGTAACAAAACTGGTTTCTTGAGTCCATTTCAAAACTGACCTATCAGGGCATATAAGATATTTGTTGTTTTTGCCTGCTCAGCAGCCAATTTTCTTTTGAGAAACCACCTCCTCACCAAATCGATCCATGTGAGAAACATATGATAGATGCCTCCACCCTTGGTGCTAGGATGGCCGCATGACCCAGGCTTAGCCAAAGTAAAATATTTCATCCTCCCAGTGATTTCTTCAGGTAGGTACATTTTTCCCAATCCAGGGCAACCAGGGCCATTGGGCATCAGGTCCAGGATTATTTCTGCAATCACTTAGAAGGGGATATTTCTTTTTTTCTGTTAGAGTTGCTGAGCTAAAAAGATATAAGCTGGGATGTGAACCACCAGGTTGGGAGTGCCTGCCTGAATATAAAGCCAACATTTTTCAAAGAAACGCTGAGATGGCACTGAGCACCTAGAGGCATGCCTGATCTCCCACTAAACTTTTCATTTGAGTGTAACAGCATATCCCCTTTTATGTTCAAGAAAATTAGCAGTTGGATTTCTGTTACTTGTTCCATATTCATAACAGATTCCCAAATTGAGAAAGGAATTGTTATTAACAGACTCCAAAAGTGTAATTGGCTGAGGTCTGTGGAGACCTACCATACTAAGAGGTTGACCTACGTTCTTGTTATGTATTTGCATAGCCACTGGTAAACTATTACTCATATTTTGGGATTCAGATCATGTGTCTATTAAAGCTAGAGAATAGGGTGTTAGGGATTGGAAGGGCTTGGCTACATTTATAAGAAAAGGATAGTCTCCGACTAAATATAGTCCCTCTGAGAGCAGAAAGAGAAGAAAATATGTCACTAAATAGTCCCTTTCTGACTGAGGCCAGTAATCTAAGAGGGCTGAAAGTTGGCCATCTTGGCAAGTTTTAAGGGTAGAGAAAACAAATATGTCTCTACCAAACTAAAGTTAGTGTAAAAAAGAAAATAAGATTAAAAAACCATGGGCAAAAAGTAATAAGGAAGATAACGCCGAGGTCTCACAGAGCCTTGAGCCCTCCGATACCTCTCAGACTCCCTCTAAGTCTGGAATACCTAAATTAAGAAAAATGACAGTCTCTCCACAACGAGAAGCCATTTAGGAGATGAAACCTGGGAACACAGGGGCCTACATTAGCTGTGACTCCCACCCCAAGAAATTCTTTTGGATGGCCTTATAGAGGTCCAAGTGGAAGTCATTCAAACTGAGGGCTAAGGGCATGAACAGAGTATCTAGAGTGGTTGCCAGGAGATGGAGATCCCTAGACTGTGAGTAAATTTGAGCACTCTCTCCAGCTTTGACTGTGGAATTGATCAGATACAAATAAACACTAAACTATTGCCCGGCACACAAGGGACTGAAATTCCTGAACCCCCAGTAAAAAAAAATGGCATGTGACCTTTGAAAAGCCCCTGGAATATATTCCCAATACCCAGCTCAGATCACAAAGGACAAAGACTAAGAAAGATCCTCCTGGGGATGGGGAGGCCATCTTGGCAGATCTGGGAACCCACACCTCAGTGAGGCATCTTCTGGTCAACAGGATATGCTTACATGCTATGGGCAATGACCCCTGTGTGTGGTTTTCCCTTTTCCAGATGGGGTTTTTTTATTGCAATTCTTTGTCATGAGATGTGTTGGGGGATGTCAAGTATATCAGATAGGTTATCAGATCATGATCAGTTACACCCAACACTGACTGGGAGCAATGCAAATATTTCCAAGATCCTATGTCAGTCTTTAAGCATCCCTAAGGGAACTGATTAAGTCACCAACTGGTGGGAACAAAGAATGTCCTAGTTAACGGGACCCAACATACAAGAGCAGAAAGCCTAATTTATTTATCTTTCACCTTTTCCCTCCTGCTCACCCACCCTGATAAATGCAACCATCCTGATATGAAACTCCTGCATCCAGCTGCACCTAACCCTCCCTTGTCCTTTGTCTCTCAGCGAGCCCCTGGATGTCTTTGTTGACTCATTTTGTCTCTGTAACACTGCTGGCAGACTGCAGCTGAAGATTCTATCGGTTGACTCACCCCCACCCTTCCAAAATCTTCCTCCCCTCTCCTTTTAATCCAAGGCAGACAAGGCTCCCCCTCATTCCTGAGAATTCACCTCTTATCTGTTTCTCTTGTTCCTGGCTGCTTTATCGCTTTCCCTTATTCAGGACAGCTGACAGCTTTACAAAATAGCTTCTGTGTCTCCTGGAAACCTCATCAAAGGAGCCCGGGGGAAGGGATTTGAGGTCCCTTCTCAGTCTGAGAGAAGAGAGCCTGACCAAGGCAAAATACAGTGGGACAATACTTCATCTGGTTGCCCCATCTATTCCTGAGGACAACGTGGGGTAGACTTTTAAATCTCCCAAGTCAATTTAACCATCCAACCCTTCACAGCGGATGGGTGACAGCTATAGAATTCTCAAGTGTTCCTGCTTGCCTTTAGGATTTACTCCATTGTCTTTTAATAACATCCTTAAATGTACACCTATTAATAACACATTTGTTTGGTAGTGTGAAGATGAAAGGAAATATATGAAAGAATTACCTATTTCACAAAGGTTAGATTCTAAATTTATCACAAAACTTAAATACTCTATAAAATTAAAGAGGCTATTAAATAAAAATTCTTTCCTGATCAAAAATATTCCATTATCCCCACTATCTCTAGAACAAGGTAGAACTCTTAGACCCTCTGTGAATTCAGCCCTATCTTTCTCCTACTCAGTATCTTGCACTCCACTGTTTATGCTACAGCTCAACCAGGTATGAGATTTCTCTGGAACTGCTTCATTTATTCCTACTGCCGTGCCTTTGCTCACGTTGTTCCCTGTGCCTACAAGGTGGTTCCTTCTGCCTGTGCTGTTACAATGCTATACATTCTTTAAAGCAGTGTTTTTCATACATTAATGTGGCTGCAAATCACCTGAGGATCCTGTAAAATGCAGATTTGGATTCTGTAAAATGCAGATTTGGATTTTGTAGGTCTAGGGTAGGGTCAGAGATTCTGTACTTCCAACAAGCCATCGATGCACCTCCAGGGCTGCTCTTTGAGAAGTAAGACGGGAGAGCTTATTCAAAGGTTAGCTCTCAGGGGATAAGCACTTTCTCACTGCTTCAGCTGTGATGCATCTCTCCCACTGCATGCCTCCCAACACCGTAATTAGACTTTCCCACTTCCACCATTCTGCTTTACCATAGAGCTAGACTCCAAATCAAATTATGATATGGCACAGTTTTTTTGTAAGCCTGGTTGTATACTTCCATGTCATAAGAAGGGCCCACCATACTTTTATAAATAGCAACGGTATCATGTTCAGAGTGGTTGTTGTTAATAAGGGTAGCTGATTAAGAGTAGACTGGATAAGCTAGCATTGCTGCAATGTCTCCCTTAAAGGGAATATTTATAATAGACCCAGACCAGGTATCATGGACAACCCCCTGAACACTGCATAGAGCGGGGGGTAAGTGTGTGGACAGAAGACTTGGATGCGAATCCTGGCACCACTGTATCCTAACCACATGGCTTTGAACAACTCATTTAAACTCTCTAAGTCTCAGTTTTGTTTTCTGTTACAAAATAATGATGATAATACCACTTTGCTGGACCCTTCTACGGTTTAAGTCAGGGACCAGATGTATATGAGATGATGTTTATAAAGCACTAAGCACTGTGCTTGTAATGCATTGTAAGTGTTCTATAATAATCATGAATTTTTATCATAACCCGGAGTGACAGTTCTTTAAATTTGCCATGAAAATTCTAAGATAGGTTTTAGATTCCTTTAATCATTTTAGGGCTGTTCTTCAATACCTCTACTGAGAATCCACTTCTCTCTTTAAAGCTGAATAGCAACCACAAATACAGTCTGTGAGGGTTAATAACCACCAATCGCTGTCTCCTTTCTGCATGTTCAAGCTAAGAATATGACAATTCCAACTCTAGAAATTGACATAAAAGATCACTAAAATGTAGCCGATAAGGTTACCACAGCAACCGCTAGATGTCATCTTCAGAATGTCCCTCTGCTTCACATCCTATTTGAGTAGGAGCTATAATGTATATACATGCACCCATCTACTAAATGATTGGTTCACATACAGCTTTAAAAAGTAATCATAACCATTCATGCATCAATATAACAAGATTGGCAACAGCAGCTCATATTTTAAAATGCACACTATAACAATACAAGACTTCCTCAATATTTAATTTCTATTTCTTTTATTTACGTTATGATATATAGCCTTTTTCTTTAAAATTAGTGAATCACAACTTAAACTTGCTTTGTTTTAGGAAAAAGATTATTTTATTTTGACAACTATTCCTCTCTTGTAATCAGTGTAATATATGCTCAATGTGAAAAACACAAGTAAACCTCACATTAAAAAAAATCTGTAATTCCACTATCCAAAGAGCTGGCAACCTTTTATATTTATTATTATTATTTATTATATATATGTATTTTTATATTATATGTGTATATTTACATATAATTTTTCTCTATATAGAGACATACAAAAGATATATGTGTGTACATAGAAAACATATCTATATATAAATGTACACTTGTTTATATAACAAAGAATGATATTTACAAATATCCATATCCTGCTTTTGAATGTAGCCTATTCTTTTTCTCTTAGTCTTACATTGTGAAAATTATTTCACATTAATGGAGTCTTATATGATGCCATTTAAACAGTTGATTGTATTATACCCTATACCCTATATATATATCCTATGTATTATACCCTATGTATATATCATAATTTAATTATCCCTTTGCTGTTGAGCATAGTGTTTGTTAGATTAAGTTTAGCTATTTGTAAAGGAAAATTTAAATACAGTGCTTAAACCAAATTGGAGTTTATTTTCTTTCATGCAAATTAAGTCTCAAGGCATGCATGAGGGTTTCCATAGTGCCAGTACCCAGGCTCCTTCTGTCTTGCCATTCTGCCATCTTTAGAGGGTGACTTCATGTTCCAAAATGGTTCAGATCCAACCATTACACCCACAGTCCAGTAAGCCAAAGGGAAATGGCCAAAGAACAGAGACTGACTTGACTTCTTAGTTAGTGTTCACACACAACACTTCCAATGGTCACAAGGTAGCTATAAGGGAGGGCCAATGTATGTAATGCTTTACTGGGTGGCAATCTGCCCATCTACAAACCAGGGTTATTGCTAAGGAAGAAGACATGTGACAATGAAGAAAAAAAACAATCTCTGACACAAACATTGAGTTTGTTTCATTTTTTTTGCTATTGTTAATAATGCTTTGATGAATATCCTTGCACATAAACCCATACACACATCTCTAATTTCCTTGGGATAAATTCCCAAAAGGGTAATTGCTCAGTCCAAGGATAGGCCAGATTTTAAGAGTTTTGATACCTATTGCCAAATTGCTCTCCAGAAATACTGTACCAATTTCTACTCTCATCAGCAATGTAGGTTGGGGAGAGAAAAATGCTTTATAAGATTCAATTTAATTTGACTATTCAAAGATTCCATACCTCCTGCGAGAAAGATAAAGATCCCTGCATCTCTAGAAAGGTAGTGATTAGGAAGCTTTCTGGAAAGAAAAAAAAAAAAAACTCAGTGCCAAGTGAAAAAGTCTTTTTCTATCTGATAACATCGAAGGAAATGCAATTTAAGGCCTAGCAGTGGAAAAGATATTATTAGCTTTGGTTATTGAATATATTTTAAAAGGGATGCATAAGAAGACAAACAACATAGTATAGTGGAAAGACCCTTGAATTTAGTGCCAAAAGACCTGAGTTTGAATCCCAGTTTCTACTTTACTATGACTCTAGGTGAGCCATTTAACCTCTTAGCTCATTTTCTCTATTATAAAAATCAGTCAATTAATGCCTCTCTCTCCTTTGTAAAGTTTAAATTAACAAATGTGAAAAGGTTTAATCATAGTTGTATTTGAATCGAAATTTACACTCTCCTTAAATTTTATGACACTACAATTCAATATTTTATATCCTCCACAGCTGAATGGAGATGAATAATAAATTATTTTTCTTCAATAAAAAGAAAATTGAATAAGACATTCCTCAAGGCATTTTATTGTTTTTGCTATTGTTTTTTGCTATTTTTATCACTAGAGGATTTCAATTTTTTAAGTTAATTTTATTAAAGCATCATTAAGATACAGTAAAATGCACTCATTTTTAAGTGTCCAGCTCAATGAGTTTTGACAAGTATATACACCATGAAATCACTGTAGAATATTTCCACCAGCCCCAGAAATTTCCCTCAGTATTACTCTGCAGTCAGTTACAATCCAGGCAGCCCCTGATCTGAATTGTATCCACTGTTAGTTGTACCTTTTTTTAAATGTCATATAAAAGGAATCATACAATGTGTACTCGTTTATGTCTGTCTTCCTGAACTTAGTATATTTTTGAGATGCATCCATGTTGTTCCACATATTTCTTTTTGTTTGTTTTATTGCGGAGTATTACTCTATTGTGTGAATATACTACTCTTTGTTATCATTCACCTGTGGGGACATTTGAGTTTTTTACAATTTGGGACTATTGTGAATAATGCTACTGTTAACATCAATATACAAGTCTTTGGTGGACATGATTTTATTTTGAAAGAATGGGGGACAAATACGTACAAGTGCCTTTGCTAGGGTATATAGTAAGTGCATGTCTAATTTTATATGAAACTGACAAACCATTTTATATAATGGTTGTGCCACTTTGCATTTCACCAGCAGTGTGAGAGATTTCCTGTTGTTCCACATACTCACCTACATTTGATATCCACAGCCTTTTTAAATTTTTGCATTCAGGTATATGTGAAGTGGTATCTCACTGTGGTTTTAATTTGCATTTCCCTGATGAATAATGATGTTGAGAATCTTCCGATATCCTTATTGGTATTTTCCATATGTTTTTGGTGCAGTGTTTGTTCAGGTCTTTTTCCTGTTTTAATGGATTGTGTTCCTTATTGTTAAGGTGTATATGTTCTTTATATGTTTCATTTTGGAGAGTGTTAAGTCTTTTTCCCATTTTTAAAGGGTTATTTGCATTCTTATTATTAAATTGTAAGAGTTTTTTGTATATTCTGATTATAAGTTCTTTGCCAGATACATGTATATGCATGAATATTTTTCCAGCCAATAGACTGCTTTTCATTTTCTTAATGGTATATCCTGAAGAAGTTTTTAATTTTGATGAAGTTCAAATTACCATTTTTAAGTTTGAGGATTAGTGCTTTTTGTGTCCTATCTAGGAAATGTTTGCTTATCCTAAGATTATGCATATTTTTCCACCGTATCGTCTAGAAGTTTTATAGTTGATCTGTGATATTTAGATGTGTGATTTATTTTGAATTAATTTCTCTGTACGTTATGGACCATGAGCCAAAGTTTATTTTTTCTAATATGAATATCCAGTTGTTACCCTACCACTTGTTGAAAAGCCTATCGCTTTCTCATTGAATTACCTTATCACTTTTGTCAAAACGAATTGATCTTATACATGTGGATCTATTTCTGAATTCTCTCTTTTGTTCCATTGAGTGTGTCTACCCTTCGACTATTCCATATTGCCTTGATTACTGTAGCATTTATAGAAGGTCATGAAACCAGGTAGTGTAATTTCTCCAATTTTGTTTATTTTTTCAAAATTGTTTTTACTATTCTTGTTGTTTTACTATGCTTGTTTCTGTGTAAATGTTAGAATCAGCTTCTCAATTTAAAAAAATGACTTCTGCAATTTTGGTTGGCATTACACTGAATTTATATTTCAATTTGGGGAAAATTAACATCTTAACAATATTGAGTCTGCCAACCCATAAACGGGGTATATCTCTTTATTTAGAATTTTTAAATTTTCTCTCAGGAATGTTTATTGTTTTCTATACACAAATCTTTTATGTCTTTTGTTACATTTATTTAAAAGTATTTTGTTTTTGATACTATCCTAAATGTTTTTTTAATATTTATTTTGTAGGTGTTTGTTCTAATATAGAGAATACAGTTGATTTTTCTTTACTTGGATGCATCCTAAAACATTACTAAATTCATCCATTAATTCTAATTGTTTCCTTGTTTATTTATTTGTTTTTTATAGACTCAGGTTTTTCTGTCATGTTATTTGTGATTAAAAACAGTCTTCCTGAATCTTCGTTCCTTTTATTCTTTTTTTTAAGATTTTATTTATTTATTTGACAGAGAGAGAGAAAGCGAGAGAGGGAACACAAGCAGGGGGAGGGGGAGAGGGAGAAGCAGGCTTCCGGCTGAGCAGGGAGCCCCATGTGGGGCTCGATCCCGGGACCCTGGGATCATGACCTGAGTTGAAGGCAGACGCTTAAAAACTGAACCACCCAGGCGCCTCTGTTCCTTTTATTCTTTTTTTTCCGTTATATCACTAGCTAGGACCTCCAGTACAATATTGAATAGAGGTGGTGCAAGCAAATATTTTTGCCATATTCTCAGTCTTAGAGAACATCATTCAGTGTTGCATCAGTAACTATGATATTTGTTACAGATATAGTTAATATGTTCATTATCAATGTTGGAAACTTTCCTTCTATTCCTAATTTGCTGAGAGATTTTATATGTGATTGTTAAGAATTTCATCAAATGTTTTTTCTGTATCTACTGAGATTATTTATTTCTCCTTTATTTTGCTGGGGTGATGGATTACATGTATTGGTTTTCAAATGTTAAACCATTTCTAGGATCAACCCTACATGGTTATGAGGTGTTACCCTTTTTTCTAGCTATTGCTGGATTTGATTTGCTAAAGTTTTTATTTTTACATCCATGTTAATGAGGGACATTAGTTCATAAATTTTTTTTCTTGTAATGTCTTTGATAGGCAAATTAATTATTGGCTAGTAAATTGAACTTGTTAGCCTAGGTTTCAGGCTGTGGAAAGTTCTGATTGTTCCTTATAACTTAGTGGACTCAATTTCCAAGCTCTGTGTCTCTTGAAGATTTTGGCAAAGCTTGGATTTTTAGGCTTTAATAGGGTGGGTCTAGAATAGGCCTTACTATAAGACATGGTCCTTGCTTCTAGAGTAGGACCTTTCTGGTGTCTCAGATAAATGCTTGGGGTGCTAACAAGAATTCTCTCCTTAGGCTGGGTCAGAACTCCAACATCTTCCAGTAGTGTTCACTCTCAGACCATAGTAAGCTTTGTGTGATCTTGCCCCCAGAAGATGTGTCCCACTCCTCAGCGAAGAATTCATGAGAACTCCCATGTAGATTTCTCACTCCCTCTCTTACCATCCAGCACACCAGCACAGCTCCCTCCTCCCAAGTGTCCTGATGTGCAGTTTCCATCCCCTTGAGTAGCCCTGAACTTGTTTATCTGCCTCTTCTCTCTGCCATGGACTCCAGCTTTCTGTACCACAGTTGGAAACGTGGGCCGAGATCTGGATGGACATAGGGAGAGTTTCCCCTCTTTGGGGGATTGTGCCGCTTGTTGTTCAATACCTGAAAATAGTTGCCTTTATGTATTTGTCGAATTTTAGAGTCATTTATGACAAAAAGCAGAAGTCCTCAGGGCTTTGTTTCATATCAAATCTTTGACTCAATGCTGCCAGAGGGAAGATATGAGAAACAGAAGGACAAAGATAAAATGGATTTTTTTTATTTTCTCAAAGATGTACTGAAGACAAGATGGTTGCAGGCTATATATAGACATTTGGAAAATATCCTATTTCCCAGGCATTTTAAAAGCTTTCTTCTCACCTCCTTCCCAAGAACCCTTTCATTCTCATAATATTCCATGAAATTTCTTGATAATAGCCACCCACTGAGTCAGCAAGAAAAGGCCAGGCCAACTAATCCTTGTTGCATTCTGAAAGGGAAAAATTGTGACTGGGGTAAGTACAAGAGGGAAAAATCTACCTGTGTGCTTCACTAAGAGGGAAAGGGATAAACTACCTACGTTTTTCCTGAAACCAAGTGTGCTTGACCAGATAGACAGGTAAGAAGGAGCTTCTTGGCCCATCTAGGAAGCAAGGATCTGTTTATAGGAACTAGATACAAATCCTTGATCCCAACTTCAAGCAAGAAAATAATGAAAGAGACCTCACCTCTCTTTCCTTCCACCCGTGCCCCTCCCCTCCACCTACTTGGAGATTCCTTTCTTGTTGTATCAAATACCTATTGCTGTATATTGAACCAATCCAATACTTAGTGGCCTAAATAATTGCCATTTTATTTGCTCTGATTCCATGGTCAGCAGATGGGGTGGAGTTCAGTTGGGTGGTTCCTTCTCTGATCTCCCCTGGGGTTGCTCATGTTTCTATCATCATCTGTCAGCTCATTGGGGGCTCTTTAGTCCAAGCCTCACTCATATATCCAATGGTGCCAGCTGTCAGCTGTACTGTGGGTCACCAGCAGGCCAGAAGACTTCTTCACATAGTGGCTATGTTCCAAAAGCAGTAAGAGATGGGGCAAGCCCTAATGAGAAAGCATTTGTTATGTCTCTGCTTGGGTTGCGTTTGCTAATGCCCTGTTGCCAAAGCAAGTCACATGGCCAAGGCCAGAGTCAGTGGGGGAGAAGACTAATAGACGGTGTGGATACAGGGAGGTATGACTCACCAGTGCCATTGCACTAACAATCCACCACATTATTGAGATCTCCAATCATGTGCCTATGTCCTGGGGCATGTGTGTCATCTTTCTGCAGCAATTCTTCATTATTAAGGTGTGCTTCTTCTAACAGAAGATGCAACAACCTGGAAAGACAGGAAGAGGGACTGGTGATTCCTAAGGCTTTTTTGCCTTAGCAATTTGACATAAATAGCCAGGGCTTCATTCCCATAAATATAGTTGTAGCTAGCATGCACAGGTACAGTGCTACTGGTCGTTTATACCAAACCTCCATTTTAACCGGTGAGTACTTATGCTGGGGCTGGTAAATATTTAGAATAACAACCCTACCATATATGTCAGTTACTTGCAACACACTAATCCAAGTCTGATAAGTACCCTAGGCACAATTCACAGGCTCATGGGCTCCTTTAGCATTTGCCCAAACCATTCAGGTTATACTTGGAGAAACTGAGGCCCAGAAAAATCAAAGGGACTTGTTCTAATAAGGTCACACAAGAAGTAGATAGGAGAACTAAGCTTGGAATCCAAGCCTTTCCATTGTTTCACCAATTTGCTCTTCTTTAAGCAGTATCATGACTGATTTTCATGTGATTTAGTCCTGCCTTTGTGGACCACAGTCTCTTAAACTGCTGCCTTAGTTTATGTATTTAAGATCTGTATTCCAGTCACAGATTTTTTTTTTCTTAAAGATTTTATTTATTTGACAGAGAGAGAGACAGCGAGAGAAGGAACACAAGCAGGGGAAGGGGGAGAGGGAGAAGCAGGCTTTCAGTAGAGCAGGGAGCCCGATGTGGGGCTCGATCCCAGGACCCCGGGATCATGACCTGAGCTGAAGGCAGACGCTTAACGACTGAGCCACCCAGGCGCCCACCAGTCACAGATTTTAAATGTAAACTTTCTTAATTGATAAAGAGAAGACAGAAGACATTTGGAATTTCCTACTTTGTGTTCTTCATAGAGTTTAATAGGAACACATTTCATCACTGCAATTCCATCTCATGGTTTTAGGGGAGGATGGGAATGAGGAAGGAGTGTCATTCTTGGTACAGACGCGAAACCCTCTTTCTGAATCCCCTCACCCATTATTTCAGCAAAAGCAGCCCTGAGCCCTGACACTAAGACATTTCAGCACCTCTGTTACTGCTTTAACATGGCAACTGTCCTCAGAAATACTTCCATTCTGATTTAATCACCTATTTATACATGCCCCAGAACTACTTCAGTCTCGGCACTTGAGGATCCGGGATGTTTTTCCCCGAAAAATAATCATTTAAAGCAGATTTGAACGGTCTTCAGAAAGAGGAGTCAAATTGTACTCCACAATAGACAAAAGGGCAAGACCCTGGAAATAGATCTTTTGCATCTTATAAAAATCTAAGTGAGTCTTTCTGGACAAACAAAGGGGCACAGAACAGAAAAAGGTTAAACAACAACAACAAAACAACAAACAACCCGGGTCCATTTGGGGCTACTCAGACTTCCTTACGATTTTATGCGGTCTAGCCTAACCACAAATTTTACAGTTACAAAGGCATGAGCACTGGATTCAACTACAAATCACTAATAAGACTGTACAAGAAGACACTGAAAATTCAAACTCACCTTTAGCAAGTGAAGGGTGTGCTAACGGGAGAAAATATAAACAGCGCATGGAGAGAGATACATAAGAAAGGTACAAACACACCAATTCAAACTCTTGTCAGACATCTCTTTAGCGCTCCTGTCAGCAGGAAGCCAATTACTGGGGAAAGAATGAAGTTTGTTTTATGAGCACAATATTACAAACACAGCCCCTTCATCCTAACATCAAGGAAGAATTTTGCATTTCTGACAGAAGCCCACAGTGTCCTGCAGCTGATGGGCTGGTGGTTTGGAGGTGAAAACTATGGGAGGGCTAGGAGAGAACCAACAAGCTCCCTAACCCCCTAAATCTAGCTCCGGTGATTAATCTGTGACATTTAATTTGTGATAACCTGCAATGGAAGGCTAAGGCCCTCGGAGCACAGGAACTAACTTTAGCATAACTTAGCACAACTTTTCATCTCATAGGCTTCTAAAAGTCCCTAATGTGACAAGCCCTGAATACTTATGGCACTGGAAGTCTATGATCTTCATCAGAGAGATAGAAAGAGCAATGTATGACATCATCTTCCATTTCTTAACTTATGGATATAATTATTATTATTTAATAATGTAATCTTCCCTAAGAAGGAGCAACCTTTTGAAAGTTTGCACATAAAAACAATATTAAAGGGCCATCTTTGCCCTTATTCTGAACACAAAAATATCTAATTTGTCTCATTTTGTTTATAGATCCCTTCCTTTCATATTTGAGCAAACAGGTACCAGGAATCTTAATTACTTCTCATGGTATGCTTGGTTAAATAACGGTGTGAAGTGCTTCGCTGTGCTCCCAAACATCAGCCAGATTTTTCGCAGGGAAGAGTAACATTTTACACAAATAAGAAAAAGAAAGGAGTCAGGTCATCTGACAGATCTTTTGGATGATAGAAATATCACTTCTATGCCTGGGCACAGTGTTCAGTATTTCTAATATTATTATCGTGATTATTCCAGAAAGCCGCTATTAGTTGACCATATTACCTATAAGATGAATACTGTGAACTATAGAATAAGCACCTAAAAAACCCTACCATGGCATTTCCATGTCACATATACAAAATTCCTTGAAACTTTTACAGAAAGAAAATGAGAAAGATTCTGTTCAGGCTCCTTGGGCTAGCTCCTTGACAGCTGCAATTAGGATTTTAGAGCAATGATACCAGCTCACTTTCTAAAGCCTAAATAAGTTCTAATTTCCATTGTGATATTTCTTCTTTGACCCATAGTTTATTTAGAAGCACTTTACTTAATTTTCAAATATTTAGGGATTTTTCTAATTATCTTTTCATGACTGATTTTTAGCTTTATTCCACTGTGATCAGAGAACATCCTCTGTATGAATTTAATACCTGGAAGTTGGCTGAGATTCATTTTAGATCACACTGCAGTTGTTGGATGCAGTGTTCCGGTTTGTTAATTGGGTCAGGTGTGTTAAACATGGTCAGCTTTTCAAGATCCTTCCTAATTATTTTCCTCTGCTTATCCTATCGGTCACTGACAGAGGTATGTCAGAATTACCTAAAACTATTGTGGATTTGCCTTTGACTCAGTTTGGTTCTATCAGTGTTTGCTTTATGAACTTTGAGATTTTCTTATTATATCCATGCAGATTTTTCAGTGTTAACTTCCTGGCAAATTAACCATTTTATCATTGTGAAATATCCCTCTAGTAGTTCTTGGCCTGTTATTCATTTAGCAAAACAGCTTTCTTTTGGTTAATGTTCATAAGGAATATCTTTGTCATCTTTCACTATCTACCTTTCTGCACCTTTATTTTTAAGTTGTTTACTATAGGCAGCATAAAGTGTTTTTTAATCCAATTTGACAGTATCTGTCTTTTAATTGGAGTATTTAGCCTTTCATTTAATGCACTTACTGATATATATGGATTTAAATCTACTATCTTGCTCTACAATTTTTCTTTCCCTCATTGTTCCATGCTCCTTTTGCTCTCATTTCTTGCCTTATTTTGTTTTCTAATTAAATATTTTTATTATTCCATTCTCCCCTTTTACTATCTTGTTTATTATAATTGTACTATTCCTTTAAGGGTTACCCTAGATTAAAACATGCATCCTTGACTTTGACCACAACATAAAGCAAGGATCATAGACCAATATAGTTCTGTTTATCCATTTTCCAGCCTTTTGTTATATTTTCGTCATGTGTCCACCACCTAGGTATTTAAATTTTACTTATTATTATGTTGTTGTTGTTGTTATTATTATTATTGTGTTATGCTTTCAATATTCATCTAGATCTACCCATATATTTACCCTTCACATTGCTTTTCATTCTCTTATCTCTCCATGCTCCTGCCTGGAATCATCTTTCAGAAGTACTCACTCCAATATTTACTATAACACAGGTCAGCTAGTGATAAAACTATCTGACTTTGGGGGGGGGGGCGCCGTGGGTGAGTCTAAAATTATGTCTTTTGATTTATTTTTTTTAAAGGGCATTTTTTACTGGGATAGAATTCTAGGTCAGTTTATTTTTTGACAATTTTGAGTAAATAATTCAAATCAATTTTTCAAAACTTTGAATAGATAATTTCATTGTTAGCTAACCTCTATTGTTTCTTTGGGGAAGTGATATGACTTATTTTGGTTTTTGTCTGCTTTTAAGACTCTCTCTTCTTTTGTTTGCAGTAGTTTTACTATGATATGCCTCTGTATGGTATTTTTTAGGTTATCCTTCTGGGCATTTGTCGTGCTCCTTGACTCTTGGTATCTTTCATTATTTTTGAAGAATTCCTGGCCATCATCCCTTCAAATATGGCTTCTCTTCCAAAGTCTTTCTTTTTTCACTGAAGAGTTTTAAATGTACCCCTCAATGAAAAATATGTTCAAAATATGTTTGATCTATTTAACTAGGTCCCACATTTCTCTTATGTTGAGATTTTTTTCTGGTTTATCTTCCAATTCACTAATTCTCTCTTAAGAGTTTTTTACCTGCTATTAAAACATATCTATTGAGTTATTGATTTCAGTTGTTATTTTTCACTTCTAAACTTTCCATTTGATTATTTTTAAAAGTTATTATCTGTTTAAATTCTCCATCTTACCCTTTATTTTCATCATGTTCATTAAGTTTCTGTTGGATAACCAGTATCTGGATCTCTTCCAAGTCTGTTTCCGTTGTGCTTTTTCTCCCGGTTTTCAGAAACATAAGCTTATCTCCCAGAATTGCCAGTAAGTTTTTATTGAATTCTAGATATCAAAATTTGAAGAAATAGTTTGAGACTGTAGATAATTTTATCTTGTTCAAGATAGCATTTACTTTTGCTTCTGACAGAAAAGAGAAAAATCATCTTAATCTGATCAGAGAATAATCTGCTTTGTGGGGCTGGTCTATTTCTGGTCCATCCTCATTCCTAGGGTATAGACTGTCCAGGGGCCTAATTAAGACTCTGGAAGGTTTGCCAAGGTCTTCCTCCTTGAGCTGGCCCTGAATTCCAGTTTTTGTCCCCTAGCGCATGAGACCATCAAAAGCTCAGTTGGGCTTCTCAACCTTTCAGCAGCCATCAATATCTGCTCAATTTCTCAGCCTCTCTGCTGCTTCTTTAGAACTGGCCAGTGCCTTGAAGAGAAAAGCGTCCCTGGTCATCAAATTTACCTCTCTGCATTTTTCTCTCCAAGACGTTGGCCCCTCAAGTTGTAGTTGCTTTGGTAGTTCTTCGATGCTTCCAACAGACTTTTTGTAAGATACTTTTTTTTCTAGATTTTTTAGTTCACTATTACCAGGAATAGATATCTCCCTCCAACCCCTCAAAAATACTTCTAATATTTTTAACATCCAATCCTAGCAGCAGCAGAAATTTGACCATTCCTATAAAATACTAGTTGTCTTAGGTTTAGCTAAGGGGAGATTCATAAGCTTCCAGGGTGAGGTGGCTCCTGTTTGGCCAAGGGCAAGTCTCAGCAGCACAGAGCTGCTGTGAGCTATTAGCAGCCAGCATCCACAGGGGCTGGCAGATTGATGCATCAGGCAGAAAGGAGACCTCGGAGGGCATTAATAGCATTGAGTACAATAGATAGTCTGATCACTCCAATAATGCAATTTTTTTTTTTTACTTTTGCAGTTTTTATTGAGGTCTTTCCTATTCTTCTACCTGCCTCATTACTAACACTTTTTCTGGCCCCTCAACAATTGAGGTGGTAGAGAGGGAGAATGGAATTAGGGGAAAAGAACCCACCCCAGAACACACACACACAAACAAGCACACAGTACCTCCAACACCATTCCTAAAGCACTCACTGCTGCCCCAGTGGTATACCCCACTCAGCCTCTTTATTGGGAACACCTTGTCCTAATAAGCAGAGCTCTTAGGCATAGTCCTTTTAAGATTCCCCTGAACTTGCTATTTCATCAAGTATCCAATTAACCCATGAGAAAGCTTGCCTCTCTGTCTTTCCAAAATCTAGATGTATAGGACACTCCTCCTACAGCCTTTTTCCATTGGTCTAATCTTCAGGGGCATCTCCACATAGCCTCTTATCTTTAGGATTTTCCAAGCCAGAGTCAGGGCCCAATTTCTGGCTCCAGACTCCAGAGGACGCACATTAACCTCCCCTTAGAACTCTCTCTGCACTCAGCTGTGTTCCCATGGTGACACGGGGATGGATGGGTTTCTTTCTACAGTTCAGCCACCAGTCATTTAGGATGAGATGTCAGACTCTCTTTCTGGCAAACACCACTTTCTCTTAAGTCTGTCTTATAAGGCATAGAGTAGAGGGAGGTATTCCCTCACCCTTAACCTATGAGGAGAGGAAGGGAAACAAAATTCTGATTCATTTGAAAAGTATGGAACTCAACTACAATGACTAAAAAGATGTTTGGTAGGTGAAGGACTAAAGAGCACTCTCTAATTCCTCTACGAGAAGTCCATATTTTGAAAGCATTTCTATCTTAAATGCAGTGAGCAAAGTATTGGCATGCTTGTCCTTTTATGCTTCTACCAGAATTCATGAAGCCTCATTAATTTTGTACTTATATCTAACACAATTTGCCACAAGATACTATGAATTATTAATTCCTTGATTCTAAAACATTATTTTTAAAACCTAAATGTTTAACTTAATAGAATTTTTTCTCTGGAGAGGAGGATTGTCAAGTTTAGAAAGAACATATAAAAAATAGGCTATTACTACACAGTTGGCATCTCCTCCCTACTGAGTGACATAGAATCAGCATTAAGATCTGACTTTTAAAATAATTTCATTTTAGCAGACCACATTAGACAGAGCTTTCTTTCCTCTGCACTTTCAGGGGCCATGAAATTAGAATATTTCAAGCCACTGTCCACTATGTCTGAATTTCAGGAAGCCAGGTATAACATATATTCTTTGAAGAGTCCTAATTACTCCACTTAATTGATTCCTGAGTATTTACTGAGGATTCGACTCTGCCCTCAGTGCTGAATCACAAAACCAAGTACGAAATGGTCACTTCCCTCAAGTACTTGCAGACTAATGAGGGAACAAGAAAAAAATAAACAGATCATTAATATATGGCTGAGCAATGATGGAGATATGTGCAGGATGCTGTGGGATCCCAAAAGAGAGCAACCAGCCAGTCTTGGGTAGTCAAGAGGGGCTTCTAGAAGCAAGTGCTATTTGAGTTATCTTAAAGGACAAGTAAAAATTAGCCAAATGATTCTCATTTCTTTAATCCTGGGTGACTGAATGTTGGGGACATCAGTGAAGATGAAAAATATGTAGACATGATTTAGAATGAAAGATCATGAATTTAATCTTGGAATTAGTGGGTTTGTGCTATTAGCCCAAAGAAGCAAAGATAAATAGTAAACATTTGGACATATAAGAATAAAACCCGGGGCCCCTGGGTAGCTCAGTTGTTAAGCATCTGCCTTCGGCTCAGGTCATGATCCCAGGGTCTTGGGTTTGAGCCCCACACTGGGCTCCTGGCTCCACGGGAAGCCTGCTTCTCCCTCTCCCACTCCCCCTGCTTGTGTTCCCTCTCTCACTGTGCTCTCTCTGTCAAATGAATAAAATCTTTAAAAAAAAGAATATAACTCAAGGGATATTTAGGCTAGAAACACAGATTTTAGAGTTATCAGCATTTAGTTGGCATTGAAATATTGACAGTAGATAAAATCATGAAGAGAAAACATACAGTAGTTTGACATTGTCTGGCTTATGTCTCTTTTTGAGAATCTGATGAAAACAATGGACTCTGTTCCAAGAAAAATGTCCATAAAGACATTTTTACATACACTTACAGTGAGACATAGATTCCCTGAAGCTCATTCATGACTAAGAAAACATAATGTGTAATAAGAAGAGAAGTGAATTGATGATCGAAATTTCCTGAACCACAACAAAAAGTATTGATGTTCAAGACAGCATAGAAGATAAAGCTGCCCAGACAAAGGAGACTTGGAAAAGTTGGGTTTCTAAAACTAAATACTTTGAATTTTATAGCTATTTAACTATGTACTACCTGCCTTTGGAACCAGTTCAGTCTATAAAATACATTGCCACAAAAATCCAAAACCAGAGGCAATTCTGAAATATATATGTGAAATGGAGTTGGTTCTATTCATATCACAGCTCCAGAGAATATATCAAGCTAGAAGTAATGAGTTCCAGTTTGTTAGAATTTTTACAGCTCAAGAGAAATTGGCTTTTCTAAAGCTTTCGCCTTTCCTAGGTTGCCAGAACACAGTGCTTATGCTTCTACTATAAAACTCATTTCATTCCTTCTTGTTCACATGTGAACCTTCCCCCCTCAAACTTTTAGGGTCTTTGTAGAAAAGGACTAATTCTTATTTATCTTTGCCCATGATACTCTTCCCACACCCCTCCAGCTCCCCTCCAACACATACCTAATACAAAGTCTTGTGCATTCATTTAATAACTATTTGTGGAACTGACTAGCATTGTCAACCCAATCACAGAATTTTCTAACACTAACAAAGCAGAAATCAGATATATGGAAGATAATGGAAACCAGAGGCTCCAATTACCTCTTTATAGGTAAGGTCTGATGCCTCTCATTTCTGCAGCAATTGATCAGAAGCATCACAGTAAATAATATTAGTCAGCCCAGAGTCTCCACATCACATTTGCCATGCTTGTATTACACTGTATGGTATGGAATTAGAGAAAATGGGGGGGAGGGGGCTGGGGGATGTAAGTTCCCAGAGGCAAAAGATAGAATTCTCTCCTCATACCATATAAAAATTATCTCCTAGACAAAGAGAAACTATCATTTATGCAAAGCAAAGGAGAAAACAGGTGTTAGTACAAGAATAGATAATCTCAGGGGTCATAAACGGAATCCTTTGTTCCACATAAATCAAGAGAGAAATCAAGAACACATGTGCGAGAATTAAATCACAATTTAGCCTTGTTTTCTGTGTAACATTGTAACTAAGATTGGTAGAAACCTATATCTTTAAACATTTCATATAAGCCTGAAGGGAAGCCATTTTTTGACCTTTGCAGATTTACTGTCTTACCTACTATGAAATGGAGCAGAATGTCATTGATGTTTTCCAAAGAATATTTGCTCTAGCCCCTTGTTGATGCCTTCATTACCTTACTCCAATAAATCTTCACTTTATGTTTACACATAGAGCACTTTTGTCAATCCATTCCTACACACAAAAGGTCTAAGTGTATTGCAATATTAGACAAGGTGCTTTTTTGCTTTCTGGTTTGTTTTAGGTTTTTGTTTTGGTTTCGTTTTATAGATTTGTCCATCTTGAACTATCTGAAGGGCACTTGAGCCCCACAAGCCTCACAATTCAAAAACATTAAATAAAATAAAAACACAGAGGGAGACCAATCTCAAACTAGTTTTTACTTCATGTGAGCCTCTTGAAGTAATACATAGCCTAAAAGAAGCCCTGGCTAGAACTATGGGTTGCCTATACTATTTGTCTTTTCTATGGGAATGCAAGGTCTGTTCCTTTTCTAGGATTATTGCATAGAGGCTGAGGTAGCTCTGGAGAATACAAAGTATTGTTTTGGTCTCCAACTGAAGAAAAAAAAATTTCCAAACTAAGTAATCAGTTTGTCCCAGACAGAGAAAGCAGCATAATAAACAGCACAGAATAGAGTTACTCTTTGTTACGGTGAGTGTCTTGGATGTTTATACTGGGCGAAGTGCTTGATTCAGTAGACTCTGGAAGAAAATCAGATACAAGACAAGAGGGAAAATGGCAAGACTAGAATAGTCATTGAGGAAAGCAAAAAAAAAAAAAAAAAGTTAAACAGGTCTCTAATTGTGACAACTTCCTCTGAGGATGGAAATTCAACAGTTGGGTTTATTTTTTATAAATTTAGACCTTTGCCTAGAAGGTTTCCCCACTACCCCCACTATAGGGTACCACATGACAAATTCATACCCATTGTTCAAGCCTCAGCTCATACATCATTTCTTCCGTAGAGCTCCCGTAATACCACAAAAAGAATTCTTTTCTCTCCTTTGCCTTCCCATCTCACTTTATCAGTCCCTTTTTTAGAGAATGTCTCCCCTTCCACTTTGAGAGCACCTTGCAGGCCTGGATTAGTCATCATTTTCTCCTCAGGGCTTATCATTATAGGTGATGCAAAAATTTGCTTAATAAATACATGCTGAATAAATCCAAATAGCTAACATTAAAAAAGTCAAGCCCCCAGTTACTGAAATTAGACAGACAACTAATAGAGCTCCTCTTACCATATGTCAGGAAGACCTAGCCTGAAATAAGGGAAGTGTACCAGAACAGACTACTTATGAAATCAGCCTTGGATAAGATTAGGTAAAATAGAGGCAATGCAGAGAAGAATTTTTATAAGAAAAGCTAACACAAGATAATTTTCTATTATTCTTGGTTCATTTTCCAAAGGAATGGTAGCAAATAGGCACTTTTTTTAATCAGAAAAAAATAAAATAAAAATATTTACCCTGAACTATCCCCAAGTGCTACATAATTATTTCCTGGACATAAATGTTACACACCCACATCAGTGTTACAGATAACATGGGTAAGGATTGGAAGGCTCTTCTCCCACTCAGAAATTACTCAGTCCTGTTTATGAGCAGCCACTTAATGCTATACTTAAAAGGACCAATTTAAAATGCACGCTGCATGGACCACTACACAGATTACCATGGACACTGTCCAAATGTTGCCTCATAGCATGATAGGAACCCAAAGCTTATTGAAAAAAAGGTCTACTTCTTTTCAATATGCTTCTATGTAAAAGTATATTTAGGTATGTATTGACTTTATAGAATTACTCAATTGCTATATAATTTAAATAAATAACTTTTTCCAAAAGATGCTCAGAAATTCTCTGCAGGGAATAAAGAAATCTATATGATGAATGCACACATTTGCACATGCAGACACACACACTCAAACATATGTACGTTCACACTCACGTGTGCAAGCACATTCACACATGTTCACCCGTACACCCGCACACTCATTTCTCTCCCCTCCACTCCCCCTTACACCCGCACACTCCCAATTAAACAAGGGAAGGGGCTCAGTGAATAGATTATTTTCAGAACAGCTATTACCCAAAGGGGATACCTCTTCAGTTTCAGCTGGGTTACCAGTTGGACTTTATAGTAACTCTCAGCAGCAATCCACATCCCCAAAATTTAAGTCTTGGTTATTATTAGCACATACTACCACGTACATACAAATGTCTTCTAAATATTAAGGACAGTTGGTGGGTCTTGACAGTATCAGAAATCATCTTGATATTTTCAAGTCACAGAAAAGTAAGTTGCAATCACAGAATTAGGGCTAATAAAAACAGCATTTCTTAGGCCTTAAAGTATCTTGGTGTGCCTTCTCTAACTCCAGGTAATAAGCAAACTGCCCCTGTTTTTCCCACTCGATTCACCTTAGCTGTACTCAAAACCCCATAGGGCCACATCCCTGTGTGTCCTGCTTACCAGTGAGTGTTCATGGTTAGCACATAGTGAAGGAAGGATGACTGGATGAGTGTGGCAAAACTCTCTCACTAACACTAACTTTAGCTAATATGTGGACATCTGCCGTGACATATTAGGGTCCTCCTCTCTAGGGAAACCCTGGGGTGGGGTGGGGGAATTAGAAGGATGTTCACAAAGACTCGGCCTTCCCTGGGTGTTTCCACAGCTCAGATCTGCATTTCTCAGCACCCATCTTCCCCAGGTGCTTGGCTTCAGGATGGAAGCTTCCTTTGTTTAGAGAAGAGACTAAAATCATGCAGATAATTTCATATAAATTATTCTTGTCCCTTTCCATAGCAGTGACTCAGCCTGTACCTATGGACGGAGGGAAGAGCTGAGCAATTGTCCAAAGAGAAAATATGCATTATTCACAGCCCGAAGCCTACCTTTTCCTTCAGTTTGGAATGTTTTGACCAGAACTTCAGATAATTATTTCAGATTTACACCTCATTTGTCTTATGTAAGCATCACCTCACTTATACTAAAGATAAGAGAATTAACCTAAAGGTTTTTTTTCCAACCATTTGTACTAAATGAATGAAGTCCTAGAGTCCCAACAAAAGTTTTAAGGAATATATGCATGATTGTGTTACAGGGAGGGCCTACGTGGTACATGTACATGATACATCTTAAGTATTTCACTCTCTCTCTCATATATGTATTTATATTTATGTTTCTATTCAGATCTACATGTAATTTGTTTACGCAGATGAAAATATACATACAAATCTATTATACAGCGTTATCCCACCCCAATCATGCTTCCTGCAAAGCTACAAATTAAAAGAAAACAAAAATACTCTAATGGGCCTTTGAAAACTGCGCCAAAGTGGAGCCCTTTTAGCTTAAACTAAGCCACAGTGTTCAATTTGTCTCTGCCCCAGACGAAACAGTATCCATTTGGAATGCTGCGTGAAGATGTTTTGCTTTTGTGGAGATAACTGGCACTAAAGAGTCATAGTAATTAGCAGCATCAGGTAGCTCGGGCAGCATTTGGTCACCCATTGCCTATTTATTTGTGAGCAAATGGGAGGGTGTAGGGGTGACAGCAACAGATGGGGAAAAGATACAAGTACTTCACTGGCACCTTGCTTGAATGCCTCATGCTGTCTTTCTCCCTCCCGCACCATCATTAGTGCCTCTGGCTTCTGAGCCAAGTCTGAAAAGCCCGTGGGCAAGTACAGATGCCACCAGCTGTTCCGGCTGCCCTTCCCCACAGCCTATTCCTTGCCCTGCACTCATCTGGCATGACAAAGGCCTTTCTGTGCTGCTACCTTCAATCTCTACACACTTTGGTTTCCCAGTTGAGGATTTTTTTGTTTTGTCATTTGGGTTTTTTGGGGTTTTTTGGTTTTTTTGCAACAGTAACAAGCCAGTAGGGCTGTAGTTAGGTGTAATTGGGCATAAAGGCAAAATGTGCAAAGACCCAGCTGTTCTTCTCAGGGAGGATTCCAGAGGGGTTTTGTAACTGATTGCTACCTTTCAACAAGAACTCTCTAGTCTTGATAGCAGTACCAGGAACCAAGGTATGACCTAAGTTATGGGAAGAAATGCCAAGCAGAGATGCCTATTTAAAAGAGGTCCATGAAAGGGCACCTGGTGACTCAGTCGGTTAAGCGTCCACCTCTTGATTTCAGCTCATGTCATGATCTCAGGATCATGAGTTCGAGCCCCTTGTCAGACTCTACAGTGAGCGTGGAGGCTGCTTAAGAGTCTCTCTTTCCCTCTGTCTAAAAATAATAATAATAATAATAATTAATTAATTAATAATAAAAAGCCCATGAAAGGGGGCAAGTACAGAAAAAGAAATACAGAGAGCCATAGTTGAGATTTGGGGATAAAAACAGAATAACTAATGCCTATTGAGCAATTACTATCGGCCAGGCACCGTAGTAAGCAACTTACATAGACACAACACTGAGCTCACTATCAGAATTACCCCTGTTCTACAAATGAGAAAAGAGGCTTAAAATAAGGGTTTTAAAAGTGGTTCAATGCCACTCAGTCTATAAGTACCGAATTATGATCTGTGATTCAGACCCCAGAAGTCCCTTCCCAAGGCTCCCCGGGGAGTCCAGGAGAATGGAGTTCTGCTTCTGAGCCAGTTTCTGTGTAGCAGAGTAACTTGCAGCATGTCCCTGAACTTCAAGATCTATCTCTACAGACAAGAGTGGCAAGTCCAAGGATGGCTGACAACCTCCTGCATTGGAATGATCTGATGAGCTCATTTAAAAATGTAGATTTCTGAGTCTGTTCTTAAATCTAATAAATCAGACTCTCTATAGCAAGGTGCTCAAAATTGCATTATTAATAACTCCCCTGAGCATTTTTAGGTTCAATAAAGTTTAAGGAACGCTGGACTAGCCCATCTCTAAGGTGCCCTCTAAATCGAAAGTTATATAGCTCTGACGGCTCATATGACACCTGAGGAAATTGTTGCATTATTTATACACAAATGTTGCTTATTTAAAAGAAAATTCAAAGTAGCTTTATTCAGTGTAAGTTATTCTACTCACAAGAGGTGATTTTGAATGACTTTCTTTTATTTCCAAAATTCAAGGTCATTTCCAAAGGGTAAAGATTGCTTTCTAAACGTCAAGGAAATGAAAACCCTCAGGTTTGGGACTATTCTAAAACTGCCCTGAGCCATGGCTGCATTTTTGGAATCAGACCTCTATTAGGATGATTTTAAAGGAGTCAACACTCTTTTGGATGTATGAACTATTTTTTTTCTTTTTTCAAATAAAGTTTGTACCTTATAATCAACCATACCCCTCAAACAGTAAACTGTATTAGGCTGAGCGTGTGGAATCACTTTTTACTTGCAAAAACAATGAGTTCATATGGTTCGACCTAGTGAGCATGTGTGCATGTATATGTGTGTGTGTCTGTCAGTCTGTCTGTATGAGCTGGGCACAGTCCCTCTGACTAGATATTTAAGTACCAACTTACTTGGTCCTCATAATGCAGTGTTGCTCTCAGAGCATTCCCAGTAGATGTTAGGTGATGATATTGACGATGAAATTCCCCATTCAAGTTCCCAGACTTTGTCCTAAATCCTTAGCTCTTAATAAAAAGGTAAATATTCACAGCTACAGTAGACCAGTGACCAAACTAAAAATCTAATAACTTCTTTTTTTATCCATTCCCAAACGTAATGTAACATAAAAATATGTGTAACCAACCCATACAAGCTGCAGCGCTTTCCCCAAGTACTCTGCATATGTGAGTTTACTGCGACTTTTAAAAGATGGCTTCGCAGTCTGACCAATTTTATCAGCGGTGTACTTTTTCCTGTTCTTCAAGCCATTTTCCTTAAACTGAGTATTCAGTCGTTGTCACTAAAAACATATCAATAGGAGAAAGAAATCTAAAAGTTAAAAATTAGGAGAAATGACATGGATTGGCATGGATTGAATGCTTGGAGAAGAAATAAAAGCGACTGAGCTCACTGGGCCACATGAAATATTTGTGCCTTTTTCCTCCTGTGCCTTCCTCTTCTGCGCCCACCTCTGAGCGCCAGCAGAATTATTTGGCAGCAGTGAGCTCTAACTAAAGCTTCTAGAAGCTCTCATTCAGCAGTGAAATTGTTGTCTTCCTCTGATCCTCAGATTATGGAGATGAGGGAATGAATGTACAGCACTAAGATTTCCTACCGAGATAGCTTTTCACTCTTTTCAGTAAGAAAAAGATCAAAAGGAAACTGGCTAATTAGCATACCAAAGGAGACAAAAACCCCTAGAGCTTTATCGTTGTTGCAATCCAATAATAAACACCCGAGTACAAAAAAGATTATTTGATAATGACACACAGAATTGAAAGGCTTTGAAATAGCAGCTTCTAGAAAAAAAAAATTTTTTTGGAAAGAAAATATCCATAATTATACAGAATAATGCTCACACGTTGGGGAGCGGTTCTTCTTTCCTATGAGAGCTACTTGCAGAACTATTTTGCCTAAGACCGGCGATGCGGATTGCCTTTATCTGAAAAATTCAAAAAGCCTACAAAAGGTTTCAAATCCCTTCTCAAGTAAACATTCAGCTCTTTCATATTCCTAAAAATTAAACACAGAATTCTTGTCTTAAAAAATAAGTGTCCCTTTTCCCAGACCAGTGCCCAGCCAAAGACTGGAGCTCCAAACTAAAGAAATTTGCAATTCTTTGAGGCTTATTATTCTTCTCTATAGCCTTTTCTGGTTTAGAAACTCTGGTAGTCTCTGCAAATATGGACTTTTTTCAAGGGAGGAGAACAAAGCAATTGTTTCATTATAAACAAGTTACTCTGGGACACAAGCATAGGAATCTACCAGGCCTATGGAGAGAGACATCCTTAAAAGAAAATCAGACCCTCCACTCCTTGGATTAATATTAATATTGTGATGCTTTTCCTCAGGCATCAAGAGGACAATAATCAACAGAATGGGTTTTTCAGTAGTCACAGTGGGTTTGACTCAGCTGCGAGCTTGTTGGCCTCTTCCTCCAAGACGCAAGGATACCGCATTGGTCAACCTCGGGTGCGGGGTCAAGCCCGGCTTCCCCGTGAGAAGCTGACCCACTTCCAAATCAACTCCAGGACCTCACTAGGACAGCAGCTGGTGGGACTCTGAATCTGGGGGACAGGTGCTAATAGAGATTTTTTGCACAAAGGAATTGAGGTTGCCAGGCCCTAATTCCCTTAAAATGCCTACTGGCCACAGAGAAGTTATTATTTTGCCTGGAGATCACCCAGATAATTATAATGGACTCGTCAGAGACCACTGGCTCTAAGCCATTTGAATTAAAAGCCCAGAGGCCTGGGTTATTCATACCTTATCCTGTTTCTAAGCAAAGAATCATCGTTAATGAGTTAAACAGTAGTGACTCTCTTTACAAGTCTGAGTTTAAGTGAGTAATGCCTCTCCTCTTTTGTAGATTTATTATTATTATTATTATTACTTTACCTATAAATGGATGTGAAATATGCCTTTGACTGGCCATTGCGTAGCCTCCCTTTTTCTCTGGGACACCAAGTTGTCCAATTTGATGAGATCGCTTAAGGATCTTATTTGTTAGCTTCATACAGAATTTTGGTTTCTTTTTAGAAACTGTTCATTTCCAATGAAACAAGCCCCAAATCAGAATTTTACTTAGAAAATGTGTCTAGAGGAGTAGAATAAATGCCATTTACCCACCACTCCAAAGTATTAATTAGACTTAGCTGTTTGCCAGCTAAGTACCAGAGGAGCCCACAGTGATTAGCTGCACTAATTGGAATTTCAAGTGGCGCTGATAACCACACAAAGATAATAGGATTATACCTTCCCTCCCCAAAAAGAGAAGTAGCTTTGTCATAACTGTTTAGGTGATGGTTTTAAGCTGTTTCACACCTAACTACCCCCAGAGAAAGGGAACATTTTTGGATTCTATTTTTATTCCTACAAAAAAAAGAGAAACAAAATTCTTCCAGGTGGCAACGAAAGTACAAAAGAATGTCCCTCTTGGTCTCTGCATCTCAACTTGCTCTCCAGGAAGCACAGAAAAGGAACTTTACTTGACTACCAACAGCAACTCAAGCTGAGTCAGAAAGTCAGCTAGACCTGACCCTCCCTGCAGGAATATATTTTTAGTTTGGGTTTGCAGAAACTCTTTCAGAAATTTATGAACACCTCCATTTCCAGGATTGCCAAAACTATAAATATAACTTATATTTGGGGAGGCTGAGCAGATGTTATCATCCGCATTTTATACATTGAGAAACTATCATTTGAAGAGGGTGAGTCTTTCCCATTATTCTCTTCACTTGAGAACATTCGGTGTTTATAGAAATGAAGCATTGTCCAAGCCTGACAGATCCCACAGGTATCAGGAGGCAGGGCAGGACCCCAGCAATTTCTGTCTTCTCTCTCCCTCCTGGGAGCCAGGCTCTGGACCAACTTCCCTAGCCAAATTGCCTTTGTTGGGTTCAGATACCTCTACTTGATCCTTGTCTATAAAAATCCCAATCTGGCGGAGGAACTAAAAACCCTGTGAGTGGGTCACGTTCACTGTCTTATCATCCCTTCTGATGTCCAGGCTGCCTATTGCAGATTATGACATAACCAATCATAAAAGAAAATTGCACTAGGGAAAAAAAGAGGGTGGAGTTGGAAATCTTCTTTCTAGGTGTTAAATATTCAGAAGAGATAAGTTAACATATATTTATTTTAAGCAAAATGAAAATTACATGCTAGTCACAAAGGTACTTGCACTTATAGTCAAAGTTCTGATGGCCATGGAGTATAGATTTTACCACTGGACTGACTGGGTTCTTTCAGCAACTCAAGAGGTCATAAGGTGTTTTCTAGAGTTAAAGGTATGAAGCCAGACCTACATTACAAACCCTTCTGTTTTGGAGGGAAAAAAAAAGGATAAATTTAATTGTACAGCACTGGTTCCACCCACACCTGAAAGCATGCCTTCTCTAGCACATGGCCTGGCTCACATAGAGAATCTCAGGAGGTACAAAAGCCATGTGGAGTTGCCATAGCAATTTAAGGAAGCCTGAAAAGCCAATGTATCCCTACATATCTCCATCACAAGCCCGGGGCATAATTTTAGACATTCTTTGAATTGGGGTATGACATCTCCAGAAACTCTCTATCTAAATGTTGCTCTTTTATCAGGGAAAGCAATGATGACTCAAGATCACATTCCTGAAACTGAGTTTGGAAAACTGTAGTCAGAAGAAAGGTCCCAGGGGAATCACAGAAATCCATGCATTAGTGTAAAGAAAGGCAGGAAAACTATGGATAGATTCTGAAGCCCTTTCTGGGGGAAACCAAGCAGAGCACAAGGCTTCCTGGGAAAAACGTAAGGACGGTACACTCCAGGGTCAGGATTTCTCAAGTTGTAGAGGAGTTCACCAACAGGTGAAGAGAAGTGAATCAAAGACAAACTTCTTTCACTTTGAAGTTTGCACTTGGATTATCCAATAACTGGAAGGGGATCTCTGGTTCACTTGAATTTTAGGCTAATGGAGAAATAAGTTCCTCACTAGAATATAAGCTTCAATGCAAGCAAATGAAGTGTTTTATTGATTTCCCTACCCTAAGGCTCATAGGAAGTACTTACTAAATGTTGAATGAAGAAACGAAAGAGGGAAGGAAGGAAGGAAGGAAGGAAGGAAATGGTCAATTGCAAATTTTTCTAAGTCTAAGAAAACTGACTCTTCGGCAATTGAGAAATTTTAATAACGGCAATTATGGCTATTCAGTGTTATAACAGCCGCTTCAGAAGATATAGGGGATCAAATTAAGTGTGTACTTATTGCCCTAAGGAGATAACTTGGAAGAGATTTTTGTTTGTGTTTCTGTGTTACAGAGAACATTGAAGGGCAGTGAGGGAAGAGCTATTGGAAGCTGAAGAAAAGGGAACCTGAGTTAGGGACTGGCGGAACAATTAGTCAAACAGTCACTTGAGGTAACTCGAAAATTAGACATAAGTACCCAGAAGTGGAGAGCAGCTACAGAAAACCCTAAACAGGCAGCATCCAAATTGTGAAGTGGGCAGAGAGCTGACAAACCTCGAGATGGCGCTTAGGGGTAGTTAGAAGGGCAGTGAGAAAATTGCTTTTAGAAGCTGGAGAAAAGAAACCATAAGTTGTATATGAGCGGATTAATTAGCAAAGCCATCACCTACAGTAACATGGAAAAATAAAAATGATACCTAATTAGCTTGTGGATCCAGCTAAGGCTCCATGCAGAATGTGGGAAGGAGCACCTGGCATTTTGTAGTTGTTTGAGATGAGTTATAGGAGGAGTAAGATGAGCTAACGAATGATGGTTTTCATCAAAATTTGGAGAAAATATAAAGGACTTGGGCATTCAAAAGTAAAACTAATTCTCATCCCCAGTGTATCTTGGAAAAATATTCTCAAAGTAAGAAATTGCCTCAGGAAAAATATCACATCCAAGGCACGACCAGTAAAACGGGGTCTCAAAGTAAAGATCAAATCAAAGGTATTGTTTATGAGAACACAGAAAGATTTAGGCACTGCCTCATAAACTCTCAGCTAGACAAAAGGGCTTCTAATAATCCTCAGAACTCATAGACTCTCAGTGAGGAGGGTAAAAAAAAAGGCCTTCTAAAAATATTAAGGGCATTGTCCCATAGCAGTCTGACTTGCAGGCAAATTAGAGAGGGGTCCATCTTGAAGAATGTTATGAGTACAATAAAGCTAATGTCTAATAAAGTGAACCCATAAGATTCATAAGCAGCCCACAAAGTCTTTAAGAGAATTATACTACATTAAACATTGCCAGATTGAACTGAAAGAGACAGAAACATCTCAAAATGAAATCTGAATTTCAAAATGAAAAGAATCCTCTGTGGTCTCAAGCTTCTATGAGCAGGATGAAGACTGAAAAAATGGCTAAGTTACAATCATGGGCCATAGAGAATCACCCCCAGATATCAGATCTAGCCCCCAGCCAAGAGACTGGCAACATGTACCCAACTGGATTTCAGATTTACTAAAGACTAGTGACTGTTGTATTTCTCCCACTTCCCCTTTTGTGAATGGGTGTTTTTATTGCAGTTTTTCTGTCTTTTCTTCACCATAGTGATGATGGGCAGAAGAGGGAAAGAGAACTGACCTATTTATTATACAGGTAATTAGATTGAAAGCAGCTACACTATGAGTCTTTATTCTCCCTGGACCCAATTTAGATGATGAGGTTCCAGACTTCAAACCTGAGCCTGATGCTATCATGGAATGAGACTTTAGGAGTCTCAGAGACAGACTGTATAAGAAGAATGTGTGGGAGGAATGAGAATCATTAGAGTCCAGAGAATTGGCAGTGATAGACAAATAATGTTTTAGCTGCCGGCGAATCGTGTGTTTATATAGTGTCCTCCCTGACTGACTCTGGGCTTGACCATGGGACAAGCTTTGGTCAATGGGACCCTAACAAGTGCATTGCAAGGAATAGCTTGAAAAGCACCCACATATTGGGCTTATACTTTTGAAATGCTCCATCTTGAAAGCCAGCTACCATACTGTGAGGAAGCTCAGGCTGGCCACATGGAGGGGCCACAAAGAGAGCTCTCTGAGCAAATTCAGCCATTGAAGTCATCCAACTAAGTCATTAACAGAGAATGAAGAAGATATCTTGGCCATTTCAACCCAAAAGACATGGAGCACAGATGAGATTTCCCTCTCAAGTCTTGCCCAGATGGAAAAATCATGAGTCAATATAAGTTTTGAGGTGGCCTATTATACAGCAATAGATTACTGAAACTGTGTGTTTCCATCTTTAAAAAAAGTATTCTTTTCTTTTTATAAATATTCTACATGACTTAATTTTCTCAATACTTGATTTTAATACCCAAAAGCATGTTGGAGGGTTCCAAATTCCAACAATTTGAAGGTTCTGTTCAATTGGGTTTCAGTTACTATAATATAGTATAACTACATAACATTTTGTTATGTTAGTATTTATTTTCTCATATAATAAGACTAAGATTCTTTGAACATACTGGTGCTGGGATCTTAGGCAAGTCAGTTTCCATCATATTTTCCTGTTCTATTTTCTTTATAGCATTTGTCACTGTATGAAAATATCTCATTTACTTATTTGTCACTCTGTTGTTATCCTTGCCCTATGCTGGAATATAACCTTTAGCCTATCTTTTTCTCTTGGACCACCAGCATTTAGATCATTCCCTGGTATGTAGGAAGGGCTCAAAAAATACTGTATAAAACATAATGCTAATATAAGATAGACTTTTTGGAGGGAGGGATGTGGGTGAGGTAGAAATTACTAGTGTTCAGCAACATTTCACATCCTTCTCCCCTTCCCGACACATGGCAGATAATGTTTCTTAGCCCCCCTGCAGTTGGACTAAAGGTCGTAAAACTCGTTCAGGCCAATAGGCTAGGAGGAGAGTGATATGCGTCACTCTTCAGTTGAAGCATTTAAGATCTAGTGCTGCCTTCTCCATGATCTCTTCCCCTGCCACGGGAATCCTGAAGCTTCATGCTGAGTTGCCAGGGATACTTGGCTCCCCCATTGAACATGACCACCTTGGAGAATGGCCTGGAACTGCCATTTTGCGATTTTGCCTGAGCAAGAAATAAACTTTGTTGTGTTGGATCACTGAGTCAGGTGCTCCAGAAGCACAACCTAACCTATCCTGACTGATACAGTACTTGACAACGAGCATGTATAATTTAAGAACTCTATAACTATAAAACCTAGATGGTCATTCTTAGATTCAGTGACAATTTATTGGCTATCTGTTATGTACAAAGCACTATGCTAGGTCAAGGAATAGTTAAAAACTTTTAATTAGATACTGCTTTCAAGGAGTTTATCGTTTCATAGGAGAAATAAATTGTGGACACAAGGAATTGTAGAACAAAGCAGAAAATTGTGAGTGTCATATAGGTATAGGTAAAGCACCATGGAAGTCTATCTGAGATGCATGTGATAAAGATTCTTGGCCTGGATCCTTATGGGTATGGCAATTTATGAAAGTGAGAGGAATGACTTGTTGTTCCTATGTGTCATAGTGCAAAAAGTCAAGCCATTAGGGCTACTATTTCCCCACATTCTCATTTCTCTGTACACTCCCCCTCTAGACTTGAGTTGTGCCCCCCCAAACTTATATGTTAAAGTTCTAACCTCAGAATGTGATCTTATTTAGAAACAGGGTCTCATAGAGGTAATCAAGTTAAAATTAGGTTATTAGCATGGACTTGAATCCAACATGACCAGTAAATTATGAAGGGGAAGTTGTGAAGATAGGCATGCATGCAGGAAGAATGCTGAGTGAACATTATGGTGGAGATCAGGGTGATGTGTCTACAAGCCAAGGAATGCCAAAGATTGTCAAAAAACCTCCAGGAGCTAGGAGAAAGGCATGGAACAGTCTTATTCCCAGCCCTCAATAGGAATCAACACTGCTGACACCCTGATCATGGACTTCCAGCCTCCAGAACCGAGAGATGATACATTTCTGCTGTGTAAGCCACCCAGGCTGTGGTGTTTTGTTACAGAAGCCTGAGCAAAACAGTGTAAGCCTTAAATAGATGCATGAGACAGGGAAAGGAATAAAAGCCCATGACTATTCAGCCAAGTCCATGTCCCAGCTGCCCATTATCTGCTTCTCTTTCCTCCTCTTTACTGGCAACAAATCAGGTTGATGAGAAAAAGGTGGAAAGTAACCAAAAATTTCTGGCTATCATTGCCAGTAATGGAAGAAAGGAAGACTGAAATGTGCGTGGGCGGGGGGGTAGGCTTTTTGGAGTATATGATCAAGCTACTGGAAAAGGAAAGGAGGACGCCTGGGTGGCTCAGTTGGCTAAGCGACTGCCTTCGGCTCAGGTCATGATCCTGGAGTCCTGGGATCGAGTCCCGCATCAGCCTCCTTGCTCAGCAGGGAGTCTGCTTCTCCCTCTGACCCTCCCCCTCTCACGTGCTCTCTCTCTCAAATAAATAAATAAAATCTTTAAAAAAAAAAGTGCTTCTGAAAGCAATTCCAAATGAGGAGAACCAAAATATTTGGAGTAATGTCAGCATCTCTGGTAGAGTAGAATCTACAGTCTCCCCTGGTGATCACTTTAAAATGCAAATCTCTTTAGTTACCTAAGTTCTGATTAGGTTTTTCTTTTTTTCAACCTCACTAGCTTGTAGTCACTGTTTGTAGGATTCCAAACATACATTCTGCCCCTCTTACAGGTTTTGCCAGGCATTGCCAAGGTACTGACAGAGTGACAAAATGTACATTGCATTCCTAGATGCCTTACAAAATGCACAAATGACACGATCTCTGCCCTCTAGGGAGGATAAAAAGAATAATGGAAGAAAGGGTATTTCCACAAATGCATATATTAATATTTGACTTGATAAAAAATGCTCATCTAAAGAAAAATAATTTCCCTTGAGGTTAAGAAGTTTTATGATAGATCTTAACAGTAAAGGGAAAAGGAAAAAGGTCGTGGGGCTAATAATAAAAATTAGCACGTACGTTGGCACTTTCTATTTTCAAAGCATTTTTTGAAATATTAACTTGTTAATCTTCCCAACGTTCTTGTCAAGCTTATAAAGCTTTAGACTGTTCTGATGTTCTCGCCAGTATAATCCCATATAATACGTGAACATTCATTTGATTTTTGCACACAAACACCACTGGAGTTCTGATTAGCCCGGATGGCATCTGATACCCAGTCAGCTCCCAAAATTTTGGTGTAAAGAAGAGATGGTACTTCCTGGCTTGTTAGTCCAGAGACTCACTCCAAACTGAAGGGTCTGCCTAAGGAAAAGGATCATCAGTTTAAACACCTATCCATATTTTATCAAAAGGGCTCTTTCACTGATTTTTTCCATTTACATCATGAGCTCCTCAAGGAAATGGACTGTGTATTTTTCATGTTGGCTCCAAGATCACCTAAGCCTGTGTTGGCCCAGAGTGATGATTAATAAACATTCACTGACAATAAAAATGAAGTCTTTATTGAGAACCTATTATTAAAATGTGAAGAATAAATAACATGTGGTATCTTTCCTGTCCTCTAGGAACTTAGCACAGAAAAGGAAGCAAAACTTATGTACAAGAAGCAACTAGATACAGAACACAACTAAGTGCCATGATGTGTAGCACAAGAAATGAATGCGGGGGGTGGGGTTATATACATGTGTCTTCCAAGCCCATTAACCTCACCACCTTCCTTTGAATTTATGCATGTTTATCTAACCAACTTTTAACCTGCAATAAATTGTTATGATAGTAAAATAGTAATATTTCTTAGACTACTTAATATAGAGACTTCACTCATTTAGAAATTACATACATATAAGAGAATTCTTTCTGTGCAAAACAACAAAAACATTAAGAAACAAACACACACATACACACACACACAACTTTAATTCTGACCCTCAGTCTAAATGAAAGCTTCAGGATGTTTTGAAGAAAAGGTAATACAACTCCAAGCTTTAACTGACTTTTATGAATTTGAGGAAAGCTGATTTCTGAAAGAGAATTTTATTGAAATTCTTCTTAAGGTGGAAATTTGTTTTTCATTCCTTTCCTTTGCATGTGAGTTTTATAGCAATTGTGGAAATCCTTACCTCCAGTACACGTTTGAATCCATTGGGCTTTTTCCAGGATATTCTGAATCTTATCAGGATATTCTACGGGTGCCATAAACTGTCATGTCCAAAACAGAATTCATTCTTTTCCCCTCAAACTCAAACCTGTTCTTTTTCCCAGCTATGAAGGCCACCAAACCTGGGGGCACCCATGAGGCTTCCCTCTCACAAATTCCATCTCATCAGCCATGGAGACCTACCTCTTCAGCCTCATCAGTACCAATTCTAATACTCCTCCCTGCCATCCCCAGTGTCTCAAGCTCTGCTTCAGATTAAAGTCAGGGCATCAGTCTGTCCATTTCCATCCTTCTTTCCCCCACCAACCCACCCCACCCACTCTAGCCTCCAGTCTCTCCTCTTTTCAAGACCACCTTTCCTTCACTACCCATACATCTACGGATTTATTGTCTCTAAGCTCCAAGTATACCCTTCCCTGCTCTTCTTTGAGATACTGGAGCTGAACCCAGGTAGCCATTTCTCTTTTGCGATGAGACACAGAGTCAGGTCTTATGAGTAAAAGGAGCCGGAGGGAGACTGCAAGAGGAAAGGGCTTGTCTTCTTGGTTCCAGAGTTCTCCTTCCTAGAAGCATTGCTCGTAGCTTTCCCCCTGCCTACCCACTGCTCCCTTGCAAGTGGTGCGGGGGAGATGCAGTGACGCAAACCCTCCCATGGGTTCCGCCCGCACTCCAGCAGGTGGCTTCTGCTAGCCAGCACAGCCTGCATCACCTCAGTGAACCAACCTCTCTGCCTTCTCCTGGACCACACTAGATGAATCACAGCCTTGGCAGTAGAGAGGGAAGCCTGTTCCAAGTACGTCCTTTGCTCGCATGCTCTCTGAGCCTTGTAAGAAATGACTGCTCCCTACATCTTATTCCTGTATTCTTGAGAGTTCACTTTATACTTCTTAGAAGTTAATACCCTTTAACTAGCTAATAATTTGTATGTAGTATTAAATTTTCCCTGCTCAAATTGCTATTGTGCTTTTAGTCTCCTGGCTGAATCCTAACTGGTTCACTTCTTCTGTTCTAAATATAAATCAAATCATATCAACTCCTGCTAAAAATCTGCCTGACTTCTCATCGTGTACAAAATTAAATCTAAATTATCTCTGGGTCCAAAACAAAAGTCTAATTGGGAACTATAACCACACAGTTTGACAGTCTTCCACGGATCAGATGAACCCCATCAAGATTACCTGGCTGCTTTTGTGCTCCGTGGACATGGCATTTGACCACATGACACCAGGGGTCACTCAGACATCCCCCACTCCCCCACTTTGCCGCGGGTCACCTCCAGCCAGAGCTGTCGGACCACAAGCCGGAAGCACCTGTTCACTGCCCACTAGGCTCCAGGGCACCCCCAGATAAATCGAACCCAGCCCCAATAGCACTGTTCCCCCCACCTGCCGCATCATTCCAGCTCAGCCCACAGGCCTGCAACACCCTCTCTGAAATGACAGATAACAGTCCACTGAAAGAATTTGAGGCATATTGCAGACAAACTTTTCTCCTTGTTTAAGTCTTCTCAGAAAAGGGCTGGCTCTGTTTCATTTGAAAAGGCCTGCGGCCGCCCAACCAAAAAACCACGTCCAGGGCTGCCAAATCTCTCCCCCTTTCCCACAGATAGCCCCAGGAGCCCAATTCATCACACCCTTAATGGCTCCCTTCAGATTTATCTGCCAAGGCAAAGGACCCAGATTAAAATGAAACAACCATTTCGCTTGCTTGACAAGGGGAGACCCGGTCTGCCAAATTTCCATCCCTATCACCAGGGAACAGGACTTTAGGGAATAAATAATAAATGTTTCCAGACCTAGGGCCACCTAGCCTGGAATACTTAGGGGCTTCTTATCTTGGTGCAACCATTATTCCAGTTAATAGGTTAAGGGATATATATGTATCCCATATATATTTATATATATATATATATATATATATAAATATACATATATATATATATATATATATATATATAAAAGATTACTGGTAATCCTTCCACACTGTTGTTCGGTACTTATTTGAAATGCAGGACACACATATTTAAGAATTAGCACCCCTCTCTCCTCACTTACACCCTCAGACTGATCCCACTTCCTGCTATCTTCTCTTGCAGAATAGACACAAAGACTAGTTACACTAGGGGAGTTATTACAATCAGGCTCTTTTATATCTTTAAGGCAATTACAGGCAAAGACAAGAGGCCCTAATGCACAGCATTTTCAGAATTCGTAATTTCGGCATCGCGTCTTGCCAAGGCATGATAGCATCCAGATGTTGCCCTATTGAAAGGTGTTAAATAGAATAAACCTCGAGCCAAGAGTGCTTCCATGTTTTATTTCGGGGGCTTCCAAAATGTAAAGCATATATATATTTTTTTTTTTTCTTTAAACAATCAGACTTCAGTAGTTTAAGAAATAGTGTCCTGGCCCGCATGGTGTCTTTAGTGTCTGATAATAATAGTGGTAGCAGTACTGTTTTATTTCTTTAATGAACACTTCTATAGTGCTTACTGTGTGCTTTTCAAATATTTAGTTCCCTCTGTGCCCTATGCTGATACAACAACCTTCACCACAAATTTCCCCAGATTAATTGCTAATTCCAGTTGGACATTATAAAATGCTACCTATTCCTGGGCTGTTTGCACGTAAGAGGAAGAGAACTGCCACTCTCTGAGGACTTGCCAGGGGCCAGGGTAGGCAGTCCTCATGAATCCATGAAGAGAAGGTACTGTGCTCATTCACAGAGTTTGCTTGAGAATGTGGGGGAAAAACATTAAATTCTAAAGTCCATACTTACTAGTCACATCCTGGGTACAAGTTACCTGGGAGACATTTGGAGGTGGCAGGGTTTTTCCTAGAGTGAACTACCCATGCTATAAAGAGGCTGCCTAGGGGTGCGTGGGTGGCTCAGTTGGTTAAGCATCTGCCTTCAGCTCAGGTTATGATCCCAGGGTCCTGGGATCAAGCCCCGCGTTGGGCTCTCTGCTCAGCAGGTAGTCTGCATCTCCCTCCCTCTCTGCCTGCCACTCCCCCTGCTTGTGCTCTCTCTCTCTTTCTCTCTCTGTCAAATAAATAAGTAAAATCTTTAAAAAATAAATAAATTCCTCCTCTGCTCACTCGGCAACCTTGCCAAGTGCCTGGTCTGTCTGTGTGAGTCCCCGTACTCAGTGTCCCTACAGTCTCACACACAGGGGCCCCGCCCTGTGCTGGGTGCTGGCAGAAAGGATGGCACGGTGTGCTAGGGAAGCACTTTGGAAGGGCGCATAACCCAGATACCCAAGGATGGCCTCCCAAAGTCTAAGGAATGACCCAAAAAATGAGAAAAGCGTTGCATTGCCAGACCCTTTGGCATGACCCCATGGAGCCTTTGTTTTTGCTGCCTTTGTCCTTGAGATTGTCCTCTTGAGTTAAATGTCTGGGGGTGGAAGGTTTAACTTTGAAAGTCCAGTGTCTGATTCTTCTCCTTAGATTTGTCCCATTCTGGAATTTTTTTTTTTTTTTAAGATGTATTTTAGAAAGAGCAAGGGAACACAGAGGGGAGGGGCAGAGGCAGAGGGAGAGAATCTGAAGCAGACTGTGTTTAGCGTGGAGCCCAACACAGGGCTCGATCTCAGGAACCTGAGTTCATGACCTCAGCCAAAACAAAGAATCGGACACTTACCTGACTGCGCCACCCAGGCAGCACCCCCACACCTTGTTTTTTAAAAAAGATGTATCCATTCTGAAATGTTTTTTAAATGAGACTAGCATTCTCACTAGTTCCTTATCCCAGGAAGGTTCTTTGCAGCATTCCCCAGCTCCTATCAAGAGACAGCATGTGAACTTTCTGGCTCTTTAGCAGGTAGATGCAGATGGCACCCACAAACCTGTAGGTGAGACAGAAGAGATGCTTAGCTTAGATCCAGTTACTATCTCCCCCATAACTCAGAGAGCTGGAGCTGGTATGGAAAGCAGCTTATCCAAAGGAAACTGCAGCCTTCTCCATGGATACAGCACAAGGCCAAGGGGTGTAGGCTACTGTATCCCGTGGACTGGAGGTGAGGGTAAGGTGTGATGCCCCTGGGTCATGATCAGGAAGTAAAACGTAGGGGCTGTTCATGGCAGTAGTATACTGAAAATTTTCAAGTCACTCAAAAAACCAGTCTTCCAAAATCCGTCTACTGTGTCTAAGCCAGGCAAGAAGAGAACAGTGAGACAAAGTAAGAGGCCTGGAGAGAGGAGAACGGCCAGGAGCTTGCATGTAGGGAAATTCAGAGCAGAAGGAAAGGAGGAGAGTCCAGAAGAAACTCTATGGAGCCAAGGAACAAGCAGCTACAGAGGACCAATAAGGATCTCTGCATCCAGGACAGGGGCATGCTCTGAAGTTTTTGGGGAGCCCAGAAGGCTGCCAATACCCTCACCTCACAGCTGGAAAGGGAAGGAATAAAATGTTTGCTCCATCCCTGCCAAGGATTGGTCTCTGTAGAGATGCTTCAGAGCAGAACACCCAGGCCAGAAACACACTGCCATGTTTGATCCCGGATGGGTTAGGGTTCCCACCCCCCACCTTCCAGACTCAAATCCACTGGGATCCACACTTTACGTGACCTGACAACAACCTGACACCCAGAGCATCTGGAATGAGGGCAAGAAGAAAAACATTCCCTTCTTGTCAAAAACAAAGGGCATGAAACTGAACATAAATCAAAGAGTTTCTGCGTATATATATATGTAGAAATATATATATTTCTGCGTATATATATATGTAGAAATATATATATTTCTACATATAATTTGGGGACACAGAGATGAGAGAGACATGGCTCTTCTGCCCTGGAAGAGCTCAGAGAACCCAAAGCAAAAGATAGATTGATCAAAATCGTTGAGAAATAACCCGGGCTCTCATTCATTCAATAAACATCCCCTGCTCATGGTTTGAAGGTAAAAATATACGCAGTCTTATGAGAGTGCAGACGAGCGACCACTCTACCAAGGAGACCCATAGGACGTGGGAAGAAACTGAACAATCTAAGTTAAGAAAGGATTTTAAGGTGTGTTTCCTCACCCTGCTGAGAAAGTCCTTATATCAGGGCGAAGGTGAGATTGGGATATTTGTAATTAGTGGGGAAGAGACATGACATTTGTTTAACAAATCTGTGTCCTCGAAGACTGTAAGCTTTTTTTTTTATAATTTTTATTGTTATGTTAATCACCATACATTACATCATTAGTTTTTGATGTAGTGTTCCATGATTCATTGTTTGTGCATAACACCCAGTGCTCCACGCAGAATGTGCCCTCTTTAATACCCATCACCAGGCTAACCCACCCCTCCCACCTTCCTCCCCTCTAGAACCCTCCGTTTGTTTTTCAGAGTCCCATCGTCTCTAATGGTTCTTCTGAAGACTATAAGCTTTTTGAGGACAAGAACAATGTCCTCCCCGCCCCACAATCCCAGCTTTCCATGAGTCCTTAGCACATACTAGTTAATAAATATGTTTCTAAGTGAACTGACCTGAGGTATTCCAGTTATGGTTTTTCTAATTTTACAAAGGGCATCAAGGACTGAGAAACAATGAAAAGCAAAGGAGGAAGGCCAATAGTTTGACTTTAAGAGTATTTTTAACTCCTTAGATAAAGAAGGCTGAAACCTGGGCTTAGGCTTTATTTCATATATTTTTTTTAAATCAGTGATATTAACCATCTTGAAAAATCTGTAAAACATGGCCTGCAAGGTTGCAGAGGGAGAAAGAGGCAGGAACCAGGGGGCACCACGGATGTTTGTTAGACATTCGTTCCAGATATTCATCACGAGCTCAGCAAGGAAGCGGCAAGCTTGCCAAATCAATAACGTTTCTATCGCGTTTCATCTCTTTAGATTTATGGAATGATTTGGTAATTCTGCTTCTCAAGCCTGCACATCTTGAGCAAATGAGGATGATTATGGGTGTGTTAGCCCATTCGGCTCTTGATCTGAAAGCTGCCAGTCTCCTGAGAGAAGTCAGCTTTCTTCCCAAACATAGAAGATGTTTAAGGGGGATTATTTCTTCGGTCCCTCCTGGAGCTGCGGGAAAGTTTACCTTGGATCCCCATCCAGCTTGGGTGCATCTTACTCTCCCCTCCCCTCCCGCCGTGGCTCAGCTCTGGGGCTCCCCACGACAACAGCACAAAGGACAGAGCCAAGAGAGGTGACTTTTTAAGTATCACACTGATCCTGCGACAGCCTTGGAAGCATCATTCCAGCCGACAAGGAATCAGTGCTGGAAGCCCAGCCAAGTTTCTCAACAACGAAAAGTATTTGAGTGTGCTGCCTGAGTGGCCCAGGAGGACCCTGGGGAGCTGCCTTTATTCATTAATCGCAGTTCCTGAGTCTTGCTAGTTAATAGAAGACATTCTCCAGAGACGTGATCCCTCACTCCTTATTTGGCGTCAGGGATCTTGATTGCAACCTGAAGACTCAGAATTTAAGAGGAGAGAGGGTGTGGGGAAGAGAGAGAGAGCAGACCAGGATGAGAGAGGGCCAGGGAAAGGAAACGCACAGGCGAACTGAAGAGGGACAGACACACAGAGAGACACAGATACAAAGGGGGGAGAGAACAAGCAGTGCAGAGACGAAATAGACGGAGCGGAAACGTTTTTCAAAGCAGAGCTCTTTCTTCTCTTTGCAGACATGCGGGTGGCAGATTTCTAATGCCACCGATTTGGCGTGCCTCAGATGCTAAGGGCCGGCAGTCGTGGGTTCCTGAAGGACCCACTGAGCAAAGCAGAGCCTGGGCGAGGCCAGCACATGAACCAAAAGGAAAAGGAAGCAAGCTGCTTTTCAATTTGGAGAATAACATCCAGGAAGGAGGGCTGTTATCCCCGCATCCAGAGCTTACTCCAAAGAAGAATCCTTGGATAAAATGTTTGTGGGAAATAATTGGAGGGGAATGAAAAGAAAATAAAGGTTTATATCCATATTGTCATGTCTGTGGTTGCTCATTGAGTCCTTTTCTTCTCTTCCCTTCACTCGTTTGTGCCTCTATTCTTTGCATAGAGAGGAAAAAAACCATAAGGGCTCACCAGGTTTCCAGGAAAAAGGGAGAAAAAAAGATGAGTAATTTCCATAATATATTATTACATCAGGAAAATTTAAATTTAGTGTTATAAATCTTTTTTGTTCACCAAATATGCTGTCAATTTGAAGAACAACTGTTTGGTTCTTTCTACTTTATCGTGTGTGAGCTTAATTAATCACAATGGAATCCTATTTAAACTATTTTCCAGCCCAAGAGGCAATTGTTTTCTATAGCATGATGTTTCCTTCTAACTAAGGATGGCACTAAACTGGAGAAAACATTAAAACCCTGATGCGCATCATAATGAACTCCATGCAAAGTAGTTATATTAATGTAATGGAGTTGAGATCTTAATTGCACTCGTGTTTATATTTGCAAGCTCCTTTTTTAAAGCCTTTTTATTTTACTAAATGATTTGAAAGACAAGGTAGGAGAGCTTACTTGGCCTGCCAAATAGGTATGGGTTTCACCACGCTAAAGGAGGAAAAATGAATCTGGGAGGGAAGACCGGCTAATTTAATTTCGTAAAGTAGGTTTTATTCTCAGTTGATAATGGCTAAAATTGCTCTGTGAAAGCAATCTTTCCAGAGCCAGAAAATGTTCCCTGGACGCTTAAAAAGAAGCATGTCCAAGAGCCCTTTTTGTTCCTCCCTATGACAACCGTTAGCTGCTACTGAAAAACCTCCAGCTCGAGTGCTGAATCCTGTATGAAGCAATTTAGGCAGATGCATCCTCTGGCCTCTGATTGCAAGAGCTGATAGATGGTAATATACATTCTAGCCAAACTCAGGATGGGAGAGATGGCACGGTAGGGGCTGGAGGGAAAATCGTCCAGAAAGCCTTATCTAAAATAGACATTCCGTTGAGAATTATTGCCTGATGAATGCAAGAATGAATGAATGCGTGAGTTAATGAGTTAGTAAGAGAAACTGTCAGGACTTTTAGTCACAGGATGGGACCCTCCCCTCCCAACTCTTTCTCGTTCCTGTTCATCAGACACAGACTAAGAGGAAATACATTCACAGTTTCTAATGAAAACTCATGAGTGTGGACACTGGGCAAACACTACACTTCCCTCCCATAGCTCAGCCAGGAATTATCTTACCATGTGCTGGTAGTTTTCTCAGAGGGAGAGGATGGTGGTGCTGTCTGGTTACATGGTGCCTTTCTGAGAAATTGCTCTTGGGTCTAAAGACTTAGGCTTACTGTTCTTCCCCAGAGCAATATTTTCTTATCCAGATATGGATAATTGAATAAAGCAATCTTGCACTGTTTGTGGGGGCTGTTGGAGAGCTCAGGACTAGTCCTGCCGCCAGCCTCTAGCACCTGCGCTACCCCAGGCAGGCCGATGGTGCACTCACCCTATCCTTGACTTTATCCTGTTGCCTTCTTTTCTTGTTTTTGACTCTAGCTTGTCTCTTTGGATATTTACATATTTACTTATAGCTTGTACATTGAGAGCCTTCTCTACAGAGGAAAAAAAGAAAAGAAAAGAAGAATGAAGGGAAAGAGATAAAAAGAGACATGGGGTTGAGTTAGATGCTATGAAGTTTTCAATCATTCAGAAACATGCATGTTTGCTCATGGAATGCCAGGCACTGTACTGGTCGCTGGGGAGTTTCCAGTCCAATAGAGGAGACAGATGAGAACACACAATTTATTATAGAGCTTAAAATGGTAATGCCTACCTATGAACAAGATACCATGATGCAAGTAGAGAGAGTCATCTCCCTGGGGGATTCCTATTGGCCTCACTACGGTGAGAAGGCATTCGTCAGGTGAAGGAAGGAAGAAGGCAGGCTATACCCAGCAGAGGAAGCATCACGTGCAGGAGTACAGAGGCATGAGAAGGGATGAGAGGCCCCATTTGGAAGAAGTTTGGTATGCTTGGGGTGGGGAGAGATTAGAAGGACAGAGTCTGAGGAATACGAACTCGGTCACAGTCAGATTTGTGAGGGCCTGGAATAACAACCTATGGAGTTTAGATATTTATCCTAGGCATTGCCAGCAGCAAGTTCAAAAACAAGACAGCCCTGTTGTCATGTTTACTTTCTCCAAAGAAGTCTCTTGGGATTGGAACAAAGAGAAACTGGAGAGAAAGACCACCTAAGGGCTCAAGTTCGGTGAGCAGTGTTGAGAACAAGGATCAACAGAAGATAGCTATATAGACATCTCTGAGCTGGAATGGCAGGGTTGTCCTTAACTGATTGGACATGGAATCAGGAACGGTAGTGCCGGCTTGAGTTAGGCACGACTAACTCAATGCAGCCTAGCAGAGGAAGAGAACACTTAGCTGGGTGGAGGGTAGTAAGTGCGGGGTGCCTACAGAAAATGCAGGTGGAGAGCCGAGAGCTAAACATACAGAGCTGGAGCTTGGGGATGGCACCAAGATGAGAGAATTAGATTTGGCGCTTTCATGTATAAATAGTACCTAAAAAGTTATAAAGAAGACAAGATCACTCAGGACACGAGCGTGTACAATACAGACAAGAAAATATGGAGCTCTGGAGTTGGGAGTTTTTAAAAATGGTATCAAGGGAGTAACTAAATCTCCTTTCCTGGAGGTTTTTGTTTGTTTGTTTTTTGTTTAAAAGGCTAGGCTTTCATCTTCCTGGGTAGTTTGGGATAGCCATTCTAACAGGCAGACCTGTCTGCTGGGTAATCTTTAAAATGAGTTCAGGTAGCTCTCCCAGGGAGAGCACTAAGCTCACTGGAAGAGCAATCAGACACCTAGATCCCTTACATTGTGTTGAAAGAGCAGCAAACAATAACATTAGCAGGAGGCCACCTCTCAGTGCTTGAGAAAGAACACCTAATATCCCCCAGGGGACCAATGTCATGTTTGGAAGAAGCGGCAGAGGTAAAGAACCGGGCTGTGTGCCAGTATGAAGTGCTGTCTTCAGGCTGTTTAAAATACATCAGAAGCTATGAGTGTTGCTTTAAAAAAAAAAAAAAAAAAAACAAAAGCACGAATGTCAATGTGGTAAGGAACTATGGTGATGTCCAGAATATATAAATGTCAAGGATAGAGACTGTCCACTAAATTTAGGTGTAGATGAATGACACCAGGAGTCAGGATGCTGGCATGTCTAAAGAATTAAGAGAACAAAGAGAGTGAGACAGAAGGGAGAGAGGCAGGGAAGAGAAAAGTCCTTGGAAGGGAAGAGAACAGAAGGGCAAGGGAGAGAGGAGCCAGTAGGGGCTACTGTTGCTGATCTGACCATGAGACCGGGGCCAACGTCACCAGAATAGCCAGACCAAGACAGAGAGTGACCAGAGAGTGTTGAGGGAGAGAAGACATCAAGGACAGGCAGGATTTCTGGCAGCCACGAGTAGATACAGTTGAATAGAGAGTAAAGATTGTTGCTGAGTCAATACGGTTTTGACCTGATGCAAACACTGAGCTCTGACATCCACTGTGAGGAGAAAGGCAAGAGTCTTAATTTATTTGAATTTTTGTTTTCTCCTTTGTAGAATGGGAATAGTGATCTCCGCCTTTCTAGGATGCTTGAAAATTCAGTGAGATGATAGATACAAAAGTTCCGGACCAAGCATCTTATAAGTGTTAAAGAAATATTTTTATACGAATGAACAAATGAATAAAGGCCAGATTGTGAAAAGTTTTGCTTATTTGGGTTGAAACTCACATAAAGCCTAAAGGGTTGACCAGAGCCCCAAGGAAGACAGAGAAAAAGTAATTTACATATGTTATGGGTTGAATTGTGTTTCTCCCCCCACCCTCCAGCAAAAGAAAAAAAAAGATACATTGAAGTCCTAACCCCAGGATCTCAGACTGTGACCTTATTTGGAAATAGGGTCTTTATAGATTTAACCAACTTAAGATGAGCTCATTAGGTTGGGACCTACTCCAATATGACTGGTGTCCTTATAAAACGGGGAAATGTGGACAGAGACACACACACAGAGGACAATGGGAAGACGCAGGGAGAAGGCCATGTGAAGACAGAGGCAGAGATTGCAATTCTGCTGCCACAAGCTGAGGAACACCAAGAGTGGATGGCCACCAGCAGAAGCCAGAAGAGGTCAGGGAGGTGTCTCTCCTACATACTTCTGAAGGAGCACAGCCTTGCCAACTTCTTGATTCGGAACTTGCGGTTTCCAGAACTATGAAACAATAAATTTGTTATTTTAAGCCACCCAGTTTGGGTACGTACTTTGTTAAGGCAGGAAACTGGGAAACTAATACAATATCTAAGTTCAGAAAAATATCAAGAGGAAGGTGGAAATCCACACCATGTGCCCAAACCTGCCATCAACAGTTTCAACAGCAGGACAACTTGGCCTCGCAATTCTGCACATTGTTACTACTCAGCATTCTCTTGACTGCAATTACTAATATGCCAATAACCTGTGTGTTTGTGTGACAACAGCAGGCAAGGTAGGAGGAAGAAGGTGAAGTGGTAAAGGCAAGTCCCAGGTAGGCCAGAGGCTGGGGCTGCAGAAGGTGATTTTCTGCAAGGGGAAAAAACCCATCCCAGGTGTCCAACGGACAGAGAAACAGCAACCTAGATGAAAGAGAAACAAGGCAAATGTAGAATATGGTGGCATTTGTATCCTTTATAAAAATCATAACATTCACATTGTTCTGGCCAGAAACTCAAAATAGAAACATGTGGCATGTTTACTTACCAAGTGACTAATGAGGCACAGAGAGAATTAGGAAATCTCGCAACACAGAGAAACATAACAGAGAATTTGAAAAACTCAGGAAGGAGGAAATTCAATGTTTATGTTACTTGAGAACGGGTTTGTTCATCTGAAGGACAGGGGGATGGCAACTTGATGCCAGGCCCTTGCTAAGCATGGAACACACCAACTCCACATTTTGTCTCTCAACAGCTCCATTTTATAAGGAGTAAAACTGAGACTCAGAAAGCTTTAGAAATGTGCCTGAGCCAGTGAGGTCCAGGGCTGGGATTTACACCCTGATTTACCTGCTTCCCAAAGCAGGCCCTGCTCCCCTCACCATGTGGACCTGTAAGGATAGCAGTTAGAATGAAATGTCTCAGGGACCTGAAAATCCAGAGACAGAGAGGGCCTGAGATAGGGTCAAAGGACTCCACGAAGGTGTCACATAGCGGCCTATCCACTCAGCCCAGGGCCCAGCTGAAGCACACGCTCAGCTCTGAGCCTCTCCTGAAAGCAAATGGCTGTGCTCTGAGCCTCTCCTGAAAGCAAATGGCTGTTTGATGTATGTGTGTGTGTGTGTGTGTGTGTGTGTGTGTGTGTGTGTGTGTGTGTCTCCTTGAGAACTTGCCAGCTCTCCACTGGGCCAGTGAGCAGCTGAGTGACTTTTGAGGGCCACCTGGACCCCACTGGAATTGTCCTACTGCAGAGAGATAAAAGCCCGAGGACCCGGCCACACCCCCTGGAGACCTCCAGCCCTGCCCCCAAGCCAGGTGTATGCTCCCCACATCCTGAAGTAGCTCATTACAATCAGGGGCTGAATAGTGAAACAGAAATTAAATTGACACTTTGAAGCATTAATCTAAGCACAAATTAATATTCATCAACATCTGCTATTTGTTCAGGTGAGTCTTCAACTTAAACAAAAAATAGCATTCTCCCTACCCAGAGACAGCATTGCACCAAAGAAAATGGGTTCTGTGCTCAGGTCCTCTGCATGTAGCCGGCAGGTGGGCTGGCTCCCTGAGGAGACAACACCAGGGACAGTCCTCCCAGAGGGACCCTGAATATTTCTCAATAAATCATTTTTATTTGGCCACTTTTCTTCTTCCTGCCTTTCAAGACATCGCTGTTCCTTCTCAGAAGGGAAGGGCTGGGAAGCCGGGTGATGTTTATTCCATCTCAGTACTTGGCAACAGGTGCTGTCCCTGTTGTCTACCATTTGATCATTATCATCGAGGCAGGAGAAACTTCTTTGCTGGAAAATGGCTAGCTAAATCTCTGAACATGTGCGGAGGGAAACTTGCAGGGGGGCAAGGCGGGGTAGTGGAGCCGGGGGGTGGGTAGAGCTCCACACGCACGAGGCGTGAAGCAGCTCCCCAGTAACGGCTGCACCTGGACCGCCAAGGGGAGTGTTCGCTGGTGGAGCACGGGGAGTATCGCCAAGCCAATAACATCTTTAGAACAAGGGAGTACTTTTCAGGTTATAACCAAGTGAACAGCTGTTCTCTTCCTGCCAAAAAAAAAAAAAAAAAGAAAGAAAGAAACCCCAAAAAATAAAAACAAAACAAAAAAACCCAAACAGACAAATTTCTGAAAGTTCTCCCACGACTATAGGCCAGGGCAGGTCTCTGGAGAGGTATGGAGAGGCAGTCTGGGCCCTGGGTAACATGATGGCTTCAGTGAGCACTCTGGAGAATCTGGCCTTGCATTTTGACATTTCTCCTCTGTCTCTCCCAGAGAGTTGAAACAGAGTCACTAAAACGGTAGAAATACAGTCAACAAAGACAGTAAACCAATCAAGAGACTCCAAGTTCTGGATACTTTTGAAAAATGCACCTGGTGGGGGTTGCGGGGGTCTGATAACCAGCCTCTTCCTGTGTTAAGTAGTGATGGAGGGATTTGGCAGAAATTTATCTACCGTGAGTGGCAAGAACATGCACCAGTTAAGAGCAAGGACTCTAAAGTCAGACTGTGAGGTTAAATTCCAACTTTGCCACTTATTATCTATGTGATCCTGGACAACTTCCTTAACCTCTCTGGGTCTCATTTTCCTCATTTGTAGAATGGGAATGTTAATTGATTAAACGAGTTGAAACATAGAAAGCATTTGACACAGTATCTGCCACCTTATAAGTACCCTATAACTGTTAGCTATTCTCATAAACTTAGTTACGGAAATTGTATATTAGAAAATCTCTGGTAGTTCTATTAACAGAGATTGATATAGTTGAATGTATAGAGTGAATGAACCAAGGCTGGAACTGGTCAATACATTAAAACCAATCTCTTGATTAGTTAAACTGTTGAAGCAAGTTTCATGTGGTAGCTGGACTTCAGACAAGGAATTTATTCCAAGGTGAATCCCTGCAAAGGTAATAAATATAAATATAAAAGCTAATATAATAGTTAAATAAAAAATATAAAAGCTAAATGTATAGGGGCGCCTGGGTGGCTCAGTTGGTTAAGCATCTGACTTCGGCTTGGGACAAGATCCCAGGGTCCTGGGATCGAGCCCTGCATCAGGCTCTCTGCTCAGCAGGGGAGTCTGTTTCTTCCTCTCCCTCTCCCTGCTTGTGCTCTCTATCCCTCAAATAAATAAAATCTTAAAAAAAAAAAAAGCTACATATAGCAGAGATGTTACTTGGGCCACCCATATGGGGGGACGATAGATGGTGCCCACGGATCCAGCCGGCAAGATCAAATGGTGCCAGGCGGTCCTCCCAGCCCAGCGGTCAGCCAGGACCCAAGACGCAGACCTGAGATGGGGTGAGCAAGGGCAGCTAAGACAGAAACACTCCCTGCTCTCATGGGGCCTACATTCTACCTGCAGAAGGAAAGGGAAGAAAGAGACAGACAAATGAATTAATAAATACAGAAATAAGAGTAACAGTAAACGGTAAGAAGTAATAGTAAGAACGGTGCAGAGAAGCAGAGAGGTTGATGTGGTAGAGATGAGAGATCCGCTGAGGGGTCAGGGAGGCCTCTCTGAGGAGGTAACAGCGAAGCTGAGATCTTCATGAGAAGACCCAGCCATCCTGACACCGACCACGGGGAGAGAAGGCCTCATGCAAAGGCCCAAGGAAGGAGCATACTTGGGGAATTCAAGGAACAGAAAGAAAAACAGGGCAGCTGGAGTGAAGTGAATGAGAGAAAGCGTAGTAAAAGAAGAAGTGAGAAAAGTAGGTGGGGGCTGGACATGTAGGGCTCTGCAAACAATAAGAAATTGGGAATTCATTCTAAAGTGCAATAAAAGCCGTTGGGGATAGTTTTTTTTAAATATATTTAGTTTTTAGAGCAGTTTTGGTTCACAGAAAAATTAAGAGGAAGATACAGAGATGTCTTGCATGCCCGCTGCCCCCACCCATGCACAGCCTCCCCTGTGATCGACCTCCCTGCCAGAGTGGCACATTGTTACAACTGATGCACCTACGTTGACTCATCATTGTCACCCAAAGTCAGTTGTTTATGTTAAAGTTTGCTCTTGATATTGTACATTCTGTGAGTTTAGACAAATGTTTAATGGCATATACCCACCACTGGACGTTTTTAAGAAGGGGTGTACCATGACGTGTTTTATGATTTTAAAAGATCACTCTGGGGCGATGTAGTAAGCAGATTCTGACGTGGCTCCCAACAATCCCCACCTCCTGGCTTTCATGCCCTGTGTAAATCCCCCTCCCTTGAATGTGGGCTGGACTTAGTGACTTGCTGCTTCTAACTAATAGAACATTGGCAAAAGTGATGGGATGTCACCTCCATGATTAGGTTTCAAAAGCCTATGACTAGCTAGTTCTCCCTCTCTCTCCTGCCCCCTCCCTTTCCTTATAAAGCCAGCTGCCATGTTGTGAAGCACTCTATGGAAAGGCCATGTGGCTGGGAAATAAGGGATGCCTCCAGCCAACAATCCAAGAGGGAGTGGGGCCCTCAGTGTAACAACTCCCAGGAACTGGATTTTGTCACAACCACATGAAGGCACTAAGAGGCAGATGCTTTCCAGTTGAGCTTGATACCAATTGCCAGAGGATCCAGCTACACTGTGCCCAGATTCCTAACCCATAGAAACTGTGGTTGTTTTAAGTCACTAAGTTTTGGGGTAATTTGTTACACAGTAATAGATAACTCATACAGACTGATGTGTTAAAAATGGATTTTAAGAGGACAAGAATGGGCACAGGAAAATGGTCAAGGGGATATTGCAGTAGACGAGAAGATGGTAACTTGGATTAGGACAGAGGTAGATGAAATGGTAGGAAGGAGACAGATCTCAGGGACACTTTGGAGAAAAAATGAACACCACTTGCTGTTGTATTGGATGCCATCTTGAGGGCAAAAGGAGGAAGCAAGACCAAAGTAGTTTTCGCTTGAAAAACTAGATAATACGCAGAGGTGGAGGAAAAAGAAAGAAGTAAATTTGAGGGTCAAGGGCTAATATTAAGCTTTCTGTCTTAGTCATATTAAGTTTGAGATAATGCTTGCTGAATACCCCAGTGGAGAGATCAAGTAGAAACTTAAATAATTAGATTAGAGTCTGGAGCTCTGGGAATAGATAGGGTTGGAAAGTGGATTTCGAAGTCATGAGCACTTATAGGTAATATTTCAAGACAGGCTACAGGATGAGGCCCCTTAGGGAGTGTATCAGTTACCCTGCTGTGTAACAAGTCACCCCAAACTTAGTGGCATAAAGGAACCATTTTTATTCCACTCTTGGGTTCTGTGGGTCAAGAACTTGGACAGAGCACCACAGAGAAGCCTTGTCTCTGTTGCCCAATGCTCCCATCCTCAGCTGGGCTTTTGGCTAGAGTACTACACATGGACTGTCTAGAGGCCTAGGCTTTCCCACAGTGTGACCTCCTCAGTCCTGGCAGCTCAGGATTTCAAAGACCAATCCCAAAAGAACCAGGTAGAAGCTTCCCGGCCTTTTCTGATCTAGCCTCTGGTGTTAGGAGTCATCTCCTCTGCTACATAACAAATGAGTCACTAGTATAACCCAGATTCAAGGGAAGGAGACAGAGACTCCACCTCTGCATCAGAAGAAAGTCAAGGAATCGGTAGACATGTTTTCAAACAAGTACAAAGAGTTAATATAGAGAGGAGAAGGGAATCCCAAAGGGAGCTCTGGAGCATTCCAACATTTAGGAGTTGAGCAGAGGAGGAAGAACTAGCAAGAGACTGAGATGAAAGTCAATGAAGTAGGAAGAAGCCACTGGGCACGCATGAGGTCATTAAAGCCAAGAGAAGGATCTGTTTCCAGAAAGTAGGAGTTGACATTGTGCAAAATGCCTCCAAAAATTGAAATAAGATAGGGACAGAGACGATGGGCTTTGATGATTGAGAGGCACTGGTGACTTGACAGATGCAATCCCCATGGGGTGGTTGGGACTGAAGCCAGTGTAGATTGGGAGATTGGGTAGAAAAGAGACTGCAAGGAAAGGAAAGACTCATCAACAATAAGCTGACAGTTCTGTGTGCACTTGTGGTCACCTGCAAGACCCTTGGAAACCATCAAGCCACAGAACCCTTGATTTGGAAGGTCATCAGATGCATATACTTGCACATTTCTGATCCTAAGGAGCTCATGACCTCTCAGAGCAGCCCATTTTATCATTGTTAGAAAAGTTATTTCTTTCATAAAACTCACTTCTGGCACCCATTTGTCTTTGTCTGCCTGGAGCAGTATATAACCAGTCTAATTCCAAAGTCCTGTGCCACTTCAGGCTCTTTTTTCTAGATGAAGCATCCTCAGTGCCCCTAGATTTCCAGATACTTCCTGATCTTCATTGCTCTCTTCTGAATGTGCTCAAATTTGTTTCTGTCACCCTCACAGTGTGGCATTCAAGACCAAACTCAACATCCTGGGTGCTGTCTGAAGATGTCAAGCCCTGCACCAACCATTACCCCTACAGCTGTTTCAGGGTTTGGTCACACGGCTGTCTGTGACCATCTGACTGTGGAAACCAAGAGCCACCAGCTGTCATCCACATTGAGTCTTAATCACCATCAACAATATTTCAAGCAATGATCTCAACTGATTGTTATTCCATAGCAAAGCTAGATGCTGTCAAGCCCAGGTACCCTGAAGAAGCAGCTAGAAAGATAAGGCCTTTGATGCCACCTCACACACCTTGTTGCTGTGACTTTTTCTTTTGCACTAAGATGAAACACAAAGAAGCAGGAAAGCCTCCTGAGGGCACTGCTGACTCCAGTCAATCTCTGGTAGACCAGAGGCCTCTGAAAGGGTGAAATAGGCATTGTGTCCAAAGGGGAAATTGTGGCAGTGCTCCAGGATTCATGACCAGTGCCACAATTGTGGTGTACAGACTACCAGTCTGAAGAGCTTCTAGGGCTTTTCCTTCTCTCTTTCCTAGGTGAAATTTATAAGAACTCAAATCAAAGTCCTCTTTCCAAAATCCACTCACAAAGCTTTTGAGCTAGCTTTTTAACAATTTGTCTTTCTCCTGTTTTTCCTCTGAACCTGTTTGAAAGTATTTCTAAGTCATTAAATGAATATTCATACCTCCAAATTATTTTTCTACTTAAAAATAAAGGTTAGGAAACCTTGCCTGGCACTAGAGAAACAAAATCCAGGAGACTGAGATGAGAAATCTTTTGGTTAATTCTAACAACTCCATCCGTATAGCAGGGAACACACACCCACAGGGTACACACCTGCAGGTAGGCCAAGGAGAAGCCCCCCTCTGCTAGAAAACTCCAAAAATGCTCTTTTATTCTCTACTGGTACCTGCCAGCATGGAGGTTTGGATAAAATGGGTGGCTAAAATGTTCTGAGCAAGTTGGAGCAGGAAAATTCTCATTACCCCATCATGACTCGCCCTCTCTTTCTTCCTTCCCTGAAGGGCTTGAGACTCTATTTGGATAGAAAGAAATAAAACATAAAAGTTTACCCATGAAATATTCATTGTGAGAGTCTTTGTTCCAGCTATTCTGGTTCAGCATCTAATAGAGCAATTTAGCGTTAAAGGAAGGTTTAGACCCTTCCCCAAGTCAATCGGACTCTTTCCAAATTGAGAAGGCTGAGTGGAGGTTGTACCCTGAAGAAACTGCATTTGTATAACTGTAGTATCTTGGCACATTCAATATAAACAGAGTAATTATCATGAGCTCTGTGATGCCAGTCCCTCATCATGGTGTGGAGGGAAGAGGTTAAACCACGTTCCATGTCTAGAAGTCAGACTGTCAGGGAAACTAATCCAGACTCTTTCACACACTAGATTTGGAACTTTGGTCAAGTTTCATAAACCATTTTCCTTATTTCCATAGACTTAAAATAGAAATAAAAGTGACTCCTTCTGGGTATAGCCCTGAGCATTGAAGTGCAGTAAGTACCCAGAGCTTGGTACATAACAGGTGCAGCATAAATTTTAGTTCCTTTGCGTTTCTCTTCTTTTAATCCCTCCTGCTTGGGGATAGCATCCAATCCACCAAAACCTTGCTTTGATCATGTCATTCCCCTCATTGCAACCTGTGGTCACCTCCCACTGTGCAAAGAATAAAACCCAGAACTTTGCATCACCCACCTCACCCTAACTTACCTTGCGAGCCGTATCCTTCCAACTACCAGAAAGGAACACTCAGCTCTACTCTCTGCAGGACTTGCCCATTGTCCTGTTTCTCTCCTCTCTTGCCTATCTCTGTGCTCTGGTTTGCTTGTGGCCTTGCCTGCTCTGTGAGTACTATCCTCACCCATCTCTGCCAATTAAAATGCTGCAAATCCATTAAGAACCAGCTCCAATACTTCTGCTCCCTGAAGACCTCAGGATGGGATCACACTTTCCTTCCTAAGTCATGCTCAGAGACTAATTGTATTTCTCATAAACTACTTGACAGATGCTATCTCTTGTTATTGTTGTTTACTTATATACCAGAGGCACATGTCATATGATGTGATTACTATTTGTCAATGTGTTTATTTTCCCCACTGGACTCTGAACTCCTTTGGGGGCAGAGACTACATCTTTATCTATTGTCTTTATGTCTCTAGCTTCTGACACAGTGCCAGATGCCAGGCGCCCCAGAAATGATTAGTAAAATGAATGAATGAATGACTTCTCCTTACCATTAAATTATGTCTTAGAAAGTAAAAAAGTGTGTCATATTTTTATGTCTTTTACTAGGATTTGTGTGGTTCCTTTCAATTATGAAATAATCAATAATATTTGATTATGAATAAATGGCTCCCCAAAATAGGAGTTCTGGGGGTGAACCGATTAGTATGAACCATGGAGATCAGTAATGCAAAACTCTGAAGCCACACACTTTCATCTCACACTTAAAAAGATATTTTAAAGTTATCTGATTTTTCTCTAGTTGGAAGAAATGTGTACTTTGGTCAAAGAAGTCAAGATAAAGGTCCTTTTATTCCACTATCTATGCAAAACCCATAGGCAACCAAAAATAATAATAAAAATGTTGGGAAAATAAACCTTTCTTGTCCTTAATGAAATCAGGAAATGGAAATAATAGAAAACCTTAAACCTATGCATTCTGAATAGGGGCAATCTCATTCCAAGGAGATGCTTGGGATGATGTTTACAATAATGTTAACGGTAGTTATGTCTGTGTAGTGGGATTTGGAGCGACTTTTTTTTCTTCTTTGTATCTTTCTTTGTTGCTTGATTTCTTTATACTGAGCTATATTGTTTTTCTAAGTTCAATGGAGTTCTCTTTAAAAGTATATATATTTGAAAGAAAATATGTGGCATCCCTAATTTTTAAAAAATAATATATAGCACTTCTTCTCTCTGCTCTTTACTTAAACCCTTTCTACCTACTGATTTTCAAGCTCAGTGACCTTAGAGAGTAAACATTAAGCTGTTTTGAACCTACAGGAAACCATTAGGAAAACCATTCTACCTTTCCAAATTCCCTACCCCTCTGGGGCTGATGCACTTAATCAATTCTTAGGAAGGTTGCATAAGCCAGAAAACCTTCTTTGGTTTTCACCCTCCAGAGAAAGGCCTTTCACAAATCTTAAAGGGGTTGTTAATACTCTTCCCACACTAAACAACATCATCCATAATACAAATACTCGTGGTACATGGGAAGTTATACTGCTATGCATATATACCTTCTCCATATATTTGAAAAGTCTTCAGACATACCCCTAACAAAAAAAAAAAAAAAAATATGATGCCGGGCACCTGGGTGGCTCAGATGGTTAAGCGTCTGCCTTTGGCTCAGGTCAGGATCCAAGGGTCCTGGGATCGAGTCCTGCATCGGGCTCCCTGCTCCTTCGGAGCCTGCTTCTCTCTCTCTCTCTCTCCCTCTCTCTCCCCCACTCTGTCACTCATGAATAAATAAAAAAAATCTTTAAAAAAAATGATGCCAAAAGGAAAAATTTCTTACCTAATTTTTACCTACTCCAAAGTTTTCTAAACCAATCTGACCTTCTGTATCAGTCTCAAAATGACATGATGAGATTCACAGTCATTATTTTTTTTAAGATTTTTATTTATTTATTCATGAGAGACAGAGATCCCAGGACTCTGGGATCATGGACCTAAGCCGAAGGCAGACGCTTAACCATCTGAGCCACCCAGGCGCCCCTCACAGTCATTATTATAAGTACATCGAGCCCTTGGGTCCTGGCAGCTAATACCTTGGCTCACACATGGAGATGATATGAGGGGTTAGGGTAGGGAAAAATCAGACAAGCTCAAAATAAGCCAGGTACCTCCTTCAGCAAGAAAATGTCCAGAAGCAGCAGGCAAAAGCCAAATTTTCTGAAGTCAAGACTTCACAGAAAAACACTCTGGAGCTTGGAACAATGTAACCAACAAAAAGCCAAGTTAGAATAGATGAACTGGCCAATTCAAGCGGCAGGAGCAAGAAACTAAATCTAGAAGAGATGAGTGAGGGCAAGCCAAAGAGTAGCATCCAGAAATGGGTTTAAGTCTGAGGGACCACAGCAGAAACAGAAGGGCAAAGATGTGGGTATATCTGGGTCTAGGTGGAGTTCTCTGGATGACTAGTTACTGCTTCAAGGGTCTTCAGTTGGTTCAGTACAAGTCTCACCTCCTTGATAAGTACTCTGACTTAACAGACTGATTTAGGAGCCCTACAGAAGTACTATAATAACCTGAGTGTCACTTTATCACAGCACTGGCCACATTATACTGTGAAGTTGATTCACTTGCCTATCTCCACCAAGAGATTGCAAATCCCCTAAGAAAACATAGCATATCTTATATGACACTGTATCTACAGCATTTAGAATGGTACTTGGCATAAGTTTCAAAAAATGGTAGTTGCATGAATGTGTTTCTGCATCTAGATTTAAAGGCAGGAATTATGGTTACTGACAAATAGTCAATGTCCTAAAACAAAACCCATATAACATTAAACCATTTCTTCTATCACTGAAAGCCTCAAGTTTTTAGCATGTTTTACCATATTATTAAGCGCTTTCAGCCACCAGTAACAGAAATCTCAATTCAAAATGGCTAGAAAAGTAAGTAAAACTCATCTCGTATAACAAAATATCCTAAGAGAAAGTGACTACAAGGCCCCAGGCACTTCCTATCTTTCTGACCTAACATCCTCAGCAAGTCAGCTTGTCTTCAACCCAGCTATCCTCACGCTCACAAGATGGCTGCCAAACATGCAGACATGACAACTTCTGGCAGGAGAATAGGGCTTCTCTTCCTATAAGGCTCTCAACAGATGCACATTTCACATCTCTTTGGCCAGACTTTTGTCTCAGTTTGAATGTTAAAGCAAGCCACTGACAAGAGAAATGAGATCACCGTGACTAGCTCAAAGAAGCCGATGGCTATGTGGGGGAGGATGCATCACCTGAAAAAAACCCCAGCAAAGTGGGAAAAGCAGATGGGCAGGTGGCCAACAGTGATTACTATAATTGCCTACAATACCATTCATGCTCTGTCTCTTCCTCCTTGCCTCCAGGCTCCTCTCCTATCATCCCTTCTATCTCAAACGCTGTGTTCCGGCCATACCTGCTGTTCCCTAAATATACCATGAAGTTTCTACATGACAGATCATTTCTTTTCTCTGAGCTTTTGCTCTATGTTCATGCTTCTGCCTGAAGTGTTCTTCCCTACTGTCCAGCTGGCAAATGTCCATCCTCCAACTCTCTACTGAAATATTATCTTCTCTGGCAAGGCTTTCTTGACCTCTGCATGTAGTGGACTGCTCTGACAATGTCCCTCCCCATGTCTTGTCTGCCACTTCTATCACAGCACCCATCACACTGGTAGGTGCCTCTTTCCTTACACCTTCACCTCTCCCATTAGACTAAGAGACCCTAGGGAGCAGAGCTGAGCCTTATTCATCTTTATATCCCCTGCCTCTAGTACAGTATTTATAGAAACTCCATGTAGGCTTGATAAATTGAGTAAAATTGAATGAGCTGAACTGAATCTGGCTGTGTGTAATATTTCCAACAGTTTCTCTAATCTAACTGCTGTGAGAGAATCTTTGAAAGAGCAATCACCAGACAATTCAATAGGGACCATGTTCTGAACTGCCCTCCACTGATGATGCCGGGGGAGGGACTCGGAGCCATCCAGAGCCCAGAGGCCACAGAGCTGGGTGTCCTCCCTTGGAGCACTGCCTGTGCCCCTACTATGGTGAACAGCCATTCTGGCTGTAACACCAAAAATCCTGGGGCGCCTGGGTGGCTCAGTTCGTTAAGCATCTGCCTTCAGCTCAGGTCATGATCTCAGGGTTCTGGGATCAAGTCCAGCATTGGACTCCCTGCTCAGCAGGGAGTCTGCTTCCCCTCTCCCTCTGCCCCTCCCCCTGCTTGTGCTCTCTCCCTCTGAAATAAATAAAACAAAATCCTTAAAAACAAAACAAAACACCAAAAATCCTGCATCCCCAGGAAATTTCTCAGTCCTGAGCAAACCAGAACAGATGTTGTCAAACACCCAATGGCCCTGCCACAGTGGATCTTTTCTCCACCATCTTAACAGAATCCCTCTCAAGAAGAAGAAGATGGGTCCCTACCAAATGTTTAATGTCTGGGGAAATGAGAAAAGTTGTTTGTTATCATCTGCACTGGAGAAAGAGATTAACATTTCTCACCTGGGGTTAAAGGTTTAAAAACCGTGGGTAGAAACGAGCAAATTATAGAGACCTTAAATGGTTGTCCAGGGAAGAGAGTTACACAACATTAGTTGTTTCTAAGGCAACAACTTCTGAGATTTATGCCAAGATTTGGAACCATTTCCCTCTAGAGCAGATGATTATATGCTCATTTATCTCCAGAGAAGCCCTTAAAACCTCTTCTTTCTCAGAAAACCCATTTGGCTAAAAAACACAGTATTTAAGATGGAGGGTTACTCTGAACGTTCAAACCTCCAGAGAAATTCTGTGGAGATTGCTATGCCATCCTAACATTTGGCTACAATTCCACATGGCTTCGGTTCAGCAGAGTCTCACTGCTGCCATATGATCTGTTGCTTTGGAAGGAAATTCCAAAGAAATACTCAAATGGTTATTTAAATATTAAGGTCTCCTCTGAACAATTCTTAACAGCCAGTCAGTCCACACCACAAAATGGCAACCTGCAATTAGATTCACCGATGGTAATGAATGAGAACAAAAGGTGAAGTCCTCAGAGAAAGACCAGCCTCCATAGGTAAAGAATTCTTCCCCTCACTTCTGAAGGACAATGCCTGATAATGCCCTCTGCAGGAGGCTTTACAGTCTCCCAGGGAGCTGAGCTCAGCTCTTTCCCACAACTGCCTCCCTTCCTGGTGCGTGGCGGGACAACCACTCTCAACACTGGTCTCGGTTGTGACCCCACAGTCCACCCCATTGTTGGTTATGTCCAGTTCCGTGGAATGTCTCCGGGATTCTAAGACTGGAAGAGAATCATATCCTCCGCTTTGTTAGACCCCTCAGACTGTAAACACTTGAAGACCGAAGAACTATGTCTTATTTCCCTTTGAGCCACACTGCCTTGGTTCATATCCCAGCTCTGTCACTTACAAAGCTTACGTAACCTTGATGAACTTGCTTAACCTCACTATGCCTCTGTCTCTCTGAAAATAAAATGGAAGTAGTAATAGTATCAACCTCATAGCATTGTTCTGAGGATTGAGTGAATAATAACTATAGAGTGCTTAGAACAGAACCTGATCCATCATAAACATTATATAAATATTAGCTATTATTATTCTATGTAGCAAACAGTGAGACAAACAAAACTGTCTACTGAGCTCAATTGAAATTTCCACTCCCTAACGAGGCACTATCCAAGTGCTTATCATTACTGATTGGTTTGGCTTCTTTGTTGGCTGGTTAGAGATGTGTCCCCTTTTCTTTGGTCAGATACCAGGCTACAGTCTTTAGAAGGGCTTAGAAGAAAGAAGAGACAGGAGAGCCCTGGTCTCTGACAAGTTCAAGTTACAGCAGTTCCAGTGAATGTTAGCACTTTGAAAGCTCAGAGGAGAGGAGCACATATCTGGCTGGAGAGCTCAAGAAAGGCCTCATGGATTTGCTGTCTTAACTGAACCTCAGGGAGGTTTCGGTGGAGGTAGAAAAGGAGCACATCTCTAAAAGAAAGGAGCATGCTATGCTGGGGAATCATAAAGTATGTTCAAGAAATACTGATAAGCCCATGTAGGCATGGACCCTGGAGGAATCTAGGGCTCTGTTATGCTGTCAGCACTTTCCTCCCTATTTAGAGCCCCTATTTAGAATGGTTGAGATTAACCCAGAGGTCATGTCAAGAAAGAATTCATTTCTCTTTTCCAGTTCCTATCAGTACCACATGGCTTCAAAGTCCAAAGAATCAACTAAGCAGCTTTCATAAACCAAAGACAGTTAGTCTGTTTGACTTTGAGATTGAAAGGAGACACCTCTCAAATGGCATTCTATACCTCTGTTCTTCTGCAGAACACACAGTAGGTGTGTGAATAACCATTCCCATTGTGCTGCCTAGGATGACTGAGATGGGAAAAGCGGGCATTACCAACAGAATCCAGCCAACCAAAGCGGCTGGGGGAGAGTACAGTTTGTACAGAGAGAAAGGTGTTGAGTCCAAGCTCACAGATCCTGTGGCCTCTGGGTTAGGATGAGGTTCTTAAAAGAACAGAAGTATGATCAGTGAGGCCATTGGCAAGCAGCTCTTCCCCTGGACTGTGCTTTGAGCTTCTCTGAGTAAGAAGAATGGTTCTCAACCTTCCATATCTTGTGGCCGGAGTGGCTCCCTCTCGTCCCATTAGTCACTCAGTCATCTGGGTCCCACCATGATGAGTGACATTAACACGCCCACAGACCCCCTGCTGGATTGTTCCACAGGGCCTCTTAGTTAGACCCAGATCTTAAGGCCTGAAGAAAGAGCTCAGCCAAATTCTGCCCTGATTCCAAAGAAAAAAAAGGGTCCAGTTTCTTCAAAAACGAAATGGCATGAAAACAGGGTATAGGGAAGGAAGAACTGTTGTAATTAGAGTGTTACGAGAACTCGCAATTAAATGCAATGTGTGGGCCTTGATTAGAGTCTGATTTGAACAAACCAATGGACTTTTCAGACAATCAGGAAAATTTAAACATGGAATACATGTTAGATGACATTAAGGAATTACTACTAATTTTGTTAGGTATGAATGGTACTGTGATTATGTTATTTTTTCCCGTCCTTATCTTTTAGAGATCTAGTGAAGCATTTAGAGAATTTCTTCTCTGAGATTTGCTTTAGTAGTTACAAGAAGGGCATGGAAGGTAAGTGGTAGGACAAAAGATGAAACAAAATTGGGAAAATGTTGAAAAGTGCCAAAATCGTGTGGTGGTACACGGTTTCATTATACGATTCTCTCCAATGTTGCATATGTTTGGAAACCTCCATAATAAATTAAAAATAAATATATATTCCCAGGTCCATTCACAGAATGGAGCATTCCATTACACCGACCACCTGGACAAGGAAGTAGCTTTACTTACTGGGCACAGCAAGCAAAGAAAGAGAAACAGGAAGTACAATTCACTCCCATTCCCCACAGATTGCCCCCTGCTGAGCCCCAGAAAACACAGTCTCTCAGACTCAGCATTCCCTGAATGTGAATGTGCTGGGCAATAGACGTGCCTGTCTGTGGTAGCCCTTAGTCCACGAGTTAACAATTTCTAGGCAGATACCTCCATCTTGCTTGTCCCAGGGAAAGTCAAGATTCCAACCTAGTGCAGCACTGGTTCTGAATGGGGGCTCAACCTTCTTATGCTGCTTCCCTGTTCCTGCCCATACTCCTCCCTCCTGAACGGGTGTTATGACAGGGGTAGAGACCTCCTTCCCCTCGTCCTTAGTTCCCTCTCTCAGACAAGTGAGACCTTGATTATTATTGGCTGAATTCTTTATCTTACTTAAAGAAACGGCTATATATAGTGCAACTTAGAAATTAAAACATTCTACTGCCAGGTTGTTCTGACCTGTCCAGAACACTCAGATCTGAACATTTTCAGTGCTCCTTTTTTTTTTTTTTTTTTTGATGCAGGCAATCGTACCTTGATGGAAAACCATACTCCTTCATCTGTCAAGGAAAATTTAAAGAAATACGTATTTTTGATTCTTTTTTTTAAGATTTTATTTATTTATCTGAGAGAGAGAATGAGATAGAGAGCATGAAAGGGGGGAGGGTCAGAGGGAGAAGCAGACTCCCCGCTGAGCAGGGAGCCCGATGCGGGACTCGATCCCGGGACTCCGGGATCATGACCTGAGACGAAGGCAGTCGCTTAACCAACTGAGCCACCCAGGCGCCCAAGAAATATGTATTTTTGAATGACATACAATTTTAGTAATATTATGGGGAGCAACTCAAGAATCTGTACAATTTAGCTCTTAGCAGATTTATAAATAACTATAATAATATATACTAATAATGGTCAAGGTAGTTTGAACAGATTGAAGTTTATGCACAGAAATCAGAAGGTCTTGGGCCATCAGCCTGGCTGATAGAAAGGAGCATATCAAGGACACTTGGGAATGGTCAGAGGAATGGGAAGAAGAGGAAGAATGAATGTATAACAGATGTGGTTACTGTTAGTAACTGTGGTTACTTCTAGTCAAACAGTAAAGATATTTGTCAGTAGACAGAGGAAGCAGAAAATTAGGATAAACACTTTATGGCCAAGGTGACTCAGAGGACATCCAAAAGTTCTCAATGTCCATTCCTGACAAATAGAACCATCAGGAAAAGGACATCGCCCTTACTATGTGACATGAGAAAGTGAGGGAGTGGATTTTCATTAATGGTTGTGAAAGTCAATGTCCTGTCTCGAGGCTGAATGGATACCCCTGGCAGCACAAGTAACTGGGTAAAATTGCTGCCCTCCAGCCTCAAGAAGGCTGTGGCTTGGGAAACAGGGCACCAAAGACTAGAGAAAGCTTTTGGAATGGTTGTAGATGAAACTAGTATGGCAGGGAGCATGGGTGCCGCTGAGTCCAGCAAAAGACAGAGTAAGGCACCAATATGACAGAAGTACAAAGAGAGAAAGAAAGAAAAATTGTAATAGCTGCGATGTACTGAACATGTATTATGTGTCACATTATCCCCACGCCACCCTGCAAACTGGATAACATTATCTTCATTTACTACAGGAGGAAATTGAGACTTGTGTCACCCAGCTCTAAGTAGCAGACTCAGAATTCTATCTATTGTTGGTTCTGATTTCAAAGTGTAGACTTTGAGCTATTGCTCATGGAAATGGGTAGGAGACTAGATATACTCCATTACTGTGTGTGCTTCTCTCTCATGAGTAGGATTATTATATAGACTCTTCTTTTTGCTTCTCTGCATTTCTTAAGGTTTTTTTTTATCATGAACATAAATTGCTTTGCAATAAGAAAAAAATTATATTTAATTTTTTTGAGTGTGGAGGAGGTTTAGCATCCTAAATTTCCTATGTTTCCAATAATTGTCTGTCTTCCGTGAAAATGTAAAGCTTTTGGCTGAGTTGGCAATATAGTATTTACTCAAAGACAGCAAGGCCCAGAGGACGGAGACAACATCCAGAAGAAATGACAGTCTAAGACTTAGGGCAAAAGAGCAACATCCCCATAAGCAGAAAAACGATCAGTCTCAGATAGGCTCAGCTGTTATCTCCCTCCTGTGATTTCTCATCCTGTGAATTATTCCAGTGCTTGTATATTTATTTTTTAAACACACAACAGAGGAGTTATTCTCCAAGTCTCTATCAGCTAAAGTATTAACAGCTTCCAGCTGAGAAAATATCTTTTCACTTTGCTTAAGCCTAATCATTATTTTCTCCCTCCTCTAGGAGTTTTGGTATCATACAATGGATCATAGTACAAAAGGCCATGTGGGTGATTTTTTTATAATGTTGCTTGTAGACATACAGTGTATAATTTGGGTATGAATCTATTTAGAGATGTCACTAGTTGGGCTTTTCTTTCTAGAAAGAAACACTTTGCTCCCCTTCATTCTTTGGAAGCCTAAATATAAATGCGCCCAAACTAAGAAGCAAACAAAGAATAAAAAGGTTTCTTTTAGAAGTTTCATCTTATTCCTTGAAATCTCTTTTTTAAAGATGAAATTACAGGGATGTGGAACTTTGCACTCAAAACTTTAAATGTCTAAAATGTAAAACTGTGTGTCACGACCTGAGGAGGAAAGTGCTCCTTCTCAGATGGAAAAATTCTCCCAAACAGAAACATGAAATATTCACAGCAACTAACTCTTGCCTTAGCCCAGGATCCCCCGAAGAAATGGATTCAACTCTGATAGTGTGTCTTCTTGTGTCAGTTTCAAGTACCGTTTCCAAGCCTGTGCTAGCCAACGTATTGAGCTACAGCTTCTTGGTAATGAAATGAGTGAGGAATACATTCTCTTTATGAACCAATTTCCTTTGTTCCAAGGCACTCAAACAGGCTATGCCTGCACTGGCAGCCCAGATGACTATCTTGCAAATACCTGCCTTTCACCTTTAAGAGACTAAAGGAGAAATGGCTTCTAAGCACACTTGGGACACCAAGGGTCAGTAGGAAGTAACTCCAGACCCTTTTTCCTGTGTTTTGGGGCCCTCCTTTCTGTCTTCCTTAGGTCCCCTGCAATCTTGTGCTCTCCTCTGCTCCATTTTAGTTTTTTTTTCCTTTTTAATTAAAAATAGTCCTCAGAAAGTAATGTGAAATACAGTCTTATTTCAGTGCAAATGACGAATAGCCCAAAGAGTTTTCCCTTCCCCAGACCTCTCTCCTGCCCACTCTCCCCTCAGATACTACTGACTATGGAATCCTCAGAAAAGCCACAGTCTAAAGGAGAATGATGTCTTAAACTGTGGAATTTCATCAATCAGTCAACCTGAAAGAAGGCTCTGGGGGGCCAAGAGGGATTTCATACTCCTGACCACAGCCAGTAAGTGACTATCTCAGGTCAGGGCCAGCATCTTCCTATAGGATGGGCAACTGAGTGTTTGTGTGTCCATGGTATAAATTCAGCTTCCTCCCCTACAAAATGGTAATGACAATAATAACATAGGCCTCATATGGCTGCCATGAGAATTAAATGAAATAATGAGTGGGAAGCCCCTGGCACATAGAAAATAATCAATAAAAGTTAGCTTGTTAGCTGCTTCTTCGCTTTTCCTTCATTTATTCACCCATTCAATTAATATTCAATGAACCAGCGTCTTCCCAGATTTGAATCACTTCCCAGTGGTGATATGAGTTAGAGCTGTGGGACATGCCTGGCCTCCTCCAGGCTAGTAGGATACAATTTAGTGCTCCTTAGCATAATGCACTAATTGGTCCCTTAGTGACCTGAAAGAGTTAACGCACTATTGTAGGGTTTAATCTACCACTTCCTGACAAAATGAATGTTAGACTTTTTTATACAGAAGTTCCCTAGAATTATACTACACAAATTCTCTCACCTTCTCTTTTTCTCTCTGTCTTTATCACACACACACCCTGCAGCTCCCTAAGAGCAGGAAAATAGGTTAAATAACAAGATTAAAACAGTCCATTTAGAGTTTACTGAGTACTTTTTTCTGATCACAAAGCAATGCACTGTAGGAAACTTCAGAAGTTCATAAATCTAAATAAGACACAAATTTTTCATAACCCTACAACCCCCCCCCAAATACTTTTCAGGAAATATTGCAAATATTTTGTTCTCTTTTCTTTCAAACTTCTTTATTCTTATATAATACATATTCCATAACTCATACACTATCACATACATTTTATGTACTGTGTGTTGCTTTTAAATTATATTATGATTAGGAAAATCATGATTTTTTCCTAACTGAAATTCATTAGGATATTTTAACAACCACCAAATATTCCATAATATGGACATTCCATGATTTGTTTAGCTATAAGTCTATGTTAGACATTTAGGGCATTTCCTTTTGGTTTCTACTATAAATAATGATTTGAGACATACCACTTCATATGTACATTTTTAAATTCATTTCTATTATTTCCTTAGCCTGGATTATTTTTTTTCCCCAGATTTATTTATTTATTTTAGAGAGAGAGGGAGCATGAGTGGGAGGAGCAGAGGAAGAGGGAGAAAGAATCTCAAGCAGACTCTGCTCTGAGCGCAAAGCCCAATGCGGGGCTTGATCTCACCACCCTGAGATCATGACCTGAGCTGAAACCAAGAGTTGGATGCTTAACCAACTGGGCCACCCAGGCACCACTAGACTGAATTCTTATAAGTAAAATTATCAGATAAAAAAGTACAAACATGTTGAAGTTTTTATGAAGATTACCAAATTGCTTTGCATAGACTAGCAGTGTTTGACATTTTGGCTAGCCCTAGTAGTTGACCCGATAGATAAAACATTAAATTTAGGGGTGCCTGCGTGGCTCAGTCCATTAAGTGTCTGCCTTCGGCTCAGGTCGTGATCCCAGGGTCCTGCGATCGAGCCCCGCATCGGGCTCCCTGCTCGGCAGGAAGCCTGCTTCTCCCTCTTCTCCTCCCCCTGCTTGTGTTCCCTCTCTCTCTGTCAAATAAATAAATAAAATCTTTTAAAAAAATTAAATTTTATTTGTGTTTTAATTTGCGTCATTATGATTACTAATGACATTGGCCATTTATTCCTGCTTATTATCCATTTGCTCTATCTGTTCTGTGAATTGTAGGCTTATGTTTTTGCCCATTTTATTGAGAAGATAGAGGTTTTATTATCAGTTATATTAACTCATTATATATTAATATTTTCCCACTGTTTTATTTTTAATCTAAAATATTTGCTCTATAGAAAAGGGCCATAGACCTCAAGCAAAGCTAAGGTATTTTTCTTGTTAATAAATATTTCCCATCAAAATATCAATAATACATAATTTCCTTGTTTGTGTTTAAATTTTTATGATGTTTCTGACACAGAGTTTATAATTTTAAATATTAAAATCAACCTCTTCCTTTGCTATTTAAGCTATTGCTTATGAACTTAGACAGTTCTTCCCCAGCTGGGATAAGGTAAGTATTTACCTAAAGTTTCTTCTAATGTCTTGAAGCGGTTTCATTTTTCACATTTCACTTTCTAATTCATCTAGAATTTACTCTGTTGTATAGCAAGAACGTAATTGAGTCTTTCTCAAACACAAATTTTCCACTGCCAATTATGAAATAATTCATCCTTTTAACATTTATTTCCTATAAATTAGCATCTATTACATAGCATCTATTTATGAAAACATTGTTTTCTGTTCATTTGCCTACTATTGGTTTATTATTTTGAAGTTTCATAGGTCTGGTCATTCTCTTCTCACCCTTGTCTTATTTTTCAAACTGTTTGTATCTATTCTAAGCTGTTCTTTCCTTCAGATAAACTCTACAATTATTTGGTCAAGTTGTCAAAAATTCCATTACATACAAATTCATGAGCTTGTTGCATTCCCAATATTTCTTTCCCCTTTCTTCCTGCCAGTGGAGCTCCTGTTCTTTCAAGGGAAGAATGGGCATAGCCTCTGACAATAAATTTATTTCCACGGTAATTATCCTAAACAAGTGAATCAGTTTCAGCCAACGAGGCAGTGATGGCTTAAAAATATGTCCACAAATTCTTTGGTACACTACTCTTCCAAAGATGGAAGGGACAGTGTTAGTCTTGCAAGTCTAGGTCACAAAATGTGATTTCTGCCTTGGTCTCTCTTGGATTGCTTGCTCTGGGGGAAGCCAACTGCCATGTTGAGAGGATACAACATGGAGACTATGGAGATACCCAAGTGGTGGGTAACCAAGGCTTCCTGCCAACAGCCATCTGGGCCATGAACCACCTCAGAAGTGGATCCTCAAGCCCAGGCATGCCTTCATATGATTGCAGTTCCTACCAACATCCTAACTGGAACTTCATGAGAGACCCAGAGCCAGACAGACCCATCTCGCTAAGCCTCCAGGGCATTTCTGATCCATAGAAACTGTAAAATAATAATTATATGGGTTTTGTTTTCATCTGACTTATCCCCTGCAGTAGTCTCATTGTTGTGGTGGTTTTTGTTGTTTTGCCACTGTTTTGGAGGTTATTTGTTCACGGCAATAGATAATTAATAGAGAGGTATAAGCAGAAGTCTTCTGGAGGCTCTGTACCTTTCTAGATAAGTGAAAAAGACTTTCTAGATAAGTGAGAAAGATAAAGCTGGAATCACCCTTTCTTTTACTCCTTAAATGTAGGTGTAATGCCTAAAGAATAGCAGCCATATTACAACCATGAGGCAACAAGCGTAAGTGTGAAAGTTGGTGCATTAAGGATGATGCAGCAGAATGACAGAAAGCTAGATAAAGATATTGCTGAGCAGCTGAAATAATAAATAACCACAACCAGCTGGTAAAGAAGCCTTAAAACCAGCAAATCTCTCTCTCTCATTATGTGAGGGAAATAAACACTTTGTGGGGTGCCTGGGTGGCTCAGTCGGTTAAGCATCCGACACTGGATTTGGGCTCAGGTCATGATCTCAGGGGTCATGCGATCAAGCCCTGCACTGGGCATGGAGCCTGCTTAGGATTCTCTCTCTCCCTTTCCTCTCCCTCTGCCCCTCCTCCCTCCCTGCCTGTGCACATGCACTCTCTTTCTATAGACAGGAAGGAAGGAAGAGAGGAAGGAAAGGGGGAGGGAGGGTGTGAGGGAGGGAAGGAGGGAGGGAGGGAGGGAAGAAGGAAAGAAGGAAGGAAGGAAGGAAGGAAGGACAGACTTGTTTGATCTACCTCTGGCCAATTAATTTGTTATTGCCACCAAATACATTCATAACAAATGGTTGGGATCAGATGCAGATATTTTGTGAATATGAACATGATTTTTAGAGTTATGAATGACAAATTTGAACAGCTCTAATGCAATAAAAAAAACACATGTAGACTTCCTTCAACAACTTTGAGCTTATGGAAATTGTGGAAGGTGAATTAATAAATGACAGCAGAATCTAGATTACCTCAGGGAAAAATGCTTCAGAGTATTTAGCATATGAACAGACTCCCTTTTGCTGCACTTTTTTTGTGCTGATATAGATTAACCCATGGTCAAATTGCCTGCAATCAGGTACTGATCACAATTCTTCAAAATGCCCATGAAACACAAAATACAGTAAAAAATGTTTTATTTTTTTAATTCTACAATCCTACATTTTTTAAGATTTTATTTATTTGAGAGAGAGAATGAGATAGAGAGAGAGCATGAGAGGGGAGAGGGTCAGAGGGAGAAGCAGACTCCCCGCTGAGCAGGGAGCCGGATGCGGGACTCGATCCCGGGACTGCAGGATCATGACCTGATCCCGGGACTGCAGGATCATGACCTGAGCCGAAGGCAGTCGCTTAACCAACTGAGCCACCCAGCCGCCCTACAATCCTACATTTTAAAGCAACTCGGCACATCTTTTAATGAATAATTAAAAGCAGCTATCCCTGAAAACATTGTTCATACATAAGGGATCTGTCACCAGTGTTCCCCAGTGAGGTCACCCACTTACTTGTCTCTCTAGGACATTATTTAATCTTCAAAACATGAAAATATATGTTATTTTATTTCTACCTTAACTATTATATTTTACAATGTATATTCCCAGAAATGGTGCCATTCGCACAGCTACCAGAATGGCTAAAATGTCAAGTCATGATGAGAATGTAGAGCCACCCAAACTCTCAGACCAGAGTGTTAATTGCCATAATTAAATGGAAACATTGGACAACTGTTTAGTATTTGCTAATATTGAACATATGCATACTCTTTGGCCCATCAATTCCACTCCTAAGTACATAACCAACAGAGATGGTACATATGTTCACCAAAAGATATATATAAGAATGTACATAACAACATTATTCATAATAGGCAAAAACTGTGAACAACCCAAATGTTCATCCACAGGAGGAAGGATAAATGAACTATGGCATGTTCACCAAGTGAAATGCTGGAGCAATGAAAAGGAATGAACTATTACTAGCAACAACACGGACTCCCACAACCTCAGTGTTGAATGAAAGAAGACAGACAAAGAAGAGTTTATACTGTATGAGTCCATTTATTTAAAGTAAATTTTTTCTTAAAAAAATGACCAATCAAAATAGTGATGATGGAAATCAGAACAGTGGTTAGCCTGGTCAGGATAGGAAGTAGAAGGGACCACAGGGGAGCTTCTAGGGTCTGGCAATATTCTTATTTCTTTTTTTATTTCTTCACCTGAGTGGTTTGTTCCCATGAATGGGAATATTCAGTTTGCAGTTTGTAAAGATTCATCCATGTGCATGTTTTTCTATCTATATGTTACACTTCATTTAAAAATAATGCCATTTCTTCCCATTTATTCCTGCAGTATCATTTTTAAATGCAACATATCTAAGTGTTAATATAAAGCAGGCCAAGTTTGTGACTCCTAGAAACTTTTGCTTCAACAAACTGAAGGCAGAAAAAAATTGAAACCACTTTTAAAACAAAACCAAACCTAACAAAAACAGTTGTGTCATTTGGTCCCCAAAAAAAGATGAAAAGCTGGGGCAGTATATTTCTGGGTAGGATAAAATAAATATTACCCGTAGTCTCTCTTTTCTTACCCCTTGGGCTAAACGGCGCCTCAAAAGAAGGATGATAACAGAAGAGATGGAGGGGTTCATTCCCTTGCCCTACCTTCCTACTTCTGATAGGATGTGGAATTGAGAAATGGATAGTACAGGAGGCTGGCAGATGGCCACATCTGCCTTAATTTGTCTACCTTAATTTGAATACAGTTAGTTTGGGTTGACTGCTTCCCAATATTAGCACTGCACAGGTTGTCCACCGGAAGTGTGGGTGACCAGGAGAGCATCTAGGCCAACAGTTGCTTTGGACACCTATCAAAATTCCCCTCCACACCCACGACTGACTCTCAGGTCAGATTTTAGATTTCAGAAAGATTCAAGCCTCTGTCCGGTTCTGCTCTGCCTCTCACGTTTGCCTGTAGGCATATTCTCGAAGACAGTATGAAGAATGCATGTTAAAGATGACTTCTCTGGCTCTTAGGGCTTTACTGGAGAATTTATCTGGTAGCCAGATGTCCAGGATGGTGGGGTTCCATCTTAGAGACTCAGCCTGAAAACCAGATGTCTTCCCTGAGTCCAGCAGTTCTGCCTCACACTTGATTTTTTTTTCCCCTATAAAAACTTACTCAGAATTTGGCCGGGGGGGGGGTGGGAGGGAGATATATGAAGCAGCTTAAATATTTTTACAATAAAAAAAAAAACTTATTCAAGTCTAGAGAGATCCACATAGACTATGTGATATGAAAGTGTTACATGTTTATAACAGTTTTCAATTTATATATGGCAAAGCTGTTTATCCCCAAGAGGAAAAATGGCATGTACCTTTACTTCTTCAGGTGCCCTGAATTTGGAGGTTTAAAATAGTTCTTTGTAGGACCTCCCTGGGAATTTGACAGATGCTTCAGGCTATTGGAAAACTTTAAAAGGATTTAACAAGAAACTGCATTGCACCATTTTCTTTTAATCTGTGTATACAGTTGTCTAGTTATGGCTAGCTTTAAGCCATCCAAAGGCTGGGAGCATTTTAAATCCCATTTGTTTCTTGAGAAGACTATTCATTAATGAGCTTATGTGCTTGCTTGTTTCTGAAGTTAAATCTTATTTCTACATCTACTTTTTCTAATAATTTTTTTGTCTTGATTTGTTGGGCAAAATATTATGTGGGTTTGTTAATTGTACACTGCCCAGACTTCGGAATTTGTTTTAAAATCATGTTTTAAATGTCCAAGGCTTAACATACCCTTAACGTGTTTCTTTATACGGTAAATACACCAAGCTTAGATTTATTTTTCCTTCAAGATATTAAGGACCAGCAGCATACATCCTACCTTACTCCTCAGCACTCTCACCCACAAAAATAAGCCCATTTTCATTCTTCTCATAAAAGACTCAAAAAAGACATTAAGAACACATTCATTATACCATGCCTCACCAAGAACTCTTCTAATATGCCTTTTCTTAAAATTACATACTAGAGACAGCCCCATAAGCCTCTGTGGATTTTCAGGACAGGCTGCTTTCTCAGCTCACACTTGTGGGTCTGCCTCTGTATGGAGGGGGCCATCTTCACGCATTCTCTAGGGAGCTCTCATCTAAACCTGAGAGCTCAAGCCATCCCTACCCTTTACCTGGGCTCTCTTTCTTGGTTCTGCTTTCTGGTTCCTCTTCTGAGCAACCTCTTGGAAGTAATTCCACTTTCCCTCACATCCAAGGATGAGGATGTCTTGTTCAGTAAGCAAATCCGACAGTAAAACTCTTAGTCAGGTGCACTCATATGAGTATGATAGACACACAGTAAAGGCCGATCGGCAACGGAGGATGGGGGAGCCAGCAGTTAGACATTCATTTACAGTAGCATAACCCCACATTCATTTATTTACTTATCTTCCAGATGGACTTCAGAAAAGGTTTGAGGTGGCTACATAACCCCATCTCCAAAGAGCAAAGTAATTAGTACTTTCAGGTCATAATGATTGGGGAAGGGGGTAATTATACCATCAAAATCCTTCTGTCCTTGTAATAACCTACATCTAAAGTGAAGATTAAAGTTATTCCGCCTTTGAAGAGAAGCTTTTTGTTTGGGGATTTTCAAGTATGCTTGTCAGGTATATGCCCATCACTGGTAACATCTTCGGAATACACTTGTCGTCTCTCCGACATCAGTAAATCCATTCGTTCCCGGCTGTAATTTATCTCTTGATAAATCATGCTATCAAGTTGAAGTGTGAAAGCAATACCCTTAGGACATAAAATACCACTGAATCCGCTGTTCGGTTAATTTATTACTATTATTAGGGAACTGACAGGATTACTTTAAAAAAACTGAGTGCCCAGAGGCCCCAGATTTTTATCAGGTCTTTGATACAGGCACAGTGTTCAATCATGCCCAGCTGACCCAGCCCCTTCCCCCAGCCTCCTCCTGCTGCCAGTCCCTTTGGAGAATTCTTCTGGGAAGGGGGGAATGGCTGAGCTGGGCAGTCTCCTCCAAAACGTTCAGACAGATAGGTAGGTCTGACAGTCAAGAGATAAAGCTTTGAGGCTTCTTTCTTGAGGAAGTTGTTTGCTTTCTTAAAAGGACTGCCTCTCTATTCAGTCCATGACAGCATGGCTTTATGTATGTGGAGGCATAGCACTAAAGACTGACATGGTACAGCGACAGGAGTTCCAAACAGGAAGCAGCAGACGTGACTTGAAATTCTAACTCTGGCATTTACTAGCTGTGTGACCTTGGACAAGCTATTTAGTGCCTCTGAGCCTTAGTTTCTATAGCTGCAAAATGGTGTTAACAACAGGATTGCTGAGAGGATGAGTCAAGACAGGTGGATATGCTCACCTCATAATAGGTGGCCAAAAATGTTTGTGGCTCCCTTTTAATACTATATTTTTTAAAGCAGATATTTATAGGGATATATCAATGATCTTAATTTTTCAACCATTAGTGATTATTTACTTCTCTGTCCTACTCAGATGTGTTTTAATGTGGGATTCGACCCAGCATTGGGCATTAAGATACATGATAAGTAAAGACACCTTCATAAGACTTTTTTTCACATCTTAGAACCTAAGGAAATGTAGAGTAAACCCCATTAAAACAAATGCCATCACCGACCCCAACCTTGCAAGAAGAAAGAGAGTGGACACGGCCTAAGAAAGAGAATCTAAGCTACATCCAACCTAACAGTATTTCAAACAATACTTAACACATTCAACATTCTAGCATGAACATTGTTGTAAGAGAAAATGTCCACGAAGCTGGTTTGTGCACATGCTGGTGGCAGTTCAGGAACCTACTTAAGCTTCTGCTATTGTGCTCTGTACTCTTTCCAGCCTTCTCCTTGACAAGCCATTCCATTGTATCCTCAAGACCTTTGCACTTGCCAGGCTTTCAGCCTAGGACACTTGTCCCTGATCTCAACCAACCTCCTTTCACCACTTCATGCAGACCTGAGCTCCAATGTCACTTCTCTAGAGGGACCTTTTTTAAACATCTTACGAAAATAGTCCCCACACCTGGGGCACCTGGGTAGCTCAGTGGGTTAAGCACCTGACTCTTGGTTTCAGCTCAGGTCATGATTTCATGAGTCATGAGATCGAGCCCCATGTCAGGCTCCACGCTCAGCGGAGAATCTGCTTGAAGATTCTCTCTCTCTCTCTCCACTACCCACTTGCTCTCTCTCTCTCTCTCAAATAAGTAAATAAATCTTTAAAAAAAAAAAAAAAGATAGTTCCCACACCCAATGCCCATCCATTAATTGGTCCCTTGCTCTGCTTTTTCTTCATAGCAGTTAACACTACCTGACAGTCTCCCCCAACCACAGCACCCTTGCCAGACTCTTAGCCTTTATACAAGCATTTCTCCATTCTTTCACTATTACAGGCTGAATTATGTCACCCCCAAAATTCAGAAGTTGAACACTTAACCCCCAGCACCTCAGAATGTGACTGTATTTGGAGATAAGGTCTTTAAAGAGGTAAATAAATTAAAATGAGGTCATTTAGATGGGCACTGATCTCATAAGACTGGTGTCCTCATAAGAAGAGGAAATGTTATCACAGACTCTTACAGAGGGAAGATGATGTGAAGACACAGGAAGAAGAAGCCACCTATGAGCCAAGGAAGGAGCCTGGGGACAGAACCTTCCATGGAGACCCTCGGAAGGAACCAGCCCTGCCAATACCTTGATCTTGGACTTCCAGCCTCTAAAACTACAAAATGACAAATTTCTGTTTTTTAAGGCACTTGGTCTCTGGTACTTGTTATAGCACCCCAAGCAAACTCATGGATTCATCTCTCCAACTCCTTCACAACCACAGGCCCAGCTCACTTACTGTTTTCTCTGCTAATTCTTCCACTTCTCTTGGTCAGATTTAATAGCTCCTTTTTTTTTTTGTTACCATCCCATGGTACTTTGTTCATACCTCTTCCAGGAATTTGATCTTATTGTTGTTAATTATTTGTGTAAGATCCTATCTTCCACATGAGGCCAGATTTTCTTGAAGATTTTTTTTTTATCTTTGCATCCTGAGCTGTCTAGGTCAGTTTCCTGATATAATATAGACTTTTATGTATATTTGTTGCACGAATTCTCTGGAACGAGGCTGCTCACTCAGATTTCTTTCCCCCACGGCTTCCTATTGTTTCTTTTAAAAAAAAGATTCCTAAGCAGTTTCCCTGTATAGGAATTTATCCCAAGAAGATTTTTGAACAAGTACATAAAAATGGATGTACAAGAAAGTTCTTCAGAGCATTGATTACAATATCAAAAAAATGCAATAGGCATAAATGTTGTTCAATAGAATTAGTTAAATAAGTTATGGTATGTCTCACAGAGGGATATTGTGCGGTCAATAAAAATGATGATGTGGATCTATATTAATTGCATGGGAAAATAATCATTATTGAATGAAAACACAACAAAAGAGGATACAGAACAGGATGTATAGCTTAATATGTAAACAAAGTCGTATATAAGTATAGCTCTAGGTACCCATGCATATAGAAATATCTGGAAGAACATTTGCCAAAATGTTACAAGAGTTAAATCTGGATGGTAAATTTTCACACAATTTTTCTTTTCTCTGTACATTGCAGAAACATGTAGATTTTTGAAAGTAGGCATGAATTCATTTTATAACCAGAGTAAAATAATAAAATTATTTCATTTTAAATATATATACTAATAAAGAGGAGAGTAGCTAGGCTCTACTATTCTGCTATATCAACATCTTCGCCCAAGCATGGAAAGGAGGCAATTCTCATCCTGCTAATTAAGCTTCCTGAAAGCAGGTCAGCCCTGGGTACAGGCCACACAGACGGGCATCTGCATGGCATGATTAGGAGCTATTGAGCTCCTTCTGCCCACCCCACCCAGGTCTCATCCTTGAGCCCTGCAGTCAGGCTTTAAAAGCCTAAGTTTCTCATTATTAGTTATTCCATTTGGATACTTCAATTAGGCAGCTGTTAAAATTCATGGGGAAAAAAAGCTATTTTTAGTTAAGGACATGATAACCCAATTAATTCCCCAGCAAAATCCTGGACCATTAGATTGTGATATGGAAAAGGAAAGAAGGGGAAATGGGCAGGAATTGGTGATGAGAGTGGGAAAATCCAACATGAACAAACTCAGTCCCTGGAGAAAGTAGAGAAAGGGCAACAAACAGGAGGAGGGGCTGGAGTGATAACCACACCTTTGCAAACGTATAGGGCAAAGCTCGCTTCTCAGTGGGACACAAATAGTTGCACACAAATCCTCTAAGAAGAGAGATTCTTTTAAAAAATCAATCACTCACAGATTGATTCTCCATCAATACACGTTTTACTTCTTTTTGGCCACACCTGCACACTTGGATGATGACCATCTGCTGCAGACCAAATGAGACAAAATAATATTGTGATATATTACCCAGTGTTTGTCATTCCCCATACTTCCTGCTAATCCCCTTGTGGCAGATTATATTTTCCCTAGATGGCCATACCAATATATGTCCCAGTCCTCATGCTCACAATGTAGCATGGACAAGCCTCCCCATCCAGAGGTGGAGCAGTGTTCCCTGTCCTTGAATGCAGGTGGACCTTTGTAACTTCCTCAACCAATTGAAAGGGCACTGTGTGACTGATAGGCTTGTCGTAAGAGGCAATATGGCTTTTGCCTGCCTCTCAGTCTCTTCACTTGCCACTGGAACCCACCCACTATGTTGTGATAAAGCCCATGGCACACGGTGTGGCCATGGAGGGTCTTCCAGCTGACTGCACCAGCTAGGCCCCCAGCCAACAGCAACCTCCAGAATACTGCACTTACAAGCTTTATGATGATCTCAGCCCCCAGTGTTGATGATGTCCAGCTGAGGCCCCACACATGGGAGGAGAGATAACTTGTCCTCACTGTGCCCCGTCTCAATACCTGACCCACAGAAACCATGAGACATAGTAAAAAGTATTTTTGTTTCGAGCAATAAGTAACCAGCATACTACCCTGTTCTTACCATTGCCCTCAGATTAGGTTGCTAAAAGAAAAAAGTGTAAATTATTTTTTGAGTTTCAAAGTAGTTTTTCAAGAATCATCTCTATGACAATGACTTAAAGGAATTAAATTTGGAATCTAAAAAATCCTAGCATTTGACTATCAAAAGACAAAGTCCTAAAGAACTTAGAGGCATAATATTTATGACTTAGGCAACAAATTCAGAAGAAGGCAAGATAAGAGTGAGTTTTCCAGTCTAAGAAGATATTAAGAACAACTTTTAAAAATTTTTTGCTGGAGATAAGACAGAGTCTGAGTGGTAGACCCGGAAAGGCTTGGAATTCCAAACAAGAGACTTCACTGCTGGACTCCAGGCAGTGTAGACCAGAGGCATTGCTGGGGGGTATCTCAGTAGATGCCAAGGGGACTGATGAAGAGGGTCAAGGATGGGGATAATCAGACATCTCTTGCCAGCATTTGTAACTGGTGACCTGGGACCAAATGGGGCCTTGCAACAATCCATTAGTTCCAAGGGCAACTTAGTATCAAGCACAGGGAGAAGGAAAGAGTGGAAAAACAAAACAAAACAAAACAGTATGAACAGGATTCACCTGAGATTGATCATGTTAAACATTCTGCCATCAGTAGTGGGGGATGATACTGTGTAAATTTACTCACTAAAATATTAAGCAACATTATTTATACAACCAAGTTATAGCTTAAGGAATGTGTACCTTCTTCACCATTTTGATATTCGCCTTCTCTGATAAAGTTGTAACCTCCAGGAGGGGAAGGACATAAATGGCCCAGAGTGGGGACTCAATGAATAGGTGTTAATTAGAAAATAAATGAATAAAGAATTCTGAACAGCTTTGTTGTGGCAATCAGAGGCCATGAATCATCTCACGCCTGTTTCCAACAAGCCAGGTGGCCTTTAATAAGTCCCTAACTCTCTTGGGGCCCAAGAGTTCTCATCTATAAAATTAGATGATCTCTAAGTGTACCTCCAACTCTCATATCCCACTGGACCCTAAGCTACTACACAACAGGAAACAAGATCCAATCATTTTTATAGCCCCAGGACCTAGCATAGTGCCTGGTAAATAGCAGGCACTCAATTAAATATTTGTTGAAAAATGAGATGAACATTATGCTATGTTTCAAACCCTAACAAGGACAATGTGTAATTTGGTTGCCTTTTCAAGTACAAAAATGTTAAATGAAAACTACAGAGAAATAACAAACCGAGAATGTCATAATGTCATTTTCACGGTACAGCAACATTTCCTAACTGCCCAGCATTTAAGGAGTAATGGTTTTATTGCCCGGGAGTCTGACACGGTGATTTGCTCTGACTTGCCTCCCTGTTATTCTGACTGACAGCCTCTCTGAGCTGTCTTTTGGTGGGCAGCTGTTGCCCCCGGTGCATTTTTGATCAAAAGTACATAGGTCCTGTCATCTTTTATAATCCTCAGAACCTGAAGATTGTCTTTTACTTAAGTTTTCGGAACTGAAATTAAGTTTGAATAATAATCAGGATTGTGGATCTTCTAAAGCAAAGAGAAAATGCTATCTTATGATTTGTCCAGGCATAGAATTTCAGAGTTGAAAGATTTTTCCATCCTAGGATTTTATCTTGTTAATATTCTCCTTCGCAATTCAAGTACCAAGAACTGGAAAAATCTCTGATTGTCCTAAAGCAATGGCATTAAAGGCTCCTCATAACACACAGCACCAGAATTGTGCCATAATTTAGTGAAATTGAACATTGCTCTGTGACTGCTAATTTTCCATCGAGATGATTCTGTCTCTAAGCAAGAAAAGAAAAGATGAAATCTTGATAGGGAAAAAAAAAATCCCTTTTTCTAATTACTGTGAAGATTCTCAGATGCTTTAGGATAAATATACTATTTTACCTTTGCCCTAGTTTTTACCACAAGGTTCTGCTAAAAATCCTTGTGGCTGGAATGTCATAATGGAGTTTCTCTTTTAATCTGCCACTTGGAAAACCCAGTTATAATTGTATAGTGATGATGTGTTCTGTTCTAGGAGACTGCTGTATCAGCGTATTCATTTTTAACCTTTATTTTCAATTATTTGCAGTTTGGGATTTCGTCCCCAAAGTCAATTTGGAAGACTTCTTCTCTTTTAATAAAGGAACTGAATTTACCCATTCTGCAGTTGCCAAACAATCACATTGAAAAACATGAGCATATGCATGTTCATAGACACATTTCATAGACTCTAAGTCCAGAAATACGATTTTTACTGTCCTGATATGTTAATCATTAATGCAAAGTATCTATTATTTTCCCATTTTCTATTAATTTCAATAGAATCTCACTGTGTTTTTTGGTGGGATTAATATAATTGGACTACAGATCTTCTGGATGAAGTAGGGTTTTTTTTCATGGTCATATATAATACTACTACTACTAATAATAATAATAGTTGCATATCTTTTTTAAAGAAGTTACCCAGGGGTGCCTGGGTGGCTCAGTCAGTTAAGTATCCGACTCCTGATTTCAGCTCAGGTCATGATCTCAGGGGTTGTGAGATTGAGCCTTGCATTGGGCTCCACACTGGGCGTGGAGCCTGCTTCAGATTCTCTCTCTCCCTCTCTCTCTCTACCTCTCTCAAAAAAGAAGGAAGGAAAGAAGAAAGGAAGGAAGCAAGGAAGGAAGGAAAAGAGAAAGAAAGAAAGAAAGAAAGAAAGAAAGAAAGAAAGAAAGAAAGAAAGAAAGAAAGAAAGAAAGAAAGAAAGAAGAAAGAAAGAAAGAAAGAAAGAAAGAAAGTCACCCATTAGCTCCATTGAAGTAAATGTATAATTGTTTACTTGCCAATATTGGTAATTCAAGGAATTTTAACAACTGTTAGAACATAAAGTCATGTCTCTACTATGGCAAGTTTACTCATAAGATTATCATGTTGGGATGAAGTGGACAGCTACCAATGGGATGTGATCTTAGAGCCTCTCTCCTCCTACATGTCTTTCCCACTGTGCAATATGAAGTTCACATACTGTTCATCTGTCTAACTTAATGAGATCTCTTTTAAAATGCAAACATGTTACCTGAGGATCAAGATATATTGTCACATCATGGCATGTGAACACCTAGGAATTATTTTCGGAAATTAGTGAGTTAGGTATGAAAGGCTTGGGCTTTGAATAGTGGAACAGGACAAACGTCAAAACAGAAGAATTATATATATTTTTAGCAACCCTCTCCAACAGTATTGTATACATGCCATTATTACAATATTTTTAGCATTCATTTACCTTTAGGTAACTATCTTTGCCTAGGCTCCCTAGAGATCAGTCTAAGACAGAGATGAGAGGCCCAGGCTTTGAAAGAGGTGCAATCCCAGGGAAGTAACAGTGAGGAGGAAGGGAAGGAGGAAAGCGTAGGTAAAATGGTGGGTTACTGAACGGGCCGCATCCTCCTGGAAAGTCCAGTCAGCTGTTCAGTCACATGACTCTGTATCCCTTGTAGTCAGCTGTGTGGAACCACCACATCTAGAAGAGTCCATGTGGACAGGAAGGGAGGATATATCTGCCAGGATCCTCCAACTCCTGTTGACTATTGCTCAAAGGTCACCGCACCAAGTGTCAACTCCCCACTCACTTCCGAGTTATGACCTCCAGTCCCTCCAGGAAGCTGCTGGAGAAGCACAGTCCCTAGCCAACAATGCATAGCTTCCTCTAAGCCCAGGAGCGCTGGGGAAGGCACAGGCCTTGTGAGTTTGGTCAGGTCAGATCTCAGCCAAGAAATCCTAAGGCCCCTGCTTCACTGGACAAAATGGAGCGCACGCTGAAGCCCAGATGGTGGTGGTAGGATTCAGACTATGGTAGTGTTGGCCAGCCTGTTCACTGAGCAACCATCCAAGGCCTAGGGGGCAGGTGGGGCTGAGTAAATCTGGAAAAATACATAACATGGTCTGGAACCAAAATTACTGCTACGTCTATTTTTGTTAAATAGACTACGTGCTCCTCGATGGCAGAAATCCTATCCTACTTAGTAGCCTAGCATCTTTGTCTCCCCAGGAGCAAGGGCCATGTATACCATACCAGACTGGAGTAAACCTTGTTAAGATACATTTTTGTAAATGCTCATCTGATCTGGCCATCCTGCATACAAGAACATAGACGATAATTGTCAAATGGGTTCATCCATCACAAATGTTTACCTATAGCACTTTTGGAAAGGGACTCTTTTATTTGGGCCATTATTTTAAAAACAGCCAAAAGACAAAATGAAAACAAAAATACTCCCAGTGTACTACAGTAATTAAGAAGACAGGCTTTGGAATCTAACAGACCTAGTGACATATTTATATAACCTCACTGGACCCTGATTTTCTTTTCTAGAAAATGGAGATCATAATACCTGTTTCACTGTACTGTTGGGGGAGTGTATTGGATTGTGTCAACTTGCTGGAGCTGGGAACTGTGTTTCCTAGACAGCTGTTTCCTGTATGGTTCAAGGTTAGAATTGGCCAAAAGAGAAACTTGCCCAAAATTTGGGAGAGGCAAGTGAAGCACAGGGGAGGGAAAGGGCAGAGACCTTTAACCTGCAGTCAGACATGGTAATGTCAATACAGCAGTAGGGATGGTGGATCCAAGAGGGTACTGACTTCCCTCGGCTCCACACCTAGCTTGTCACCCCGACTGCTGGTTCTGCTCACAAACCCCAGATGCTTGGCTGCAAACCCACAGAGGCAGATGCCACACAGAGGCTGTAGCTTCCCATGGTCCCCTCCAAGAGCTTCCCCTTGCAATCTACCTTCAGCGACTAGCCGTGCTTGGGTTCCCAGATCTCACTGCGGGCTCTGAGCGGTCTACCTGAGCCAGGACTTCAGGACAACTGGTAAAGGACACCTCTAACCCTCCAACTCCGTCTCCCAGACCTTCACTTCCCTAGCTCCTTGCACAGTTGTGTAATAAACCTGCTTTCCAGGGAGAACCTGATTTGCAGCTTTTGCTGATTTCTGTGGTACTAATACTCCCACTTCTCAAGCTACTAACACTAAGTCACTGAACACGGCGCTGGGAAGAAAGGTGCACAAGTACTCTCTCGCAAGTTCACGAGGCGGCCCCAGCTCACCCCTGAACGAGCACTTCATCCCGTAACATTCACCATGGCTCTCCTTCCCGGACTGAACTGTGACTCAGACAGCAAGATTAGAGGATGATGGACATCATGCTCAATACAGCACCTGGCACACAGGAAATGCTCAATAAATTAAAGTCAGTGTGTTACAGAAACCAACCCTCACATTGTGTTTAGTTCTGACCCTGCCCAAGGCATGTTTGTACTTGCAACATGCAAAGAGAAAAAAAATGGGCCCAGAGATAAAAGGATTTTCCAACTAATGCAAGAACAATTTTTACATAGTTTAACAAAAGGCTGTTGCAGCTCTTTACAAATTAAGTACGCAAATTCCATTTCCTACAAAACAAATACGAATTAAGGAAATAATAGAATATTTTGCACGTGCAGCAGTGGAAGGTTGCATTCTATGAATATTAAGGAGCAATTCTGCACTTAACATTAAATGACCATCTCAGGGAGAAATTTATAGTTACCGAATCTGTCCAGAAGCTTCTAGCTCCTTTCCAATAAACTTAATAGCAGACAAAACCTGTGTAAACTTAAATTTCCATACTGCCCTTCCCCTCCTGTCTGTTCTCTTAACTGTGCGCTTTGCTCGCTCCGTGGCTATGGTCACAGAATGTAAATATATGCTTATCTCAGTGGTGAAGCACTTTCAAAATCCAAAGCATTTGACATATAGGATTCTTTTCTTCTTGGGCTTATCAAACAGCATGATGACTGATACTTGCTTTTAATTTTAACCAAGGGTTTCAGGTTTATAATTTTTGTTTCCCCAGCTGAGAATGCCTAAATCAATGCTTACTTTGGAGTTGATTGTATATGGATTATTCAACAGTTAACTTAGGCATGAAAACACAGAGTAAACTGCTCATTCTTCCTCACCTCAGAACTGGTGAAACTTTTAGCCAAATATTGCTAAGAGAAATGTTTCTCCCTGGATACTGTGCAAATGCTCTTTTTTCTTTGCCCCAGAGCTACATTATTTGCTGATCCTCTTCTTTGCTTTACAAAATTCTACATCTGAAAGCCCTGTGCTCTGCAAAGGACGCCTCGCTGTCTCAGGGCTTTCTTTCAAACGACAGAGAACTTTCAGTTTCTCAGTCAACAATTGTTCAAAATTTATCTTTAAGTCATCAAGCTTATTTCTGAGGAGATTTGGTTTCCTCTAAAGTGCACTCTCTACAAATAGTGGCTGCCTCTAATAGTTACCCAGAGGTGACTTTTTGTTCTTTGCTCTGATCGCTCTTTCTGCCTCTTTGAACAACACTGTAGCAATTTTATAAATCCTGGCTTGGATGAACCAAGTAGAGAAAGAAAACCACCTCTGGGGTAACTCTAACCTGAACAAAACATCCCTTATTGAAAACCACCTCTGGGGTAACTATAAGCTGAACAAAACATCCCTTATTGTACAGAATTCACTACACCTAGGTTCTTTCTTGGATACACCTATCAAAATGAAGAAGGGAAAGTCGTTCCAGGCAAAAGAAAGCGCGTGTGCAAAGGCATAGTGATAAGAGAAAATACACTGCAGTTCAGTATTAGGAAATCAGCCCAAGATGGAACAGTAGAGGTAGATGCCACAACTCCACAAAACAAGGCACCGTTTCCTGCTCCTGACCCCGGGCGAGTGGCCTGCCCGTTTCACCCCGGGCTAAGGAAAGGTTGAGAGGGAGGAGAGGCGCAAGGCTCCACAAGGGAGACTTCGTTCTTGGCACTTGGCACTGCGCATATGCAGAAGAACGACAGCAGAATGGCTGCCTCACGTTGCATTGCTTGAATAGCTTCTCGTGCCTATACCAAGCGAAGGCTTTGGACTTGGTCAGGCAGGAAACCGGAGGCCATTGTATTATTTTTAGCATGTAAGGGATGAGAGCAGATTTGAATTTGAGAGCAAGACCAGAGGGAGGCAAGACCCGCTGGGAACTCTTACCATAACCCGGGCCCGGAAGTGGCCGAGGCTTGAACTAAAGAGTGACTCAGGGACCGAGAGGAGGGAAGGGAAGAACGAGAAGCTGAATGTTCCCTGTAAGGCTTGGAGGCCTCAGGACTCAAGGGTGACGCTGCGGATCTGGCTCAGGAAATGGGCAGATCCCTGCTTCAAGGGGAGAACAGAGAAGGAGGTCCGATTGCCCAGCACCTGCCTCACCCCAGCCTCAGTCGGGTCCCCGCCCTGAAGTTCTGTGCTTGTCCGACAACCTCCTGCCCGGAGGTTCTGCTTCTCATCTGACCCCCTTCCCGAACTGTCCCCTGCTAGGTTGCCAGGAGGCTTTCTCAAATGCAAATCTGATCATGTTGCTTAAAATACTTTTACAAATCTATATTCCTCCTGAGGACAAAGCACAGATTTCTTGGCGAGGCCCTGAGGTCTTTGACGTGTGGGTTTTACCTACCTCTCCAGCGACGTTTCATAACCCTCCCCTCACACACTGCTGTGGTGGCTTGGCTACTTCTCCCTTTCGGCCTCTGTGCTCTGCCCGGACCCTACCCTACCCCGACCCTACACTGACCCGGTCTTTTCTTCATAATTCATCAAGCAAACCTTTCCTGTCTCCAGGCAGAACTAGGTGCTCCCTTATTTACCCCCTGCAGCCCAGCGACAGACTCATTTGTATATTTATCTTGTCTCCCTCTCAGACCATAATCCCTTCCAGGGCAAAGACCATGTTCTTCTCCCCAACCTTTGGCATGGTGCCTGGAACACAGCGCTCCTTTAGTAAATGTCCACGGTACCAGTAAATGACCAGGTACGGGAAGACAAAGACAGATTCACTCCTGTGCTCCAACTGGACCCTGCCTGGTATTTTTTACTCTCTTCTAATGATACAGCATTTACTTTCATTCTGAGCTTCCTGATGGCCAATGCGTAAAGAGAAACAATAAAGGATATGATGTTAGCTGTCTGAAAAAAAGCAAAACTTTCACTTCTTCAATAGAGACAAACTTTTTCCTGATAATAAATTTTCAAAGGAATTCATCACATGAGTTCTTGCACAAGGAACATTGAACAACATAATGGGCAGTATCTTTAAGCAGTTTTTACGGAAGCTATAGAAATATTCTTCACTTCACTGTTTCCAGGATTAAATGCTTAAAAAAAAAAAAAGATAAAGACCTAGCACTAAAACATGATTCATGAAAGAGTTTCCACTGGGAAAGGCTAAACTAATGAACACCGCATTTAGAGCTTTCTGGTGATCAAGGATACAGTTTAGCACACATAGGAGACTGTACATCTATAAACTTTATTTCTCAAATATCAGTTGTCTCAGCTAGGCTTTGACAGGAGCTAAATGACAGCCCCAAATTGGATTCTCTGAGAGCCTAAAAAACTCCTACTCGTTCAAGGGTAGCTATCTGTAGCATGTAAACTCTTGCCAGACTGAGACAAGAATTTGGCCCAGTGAATAAAAAATATAGAAAGTAAATGTTCAGAAACTGTAAGAGGAGGAGAGGTTCCAGGTTGATTGTCCATCCACAGCATTTAGTTTTATTGCACTGCATAAAGGCACTCAAAACTGGAGTGACCAGTATGTGAGCTCATCACTGGTCCACAAGCTCATTAAGACAATAGAAAACGATCTTCCTCTGGCTTGGTGTCAAAAAGCACTAGTCATTTCCCCTTCCCCCTACCCCCTTGCCTCTACCTGTGAAAACAAATAGGAATTCCTCAGGAATTAAAGCTCTAGTTTTGGGACCCTGGGGAGGGTGAGGGGTGTAAACTGTCAAAGGAAGAGGAAGAAATGAAAGAGCTAACGGTCCTCTAGAAGGTTCCACACAAAACATCTCCTTGTCAGGCAGCACCCTGCTTGCAAGCGGGAAGCAGAGGAGCAGATGAGAGAGCTCAGGATCAGACAGGCACCGGGCGGGACCGAGCAGCGACGGATCTGGTCAGCTCTGGTCAGCTCTGGTCAGCTCTGGCTACCTCACTGCATTGTTCTAACAAAATATCTGAGCGTGGCGGACCCGAGAGGTTCAGTTACAAGAATAGTCCTTATAGGCATCATCAGAACCCCCCAAAAAAAGACTTTCACAAAGATAAAAAAAAATGAGCAAAAAAAAAATTGTTGCAATAATTATTTTCATATCGAAATTTGCTAAATATTGAGACCTCTGATGTAAAGAAAATGAAAGGTCTCTAACTTCTAAAATGAGGCTGCTAGAAAAAGATCAGCAAAGCAGCTTTCTAGAGCAAAGTAAGTGGATGTTGCTTCAGCATACTGATTGATATATGATCGAAACATATTGACTTATGTGTAATTAACAAAAGAGTTTAATTAATCTGCTGATTGAAAATGTCATCAATCTTAGTCAAGTGAATTTTAATTCAAAGATAATATCATTATGAGTATTATGCTCAAGTAATTTTATTTAATTAATCATAAAACTTGTCCTCACATATGCCTTTAGCTTCAATAAATCATAAAATAGCTGACAAATTTTCTTTCTAGGAGAAAATTTAAGACATCAGTTTGAAGCACTGTATATTATTTCTTGATGTGTTCTGAAAGGAAAATGCTGTGTTTCAAAAGATACCTTCTTGCCTTTTCTCTCTCCTTACATAATCATATAGGATGGCAATTCTTTTTTTTTTAATATTTTATTTATTTATTTGACACTGAGAGAGAGAGAGAGCACAAGCAGGGGGAACGGCAGGCAGAGGGAGAGGGAGAAGCAGGCTTCCCGCCGAGCAGGGAGAGCCCGATGCGGGGCTCCATCCCAGGACCCCGGGATCATGACCTGAGCCGAAGGCAGTCGCTTAACCAACTGAGCCACCCAGGCGCCCCAGGATGGCAATTCTTTTGTGAGCTTTCTTATATCCCTGAGTAAAATAAACGTCTCTAAGTTATTTTAAAGGAAAGGATGTGTTTTCTCAGGCTTGAGAAATATCTGAGCTTGTTTTTCTGAAAACTTGGCAGAAAAACAAGGACCAACTACTGAATAATCATTCAAATGACAAGTCTTCATTAGGTTGAATTACTGAAATGAAACTATTTCAGTAATTGTTATTCCTCCCTCATCCTATGTAGCAAGCTAAAATGAACAAAATACACTTCGGGTCTAGAAAGCAGATCCCCCAAAGCCAATTAATGCTCCCAAGCTAGTAGGATACTAATTAGCAATTATTTCTGCCCAGTGATGCCCAGGCATCCTGGGTTGCTAAATGTTCCCCTTGTCCTAAACTGCCAGAGAACACTCATGGAATAGTGATAATTCTTTCTAGGGTGGCTTACAGAATATCCGTCTGTATCCATACTAAATGCCCTCCTTCCTCATCCCTGAGAAAGACCAATGGGTGCAGACAAGGAAAAGCCAATACAGGTGCAGGCTTAAGAGGGACATATTTGACAAAAGGAACTAAGTTGTGATTGGAGAGCCTGCGAAGGGTGACAAGTGATGAGAAGGAGGGATGCGGGTAGAAAGGAGGTGTGGTTTGGGAAGACAAGCAGGAGGAGGTGTGGGGAAGAGACAGGCAGAGAGAATGCCTCCCCCCCACCACCACCGTGAATCCAACTGCAGTTCATACAGTGGGACCTAATTAAACCAAAAGTCACTCTCCAGGAGCCCCAAAATCACTTGGTGATCCTACTGTCTTTAGTAATCACTGTGCCCAGAGAGCATCAGTGGAGTGACGAAAGGTAAGCCCAATTTTGAGGAAATCCCAACGCGTTTTCAGGATACTTGGATTGTTGCCTTAACTCTATTTTCCTCCTCCAAGCACGACTTTCCTAGAATAAATAAAGAAATCTAATGATCTTTTTTTTCCTCTCCAAAGGAAAAGTTTAAAATGTGAGGTGGGTTTAAAAATATCTTTTTCATTCATAGGCTACAAAGCCCTTTAACTTGGTGCATGAAAGAGCTCTAGGAGATTCACTGTTAAACAACGGTTCTCATGGCCAGCAGGTATTTCTAGAGAAAATTACATGCTTTTTACCTTTATTGAATTAAACCTAACAAATATTTATTGAGCATCCATTACATCCAAGGCAGTATGCTGTGAGTTATAAAAAAGTCACATATAAAATAGTGCCCACCTTCAAAAATTTTGCCATCAGAAGGATGAAAATGTAGAATAAAATAAGACAAGTAGACACGTTAACAAATGACTCTAAGGGAGGCAGAATAATGGACAGGCCATAAAAAGGTACAAACTGAAATGAGGTGTCAAGGAAACGTGTCTTATTCTGTTCAGTCTTCTATAACAGAATACTGTAGACAGGGTGCCTTCCAAACAAAAGACATCAATTTTCTCTCAGGTCCGGAGGAAGGAAGTCTGAGATCATGGCGCCAGCATGGTGGGGATCTGGTGAGAGCCTTCGTCCAAGCTGCATACCGGCAGCTGCTTGTTTTATCCTCACAAGGTGGAGGAGAGCAGAGAGGGGAAGCAAGCTCTCTGGTGTCTCCTCCGACAAGGGCACAAATGCCACTCAGGAGGGCTCCACCCTCATGACTTCGTCAAATCCTACTTACCTTCCCCAGGCCCCGCCTCCTCATAGCATTACATTTGAGGGATAGAGTTCCAACCTCTGAATCTGGGGGGAAAAGCAAACATTCAGTCCATCGTCAAAGGGAGAGATGATACCTGTTTTCTTTGGGGGGATTCATTCGTTCATTCAAAAAAATTGTGTCCTGTGCTCTGCCCACCACCTGCATCCTGTGCCAGGATTGGTACACAGTGAACAAAAGAAACAAAAAGGAAAAATAATAAAGCACCAGCTTGAACTTTAGGTATATTTTTCTTTCAATGGTTTATTGGGTATCTTTTTCCACATGCTCACCAATTCGTGAAAGTGTCAGACTTTATTTTTCCACATAGAAGTTAAGACATGTTGTTCCCTATTTTAATTTGCATTTTCCAAATAACTCGTAAAACGGAAAACTTTTCAAATGTTGCGTATTTACTGTTCATTCACATCTCTACTGTGACTTGCTTTTTATATCCTTTAACTTTTTTTTCTACATTCCGTTTGTCTTTTTCTTATTCATTTATAGGGATTTTTTAATTTATCCTAGACACTGATCTGTTCTCATGTACACAGAAAATATCCTCTCCTAGTCCATAGGTTGTTTTTAAACTTCATTTATGGAGCATTTTGCCTTGTGGAGTCAAATTTATCTAGCTTTTCCTTAATAGAATGTGCTTTTTGAACTTTTGAAAAAATTCCTTCTTCTCAAGTTCACATTTTTTCAATTATTTTCTGTGTTTTTTTCAACATATGTTTTTCCTGGTGGCTTCTTTTCATTTCCTAGAGTTTCATTTTTCACATTTTTTGTCTGGAATTTGTTTGGGTGTGGTGTGAAATAGTGATCGAATTCTCATTCGCTTTCCTTAAAGAAAGTCCGCTGTCTCAACATCATGTACTTTGTAAGGATAGCTTTCCCCCACTGGTGTGGATGTCCCTCCAGTAACAGATCAAGTGCTCTGCCTAAGTTATTTTCTGGGTTCTCTCTACCATGCCACTGATGTGCTTACAAATTCCTCTAGTGGGGGCACCTGGGTGGCTCAGTTGTTAAGCGTCTGCCTTCGGGTCAGGTCATGATCCCAGGGTCCTGGGATGGAGCCCCGCATCGGGCTCCCTGCACGGCGGGAAGCCTGCTTCTCCCTCTCCCACTCCCCCTGCTTGTGTTCCCTCTCTCGCTGTGTCTCTCTCTGTCGAATAAATAAAATCTTTAAGAAAAAAAAATTCCTCTGGTGTTCTCTATTTGCTGTGTTTTCGCTTTCCTTCATGTATGTTCTTATCCTGGTTTCTGTGGATTAATCACATTTTCTTCATTTCCTTTATTTTCCTTTACTCATTTAGCATTTTAATCTGTGTTTGTTGCTTTAGTTGTTACACCTAAATTTTTCCTATATATGTATCGTTAATATGTATATTTATTATATATAATATATATTTATAATATACATAAAGTTATACATATATAGTTAAATTTAGTTTTTCTATTTAAGGCTAAAGTTCATACACATATCTGTCATCCTTCTAAACTAAACTAGGACCTTGTATAATTTAACTCTTTTCAGGATCACGTCCCTGCTGTTGTGCTCTGTTTGTTTGATTTTTTGGATCATTTTGTTTTTAGCACGTATGATGAACAATGTTGCTGTTATTCTCATTGATTTTAATGTCAATTCTCATTTAGATTTACCACCATAATTTATTTGTTCCCTTTGCTGCTTGCATTCTGCTTCTTCCTTCTGAATACATTTTTCTTCAAACTAAAGTCTGTCATTTAGCAATCTTTTTTAATGAGCGTGATCTATCCCGTGTTACTGGGGACAGTAACCCTTCTAAGTGCTAACAGGACTAAAATACCTTGTTCTTACTTTCACACCTCTATTTAATCTTTTAAATAGGTAAAATAAACACCTGACCCAAAACCAAAACACAGCACAAAATATCCTACTCATTATAAATTTTTAAATCCCCAATTATTTGCCTTTAGGACGTTGAAAATCTATTTCCCTGCCTATGACAGCTATCATTGCTAAGAAGTATGCTGCCCATCTTATTACTGGGGATTATGGTTTACCTTTGTCTTCTTCCCCTCCATCGGCTTTTAGGTTTTCTCATTATCCTTGATATTCTGCACTTGTACTACTGAGAGTCGAGGTGTGGAACTCATCCATCTATCCACATCTATCTGTCTGTCATTATTTTTCCTACTTCTTAGCCTCCCTGTTGGCTAATTTTACAGTTTCTCTGCTCAGGCATGGTGGGCTTGACCAGTCCCAAACCAGTGTTTAAGTGAGTTTGTGGTCTCAGAGCTCCTGTTCCACACAGGCGCCATGTCCACACGGGCGCCAGGTCCTGGCATTGACCTGGTGAGATGGCTTCCACCCCTGGCCTGAGGCAGCAGCGTGTCTCAGGCCGCGATCCGTGTGGCGTGGACAGTGATTATTTTTTTTTCCTTATAAGGAATTGAAGCACTTTTCCAGCCCAAAGCCTCAAATAGGGCGTTCAATTTCTGGGACCCCCAGCCCAACATGGGGTTTGTGGACTTAGCTCCATCCCCCAAGATGCTGTTCATGACATAGCCCCTCAAGTCTCCAGGTCTCCCTGAGCAACGTGGCTTTACTTCCTACTCACCACCCTGAGTTCCCTTTTTATTTTTAGCATTGGACGGCCCCATTGCTTTTAGTGTGCATTTTAACTTTTAATTTTTAAATGTTTTACCCAGCATTTTTATCAATTCAGATGGTGAAGCATATTTTATTTTAATCTATTCTCCCATCCAGGACATTTCTTAGTACTTAATGTCATCCAGATTGGAAACCTGAAAAGCACACAGAATCCCTCCCTCTCCCTCAGTCAGTTAGTTACAAATCCCTACTGATTCTCTTCCTGAAGAGCTCTCAATGTCGCGTCCTCTTCTCTCAGTCACTTCTATTACTGCTGAAGCCACTTTCCTAGTTTAAGCTACCAGACTTCCTTACCTGGAAAGTTTCTTTCTAGTAACAAACCTTGGGGGCGGGGGGTCCGAGTTATATTTTAACAACAAAGTTCTTTTTCCTTTTCATCTCCGTACTCCCTTCCAATCCAACCTGTACAATGGCACCAAATTAATATATATATTTAAAATATTTTATTTCTGACTATAGTATTACTTTATTATTCGATACATGGCATTAGGACATTGGTTAGCCTTTTGGAATAGAAAAAAGAAGAACCTTACATCCCAATACCATGCCATGTGCAAAAATACTGTATTATAGTCTGGAAATCATAAAAGCACCAAAAGAAAAAAGTAATTTAAAAATTAGTCTAGTGTGGAAAAATCTTTCCTAAGCAACACACAATACCTAGAAGTCATAGAAAAATAAATGATCAGGACTTATTTCCTATAAATTTTAAATTTCCTTATATAAAAGTAAAAATAAACAAAGATAAGAGGTAAGTCCCAGATTGGAAGAAATTTTAAATATCACATATTAAAATGACAAAGGTTTAATATCCATATCACATAAAAAGATTCCACAAATTAATAAGATAAAAATGAGAGTCCCAATTTTTTAAGTGGGCAAAGGATTAAAACTATTTACAGAATAAGAAATACAAATAGAAAATGTACATATGAAAAAATCCTCAGCTTCATTAGTAATAAGGAAGACAGATATTTTTAAATGAAATTTTGGCCTCAGAAATTGGAAGAAATATAAAATATTGATAATTTCATTCACTGAAAAAAGTAGAATGAATCACTGGGGCCATTTTGGAAGTCACTTTTGACAGTATTTTTCACAATTTTAAATGCTATATACTCTTTGACCCAACAATTCTACTTATAAGAGTCTTGGGAAAACACTTGCACATGTGCACAAAAACTTATGTACAAAATACCCTTGAAGTGCTGCTTGTTATGGCAATTTCCTTCAATGAGGGAGTGGTTAACATCAATTAAATTACATCTATTCTATGCAATGCTATGAAATCATTATAAAGAATGAAATAACCCATGTGTGGAAAGAGTTGCAATGTGAAAATATAAGTACCTGTCTTACAACTAACAAATTTGAGTCACACACATGTGTATATGAACACTTGTGTGTATGTGTGTGTGCGTACATGAGTATATTAATGTATGTGTGTATGCATGTACACATACACACAAATACATAGCAACTTAAACGAGGGACTGAAAGAATATACCAAACCTATTAGGAGAGAATATAAGTTGGTTGGGAAGTGGTAAAAAAAGCCAGGATTCTCTCTGTATATGTCTGAGCTTCTTAATCCTTTTGATAAAAATACAGTCATGCAACACAAAAACTAAGCTGGCAGAGAATCTTGAAAATACAAAAGGACAAAGAAGAAAATTAAAATCACATATAATCCCATGGCGATCTCACTTAAATGAAAATCTGATCACTACGCATATACATACAGATCAATGGCTTCCCCTTTCCTACGAGATCAACTGCAAATGCCTTAGTATATAACATTCTTATCCCTGTCTCCTTCCTAGCTTCACATCCTCTTCTCCCCCAACCAGTAACCTAACATCTGTCCAGGACGTCAAGTTTTCTGAATACTCCTGCTATTCCTTCTGCCTGAAATATACTCTCCCACCCTTGGCCGGCAAGTTGTTGTCAGTTCTGTATTCCCTTTGCTGCTTCAGATGATGGTACTTCCCTAAATGCTTTTCCTCTCCTAGCGTTGGTTTACCTCCTCTGCTAGACCATCAGGATTTGAGGGAAAGGATCCATCAAGGCCTGCCCCTACTCGTGTACCTACCCAGGGACTGGTATAGGCATTGGCTCCTGGTGGGCCACTCACTAGGTGATGAATGAGTGCACGCATAAACAGAGACGTGCAAGCACGGGAGAAACAAGACAAGAAAACAAGAATTACTGAGCAGAAGTGGAGACTTGGCTTGAACTGTATTACATTTTACCACCTAGGATTCAAATCCATCATTTAACTCCGTTCCATCACTTTCTCAAGCAACACCTAACACCTGGAGAACAGAAATGGAGCAAAGGGAAGAGAGCATCAGGGAAAGTTGCTTAGAGATGCCGTGATGACAAAGGAGCCAGCATCATTCTGGAGTGGTGCTGAGCACGTGGGTAAGGGACTGGCTATGGCTGGTGAGGAAGCAAGAGCTGGAGCTGAGGTGAAAGAATGGGGGTGATGTAAGTTGTGAGGTGGGGTTCAAGGCAAAGCATTCCAGAGTATTCTTTCCCAAAGTAGTGCCAAAGTATGTAAATGGTATGTAAATAAAAACTTATGCTGTGGGAAAGTCTTCCATGGCCAAGTGTTTGGGAAACACTGGATTAAGTAGAGACAATTCTCAGTAGCAGGATTTCTCAGAGACCTGACTTTAGTAAACTGCTTTATGAAACATCAACCTCAAAAGAAGGGTGCTGTACCAACGTTTACCAAATGTATTTGACATAGTGTATCAGTTTGCTAGGGCGGTTATAACAAAGCACCACAAACTGGTGGCTTCAACAACAGAAATTTATCACCTCACAGTTTTGGAAGCTGGAAGTCTGAGATCAAGGCGTGTGTGCAGGTTTGGTTCCTTGGAGTCTGTGAGGGAGACTCTGTTCCAAGACTCTTTTCTAGCCTCTGTGGGTCTGCTGGCAATCTTTGACATTTCTTGGCTTGTAGAATCACCCTGACTTCTGACTTCACATTCACATGTCATTCTCCCTGCATGGGTGACTGCCTCCATATTTTCCTTTTCTATTAAGACATTAGTCACATTGGATGAACGTTCCCCCTAATACGGTATGACCCTATCTTAACTTGATTAATTACATCTGCAACAACTCTATCTTCAAAGAGTCACATTCTGAGGTACTGCAGTTAAGATTTCAGCATTCAACTGAAACAATTCAACCAGTAGTGTTGCCGGGTGAACTGTGGAGTCCCCTGATCCTGAGGCCTTGACTCAGCCAAACTGGAAGGAATTGCTGAAGGTTCTCGGTCTTGTCACGAGAATGAATTTGAGGATAGACATGCAGCACAGCAGCTGAGTCACACAAGCAGGAAAATTTATTAAAAACGAAAAGTACATTCTCGAGATATGGGAAGGGTTGAGAGAGAGAGAGAGCTAGAGAGAGAGAGCCTGGGAGCACACACTGTATGCCCCGGGGATTGGATTTCTTATCTTTTCTTAATAGTTGTTAACTAGGGGGTGGAATATTTATTACCTGGGGCAGAAAGCAGGGTTTCCGAGGCTTTTCTTCCTAATTTAATCAGGGGTTTCCTGTCATGGCATCTGCCATCTTGGGTCAGTCTGGTTAGATCCAGCTTCTTGTGGAAAGCTGCCAGGACCAGCCTCTGATCTTCCCAATAGATGGCCATGACTTCCAGGTTGCTTGCCTCCAGGTATCCTGCTTGAACCTAACTAACTGCCTACGCTAACGTTAGCATGCATTAACCTTTTGGCATGTAATGTGTAGCAAAACCACTGCCTCGCTGAACCCAGTTTTGGTAAGATCTGCTAGAATTGATTCTCTATCATAAGGTTCTTCCAAAAGAGAGCTAAAGATAGGGGCCCCCATTCACTGAGACCCTAGAATGCATCAGGCAAGCCAGGAAAGGTGATATGGCAATGACAATTTTACAAATGAGAAATTTACAAATGAGAAAACAGATTCTGATCACTAAAGATACCCACCGAAGGTGACTGAGCCGGGTTTCAAACTAAGGTCTGTCTCATTACCAGGCCACTTCTCTCTCCACTCCAGCTTGCTCTTTCCCAAATGAATATGAGCATCATTAAAGTGAGATCCTTGCTGTGGAAATAATGGGGTTATTTTTCCACCCCCTCACTAATGCCTAATCCATACTGAAAAGTGGTTGAGATTTGAAACAAAGCAAAGGCAGTGAGGTTTCTTTCTCATCGTTGAAATAAATCTGTTTAATACGTGGGAAGCACTCCTGGTTAAATGTTTACCTTTTGAACCCTACACTGAAGGAAATGGTTTCCTGAAGCTTTGGCTAATCTTTTAGCAAACTGTCAAACTAAAAACTTGGGTGCTTCTTGATGAGGATTTTAACTGCACTATTGATTATAGTGCGGCTAGAAACCATTTTCAGACTTATCTTCATATGATTTAATTGACATTGAGAGGTATTTTAATTGAAACGTTAGACTTCCTCAGTAGTACTATCCTTTGTTTCTAGCAAGGCAATCTAGCTTTTATGCTTTTAATCGCCATCTGTTGTTCAATAAATGTCAAATCGTTCCTAATGGTCTCTCTAAGCATAGGGTTGGGTTTTTTTTTTTTTTAATTTGCTTTTGTACTCAGTGTTCGTTATGGGCAAATGAGTCCTTGCCGTAAAAAAGCACCATTTCTCATGGTGCTTCAGTCCCGTTAGAAGGAGAAAGTGATTAGAAATAAAGAGACAAGAGAAATGCTTCTTCTTTTTTTTTTTTTTAATTCTTCTCGGCAGTTGGGAGATTTAGAAAGTCTATAAAAATGTTTCCTCTCAGCACTGCTGGTGATTTTACTCCCATTCAAAGCATAAAAGGAACAGAGACCTCCAAAAATCTTTGAGTTGCTTAAATTGTCTGAAATGAAAGAAGCTAATATATTTAAAAAGGTGGATAAGGAGGAACATCCACTGGACTCAGCTTAAGTTCGAGATGTACCAAGGAGCTCTTGACTTCATAAGCCAATAGGGACTCTCTCTCCCTCTTTTTTTTTTTTCTAACCTTGTAGGAATTCTGTAGAGATAAAGCAGAAGCCATACAAGGACTCCATTACCCAGGACCCCACAATGGATTCTGAACTGAACCAGCCTACTCTCCAGAGGTGGAGGAAGAGAATGGCCAGTGACTTCAAATGATGTTCAGCAATGAGAGAAAAGAAAGACCCTCCCTGGGGAGATGCAGAAAATTCTAACCAAAAAAAAAAAGCAAGAATTTTTTTTTGCTTTTCCTCGTTAGCTTCCTAACACCTGGCATCCTCCATGAAAGAGGTTATCTTATCTTCCAAGGTTAGGAAACCAAATGACACTGGCTCTTTGGAGCGCCGGAGAGCCCTGGAGATACGCCTGCTGGGAAGGGGGAGCAGTCTTTCATTGAGACTTGTATGCACTGGGTCACAATCAGCTTGCAAACCAAGAAGTATGCTTGATTGCTTGGATAAGGGTTTGAAATATTCTCCAAGGGTTGTAAGAAGTATATTCTAAGAAGTAATTAGAATTGGTTGAAATACAGGGCTATAAATGGGGGACTGGCACAATTTTACAAGAAACAGATCATAACTCAACATTCTAATGACTTTTTCTTTGGAGAAGGTCAGCAAAGCTATTAACAAGGGAAGTGGGCATGCAGAGTTCTCCACCCCAGACTGTGACTGAGCTTTGAACAAAGTCCCTCCGTCAGGATTCTGACTCTAATTACCTGAGCCACTGCCTTTGCTCAGGAGCAAGTGCTGAGAGGGGCTAAATGGGCAGCCAGGCTTCTGACTGCCCTTCTGGGCGTCTTCTAGCCCTCTTCCCCCAAAGGGATAAGAAAAAAGATGCTGACAAGTTCATTTTTTCAGGCATTATGGCCAAAAATACCACGAATTATTACGAATATTAAAGTCCTCCAAACCCAAGTAGAATTTCCCACACATTAAAAAAAAAAAAAGGAGGGGAGGCTTGACAACAGTCCCTCTGTCACCCTGTCCTCTTGTCTGAGACACAGACACACATGCCAACATGGGCCATGTGGCCACAGAGGGATTTCGAAGGGGGACCCGTCCCCAGTGCTTCAGTTTGGAAACACAGCCTGGATAATTTCAAAATGAACTCACTTGCCCCATGGTCGCTGTGTGTTACGTACACATGAACTATACTGCTCATTAGGTTTAAACTAAGGTTAGGGAATGTGTCTGTTTATTTTTGTTTCTCTGCTCCCCATCCTTCAGTACTCAAAACAGTACCTGGAATCGCAACACCTATTTATTAAATTAAAAAATAAGAATTACAAACTGGGAGTTTTCAGAGGAGCCTCAGAGCAGCTTTGAGCTCCTTCCAAATTACCCTCATCCTTCCCAGTGACCCCGGAATTTGGAGGGGGGGCAGTATTCCCTTCCTACATCCTTCCTGCAGGATGGATCTAAAAATCCAGCACCCCTCCTATTTTTTTGTTCCTCTCGGGGTTCATCACTGACTCAGGATGAACTTGACCCTAGGCCTCTCCTTTGCAAGGTCAGGACCAAATTAATCACCAGAGTCAGTGTCAGTAAAACTGTATGTCTAGCTGTAGCTCTCCCCAAGTGGCCTCACTGAGTTAAAACGTTTGACCACTGGACTCCAGAATCAAACTACTGTCTAGTCAAAATTGAGAGGAACAAGAGGGAAATATGTCTTCAAACGATCATACCTTCCTTGCAGATTATTTATCACTCCCTCAATCATAATGATTCCTGATGGCCTGTATTTATGTCTTATAATTGCCCTATGTATGGTTATATATGTCTTAATTATTACATATGCCCAGAATGTCCTTTGCTTCTAACACTAGATAGTGTTACTTTTATGATCAACTTAACTCTTGTTGCTCTCAGCTTTAAAAAAATTGGAAAATTAATGGATGGCATCCTTTAACCCAGCTCCTCTAGATCTGCAATGCTCCCAGCCATAGACTCCAGGCTCCTGGGCCTACCCCTGTCCTTGCTTCAGCTCACCTGAAGTCTGTTTACTTTCTGACCCCTCTGTACTCTAAGCTTGGTTCTGTGGAACCAAGGTAACAATATGTTGCCTTAATTACTCTTCAAAGATGTTTATTGTGAGAGGACACCAGAACAGCTTTTCCAGCCCTCCTGCTGTTAAGAATTCTAAAGGTTAAGGCCTCCAGTAAACTGTGATTAGAAAAAAAATCAACGAGTAGCTGCATAATCACCGCTATATTTAGCAGGCTAGTGATTTTCAGAGAAACCTGGCATTTCTGCCTGCAGCCTCCTTCAACCCCTCAGGAAGTCTTCTGGGCAGAATCTGTGATGCTCTCCTGGCCCAGCACCTGGAGCAGGGCTACAGGCCTGAACTAGCTCAAAATATCTTAGCATCTCATATAATAAAAGGGAGTCCAACTCCAAAAGAAAAAGAAAGGAAAATGGCTTACCATAAAATGGTTGGGTGAGGTACTGCTGGTTAATAAAACAAAACTGTTGTGTAAAATTCTAATGAGTTTTTTGTTCCCTTAGGTTCTTATAAGGTACGGCCCCATTTCTTTCTTTTCTTTCTTCCTTCCTTCCTTTCTTTCTTTCTTTCTTTCTTTCTTTCTTTCTTTGTAATCTCTACCTCCAACTTGGGGCTAGAATTCACAAAGCAGAGAACAAGAGTTGCATGCTCTACCAACTGAGCCAGCGAGGCGCCCAAACAGCCCCCTTTCTTCAATTGCTCAAGACCCCGTAGTGACTGGTCCTGTATAGTTGTATTCAGGGGCTCATGTCTCCTACAGACTATGGGATTCCCTTTCTGTGGTTTTACTGCCCTCCATTAAACTTCTCTTCCTTCTGATATTGCTCTCTGTTCTTCCTCCCCTCAAAAAAAAAAAAAAAGTCTACTTGTCCGAAAGTCTGTCATTTATACCCTAGGATATATTGGATTCACTTGTGGGAAGAGAGGAATGATTAAATAATAATGGCTAACACTTACTGAGCACTTACCATGTGCTAGGAACTGCTCCAGGTACATCATATATATTAATTCACTTAAGTCTCACAACCACCCAACAAGATAGTTTGCTATTATTTAATCCCCACCTTACAGATGAGAAAATTAAGGCACAGAGAGGTCAAGGAACTTCCCGGGTCACAGAGCTAGTAAGTAGAAGAGCTGGACTATGTACCCAGGCAGTCTGACTCCACAATCCATGTTCCCAACTTCTGAACTATTCTATCTTCCACATGCTTTTCAGTACCATCACCTCTCACCTCTCCAGTTTTTAGGGAAGAACGGGGCAGGATGAGCGTTAAGTCAGGCCCCTTAGCACTGCCCTTTGATCCTGCCTACACTCCAGCTATGCCTGTTTGTCACAGTGGCTTGCAGGCACCCAGATGATGAGACGAGTAGAGGGCAGAAGGGAGACAAGCTGGTCTTCAGAGCTATAAAAGGGAATGGAAAGCTGCTCACTGGGCCTTCAAACTGCTTTTCTCTCCCCCAGAGTGTCATCGTGGGAGAGGAGGCAGATCTCCGGGACCCCCAGCTTCCGCCAGAGCAGCTTCCCTTTCAGCTGCTCACACACAGGGATCTGGGATCTACACTAAACATAGAGATTCATGGCTCAAAAAGGTTTGGAAACCCCTGGGGATGGAGCAATCACCTAGGTGTCGGGTTCCTTAATTGCTAAGCCCTCCTCACGGCTGATTTACACAGCCCTGTACTCCCTAGAGAGGAAAGGCAGGAGGGTGTAGACCAGGGCACATGCAGGAGTCTGTCTGCCAGTAAAATCTCTGTGACTGTCCGCTGGCCTCGCCTAAAGAGCGGAGGGCATTCCTAGGGGAGGCCGACAACCCGGGAAGACTGTGACTTATCTTCAGCCGGGATAGGCAAGCTTAAAAGAATGTTTAAGGGGAAATGGAAATAAGATGAACCTGTGAGCGCCCTCCAGCAAGCACAAAGTATTTGGAAATCCATTTCCTCCCTTGTCTTCAAAATTCCTTAATTCAGTTACGCAGTGTCCTCCTGGGGTCCTCCTCCTATTTCTCACTTGCCTGTCTATGCCCCACGAAATTCTTAAGAAGACCCACAAACAGCTGTGTGTGCACGCGTGTGTGTATGTGCATACACACACGCACACACATGCACACATGCACGCACATACACGCACACGCCTAGGGGATTGAAACCAGTCCAGCCCCAGGCCCCGGTTGGGGGACCTACCGTGGGCATATTTCTTGTCAGGGCATCTGCAGATCAGAGAACCAGCATCCTGTTGCCAACCCATAACATAAATTTTATTCAGGGCACCCTCAGATTTCTGGCTCCAGGGAGGCCACAGAGCGCAGTGGTCAGGGGAAAGCTGGAGTCAGAAGGCCAGGGCCGGGATCCCCGTTCTGTCACTCACAGGCTGTGGGATGTCAAGAGACTTCCTAACAGAGCCTCTCTGTCCCCCAGATTTATCCTCTGTAAAATGGGAATAACAATAGTGCCTGTTGGTAGGACTGTGGCTCGTGCCTGGCACGCGGCGAGCGTCGAATGGGCGTCAGCTACCTATAGCTCCTGGAGCGCCGAGCAGCCCCCGTGGCCGGTGCCTGTCAGCCCAGCCATTGGCCTCCGGCGCCGGCAAGGGCTGCTGGGGGCTGTTGCTGCAGAGCACAGGTGGCCACAGCTCAACAGGAGAGGGTCAGCAGCCTTCCCTGTGGGAGACAGACAAGTGACGAGCTTCCTGGAGGAGGCTGGCACTTTGTTAGGCTGTCTTTGGAGAGAAACTTAAAAAAGCTGCCTGGAGTCTCCTGTGATGGGAACAAATATTCTTCATTCGTCCGCCACATATTTATTGAGCACATCTTTAAAACAACAGACAGCTACATATGAACACTCCCGGTATAAATGCTGTGCTAAGGGCTTTCTCTCCCCTTACAACAATGCCATCAGGGAGGTGCTGTCGTTCTTTCCATTTTGTCTATGAGACTCAGAGACGTGAGGTAACTTGCCACCGGGCACACAGTATATGGCAGAACTAAAATTCCACCAGAGAGATGTAAATCAAAACCGCAAGGAGATATCAGCTCACACCTGTCAGAATGGCTAAAATCAAAAACACAGGGCCGCCTGGGTGGCTCAGTGGTTAAGCATCTGCTCAGGTCGTGATCCCAGGGTCCTGGGATCGAGCCCCACATCAGGCTCCCTGCTCCGCGGGAAGCCTGCTTCTCCCTCTCCCACTCCCCCTGCTTGTGTTCCCTCTCTCGCTGTGTCTCTCTCTGTCAAATAAATAAATAAAATCTTAAAAAAAAAATCAAATCAAATCAAAAACACAAGAAACAACAGGTGTTGGCGAGGTTGTGGATGAAAAGGAACATTTGTGTGCTGCTGGTGGGAATGCAAACTGGTGTAGCCACTGTGGAAAACAGTATGGAGGTTCCTCAAAAAGTTAGAAATAGAACTGCCCTAGGATTCAGTAATTGCACTTTCAGTAAAGTAAAAGAACATTAATTCAAAAGAATACATGCACCCCTATGTTTATTGCAATGTTGTTTACAATAGCCAAATTATGGAAGCAGCCTGCATCTATTGATTGACGAATGGATAAAGAAATGGTGTGTATGTATGTGTGTGTGTGTGTGTGTGTGTGTGTGTGTGTGTGTATAATGGAATCTTACTCAGCCATCATAAAGAACAAAATGTTGCCATTTGCAACAACATGGTTAGAGCTAGAGAGTATAATGCTAAGCGAAGTAAGTCAGAGAAAGACAAATACCCTATGATCTCACTCATATGTGGAATTTAAGAAAAAAAAAACAAATGAGCAAAGGGGAAAAAAAAGGGGGAGGCAAACCAACAAGCAGACTCTTAACTATGGAGAACAAACTGATGGTTACCAGAGGGGAGGTGGGAGGGGGGTGGGTGACACAGGTGATGGGGATTAAGGACGTATTACCATGATGAGCACTGAGTAACATATGGAAGTGTTGAATCACTATATTGTACACCTGAAACTAATAAAACACTGTATGTAAACTACAATGGAATTAAAATAAAAAACTTAATAAACTTAAAAAATAAAATAAAATTCCCCCAGAGCCAGAGCCTACCTAGTTTTTGACCAGTCTGCCACTTCTCTCCTGTCTGAAGAACTCAGCCCTCAAACTCACACAGACTGGCAAGGTGACTTGTCCTTTCTTCCTCCCCTTCCTCTAGCATCTGAAATGGGAAGCTGCAAATCTCAATTCCTTTCTCAAGAACTCACAGAAAAATCCTGAGGCTTCTGTCCACACGGCACACCAAAACCCGAAGAGAACAATGCTGGAGTAAGCATTGCTATTTAGTCACACAAAACCCAGGCTTCAGTTTAAACTTTTTACACAAACCCCCCTAATCTCTCTGCCACTACACATCAGACAGAAGGTGTGAAGAAAGGCTTCCTTGTTTGCAAACTATAGTAATGTCATTGTGATAAAAATTGTCTTGGTATGCCAGTCTTAGCCATTAAAAAAAAAAAGAAGAAGAATCCTAGTAGGTATTTTGGGCTGTTTTAAGAAGAGAATCTATAGAATCCTTTTTTTTTTTTTTCTTTTTTAGAGAAATGAAATCCTTTGTTTATGGTAATTAGCAGCAAGTATTTTGTCAACTGAACAATAACACTAGGCCCGAAGTACAGATAGTGTAATTACAGAGTATTCTAAAAGTCTCTAAAAATATTCATAGTTACATCAAGTCAAATCATGTCTACCCCTAGCCCCCCCTCCACACACACACAAAGAACTCAAGGACGCCTTGCTCCCTGATTTAGCTATACAATTTCCATTCAAAATGAAAGTCACATAGCTAAATCCATAAGGCAAATCCTGTGGTTAAGGGCATTTTTAGCCCAAAGGACCAGACAGCAGCTCCTGGAGGGGTCCCCTGGATACCATGTCGTTCAGGCTCTAGGTCTTCTGTGCGCTCAGCAGTCGGGCAGAGGATGGGGTAACCTTGGTTCACAGTAGTCCCTCTTGGCAGGAAAGATGCCCCCTTCCCCAGTGCAAAGAGCACAAGAGCATCCCTGGCCTCTGCCCTCTCCTGTCTGCTCAGACGCCAGGTTGCCACAGGAGGTGAAATTTTCTGGCCCTTTCCTGGGTAGCAATCCCTGCAGGCCTTGAGCCTTGGGGGAGCCCACGCTCCTCCAGTGTCTCCATCAGGACTGTAAGCCTCACCACACTCCGTGGCATGGCAAAGCCAAGGAGCATGCACACTGGGGACTGTTGGCACTGGGGGCGTGGCTCTGCTTTCGCCTGGATGTGAGACTTGGGGCCTGGTCCTGGCCCTCTCTAAACCTCGCTTTCTTCATCAATTAGATAGTGACTAGTACTTACTTCATAGGGTAATTGTGAGCTAGAAGTGTGCTCACCACAAATGATGATGATGATGATGATGATTAATAATAATAATAATAATAATAATAAAGGGGCAGAAGGAAACTTCGGAAGATTTTTATGGCCTTAGTAGTGGTGATAGTTTCACAGATGTATATGCATCCCCAAACTCATGAAGTTGTATATATTAAATATGTATAGCTTTTTAAATAAGTTATACTTCAATAAGGGAGTTTAAAAGAAAAAGAAATAAATAAAACATAAAAATACTTGGTAAATGCTCACTCAATTTCAGTATTCTTGGTTTCTTTCCCCTTTTATGTAGTTTTCCCTTCAATTTTCCTAATGGAATTAAGAATTGAAATGGTTGATTAACTATCTCGACCATAGTCTTTGGCAAAATCCTGGAAAAGGAAGCTAAAAGGATGGAAAGCTGCCTACAGAGCATTAGGATTCTGCTGGCCTATACCTAGCAATGGAGAGGAAATCCACATGGGAGGAGGGAGGCCTGGGTCCTGAGGTTGGCCTTCACCTTGGGGTCTTAGGGTGCTACCCACTGCCAGCCCCACTGTTCTCAGGGGCCTGTCCTTCCCCCTCGTCCTCCAGCCCAGACACTGTACCCTCCACCAGCCCCATTGTGACAAAGCAGACACCTGGCCATAGCTTTTTTTGGAAGATTACACTAAGAGTGAAGGGATGAAAAAGATAAACCAACAGGGGCACCTGGGTGGCTTAGTCGGCTAAGCATCAGACTCTGGATTTCAGCTCAGGTCATGATCTCAGGGTCATGAGATCAAATCCTGAGTCAGGTTCCACACTGGCTGTGGAGCCTGCTTAGGATTCTCCCTTTCCCTCTCCCTCTGCCCCTCCCCCGTCTGCCTGCTTTTTCTCTCTCAAGAAATAAACAAACAAAAAATAACAAGGAATCAGATCATCTGGTTTACACAATGTAGTTTATCATCTTTAGTATGTAGCCTCAGTGGGAAGGCCTCCCTGCCTAGCTGCCCTTCTGCCTCCCTGTGGTGGAGGTCACATTTAGCATCTGCCATCCTAGAGGGATCCCATGAATCTCCACACCAGGAAAGGCCAGTTCACATCCTACATGCTGCATATCCTCCCTAGGCTATTCAGGACAAACATCACCAATCAATGACAGCACCCTTCCTTGCTGAGTGCAGACTTGGACTTAGCACGCTAGGTATCAACTACCAATCAGCCAAAGTTACACCAACTTGTCATCTCTGCTTTAGACCCCTTGAAGTCCTTATCAAAGAAAGCAGAGCCCTGAGAAAGCCAAAAAATTCCCCACCATGCCTGACTAAGGCCCCCTTCTAAGTTCTGGTTCCCTGTCTGAAGACTACCTAGTGTCCAAGTGAGTGATCTGCCAGGAATGACATTCGTCAGCGGAGTCCACACCTGCCCCTCTCTGCTCACCAACTCAAAACCACACATTCATATGAAAGTCATTAAGAGAAGGCTCCTCACAGGAGTCTCCTCTTATACTTTCCACCTAACTCTCAAGCCCAGAATCAAAAACACCAGATACCACAGTATTGGCTGAAAATGGACATCTTCATCATGTTGTCATTACTCAAGCTACGGTTACCCTCACTGAGGACAGAGAAAAGTGCAAGCCACTAGCTGGTTAAAAGAATACTTGTGCCCCACGCTATGGTTTCTTCCCCGAAAGTAGGTGAATACCTACTAGGAATATGAAGATTCTTGTTCTGGGGGTGCAGTTACATCAGGGCCCAGGCAGTGTGAGGGAATGTGAAGAGCGCTCCCTCCTTTCCCTGAGCTTCCTCCTTCCCCACTTATTGGTTCTGGGGAGGACCAAAGGCACTGAGTGCCTACCAAGTACTTTACTTAGGTCATTAAATTTTCACACAAACTCTGCCAGTCATGTATTCTTGACGCCCATTTTACAGATGAGACAAATAAGGGTTAGAGGTTAAAAATATTCCCCAAGGTCACACAGCTTGAAACAGGAACTGTACAGCTTCCAATCTTTTGCTCTTCTTCTGCCCTCATGTCAAGCCCTGCAAGGCACAGTCGGAGGCCACACACAAACCCAGAATGGTCCCAACCAGGGTCCTATCGCCATTGTCTTTGGCCTTAAAAGGTACAAGAAAAAGACTGACCCCCAAAGGAGGGCTTTGATAATATTGTTCACATAATAAAATATTGTGGGGCGGTTCCTCAGAAATAACTAGTGACGACCAAATGCTGTAATCTTTTGATGATTCAGGAATCCTAACTGCCTCTGTGGTCATCAACTTGATGCAGATAAATGAGAACAATGACTAATAACCATTCTTCCAGACCAAAGACTTTAACCAGGACCAACCCATTGCAAGTGCAGGCAGTCTTCCTCTGAAACCTCAAATCTGTCCACTTTTGCCTACCAGCACTCCCACCACTCCGGTCCAAGTCGCTATCATGTCCTTGGGGAGCAAAGCAATAACTGCCCTCCCTGGGTCACTCTGTTCCAAACTCTTGTCCCCACAGCTGTCAAACTCCCTGCTTTTAGAAGCCAATAACTGCTCTTAGAATAGAATTCCGTCCCCCTATGATGGCCTCCACGCTCCTACCTTCTCTGACTCCTGCAGGCTCAACTCATTTCTTATTTATGTCCTTCGTTATCTGTCTTCCTACCTGTTTCCAGTAGAAAGTTTCTCGCGGGAAAGGAGACCTTTCTGTCTTGTTAAATATGTGAGTGAATGTTGAATATATGAATGAATGTTATCTGTGACAGGTAGAGGAATGCAAACTTGCCCCGAAAAGCTTGCTCAGTTTGTTGGTTTGAGAGACTAGAAAAGTGTAATGACCTAGAAACCAGAAGCCCTGGGTTGTCATTGCATTGCTACTTAGATTCACAGCATGAGTTTAAAAAAAACCTCTTAACCCTCTTGGGCCTCAGTTTGCCTGTCTGCCTTTTGTTCACATAATAAAATATTGAACAGGACGGGATGATGCTCCTGAATCAGCGAACTTTATTGACTGACCCTTTGCAAAGCACTCTACTGGGTCCTGGCAATGCCAGGAGGAATAAGACACAGCACTAGCTAAGAAGGAACACATAGGTGACTCGGGGCCAAAGATGAGTACATAAATCATGTCTGATATCCTACTATGTGCTTTAACAGAAACCCAGTGAAGATACACTATGACACGAAAGACATCTGGTGTTGAGTGGAGACCACTCTTGAGGTGGGCTTTGATAACAGCCAGAGAATCAGAGTAGTGCACGGAGCATGTGCAGAGGCATGATGCATCAGGCGCAGGGAACCGGAAGTGGTTCTAGATGCCCGGTTATGGAGAGTAGAGAGGAGCACAGGTGGAAAATGAGGTTGCACAGGTAAGCTGGAGCATGGAACATGGAGCTTCCATGCCAGGCTAAGGAGTTTCAATCTTACCCTGTACGCCAAATATTTTGAGCAGAGGCATGACCTAACTAAGTGTATCTTAGAAAGATTATTCTGACTGCAGCCTGGAGGGTGGATTAGGAAGGAAACACAGTGGAAGCAGGACTACGGAGAGCAAGCCGTGGTAGTAATCCAGGCAAGCAGGGCACTGTAAGGAGTCGTGGAGAACTGGAGAAGAGGTAGCATAGGCATGAGCATTAAGAGACCCATTAACTCTCTAAAGCCTGGGAGAGTTGAAAGCTCCTAGCTTGGGTGATTGGTTGTTGCCTTTTCCCCAACAGGGCACACACGAGGAGGATCCAGTTTAGGAAGAAATGTACCAAGTCCTTTTTTGAACACATGGGTCCACTCCTACAGAAGCATATGAGTGCAGGGCGTTGTGGCCAAACTCTCGCTGTAGGGTGGCTGGAGGATCTGGGACTGTGACCCAGTCACTGCACCGTCCTCGCTTGGTCGCCCCTCTGGCAGGAGGAAGGCAAGTTATGATTGCCTCTTTCCTCATGGGGACATAGCCAGGCTTTGTTTCGCTGTTTCAGGGGCTGTGCCAGCCACTCCCTGGTGAAAGGAGCTCTGTTAGCAAGGAGCATGAGGAGACCAGGCACAAAGAAATGTCTGAAAGCCTGCCTGAAGGGTAGGAGACAGGCTTGCAGGGGGTTTGTTCTGGCTTCATAATGAGATTTAAAGATCCAGAGATGAAAATCAAAAGATACAGGCAGCAGAAGATATGGATTTGTTCTCTCTCCAGATGGACTAACATTTGGATTGTTTTTCCCAGATGTAAGTGGCCAGGATTAAAAACCTACCATGCTTCTCCCACAGGGGGACAGCGCAGGGAGGCAGACCCGGGGGGCTCCTAAAAAGACAGCTGTCAGCTCATCAGCTCAGTGTGGGGACCGCTCTGTGCAGAGCTGAGGAGGCTGGGACCAGTCAGGCTTCAGGCGTGAGATGCAGCCCTTCAGCAGCCAGGGAGCCGCCGTGGGTCCGTCTACCCTCACAAAGCCCAGATGCCTGGAGAAAATAAAAAGTTTGCTTGGTACTAAGCACCAGATGGCTCCCTTTCAGATAAGACTTTCAAAGTGTCCAGAGTATTCTTTCTTCTCAGCTCACCCCCAAAGCAGCACCTGCCCCCCATAAGCTGCTCCTCCCTGGGGCCTCTGTGAAAATGGGTCAGCTTTTGTGAGTTCTGGAAAAGCAACTTCTCCCCCCACTTACCAGTTTCTGGGAGAAACCACATCTTCTTGTTGCAGGATTGGCTCCTTCACACTCACCCTTTCCCTCCCTCTCCCTCACTGCCGGGCTTCTAGCACTTGAGTCTTACCCATCCTTCAAGGCCCTGACAAACCACACCTCTCCCCAAAGCCTTCCTAGATTGCTTAGTAGGAGTTTCTCTCTCCTTGTTCTCCTGTTGCACTTTATTTGATATAATCCTGGGTGAAATCTACTTCCATTATACTTGCTGTGGTTTTAAGTTTCTCTCATGCTCTTGATTTTCAGCCCTTGGAGACCAGGGCTGTGTCAGGCTCACCCTGTTAGCCTCGGGGCCCACCACATTGAAGCTGCTTAATCAATGTTTGCTGAGTTTGTTAGAATAGACGAGTAAAAGCTGCAAGTTGTACTGCTGCAGTGAGGAGAGGCAGGTGCTCCTAGAATGAGTCTGCTTGTGCTAGAGCTGCCTGGATCTCATAACCTGGCATTACTGCAGGGGCCTTAGGGATGTCTGGCAGGAGCCATGGCTATAGGTCTGGGAGCATCCACTGGTCAGGCCTGCCAGCAGTGAGGAGACACAACATCATGACCCTGGGAAGGGTCCTGGCTCAGATGCCGTGGGTTGAATCCTGGCTGCCTCTCCCAGTTTTGAGTTCTGGAATAATAGGCAAGTGTCTGCTCATGTTCAGATCCTTCATTTCTTCCTCTGCAAAGTGATCAGAGTCATTCCTCCCCTTGCATATAATTGTAGGAAGATAACCATAGGTGCAGGGTGCCTGGGACCTGACAGACGTGCCATGCATTCTCTGAGTCACTCATGCATTGATGGGGAATGTGAATGAAGAGGAGGCACAGCCTGGAGATGGGGAATCCACAGCCTATGAACGAGGGTGGTTCTTGGGATACAGCTTAGTGACAACGTCTAGGTGTGGATACATCTGTAATTCTGTCCTAAAAACTCTGGTCCCCACAGAATATGTCGAACAACTGAGCCTTGACCACCCTGGGTGAAAGCTGAGCTTCCCACCACCTCCAAGCGGTTACAGTAATAAATCACCCACAGGCTGTTGAGTCTTCTATGAAATGCAGACGTCTCACCCAGCCTGGCGCCCAGCCTGTAGTAAGCAAGCCATGAATAAGGGTTCCTGTTATGAAGATCTTTCTTTCCCTCTAAACTCTAAGCTCCATGGGGTCAGGAACTGTGTTTTGTTTCCCACGCTATACTCAGATCCTTCACACAGAACCTGATAGATGGGGGCGCAGGGGAGCTTAATGAATATTTACTGAAGATATGAATTAATACCCATCTGGCATTTTTTAACTCTAAAGCATGGGGGCTGTGATGATCCTTATTGTTTATTTCATTCTAAGGCATTCAATGATTTCCAGTCGGGGGGGCGGGGGGACCACTTCCGGTCAGGAAGTATTTCAACTATTGAATCTTTGCATGATTGCATTGCTTCATGAATAAAAATAAATCAACATTTTTTCCTTTCTCAATCTAGTTATTATCTCTGTGCAATAATTGGAGATCGAAAGAAATTCTATGTTCCTTCTTTTTTCATGTTGACCAACAGACTTGTGAACTTGAATGCATGTTAGTAATTAGTATTGATTCATTTGATTTACAAGCTTGCACACAAAACTTACCCCGGAAATTCTGCAAATTTTCTTGACCACCGCCACAGATGGCCAGAGAACAATCTGAATCCGGGATCACTATGAGCTTCCTCTGGACCAAAGACCCACACTTCTGACCCTGCCCAAACTCATGGCTCCAGGAGTGGAAAGGAAGAGGGGAGCTACAGGTTTTCACGCGCCACGCTTTGTGCAAGGACTTTGCATTTCCCTAGCAGTATTTCGTGCTGGCCACCAAGAAGTGTTTTAGGTCTTCTTCTGGGCACACTTCCCTTCTCCCTCGAAATTAGGTCTAGCCACATGTCCTGCTTTGGACAAAGACACGTGAGCAGAAGACATGCACATTCCTTCCGGGATGTAGTTTTAAGAGCCAGCATGCTATTTTGCACACTCGATTTCCCCCTGCCATGGCAATGTGCCACATGATGAAGCCTCCTTCAGCCTAGGACCCAGAGTGAGGATGACCTAGAAGAGAGCTCCCACTAACCCCTCTGAGTGGCATTAGCAAGAAGTACATCATTAGAAGTTTAAGACACTGAAACTTGGGAAGTCATTTGTTACTGCAACATAACCTGAACTCTCCTGACTGATATAACACGTTAGTTCATTTCATCCTCATAAAAAAGATCTGTGAGGTGGTGTTGGGAGATGATTCTTCATGGATCTCATGCATTTCTACATACATGTCTTACCAGCAAAGCTATGGATCCCTTTAGTCCAGGATATTTTCTCAAGAACACCTGTATAGCAAATGGCCTGGAAAGGTAGAGATAGTATCACCCTCCAGAGGAAAGGGCAGGCATACTTACTGCTCATTATAAATTCAGGATCCCTAAGCCTGGGGTCACTCTCCTAGGACACAGCTCACCGTGTGTGCAGGCGTCCATCTGAGCCATTTTCAAGGAGAAGTTATACAAATATGGTGCTGTTCATGCTTTGCTGTGCCATGAGTAATAAAGTCCATGTCTTCTGCCAATAAAGGGCAACAGGCTAACATGTTAGATGGAAGTAAGGCAAAATTTCAGACTTTTGACAGCAGGTGTTAACATCACCATTTTACACATGACAAAACAGGGCCTCAGAATCAGTTACTCAAAGTCATGCTACTAATCATTGGAAAATACCATTTTCCCCATTATTCTCCATTGTTTGCTATGAAAAAACAAAACTTAAGATACCATTCATTTATTCCTATATTCCTGAATTCATTCATTCACTTATTCGATTAGTGTCTATTAAACAAATGCTTAACTCTAGCATCCAAGCACTATGCTAGGATGCTATTTTCCAGAGTTCTTTAAAAATTAGCCTTGAATTATCCCGACATACCCAGTTTTGATACCTAAAGTAAGACATTTGAGACTGTCTTAATCTCGGCATACACTATACCCATTTTCAACTGCTTTCCTCCCAGCAAACAGATGACCAGGAGAGTGGAGTAAACTGTCAGATTCCCCATAATTTAATGCCAAGAGTACATTTTGCCCATTGATGCAGTGATAGGTCTGGGAGCTCTGGAGATCTCTGGAGGAAACACAGAGTTAAAGACCTTTGGGGCACCAAGGGCACTCAGACTCAAGCAGTGGCCTCACTGCACTTCCCTGCCCTCTTACAGATGCTGCAACAGGACAAAGAGGTGCCAGGGGCTCAGCATAACTAGCATAGCCAAGCTGCAGTGGAAGCATGCACATCCCCTACTGCAAAGCCCCAGGCTCCCAGATCCCAGGAAACCTGAGCCAGAGCCTCACATCCACCCTGCTCAAGTCATCCTTTCCTAGTGGGACATCATGGAAGGGACCTGGGCCCACAGATCTGGGTTCAAGTCTTAGCTCAAATTCTAATCTACTACGTCAGTGATTTGGGTGCAGGATTTTTAACCTCTCTGAGCTTCAGTTTTCTCATCATAAAGCAGGATAATAATATCTAATTTATAAGGTTTTTATGGAAATTAATGAATGAGATCCCTTAGGTAAAACCCAGGCGTCTGGCACATAGTAGTCTTTCAATAAACAGCAGCAACTCTTATCACCATCAACATTTTGCTTTGACTGAGTAGACAGAACATCCCTTCAAACAAAAAGAAAATTAGAAACTAGGTGCAGAGCCACTGGCTGAAAGCCAAAGGGGAAGATAAAGCGCTATAATTGCCTCTCCTGGGAAAAGCAATAAATCCAGGCAGCTGCGCTGCTCCCACCCTGTGGCAGCATGAGAGGGGGCTGTGTCGGAGAACTTCCGTCTCAGGACCTGAAGTGTCCACCATGTACCAGGCATTCTGTGGGGTGATGTAAGGGGTACAGAGAGGAGGTGAGCACTGTTCAGCCTCCCAGGAGTATTATCTACAGAGATTGGCATGAAGGGAGGATTCGATAAAAAGGGATCGATAATGAAGATAGGTAATCTTTATTATCTACCAAGATTTGGACAAGGGGAAGAGTAGAAAATATTGTATTATGGGGGAACTGAGAAAAAGGAAGTGATGTGCATAGGTGTTCATGGTGGGTGAGCTTTCATTCTAGTGATGGTGTGTTAAGACAGGTACTCGGGATGGGCACCAACAGATGAAATTTCAAGAGAGACATGGAACAAGGAGGGCAATTGAGCAAAAGGAAAATAATGAATCTGACAAGGATTGGGTCCTTTCAGGGAACAGAGAGTAATGACCTCGGCTGGAAAGTGTTAGGGGTAACCAGGAAACAGAGTCTACGCAACGGATGGCCTCAAGAGCACGCCTAATCTGATCCTCAGTGAAGAGCGGCAGCCTCAAAACTATGTCTAAGCAAGACTAATCTGGTGGCTCTGTGTAGGACAGACTGGAGGAGGAAGACTTTGGCAGCAGAGAGACCAAGTGGGTAAGTAAGCAGCACCCGAAGCATGAAGAATGGGAGTCCTGAACTGGGGGAAGCATCCGCAGGGAGAGAATCCAGGAAAGGTGAAGATTCTGGATTCAAGGAAGAGAAGCTTGAGGAGCCGCTTAGCACTACCTAAGCCATGTAGCAAGCATTCCCTGTGCTGGACCCAGACAGGTATCTGCAAAGCACCCCTGTGATGTGGTCACCACCCACAGACTGTGGAGAGACCTCTGCTTAATGGGACCAGACTGGTCAAGGATATAGAGGGTAAATTTAAGCAGTAACTTTCTAACATGTAAGGGGTATTATCCACACAGCTATAGACTAAGCAAAGAACCTATGGACTCAACAGTTCTGAAAGCTTTTCAAGACGGGCATGATGATGGATGCCATTCCCCTGGTCAGAAGACTGAATTAGGTCAGCTGAGCTTGCGAGGTCAGCTCAGGTTTGAGTAAGTCTCCAAACCAGAGAGAACTGAGGCTTCCCGAGGAGATTCCAAAGGACTTCAGAATCAGGGACATTTCCAATGGTCCTATGTGCAGCCCCGGAAGAGAAGAGGACATTAACTTTCAGTTGACTGAGGATGCTAAGTATTCGACTCCCCCAGCACAAAAACAGCCCGGGGGGAAATGTTGACATGTGCAGCTTTGGAGAATGAGCTTTACAAAGCAAAGCACTGCTTCTCCCTGCAAAGCAACTCGCAGTTTGAATCGAGATTCTGACATATGTTTATGTTTTGACCCAATAATTTTACTTCTAGGAATCTATCCGAAGAAAATGATCAAAAGTACAGACAAAGATTTATATGCCAAAATGTTTATAAAGGGAAAAGAAATGGGGAAAATAAACCGAATTGCAAAAATAGGGACATAGTTAAATAAATTATGGTATGTCTATTTATGAAATGCTTTGTAGACATTAAAAATCATGTGTTTGAAGAATAAGAGGAGATGTTCACAAAAGAATGCTAAATGGAAAAAGCAGCCTGCTAAATTATACATACTTTATGATACCATGATGATCCCACAGTGGGAAAGTAGCAAACTGAGGAATGAAATCGAGGCAACTTTCCTTCTTCATACATTTATGAACCTTCAGATATTTCTGTAAGTATTTATTACCAACAATAATAAGTCGCATTTGTTGAAGACTTACTGTGTGCCACATACAGTATCAGAAACTTTATACATATATCAATTGGCTTTATCCTCGTAACGACTCTACAAAATAGGCACAGTTATCAAACCCATATTATAGGTAAAGAAATAGAACCTTGGAGACGGGTTCTTCACTCAAAGTCATCCAGCCAGGACAGGGTAGAGGTGAAACGCAAAGTTAGGCCCCCATGGTCCCAATCTCCCAAACTTACTACATTAACTTGCCTCCATGATTCGTAAATATATAGGTGTGTGTAACACTCTTAATTTTAAAAATGTCCTTTTTTTTCCCCCTCTACCCTTTACTTTATAAGGGAATATAGGGTGTTTGGTGGAGGAAAGCATGGCCTTCAGGAACTGGACTCTGGTTTCATGCCAAGGCATTCACTGTTTATGCCAATGTCACCAAAACACTGATGACTGGAACTTCTTTTCTGGGGGAGGAACACGGATTATAAAAGGTCAAAGAAAATTCCTTTACATTGTTAGCAATTAAGTAAATTATGTTGAGTATTTAACACTAGAACTAGTCATTAGAGTTTACAAGTAGATTAAGAACGAATAGGAATGGGTTTTGTACTTGGGAATAAAATGAGATGGGAAAGAGATCCCCTGGGAACCCTAAGTGCATTCCTTTGCAGAAGCACGCCTGCCCACCTGGGCCCCAGCCCCAGCCCCTTGTCAGCTGTGTGAGGACCTCGGGTGAGTCACTTACCTTTTCTGGGTCTCAATTTCCTATCTGTACGACAAAGGAGTCAGTCCAGATGATGTATTGGTTCATTTCTTGCTCTGATTGCCACTGCTTCTATTACAAAATTGTCATTGCTTCTGTGACAAATTCTATGACAGAGGATAAGCCTCTCTCTGAAAAAACTGGTAAGCTACCAGGCACAGGAATCCAGCATTTGCGTGACCTTTCTCCTCTTAGAAAGAGGACCCCTTCACTTCTCTGCAGCCCGGCAGCCCCAGCTGAGATCATAAGCCTTCATCCAAGCTTTTTGTGATAAAGCAGCCAAAGTGGGGGTGAGGCTAGGAGAAAAAGTGGGGATCAGGGAGGATGGAGAGCTTTTGGGTGCTGGAAGGATTTCTAGACCATATTCCCACCCATGCTTCCTTTTCTGGAACTGCCGAGAGAACTGCATTCTGTTTCCTTTGTTACTGTTGTTTTCTTTTTTTCCTTTTAAAGCACTATCTATGGGAATAAAGGCTCATAATCTCAGGGATCGCTGAGCTAATTTATAAAATGAGAAAAGGAAGTTATTTTCTGTGCACGTAGCATGATATTCCCCCTGACAATGCACACGCTGGGCTGCTAGGCCCTGGCTTGCTTCTCCTCCACACCACTTGATATTCTGCTCACAGCGCAGAACACAGGAGAGTCAAGGCCAAACACAGATGATGCACAATAGAAACAGGCCAAAAGCACGCTGTTTTCTGGGGACTGGATCCTGTTACCCTCTTATTGCTTGGGGACAACAGGAAAGTGAAAGAGGAGTGGGCCCTCAGCAGTGTCTGAGACAAACACCCATGCTAAATCTCTACAGCACCCATCTGCAGGAACCTCAAAGAACAAAAACCTACCTCCGAGCTGTGTGGCCCCTGGTCAGCCAGTAACAGCAACTACACCTCTAGCCAGCCAGGGACCAGGCACCTGCAGGCCCCGTGGAGTATATGGAGTTAGGTGAGTTGAGGCAGAGCTAGACACTTCCAAGAAGGCATATGAGAACACTGAGTGAAAGATCGCCGATGGGCATGTACCGTTGCCAGGAGAGAGTTCCATTTCCTCTTCTGCAAGGCTTCCCCGCTCAACTTAAAGGTTCTTAAAACTAGAGCCGGAATGAGGATGGAGAGAGACTGGTGACTACCATTTCTTGACTGATGCTTTGGGTCGGACCTGGTGCTATGGAATGGGAGGTATTTTACTAGTCAATCCTCACAGGTACTACACTTCACAGTTAAGGAGACTGAGACTCAGAAAGTTTAAGAAGCCTGACCAAGCTAGTAAATCATTGCGTGGGAGGTGACTGGAACCCAAACCAGATCTGGTCCCATGGTGGCACACAGTCACCTCCCATCCGTATGTTGAGTGCCTGCTACATAGTAAACACTATGGATGTGTGTGTGTGTGTGTGTGTGTGAGAGAGAGAGAGAGACAGAGACAGAGACAGAGACAGAGACAGAGACAGAGAGATAGAGAGATATTGCATGTTTGTGTGTTTGTATACAAATCTCCAAACACTCTGGGATCTGAACACAGGTCAGTCCAGCAGAGCAAACCACCCAAACCTCTCCTTGGCCATCTTTCCTGATTCCAAGAATCCTCGCCTGTGAAGGCAGCCAGGCCGAGTTACTAGCCTTTACTAAATAGAAGCCGGTGTCACTGTGACCTACCCCCCCCCAACCCGGTGTCTCACGTGCTACCCCTACCACACAGCCACCTCTTCAGCATATGATACCCCAATGAGTTCCATTCGGGCCCCTGGGCCATCAGGAGACCGACCAGCCTACACAACAGCCTCGCAAAGCTTCTCCCCTGCGGCCATGGTGAGAGGGAGCGTCAAAGGCCTGAGGAGGAACCAGGGACCCCGTGTTGCACTTCGCTCTGCATTTTTCTGCAGCTTCACTTCTTTTAGGCTTGCCTTGGTTTTCCCCCAGTCAACTCCCATTTCTGGTTGCCACTAAATTGCTGTGTAAAAGTAGAAGTGATGTGTAGAACAAAGGCAGGGAGGAGATGTAGAGAAAATTAAATGTCCTAATAACCTGTGGCGCATTGACAAGTACTTGAGGCAGGCAGAGTAGGGCGTTCCTCTCCGGGAAACTCCCAACTGTCCCAATGTTTTTTTTTTTTGTTTGTTTCTTTGTTGTATTTTTTTTTTAAGATTTTTTTATTTACTTGACACACAGAGAGAGACAGCGAGAGAGGGAACACAAGCAGGGGGAGCGGGAGAGGGAGAAGCAGGCTTCCCGTGGAGCAGGGAGCCCGATGCGGGGCTCGATCCCAGGACCCTGGGATCATGACCTGAGCTGAAGGCAGACGCTTAAGGACTGAGCCACCCAGGCGCCCCCCAACTGTCCCAATGTTAATGCTTTGCTAGAGGGAAAAACAACCTTAGCTTGACAATAGCCAGGCCTCTAGGAACCTGTGAGTCTTCCTCAGCATAGGAAAGTCCTTTTGGAAACTTCCCTATGTCTTTACCTCTCCCAACTCCAACGTACGTAATCAATTGCTCCTCACAACCCCTGCGCAGCTCTTCCTACCCAGGGGTCCTGTCCCCAGGCTTTAATAAAACCACCTTTCTGCACCGAAGATGGCTCAAGAATTCTTTCTTGGCCGACAGCTCTGAAACCCAACCTTCAAACCACATCAGAATCCTGTATCTCCTTGCTGCTTCCCCAAAACAAGAAAGAAAATGAAGAGATTCAACAAAAGAAATGAAACACTGGGCATCGTCCTATGATGTGCCTACAGAGAGAGGGCCTATGTCATGGGTAGCTCGAACTGGAACCTTCTAAGAGCGGAGGGGGGCCCACTCTGAATAATTGCACCAGGACAATAAGCACACACGGGACCGGTCCAAGCCAAACCAAGATGTATGGGCGGAAGGAAAGTCTCTGCAGACAGGGTCTGCATCATGGATGGCTCTTTCCTGTGCAGCCTGCAGCCTATTCGGAGGTGGTGGTGGTGGTGGTGGTGGTGGTTTTCAAGGGGGGTGCAGGCTGCAAAAGTAAGTAGAGTGGACTTCCCTGCCTTTGTCTCTCCCTGCAAACTAAACTGTCAGAGACATCCCTCTTTAGTGCTTGGTCCCACCTCAAAGCCTCTAAGTTCTCCGCTGTTCAAAATTCTCAGGCAACGTGTTAAAAAAAATGAACCCTTCTGAATAAATTCTCCAGGCCAGAGATATTTGCATTACAACTGGGAAAAAATCCCTAAGGCCAGGGAGTGGCTCTCAGCTGCCCCGACCTTGGAATCCTACAAAAGATGGAGGGGAAGCCTACTCCGCCTCCCAGCCAGGCAGGGGTTTTTTCAGAAGAAAAAACACACACACACCCCCCCCCTTGCTTCACTTGTCAGAGTTTAAAGGGAATAACCTGGCACTGAGGAATAGTGAATCCTTAGGATTAACTGGCTCTAAGTTTCGTCAATTCGGGGTTAATGGGAGCCAAACGCTGCGAACGCACGACGTGTCGGGCTGGCTTCCACGCAGGAGAGGACCGAGAGGAGGAGAACTTCTGAGAAGGCTCACCCGAGAGGCCCCACTCCAGAATCTCCTCTCTCCCGTTGAAAATGAAGTTCCTCTCCCCGCAGACAATGAAGACAGCCCTGCACAACAGCTCTCGACCAGCCGGCGTGCAGCCGAAGGACAGCCAAACAACACCGAGAGTTTCCGGGGTCGTCTTAATGGCGTGCGCAGCATCCAGAGCCTACTAATGTCCATTTAAAGACCAGCACCATTAGCTGTGCCACTGTGGAACTACCTACCAGATGTGTAACAACCATAGTGACTGGTCTGTGTGCAGCTGGCTGTACCTTCTCTGGGCTCACGCCCCATTCGCTCTAATGGCTGTTTCCCCATCTGCTTCGAAGACAGCGCCTCGATGCCGCCCCAGGACATGGTGTCCCCAGTGCCTGCACAGGACGCCCGGTACAGGATCAGGCGCGAGAGCAGTGGAGAGGTCAAATGACTGCTAGCATCTGATTTTTATTAAAAACAATAAAAAAAAAAAAAAAAGAAAAACCACCATTCTATTGCCACCAGAGTATTTTATTTTTCTGCTGGGAGAAGAAAAGCCCTGTGAATGTTTTATTCAGCAGGAACTAGAACACTGTTATTATAAAACTTTCTTTTCCAAACTAATTCCCTGAGCTTACGCTGCCAGAATTCCTCCTCTCCGGGGCAGTTCTGCCTTCACTCATTGACTTTTGAGATCCTTCTAGAAAATCTGCCACCCAGACTCCAGCAAGCTGCAGATGGTCTCCATGGAGCTGTGGAGCTCATTGTGGGGCAGCCCCGCCCAGGATGGCTCTGAGAAAACCCACAAGCTGAGTTATCGTTGGAAAGGAACACCATGCTGCTGTCCTTACCAGGATGCTCTTCAGGAGCAGATCAGCGCCTGGTGATGGCCCTTGGGGTGGAGGGAGGGGTGTCCCTATCTGCACTGTCACCTCAGGAGTTCTGGATAAAGCATCACCCCCCAGAGTCAGCCTGTTGGCCAAGGACCCCCTAAGTTAGTGGAGGGAAATATCAGCCAAGGGGAAAATGAGAAACATGGCATACCCAAATTCTGGAAGTTCCTAGATGGTTCTACAAATAGAAACAATTCTTGTTCTTATCCTCAAAAAGGAATGGAGGAGCCCGAGCCTGCCATAGGATGCTAGTGGATCCCAAAGATGGATTCAACTTAGATGCTGGTACCATTCCAATGTCCCCGATGGAGTCTGACAGAGGAACTATAAAGTTGCAAAGCCAGCTCCCCTTTGAACGCTCATTCAGATTGACCACTGTGGGAGGAGAAACTCTCCCATGATGGCAGCATCAGGCAGAGCCACCACTGAGAGTGAGGGGGAAAAAAGAAAGAAAGAAAAAAAAGCCCCGTGATGAAGGACCAGGAGATGAAGGACATGCTAAAAGAAGCAATCACCAGAGACTAAATGGGAACAGCCCCAACAGTGAAAGCAGTAGTCACCGAATGAGGTCGCTGTTCCACAGACGGTGTCTTGGCACGGGTGTCCGTTTCCAGCTCCTATCATCTTCCCTGTATCCCAGGGGAAAAGGGAGATTGAAACTGCATCTCCCAGTCTCCTGTAGAGCTGTTTCTGGGTTTATTTAGGTCCTGTGAACAAAATCCACTCACATGAGCTCCAAAGGGTGGAAGACTTGGCAAGTGTGCCAGAGGGTAAGTGGGCTCTAGCAGAGGTGAGAGTTGGCAGCAGACGGACGCCACATTCCCATGGCTGGTACCAGTTTGGAGGGTCGTAAAGATGACACCAGTGGTAGTGGCAGATGCAGTTTCTTTGATTTCTGTGTTGTTGACGGAGGTGTGACCTCACAGCCAAAGGCTAAATGGCAGCCTCCAGGAGCCACGCCTCCAGCCTTTCCAGGGATTTTGGAAGCACTTCATTCTCTATATTAAATCCTTTTCTTCTTGCAATACCTAGAGTGGCAAACAGCCTGGCGGGCTGTTCACCAACCCATTTTCTTTTCTCCTGTGTACCCAACCAGGCTAGATGTCTCCTAGCCTCCCTTAGGGTTGGGTGTGACCCTATGTTCATGGATTGTGACCCATCACAATCCATCACAGGTGGGCACCACTTTCAGATCTGAGCTAAACAGCCAATATCTCAAAGCCTCCATGCTCCTCTCCCTTCTACCTTTCTGATGCAGACGAGCACAATGACCTTGAAGGCTACATGTGGAGATGGTGGAGCCACAGGATGGAATAGAATGAGCCTGTGTCTCTGCATCACCGTTTGGAAGAGAAGCTCTTGGCCATCACGGTGGTGCACAGAAAGGTGTTAGAGATGAGGAAGGGGTTACAGACACAAGGACTGAGGACAAGATGGTTGAAAGCAGTGGTCACTGAAGGTAGGGAGAAAAAACACCTGCTGTTGTGCTAAGTCACCGAGGCTGGGATGTTTATCTAATATGGCAGTTAGCAGCACTGCACTTAAAAGAAGTTGTTTCTGTCTATGCACTGAACTGACTGATAATAGCTCCCAAGGTGAAAAAGTAAATCACTAATAATACATAAAAACATTATAGGCCACAACCAAAAAGAACATGTGAGCTGGCAGAATCTACCTAAAAAGAGAAATATGGAGTCATTTTAAAGTTGCTGGGTGGAGCTTCAGGAATGAAATTCCTTTGATGTCATATAAACCCTGGTCCCTGCCCATCATTCCATCCTTATCCTCCTGCACCTGCCACACACACTGAGCTCCAGGAAAACCGCAGAGAAGCCCCCAGACACACCATAGGTTTTTTTTTTTTAAAAAGATTTTATTTAATTGACAGAGAGAGACACAGCGAGAGAGGGAACACAAGCAGGGGGAGTGGGAGAGGGAGAAGCAGGCTTCCCGTGGAGCAGGGAGCCTGATGCGGGGCTCGATCCCAGGACCCTGGGATCGTGACCTGAGCCGAAGGCAGATGCTTAACGACTGAGCCACCCAGGTGCCCCCACACCATAGGTTTTTCTTTCAGATTCCGTAGAGGGGCTGGGGGCCTGGGAAACCAGGCTTCCAGGTTCCAGGATGTCCAGAGGTGGCACCCAAGGAGAAGCCTCCCCGCTGGACAGATGAAAGGCCATCTTTCTCCACAATGGACCTTGATTCCAAGAGCTGTTCCCTTTGAATGAACTCCAGGAGCAGATGCGGATCTCAGAGACAAGTGGGCGCATCCCAAGCTACAGATGTGAGGCCTGGCAACTGAACTGACAACTCAAATAGCATCTCTGATCGATGAGCCAGGCCAGCTGGTCTGTTCCACTGGCTGGGAGCATCGTGCCTTAGAAACGGGCCTGCCTTTTATTTTCTGATGTGTCACAGTTCGCCTTTTTGTTGTTTCGGAACTTTCTGGAGCAGGAGAGGCTAATCATCCCTCATGGTGTGACATCTGTTTGAGATGATTGAGGGCTCAGGCCCAGAACCTCCCTACGTCATCCTGAAGGCAGCCACACGATCACTGTTGGTCCATCCCCTGCCACTTCCCTTTCAGTGGTTCACGAATCAAGAAGAGAGGGAAAACACGTTCTTCAGGCTGGCAGTGTAAACAAACTCGGAGAGAGAAATACTCTGCACTAAAAGTAGAGTACAAAATAAATACCCATCCCTGCTCTGAGAAGATGATGTTCTTGTTGACTACAGAAAAGCAAGTAGAAGATTCCCTGCAACTATTTTGGTCCCATCCTTGATGGAAGCCAGTCTTCATTTAGGTTTTCAGTGGCTCAAAAGAAAGGGAAAGGAGTCTCAGCCTCTGCTGCTCATGTCAGTCTGTGTTTTGGTGGTTTTGGTGTCAGAACATAATAAACATCAGCTCTGAGGGCCCGTGCTGGAGCTGAGGACAAAGAGAGAGTGCTCTTGCCTTTGGAACTCTTTCATGACAAAAATGGCACCTGCTTAAAGAGTTGCTACTCGCAACAAGTCTTATAGAGGAGAAGATGTAAACTTTGATCCCAATTAGCTTTATATCTTGTCAACCCAATGACCACTCTGAACTTAAGTCTCAAAATGAGAAACCAGGATAATAGCTCTTTGTTGAGGGCAGAGCATGTGCCAAAAACTGTACTAAACACTTTCTATATTTAATATCATTTAATTCACCCAACAAGACCCGGAGGTAGGCGGTTTTATTCCATTATACAGAGAATGACATTGAGTCTTAGAAAAATTAAGGAAGCTGCCCAAAGCCATACCACTTGTCAGCAGCAGAACCAAGAGTCAAATCTGGTTTTGCTTGACCCCAAATCCTACATTCTTACCCACTGTGCATCTTTAATTAGTATCAGGACTCATCTGGGTAGAGATTGCTTATGGCTCAGGGCTAGAGACTGGAGAACAGACATTGAATAAGGCTGGAGACAAGGGAAGTTTCAGGTTTGGCCAGTGCTGCCAGGTTGGTAGGCTTGACTGATACCCAGAGCTAGGCCCCTCTCATGGCAATTCCAGGCCAGAAGGGAATCTTTACAGAGTGGGAGGTCACCTCAGTTCTCCACACCTCTCCCTCTCCACCTCCCCCAAAATAATAAAAATGGAGGGAACCCTGAGAGCACCTGTTAATGCTCAGTTACCAGCTGGGGTAATTTGAGTCCACAAGTTCTCTTTTTCAAGAGGAAACCTGAAGGAGCCAGACTCAAAAGGCTACGTATTGTATGATTCCTTGGAGGTAGAAAACGGATCAGTGTGGTTGGCAGGGGCTAGGAGAGGAGGGTAGGATTTGACCACAGAAGGGCACGAGAGCACTTTGGGGGGATGAGGAAATATTTTACATCCTAATTGTGGTAGCCTTTATACAACTGTATGTGTTCGCCAAAAGTCATTTAAGTGTACACTTAAAATTGGCAGATTTTATCTCATGTAAATTACATCTCAATAAAGCTGATTTATTTTTTTTTAAGATTTTTATTTATTTATCAGAGAGAGAGAGGGAGAGCACAAGGGCGGGGAAGGGCAGAGGGAGAAGCAGGCTCCACACTGAGCAAAGAGCCCCTCAGGACCCTGGGATCATGACCTGAGCCAAAGGCAGACACTTAACGACCGAGCCACCCAGGCATCCCAATAAAGCTGATTTGATAAATATGGAAAATAAAAAAAAAAAAAAAAAAAGCTAATTTAGATAATATATACACAATTTTTTTTCCCCCAAAGGGCACTAGCTGATGAATCCTGAGCTAACATTTCCACCGTGTAGCTGAATCCCTCAGTTAGTTGTTCGACCTTCCCAGTAGGGAGTTATCCTGCAAGCAGCCACTGCAGGCTGATAGGCCATGTCCAGTGGGTTCTGAAGGGAAATTTCAGGCAAATGCTTCTGTAGCCATTGAGATAAGAAGCTGCTTGTTAGGGTTACCTTGGCTTCGTACCTTCTTTCCGAGATCTTCAGATGTCAGACTGTGGATGTGATAGAAATATTCATCTGGAAAACTGCCAGGAGTCTGATTAATATAACATCACTGTTTTTAACTTGTATCTCACATGACTTACCCATCTTTATCTTCATATCTTGTTGCATTTTGAAGGCCATACCTGTCTCTATGCTCAGTCTGAAAAATACAGAATAATACTGCTGAAAATACTAAATATTGTAGCTACCGCCTGCCTCAAAAAGTGTGGCATGCATTAAAAATGAGCATTTCGGTAAGACTGACTACACTAGCCTAGTCTATCCTACCAGCTCTAGGTCACCTGTCCCCCTACACATTCTCTTTGGTAAAGGTATCTCCCTCCTCAGTATGGCCGGTTAGTCCCTTTGCTTTCTGTACAAGACCTTCTGTTTGGGGAAGATCTGGAGGCTTCTTAAGTTAATAGCTCAATTGGAAAAGGAACATAAACCACACAAATATAGTCTAACATTGGAAATAACCAGATCAGTCATGCAAATTAATAAGTACAGAAGGTCATATCCCAAAAGAGTGCAGTCTCATACCAAAAAAAAAAAAAAAAAAAGCTGCCAGAAAGAATGGATTTTAAGGGGAAATGAAAACTAAAGAGCCAGCCCTGACTTTGGATTCCTTTAAAAGCCCCTGATGCTCTTTGCCGTTAAGGTGTACGATCTCCTGGGCATTGCTGTTCGGAACATAGCCACACTCTGTACCTCACAACAAAGTGGGGACCACCCTATTAGAGGCTTTTTTATAGTAAAAATAAAAGAGTTTAAAAACACACAAAGGACAACACTTTTATCAAAACACACTTTAATCATTTATTAAAAGGGGACAATTATAGCATTGAGGGAGCCAATCCTATAGACTGGGACTCATGAACATCAAAGGGAAGGAGACCAAGACCAGATGATAACGCCATCCAAAGCACAGAAGCACAGACATCTGGAAGGTTCTCAGACTGCACTGATTTGCTAGATACTATCAGTGGTTTTTAAAATATTTCTTCCTAAAAAACTTCATTTTCTCACAGCTTTCAGGCTTAAAGACAAAACTGCATGAAACAACTGCTGTGAATTAATACAAATGTCACATACGCTCCAAGGGCTTTATCATATAACCACATATGCTATGATTTTATCTGCCATCTGATCTTCCTATGGTCTTAGAGTCATGGAAGTGAAATTTCATGAAGAGACAAAAAATGTGATTTTGTTTTTCTTATATCCATGCCATAAAAAAAAAAAAACAGTTAATTTTCATAAAAAACAGGAGGTAGGAAATGGGGAGAGCAGAGAATGGGGGTGGTGGGAATCGGTTTGTAAGTCTGGTTCGAATCTTCTGAGCTGCCTTTGGAATGAAGTCATGAGGCAGGAGGGCTCTACTGACTCTTATATAGGTGGACAGAGGGAGCAAAGAAAAATCAAGTGCCTCACCTGTAGGTCCATTTGGGACCGATTTACAGTGGTACAATTTAATGCATAAAAGAGTCTTTCTTTAGAAAACTCTGAGCATTTTACAGATATAATAAAGCATGCTAAGTCTACTAATCTGCTACATATAAAACATTGTTCCAGGTGCTAGTAAGAAAAACAACGACGGAGATCTGATCTCTCGAGGAGCTTTGGGTATTAATCTGCCTAATTGAGCCCAGGTTTCTTTCTTGGATGAATTAGTCTGGCTACATGGGGGAGAACTGGTCACTGAGACACGTTGGTACAAAGAATCCCCCAAAACCATGCAGAGTTCTCTTCAAGTTCCTTAATTTCCAGATGCTGCCTGGACCACTGACACCTTCCTGGGACCCATAATGCCCCTAGACCTCCACAATCCCATCCACCCTGGAAGGACCTTCTTTCCAGTAGGGAAATACATTTCTGGAGGCAGACAGCTTCCAAAAGAACTCATCAAATCAGGGCAAATATCCCAAGTCTCCAGCATGATAGAACTATGCTCCCAAATATCACTACTAAGCAAACACACTTCCAAATCCCAAATCCCCCGGCAGATAGCTAAAGAAGTGGAAAAGGCCATTTTTTCAAAGAATATTCTCTGCCTCTCTCACCCTCACACATTTACTTGGGTTCCTGGTTAAAGATCAGATCATAATTCAGAAGGTAACCATCATTATAGACAAAAAGTTTTTGCTCAAAAGGGTGATAGTTAATGCTCTGCACTCTTTCCTGCATCTTATGCATTGTGATGTCTAGTCTGCCCTCTTTCCCTGAGTTTGTGTCATAGTAGTAGAAAATCTCTTCTTGTTTGGTGTTCAGAGTGCGGGTGGCATACAGAACCCCACACACCATGAAGGCATTGGACACAGACGGTTTATACTGCCTGGTGTACCAAGTGTTTAACACCACGAGTGTGGTGTCGTTGAGTTTACTAATCACCATGTTACCAGTGCTGGCTTCAGTTGAATAAATCACCCACAATCCATTCTCATCCACAGCCAAGTCAATATCTTGCCAACCAACATTAGCATACGAAAAGCGGTTATTATACGCAGCATTAGGGAGAGTTTGAGTCACTTCAGCCCTGTTGTTACTCAGGTTAATTTTGGCAATGTTCCCAGTGTTGTACCAGTTGACATACATGTAGTTGTTATAAACTGCTGTACCACTGCCTTGGCCATAGGTGATCCGAAGATCTCGGGCATTTATGTACAATAGCAAATCATCCAGTGTATTGTGGAGTCTGTAATATTCCAGAATTCTCCCATCTGTATTCAAAGGTGCCACCCAATACAGCCCCCCTTCTGGATGCTGGGGAGAGTAATCTCGACCCCAGGCACCATATTTATAGGAAAACCCTCTCCAGTTGAGCTGAACTACAGTCGGCTTGCTGATATTCACCACACCACCATGGCCACAGCTCCCTGTACAAACAAGAACATAAAAGGGCATTCTTAGAGAAAAATGAATGACAAGACACAAATGGTTTAATACCCTAAGAACCAAAGGAATCCATAAAGATTTGTCTTGCCAAGGTTCAGTGACGACAGTGCTTCTGATGGAGAAGAGCCGAAACCTTCTCGGTGTCAGTCTCAATGCAAACCCACTGTGGGCTCTAGAGAAAACAATCTTCTGTTTCCATGAGTGGGCTTTCATTCTGGAAATGGGGATGCTAAAGCTGCCAAGAGCCACACTAAAAAGGTTTGAGGGCACAGAAAGAGGAAAGGAGGACTTGGTGGATTTGACAGATTTTCTTCTATCAGAAAGCATTTTGCAAATTTTTTTAAAATTTCATCTTTCTGACAGAGAAATCATGAAAGCAAGGTCATCCCAGACCCTATCTTTTCCCCATAAAGCCTGCTATTCCCCAGGATCAGGGACAATTGTGATGAAGGAGAAGACTGTCCTGGGCAAGTGTCCATGCCCTTCACCTTCCTGCCCCTCCCTCCCTGGAACCGCAAGTGCATATATCCACACCAGGTACCAATGCTGCCCCAAGCCAATCTCAGAAGAGGAAGTTTTAAATATGGGATTTTAAAGATACAAAAAGATGGTCCCTATCATGGTGGGATTTTAGCCTTGGGAAGCCGTGGAAGTTATTTCAGGGCAATATTGCCTGCTCTGTGCCCAAAGCATAGCCCATGACTTAGAACCCTCGGTGACCATCTTGCTGTAGAGTAATAAGGTAGGTCTTGCTGTTCATACCACAATTTCTACTGGGCCATAGAATGCCAGACAAGTACTTCACCTTTCCCAATCGGACACTGCCGTTACAATGTGTACAATCAAGAGGGACCAGACTTACTGGTCCACTGAATCCACCTTCCCTGTAACACCAGTGAATGACCTAGACTGGACAACTGGCCCTTCACACTGCACTCTGAAATGCCTGCCAACCCAAACCATTTGCTACAAAAATAAAATAAAATTCCTCCAGGATTTTTATAATAACTATCCAGAGTTGAACACGCATTTTCTGGGATCTTAATAAATACCCTTTAAAATTGGGTAACATTGTTTCTTGGATGACAAAGAAAATTCAACTTCAAGTACATTTGAGGTCATTTTCCCTCATCTGACTGCCTGGAGCAGAGCAGGTGAGGGAAGGAGGAACAGAACCTGAATCACTCGATCTGGCTTTGAATGCTTGGAGGGAATCAGGGAGCCGTGGAGAGCACATGATGTGAGCTGGAGCCAAAAGCAGAGCTCCAAAGAATTACCTGATTTATCATGGGGTGGTGGGGGGGGCGGGGGCGAGGCTGGTTAAGGGGGAGCAAAGCTTTGCCTGTAAGTCTGTGCCTCTGACCGATATGGAAAGACCCATTCCTCTCCTTGCTAAATGTCCCCCGCTTCTCCCCTCCTTATTCAAGGACTGCTCAGAGGTGAAACCATTACTAGAAACCCTGCTTTTATTTTTCCAATCTGCTGGGGCTTTTTGGTCCCAGATTTACATACGTGCCCCTTAAATGCTCTCATGAATCCGCAGTTGGTGGGAAAGCCAGCCAACCATACAACAGGTAGAGAAATGAAACCATTCTGTACCCAACCTCAAATAATTTTGCATATCATTAAGCAGAACACAGTCGCATGTTTATTTTAATAATGCATGCACCATTTCATAAATAAAAAAGCAATGTGTGTTCAGCCAAGAGACTGCTCTCCACCAAAGAAATAATAAATAAAATTATAAATTATTATTCCTTCTCCTAAAAGTGATCTCTCAGATGAATGCTTGTTGGCTTTTGTTTATGAAACAATGCATGAATTATTAAAATAAAGTTAGTGGTGTGTTCAGTTTAATGATAACAAAAATTGTTTGAGTTTCCAAATGCTACAAACTGGATTTTCTAGTTAAAACATCTTCCCGAGAACTTATTTATTTAACTACATTTCACTCTGAGGAAATGAAAGAAAGTCAGATTTTTCTTGCAGGTTGGAAGACTTAGGAATTGTTTGCTTAATTGAATCTTGCTTTTCTGCAAAGAAAATATCCCAAACCAACAGCAACAAAATACTTAAGGGAAAGTTATGATGCATACACGTATCCAAGCATTATCAAGGGGTTAAAGATCATAAACTGTTCTGTGTTGGATGTGGAAATCCTTAGATATAAAGGAACCAAAACAAACTCCTCTTAAAAATGACTACTTCTACTACCATTAATAATAATAATAATGGCTCATCCCCCCTTTTCCACGCGGACCAGGAAATTAAAAATTACACCTGGTATAAATACCAAAACTGTTGAAACCACAGTCTCTGTTTCTCACTTCCCAACCGTTCCTAAACACTCTCCTGCCCTTTTTGTCATACCCCTCTTCTCCTCCATGTCCTTTGGGCCATTTTCAGGGCCCTGGCTATGGTCAAAGGAGGTGGAAAAAGAGAAGAGAACTGAGCATCATTGGCAATACCACATATGTGGCTACAGCAATGACAGACTAGAGAAAAGGCCATGGCGGGCTTCCTCGACTCCTGGTGGCAAACTATCCTGAAAACAACACTGAAACTCTCAGCCACTGGGTGCCCACTGCTCATCCAGCCCCGCCAGAGCCCCCACCCCCCTCACCCCATCTGTGCCAAGCTTTTTCCCACCCACCCCCTTATCTCATACCCTTTTCCCACCCCTTCCTTCATTTCAAGGTCTTAGGTGTACTCCATTCCCTTCCTCAGCCATCACAAGTTTACTCTGACACTGGGACAAACACCCATGCCCAACCATCATCCAAGAATGTAAGAGACCAATGAATCATTTTGCAACTTCTGGTAGAAAAGAACATGCCACAGAAACAAGGATAAAAGCACCCTTTCAGCTACCCCACAAGCAAGGAAGCCAAGATAGCCTGGTGTTAATCAGGTTGGTGAGTTGTTGGACCTTTCTTGTCACTCTGGGAATCACTGGTGCACCTCTCTATCAGAGCATCTGTGGAAGGCAGCCTGGTACAGTGAAAATATTGGCGATAGATTCCAAGTCAAATCCTGACTCCAGTACTTACTGGCTATGTAACCTTCTGAGCTTCACCTTCCTTACGTTAAAACAAACAAACAAAAAACTCCTAATACCTACTCCGTAGCACTGTTAAGAAGAAGAGAGAGAAGGCATGTACAGTAACTCAATAAATGGTAACTATCAGCATTATAATTACATCACGTTGGAATTGAAGGTTCACCTGCCTGTCTCCCTTCCTACAGAGTGGTTTCTGGAGGTTCCTGGAGCCATCCTGGTAACCCTGGTTCCCAGAACAGGACTAGCCATGCAGTGGTACCAAATCAGGATCGTGGAATAAGGGAAGGAAAGACTGATCAAATCTCCCAAACCCAGTTTACCCTATTTATAAAACCCTAGCCCTCTACTCTGCTACAAATCGGAGTTTTTCAAAAAGCCTAGCATCCACTCCACAGAACATAATGCAAGGAACCCTCCACACAAGGGTATCCTTGGTTTACAATCTCTTCATCACGCAATTCATTAGACATTGCCATGGTATTCTGAAAATACCCTGGGAAGCCACAAGGTAAGACTTTAACATACCCTGACTTGGCTTTTCTCAAGTCTCATGGTTGTATTTGTGTGTGTGCTGTGGTAGAGAGTTTTTAATTTGCATCAACAAATGGGAATTCAAATTTGTATTGCCCAATTTTGAAGGTTGGGTAAAAAAAGTTAGAAGCTGGGTGCCAAACTCCAGAATTATAACCCATAAAGATATTTTATTTATCTGATTAAAATTTTTACTACAAAAAAAGAAAGCCTCATGGTTAGTAGCATTTTTCTTAAGTCAAAGTCTACATGCAGAGGAAACAATCTGGGCTCTATGAGTGCAATCTCCTACCTGGACAACTGAACTTTGAGCAAAGAGGAGAATACAATTCACTTGTGAGAATTAGGCAATTAACCTGGTCATAATCACAAAATGATGAGGACCAAATTGACTCTGAATTATTGAATATATACTACCCAACACTCTGCTTTTCCTAAGGCTTAGGATTTGGGCGGGTCACCCCATATCCTCCATCAACCATTTACCGAGCACCTACTATGCGTCAGCACAGAACACAGCATCACTGCCAAGCACAGCGGTGATCCACCCCTGAGTGAGTGTGTACATTTTGCCTATCTTCCGTCATTTAGATTCAGGGGGAGATCAGACAGAGTCAGTTGTTTTCAGGAAAAAAAAAGTTAATGAGCAGAAGGCCAATTATTTTAGATTAGAAAGTTCTACGAAATGAAGCAGAAAAGGATGCCATTGCAGCATAAACCAAATATAAAGCATGTTTTATTGAACCCTAGCTACATGTGCTGGTTCAAAGACCAAGCTGACTGGAGAGGGGTAGCACGTTGCAACTGCAAGGGAGGGGCCCAGAGAACACAAAATTGCTTTAGAGTTGAGACCTGCATACAGCCTTTTGTTCTGTGCAACTCTGCAGTGAAAGCAGACAGGCCAGATTTTAAGGTCCCATAATAGTGAGTAACTTTAATTAAAGTCTCCACAGGCTCACAACTTTGTGGTGTCTGGGGAGTTTCCAATTCTGCATTATCAACCAATCAAACAGAAAGAGAGCAAGTAGAAAGAAATTGATTTAAAAACATGACAAAAAGTCAGTTTAATATAAACATCATAAATATAATATGAACAAAGCTGGAGGAGGGCCAAGTGGCTTGGCTGGGATCCAGGTACAGCCAAGGTTGTGGGAAAGTGAGAGGAAATCTGGGTCCAATTTGCTTAAACAACACAGCTGGGCTGGGATGGCTTACAAAAGTCTAAGTGTGAGGACCTAGGGGAAAGTTCTAGAAAAGGAATTCTAACAAAAACAATCCAACAGACTCATTTGTTTTCCTCCTTAGATATACCAAGCAGTGTACTTTGTCTCCCACTGCCATCCCTGAGTTACTGCCATCGGACACTCTAGGTCCTGCAATACCCACAGAGCAAGGGGCCCTGCCCATCAGCTTCAGCTCTGCCATTAACTACCTGTGTGGCCTCAGGAAAAGCGGCCTCCTCACCACCTGAGTCCCCTTCTCCTGAGACATGATGGACCTGAGCCAGATGGTTCTGAATGTCCCCTCCAGTTCTAAAATGTCCTCACTCTAAGGAACGCAGAGAAAACTGTGCTTGAAATATCTATTCCATGAGGAAAATATGCTGTGAAGAAAGAAAGAAAGAGAGAGAGAGAAAGGAAGGAAGGAAGGAAGGAAGGAAGGAAGGAAGGGAGGGAGCGAGGGAGTGACGGAAGGAAAGAAGCAGGCCTTGCTCAGGTGTTATCAGGGTTTGTCACTGTTTTGACCCCTGTGCGCACGGAGCCCTACGTGGCCCAGCAGAATGAGCTCACGTTTTCATCGCACACCGACACTACTGATCCCAGACCGAATTTAACCTTAGCTTGTAATGGAGGACGAGGCACGGCCTGAACCTCTTCTGTATGTCATACTATGACAGATTGCCAACGAAGCAGAGGGAAGGATGAGTCTCCTAACAACCACCAAGAGGCTTAGAACGATGGCAGTATCTAATTAAAGCCTTAAAGAAACCAGCTACATTGACAAGGATCCAGAAACACACAGCCTAAAAGGAATCAGGTTGTGGGAAGAGGAGTTAATGAGAATACCAAGAGCTGTATGATGGGATGAGAAGCCAAAGGCCCTTTTCAGGTGGAGCTGCACACGAGCCACAGAGAGAGCCGCCCTGTGCCAGAGACCCGAAAGGCTGAGCAGCAGGCTTTCGTTCACCTGGAGGGGTGTGCTGAAGCACCGGAGGACCTAGCACCGCTTTTGTTCCCAGCAAGGTGTCCACTTCAGCTATCTTCATTAATAATAATAACAAATTCCAGTGCATAAGTGCCAATCATAGAGCTCTGTGCTTCCCAAGGTTGGTTTCATTAACCCTCACGGCACCCCTGCAAGGTAGGTACTCTCCTCCCGCTTTATCACTGCCGAGATTACGGATCTTTGGCTGTGGCCACATAGCTGGGAAGCTGAGGCCTTTGGGGTCCCAGAGCCATACTCCTGACCCCTACACTCCACTGCCTCCATCCCTGGAGGTATTATGGTGCACCCCCCTCTAGGCTATACCTTGCCCCAAGGATAACCATTAGAGAGTGAGAGACCATCCCTGCCCTCCAGGAACTCCCGTCCAGGAGAGATGGCAGGCCCAAGTCCTGGGCATGTGGGGCCATCCATTAAAGCCTTCTTCAATCCCAAGACATGCTAAACAGCAGGTGCATTTAAGGAAAGCACAAAGGAAAAATACAGAGATGGAAGCAGGGAGGGAAAGAGAGGAGGAGGGAAGGAAGATTCAAGCATAACCCAGCTCATCAGCCACAGGAGCCAATCAGCCCTTGCAATCCACAGGACGGCACAGATGCCATGCAAATTCCAGAAGCTTTCACCCAGCCCCCCTTGACAACAACTCCATCACCACAGAGATGTTCTTCTTGTTAGCAAATGCAAAGGGGACATGTGTAATGTGTGGATCTTGTTTTAAGTCAACTCATCGTCGGTGCTTTTCCTCTATGTGCCCCAGAACGTGCTAGCAAGTGGAGCTACTAAGGGAGATTTCAAAGCATGGAAGAGGAAGCTCAGAGCTGCAACAATCCCATCTTCCCCCCTTCCCCCATCCCACTCTCAGCTCCTACTTGGGCCTGGCTCAAGCGATGAAAACATGACATGCTTACCAGGGGCAAGAGGAGGTGGGGTCGCAGGAACATTTTCACCTTTAGAGGCTTCGCATTCCTTTAGCCTGGTCTTAAGAGCCAGGATTTCTCGGCGAATGGCAAGGACATTGTTTTTGTCTAGCGTCTCCAGTTTCTCTACCAGGAGAGTCATATTCCTTATCTAAGGAAATAAAAATTCAGAGTGACTTTATAGTATCATGCAATTTCTTTCATAAACATTCCAGGGCTGAATTTGTCACTTAGTGAAACATTGCTAGAGAATACACCCGAGATTCTTCTGAATGGTTTCATTTGGAAGAATACATTTTATGGTTTAGTGTGAATGCCTGTCACTTCTCAGGCAGATGTGTGTGACAAGAAGAAAATGGCAAAGATTTTAACAGATTTAATAATAGAGCACAGGCTCAGTCTAAGCATTCACAAAGGTCCATTAAAGTTCATTTCCAATAACCTTCCCTTATAAACTTGTGTTTACTCATGTTGTATTATAATTAAGTTTCTAATGAATGGTGAGGGCCAGAGAAAACTTAAAGTCTGAGATATGTAACTAGAATTCTCAACTACAGCCCACGTCATGACCGTGCTAGTAAATTCACGTAGATAGGAATTACCCAACCATAACATTAATGTGATGGTCTTTATCCATAGAGGATAAAGGCTTCATTAAAACATACTCCCAAGAAACTCCTTTAAAGAGGGTTGCCAGTATGTGGAGAAGTGTTCCAAGAGGGATCAAGGATCACATGATCATTCAAAAGGAGAAACTGACCTAGCAAGTCCAAAATCAGGTAAATTGTGGCTTTCTAGTCCCATGAGCATAAATCCAGAACAGAGAAGGCACTTGACCTAACCTGGCCATGGAGTTGTTCAGATTCATAGCATCTCCTTCCTGGAGACGTTCAAAGGCCACTTGGTTCTGGGGCAGGACCACTGGAGGACACCTGCTCCTCAATGAACAGGTCCCCACTGCGCTGAACTTACTGGTCAAAGACAGATGTTCACGGAAAGCAGAACATGGGACATGCCATGTGGCCATGCGGCCATGCGAGAGTGCAGAATTGGAAGCTGGAAGAGAGACCCGTAGCCTGGTCCTGGCACCTGCCCGCTGAGGAGAATTTCTTAGTAAAGCTCTCAAAAACGAGCTCATGCCTTACCTCCACTTCCAGCTGGTCCACAATTGTTGTGCTTCCGCCGACACTGCCCTTCAGCTGTGTGATTAGTTTCTCCATCTCCTTCACTTCTATCTTGATCAGCTCAAAGTCCAGTTCAGTGTAAGAAATGGTATCCTTTTCCATGATCTCTACTCGGACGGTTAGGTTCAAGAGCTTCTTTTCATACACACTGATTAACTGAACATACTCCCTCACCTGAAAGGGAATCAAAAAGCTTAAGTCAATTCCCAAAATAATACCATGCAGTCTTCCTCCACGACCAAGCCCTTAGGGACTGTTTGATTGCTGTCAATCTTTTTTTTTTCTTTTTTGGTAAAGAAATGGATCAAAAATATATTTGAGTAGTTTTTTTTAATCCATCTAAATGCAAACTAAAAAAAGAAACTAAAACATTATTACAATTGGTGGGGTGGATTTGGCACTTGCCTAGACTAAAAATAATATTGCTTCAGAGTCATCATGCACAAGTATATTTTTATTTCCATTTTAATGTTTGAAGGTATTAGGTCTCCAAACTAAATTGGTTTGAACCAGGCCCACAATGCACACACCGTGTCTAAATCAGGGTTTCCCAGCCTCAGCATTATTGATATTTTAAGCTAGATCATTCTTTCTGGTGGCGGGCGGGGGAGGGGAGGTCTTATGTATTATAGGATGTTTACCAGCATCCCTGGCCTCTAGATACCAAAAGCACCCATAGACCGTTCAGCTGTGACAATCAAATATGCCCCAGGCATTGTTAATGTTCCCTGAGGGCAAAATCACCACCACCACCATCCTCCCTCCATTTAGAAACAGTGCTTTAAATCTAACTATTTTCTAGAAGAGGGAGAAATGCACTAAGGAGAATTCCTTCTCTGATTGCCACATGCACTGAGTTTTGGGCCGCTCCACCTTTCACAAAGTGGCATAAAGACCCAACTTTATTACACAGTATGTGAGTGTATATGCAACTGTCAAGTGCACATTTCATTAAGTGCACCCACATTTATTCCAAGAACTGATTATTGCAATCAGACCTTTACGCGTTTGTAGCATATATTTGAATGTCTGATCATTAAGTTAAAATACTTGCAAAAATTCCCTTGGTGGTTTAGTGTATAATTGGAATTTCCAAATGGATATTTCAATAAACACATTTGGTGGTTCTTTTCTGTATCTGATCTCGAAAAGAAATGCCATGGCTTTTTTAAGGACCTGCTCATTAAAAGTTGCTAGTTTTACATTCTTTTTAAAAATTCGAACATAAGTGATACTTTTCCCCAAACCGTGCTAATGTCAAGTAGCTGATCCACGGGGCCTGGATGAATTCAGAGCCAGATGTTGGCCTATAATCCTCCTAATACCAAAGGCAGCCCTAACTTCTGTCATTTTAGCCCTTTCACTTAACCCCACCGTGCAAATTAGAGCAGACTCATAGGCCGCAGACCTCAAGGGCTAGGGCTTCAGGCAAAGAGGATTTTAATGAAAGTTGAAAATGCAGCCCTTGGCACTGCGAGTGTATCTCCTCGGGCAACTGATGCTCACTGCCATCAGCTGTGCCATCACTCGGAGCCTGATAAAGCTGGTGACATTTCGGTGGATAAGGAGGTTAGAAAAATATACATAGATGACCTAACGAGTCCTCCTCTCAAAAGTATAAACACAAATATAAGGTAGCCAGGTTTTAATTTCTATAAAAATCAAGCATAAAACCTTGCCTGTGGTAAAAATAATAATAATAATAATAATAATAATAATAATAAAGTGCCAATCATTGCAGAAATGGAAGTTTGCGAAATGAGTATTCTTGTTGGCATTTGGCCTTGCCAGCTCTTGGAACACATGAAACACCCTCTGCTTTCCTGGAACATGTTGGTGGCACATCGCAGCTGTTATTCTACAGAAATGAGTGATCCAACTGTCATCTCTGCTAAATAAAATGTGGTTCTCCCAGATTCTCACTGAAAACCAAGGCATAACGTAGAGTTTGCCACAAAATGAGGTCTCTAAAGATCTGTTTGGGATTGGGGCACCTGGGTGGCTCAGACGGTTAAGTGTCTGCCTTCGGCTCAGGTCATGGTCCCAGGGTCCTGAGATCGAGCCCCGCATCGGGCTCCCTGCTGAGCAGGGAGCCTGCTTCTCCCTCTCCCTGCCGCTTCCCAGGCTTGTGCTCTCTCTCTCTCTCTCTGTCAAAAATAAAAAACAAAAATCTTAAAAAAAAAAAAGATCTGTTTGGGGAAAATTTGAGGTTCTTTCAGCAGACATTTAAAGGAAAGCTCAGTGATATTCAGGAAAACCAGAATCGTCCATGGAGTTCTAAGAAGGCAGGAGGGAGGGGCTCCTGGGTGGCTGGTTCAGTTCAGCGTCCCCTTCTTAATTTCGGCTCAGGACATGATCTCAGGGTCGTGAGATTGAGCCCCTGTGCTGGGCTCTGTGCTGAGCATGGAGCCTGAGAGCCTGCTTGAGATTCTCTCTCCTCCTCTCCTTCTGTCTGCCTCTTCCTCCCCACCTCCCTGCTCATGCATGCGCACACACTCTCTCTCTAAAAAAAAAAAAAAAAAAAAAGGCAGGAGGGAATTTGAGGACTTTACCGACTTAAGTAGATTATTCGGCTCTCTAGTGTTGAGAATGGGCAATTCTGAGAACATCCAGCTCTCCCAGAAGTGCAACGTCAGCAGAAGCAGCCTGACTTGCCCAGAGATGTGCAGCAAGAATATGGGTGTAGCCCTAAGGGGACACCTCCCTGTGTCAACATCTTTACTACAAGCTCCTCATCACTATGAGTTTGAGTTTTAAAAGACTCGTCTATGCTTGCCTTCCAACCACCAACCTAACACTCAGAATTTCCTTTTTTTTTTTTTTGTTTGTGATGCACATACTACGTCATTGGTGGGTTCTAAGAATCAAAGTTTGTTTAGGGGTTCACTTTTGGGTATTTGTCATTGTTCCGCACAGTAAATGTAGTCTCGTGATAGATAGGGGTGCAGTGCAGCTGGCTATTAGACTAAAGAATCTGTCTGGCTCATGCTTCTGCCTCAAAACCTGTGATCATTACTATGGCCAGATTATTTGAAATAAATAAATGTACTCTGCAACGTAACTGTTATTTTAATATATCTTTAACAAGATTAGTTGAGCTTGAATTGACAGTGAAGACATATGAAATACTTTGGAGTTAGATCCACCTAAACTCAAATCCGCCCTCAGTACTTAGGAGGCAAATCACTTAATTTCTCTAAGCCTTAGTCCCCTCCTATAAACTGGGGGTAATGATATCAAGCTTACAAGATTATTGGAAAGACTAGAGATAATGCATATTAAGTGCCTCATTTAGGGGCTCCTGGCTGGCTTAGTGAGTAGAGCATGCGACTTTTGATCTTGGGGTTTTAAGTTCGAGCCCCATGTTGGGTATAGAGATTACTTAAAAATAATAAAATCTAAAAAAAAAAAGTGCCTCACTTACTGCATGTCTATAAACTGCCTGCAATTATTAGAGAAACAGTGATTTCAGGGGTTTTTTCAATCTGACCTTTTAATTTATTCTATTTCCCTGCACAAAACATTGTTCAATCAATGTTGTTTGTTTAGAAGTTGCCTGAATGTCTCGACTGCCTCAACCTTCTCGTGCATGAGGATCTATTAGCGAATGTGTCCTACTAAATAACTTGCCCCAAAGACTGCAGAAAGAAAATCCTGAGCTGCCTTTTGTGTTGTCCCCTCTTGAGTATGGTCACAAGAGGACATATCATAAACAACAGAAAAGTATAAAATGCATCTTATGCAGAGGCAGCTCCCTGTCTTCCCTGTGTACTGACAGATAATGAATCAATGCAAGAGCGGTCCAAACCCTCTCCCGGCAGCCTGTCCAATCGGGTATCCCCCTCAGGCCTCCAGATAAACAGTCATTTCCAAGACAACTTAGGGACAGCTATAATCATTCACCTGAAAATTCAAAAGCCCTCAGCTGAAGAGATAACTCTGAATTGAAGGCATGCCTGACTTCCCGCATCTCTTCTTGGAGGCTGATAACAGCATGGCCGAGAAGAAAGGAACTGGGATGATTCTGAAGACCCACATTCCTGCCCTGGCTCACCCAGCCAAGAGAGAAATGACCTGTCCACTGACGTCTCTTGACCTTTATGAACCTCCATTTTTCCATCCCTAAGATGGGAAGAACACTGGCCTATCTGCCTTAAAAGACTCGCTTGAGGGTAGAACAGACCCAGAGGCATTTAGAAAAGCACAAAAGGAAGCTGTTCTTGCTGTCATTATCGTCTGTCACGCAGAATTTATGATGCAAATCTCAACAGGCAGGTCAATTCCTTTCTTTGGCCTCAATTGCAGATTTCTTGAGGAACAGCTACTCATGCTTTCAGAACTAAAAGTTCTCCCACCTACTCCACATTTCCTCCCTGCCAATTATTAGCAAGGCAGATGCCACCTGCCCTCTTTACAGGATTGGAATGAAATGTCCCGTACTCTCCACCCTGGCAAGCTGCACACTTCCCCGAAACAGCATGGGGTTTCAAACTGCCCTTCACACTCCTGCCAGCAAAGAAGGCATGCAAATCAGTTGCTTCCACTATTTCAAAGCAAATGACTCTAACTGAAAAGATCTTTACTCAGGATTTTCCTCCACTTGTTATGTTTTTATGCATAACTTCCTATCTGTACTTGATTATGCTGGAAGAAGGCTATGAATATTAATGGTTGGAATTTATAATTTAGTGCTGTGCCTTTTCTGCTGATTAATTCAAGGACATTTTATTTCTTAAGAAGCTAGGTTCCTAGTGTAGTCAAACACATTTTCCTGGACATTCGTTTAAACATAGAATATTTATCTACCAATTCAGGTTGAAAGCAGGGTCTCAGCCTCATCATCATTTTTGTCTTAAAGGATAACTGTGCTGGATGTTGAGGTAGCTAAGCTTAAATTTCTCAGGAAAACTTATTTGGAATCTTGTAGGAAAGCCAGAGCTCCTTGTAGATTAATGGAGTTGTAGTAAATAATGCATAATGTGATTATAGCCTAGCTTGGACTTCACCTGTGCAGAAAATGGGAGCCTTTCTAATTGATTTTTAACTTGGCTAAAAACGGAGAAGGGGTCAAAACTGGAATGCCAGGTCACATTGCTCCAGCCGGCTCAGAGAAAGGCAAACCCTGTGGGATGACTTCCTCTGGCTGGAAAAAAGCCCGAATCAGGGGGTTGGAAGCGGGGTCTTTACCAAGGCGGCGTGACCTATTAGAATTGATTCAAATTCCCAGTGAAGCCTTCCGTTTCGGGCTAATGCTAGACATGTCTAATGTAATGTTCCTGCTGAGACAAGAGAGGATAATACACGAGAGGGAGAATGAGAGACACAGAGACAGAGAGAGTTAGAGGGAGAGACAGAGGGAGGAAGGTGGGGGAGGGAGAGAAGAAAGTAAACTGGAAAGAGAAAATCAGAGGAAGAGAAAGGAAGAGAGGGAGAAAGACTGGAGGAGGGGAAGGAAGAGGCAAAGAAGGAGGTGGGGCTTTCCAAAAGTAAGGAAAGATGAAAAAAAAACAGGAAGGAAAGGGAGAAAGATCAGAAGGGACAGACAAGGGAAGGGGGGGTGAACAGGAATAGGAAGGAAAAGTGAAGGAGAAGGAAGAGAGAACAGAGGAGAGAGGAGAGGAAAGAAAAGGCAAAGCTAGAAGAAAGAGGAAGATGACCAAAAGGAGAAGAAACAGAATCAAAACCAAATAAAAATTGCAGGGTTGGGTTTCGCAGGGGGAAGCTCAGGGCTTCCTTCCAATCACACGCGCACAATATTGAAGTGAGTTTATCCGTGGCATGCACCATCTCCATCCCATTTTCTTCCCATGCCCTCATTTTTCCTGCTATAAAGAGCTCCACAGGTGTACTGTAAAAACAAATGCTAATGTCCCCGCAGGATGCAAGCATCCTAGCTTTGACACAACAAAGAAGGCTGCTTATCCAGTCCTGAATAAAAAGGGTTGGTTTGTTCCTATCAAGATTTGATTGGAAGAGGAAGAAAAGCAATGCTTACTTTAGAAAGCTCTTTCTCGAACTTCTGGGAGAGAATATGAGCCGTGACTTCCAAGCGTTCCACTCTCTGCACAGGAAAGGTGGTGTCCGGGAGGGTCACAGAGCACTGGCAGGTGCCGTGGTCATCCTCAAATCCAGTGAAATTGGAAAGCGACTGAAATAAAAATAAGTTCAACATCAGTAATAAGCCAGGAAATTAGCTTTTTGGTAACTGGAGTGACAGAAATTTGCCTGTCAAGAGTGCTAAGCGCCTGCCTCTTAATTTTGGCTCAGGTCCTGATCGCAGGGTCCTGATCTCAGGGTCATGAGATTGAGCCCCGCTGGGCTCATGCTCAGGGGGGAGTCTGCTTGAGATTCTCTCTCTCCCTCTCCCTTTGCCCCTCTCCCCACTCACACTCACTCTCTAAATAAATCTTGAATGAATGAATGAATGAATGAATGAATGAAGAGGATCAGAGACACAAGCTAAAACTGCCATGTTTCCCAGGCAGTGATTACACTCAGTTCAGCCACATCTCCACCAGCCAGGCCAAACCACTGTCAGACACCTTTACCTAAAGGAAAATTCTCCTTTTCTTGAGGAGGCTTCAAGGAAATTATTACTGTTCCCATGTAAGGAAAGGGAAAGAAAGAAGTGATGGGCATCCTACGTTTGAATTCCAATTCTACCACTAATTGGACATGAACCCTCTGTAAGTCTTGCTTTCCTCACCTGTCTAATAGAGAACCCACTTCAGAGGGTCATTCCCAAGAGTAACTACGTAATATAAACCAAGTCCCTGGCACGTGGTGATCAGTAGATGTCACTTTCCCTTTTCTTCCATGCACTCATTTTCTTTACCCCAACCCCAACCCAATGCCTTCCAATGAATGGAATGGGAAAACCATCATGGATATGGGTTACAGGGGAAAAACACAGTGTAAATTCACATCATCTCTTCACCCAGGAAATTGTATAATTAACATTCTTCAAAATGGAAACCAGCCATTTTTAAAAGACTGAATAATGTAGGAGTTTGAAGGTTTTGTGCAAAAAAAAAATTTTTTTTAAGTTTTCCAGCTTACCACTTGCAGAAAAGTCATTTTAAAATATCTTATGTTTCTTTAAGATATTCAGGCTCATACTTTGGTGCCACTGCATATTTTAAATGACAGGTTTGAAAGATCCTGTTTTTCCTTTGTCCCCTTTGAACTTCCCCAAGCGGATCCCAGCACAATTAACATTTTTTTATTACTACTGTTGCCTTCCAGAGGAACTCTTGGCAGCCTACTGGCTGAGCTTTACAATGATCTCATCTGATGGTCAGCCCAAAGCTCACCTGTGGAATATCAGACTGAAATGTCTCCAAAACTACCAAGGGCTGAGCAATGGCTTGCAGAATTTGCAGAGATGCAGGCCACACCTCTCAAAGTTTAGGAGGTCAATTGGCCGCAGCTGAGATTGTGTGCTCTGTGCATTTAGTATCTATCAACCTCCATGATTTCCAAACAAGCTGGACCTAGATGCTTCTATAATCAAGATGTATTCTGTCAGTGACCTCTGGACCAATTAATTCAGGCTTTTTTGCAACTGAATTGCTTGTCAATTTAACCTAATCTTCTTTAAGATGAGCAAACACACACACACACGCACACACACACACACACACACACAATGTTTATATATATACAGATGCCAAGTAAATTCTTGACATTGGTCTCAATTTTCTTTGCCAATCACATCCCACACCTGGGGAGTAAGGAAGAGAGACAAGCAGGTTTATGCTGAACACAGGGGCTGGGAAGGGGTTAAGGTAAGGGTCTTTGCCAGGGATGAAGAAGGCCTGGACAAGCTACACCAAAAATCTGTCAGAGAGACCAGCTTCCCTTGGAACCAGGTTTATCACTCCCACCGAAGCTAGAAAGACTCCCTCCCATTCAAGCACGCCAAGGCTTGTACAGGAGGACCAATGTATCGTGGACTTTCAAAAAAAGCAGCTTATTATAACAACTGTCTACCCTCAAAAAATGTCTCACATTGCATTTTGACAAGGGGAGGTTAATTAGCTGCATAAGACAGGGTTGAACCATTCTTAGAGTTCACTGAAAAGCTCTGTCAAATCAGAAAATTGTGGAGATCATCAAGCAGTCTCGAGACAATCAACTAGAAACCACCAGCTAACAACTTTTAGTCCTGAAGTTCACCTGAAAGGCAGGCAAATAATTATGAGCCTGCTGACAGCCATTCCATTGTCTTCTACTGAACATCTCTGTCCCAGCACCGTGGACTCCCCAGCTTCCAACCTGCTTATCATCAGCCCAGCATGCGCAGCTGACATCAAAATGGTCCATAAGTTTGATCAGTGTCTCCCATTAGAGATATTTCTGCTCCTCACATTCAAAGACAATGAAGCTAATGGTGATGGGTCTCTCTCTTTGCACTGAATGCTTAAACTCTATGTGAGTGTAACATGAGGAATGGGAGAAACAGACATGTGCTTGTCCCCTTGGCCTTTGAGAGAGTCTGCAATCTCCCTTGTGGGGGACAAATAGGGTCCTCTGTACCTTACAAGACACCCCACACTGATGGGGGTCTCACGCAGCGTGTGTTTAATTAACATTTACTGGTGTCTACAGCTTGCCAGGCTGCGGTGTTAGGGAGACAAGTAAGACCCAGTTCCTGCCCAGTGAATCAGGCCCATTGTCATGAGAGAGGTTTTGTGTCCTTTTTTTTCCCAACAAACCCAAGCCCCTTAGCCTGATGACAAAAGCACACGACTCCATGTTCTGACTCGGCCAATGACTGTGTAGAACAAAACATTGCTCCTTCTCTTGTCTGTGAATTGAGGACCCTGATAGCGGCTCCTTCTTTGGAGGGGGCCATCCAAGGCATGTGGAGTGCTCGGAGCGCTAGCTGAAGGTGTGACTCACATTTGTGATTTAAGGTTGCAATTGGCTCTAATTAGCAGCCAGGTCTAAGTGCCTGTAAAGATTCAAGGCATAAAATAATGGTACTCAACATTTTCAAAGTACAGAAAATGATACGTTTGGAACTTGCTCAATGACAGTTATAAAGGGGTTTTCTACCACCTTCCAAAGAGCTCATCAAGCTGACAGCCAGCCCTAGAAAATTGGGTTTATAGTAGAAGTGACACCTAGCCTGCTATAAAAAAGAAGTTCGGGTAGTGATACTGACTCACCAGAGGGAGATAAGTAAACCAGGAAGGAAATTAAAACCTCTAAGTGGAATTTAACTACCATTCCTTATCTACTTTAAAAGTTATCTTTTTATCAGACAAAAGGCATATTGGATTTCTCTGTTTCTTGACCTATACTTTATTTTCTGTTATTTTAACTGATCATCTTCCCCAAATGCTGGTTTCTGATTGATGAGGCTTCAAAATCAATTATTTATTGTTAACCTCTTTCTCCAATGTTAACCAGTTCTAATTGTCCCCAGAAGTTACTTAGTATCATGGAATAAAATAATGCATCTGATTTCTGACTACAAAGACTATCAGCATATTCATGAGTCCCAAAACCATTCTCCTCTTAAAAATAAGCTTACATCTATACTCCCCCAAAATATAGAAAGCCACCTAGGGAGAGCTGGGTAAGAGAATGGGCGGACTAAGTCTGAGCTACATAATCTACTGGCTTAGTGACTTTAAGCCAATGACGTCACCTCTCCAAGCCTCTGTTTCCACATCTCTAAAATGGGACCATTAATTTTACCAGCCTCTGAGTGTTAAATAAGATAACACATATTATGTACTTAAGTGAGCCCCGTCATTTATTAGGCACTCAGTGAACATTGTTGTGGCAGTTTCTATCTGGGCCCTATCCAAACCATTCATTAATCAACAAGTTTCCATTGCCTACATTGGCAAAATGGAAACTATAGGAAAAACCTTTTCCTCCCCTTTTCCCAATGGCCCTTCCATTCAGATGGGAGCATGTAAGCAGCAACCTGACCTGTGAATAAAGATCATAGAAGCACACAGGGACAGCCTCTGGGAGAGTTAAGACTCCTCCACCCCAAGGCACACCATAGCAAGGAAAGCCTGGGTTTTACAGAGCAGGGCTCCTACAGAGAGGCCCAGAGCCCACGTGGGCAGAGCTGGAGTGAGGAAATGCTTCCCGACCCGTAATGTCTCATCCTCCCTGCTCTTCTCAGCTCCTCAAAGGAGATACAAAGAGGACTCAGCTCCCAAGGAACAAGGCTCAGGACGCAGCCTAGTAATGCAGCCTACGAGTTCTCATCTGGGATAGAACCTGGACATCTCGATTTTTAGAGTCCCCCTCCCACCCTCACCCCCTACCCCCAAATCCAAAGTGCAGCCAAGTCTGAGAACCTCCTTCAAGTTTCAGTTCTTTCCCTAAAGCCTCCAGTGGAAGAACCAAGATGTCGTCTCCCTTGCAAACAATTTAATTATTTTACCCAGGTTTTAATTCATTTCCGGGGCACCTACAGTTAACAAAGGGAGCTGTAACTCTTCTAGAGTGCTCCCCAAAAAGCGAGAGGAAGGGAATGAACAGAGCTCTCAGACTGTGGGGCCTTCTCACCTGGGTCACGGAGCCAGGGCCAGGACCAAAGCTGTTGTTGGAGCTGGAGCCAGGGATGAAGCTGGAGCTCAACACAGGGTCAGAGAAAGAGCTGGAGGTGGTTCTGGGGATCAGGGGCTCCAAATCCCCTGTGGCCTGGCCAAGGAGGAACGGAAGGGCGAGGAAGCAGAGGAGGCCTGACATCATCTTGTGCTCTTAGCCCAAGCCACTGGCTTCTGCCCAGAGCCCAGGGGCTTCTTATAGTGCCCAGTGGGGATTTCCCCACGTCCAGTCTGTGGGAAGAGGAAGCCAGGGAGCATGTGACCACCCCAGGAGGGCCAGGACACCCAGGAACCTTGTCATCGAGCCCCACTCTGCCAGCTCTTCTTTGATTGCGATATCTCCTGCCAAATATTAACTCAAAGGCGTTTTGTGACGCCCAGTATCTGGTTCCCAACTTGTTACTTCCTTGAAAGAGATGGGTTCAAAGCAATCTTTGCAGGCGAAACAGAGCTTGGAGGTCCCAGGAGGGAAAAGCAAGCCTCAGTCCCTCGCCCAGAAGCCTTTCCAGTTGTTCCCCTGGCCCCCACCCCCACCTCTCATCTTACTGAATGACGCTTTCCAGAGAAAGTTAGAGAACTTGGTTTAGAGGCTGTGGATCCCCCCAGGGGGACTCCCTCTCTAGCTGCTACTCCCCAGGTTGTCTCT